>NC_063166.1:72725947-73344634 GCF_023159225.1 Perognathus longimembris pacificus | reverse complement strand
CCTGTAATCCTAGCTACTCACGAAGCTGAGATTTGAGGATCATGGTTCAAACCCAGCCCAGGCAGGAAAGTCTGTGGGACTCTTTATCTCCATTTACCCACCAGAAAACTGGAAGTGGAACCATGGCTCAAAACGGTAGAGCGCTAGCCTTGAGCTGAAGAGCTCAGGGACAGCACCCAGGCCCTGAGTTCAAGCCCTGTGACTGACAAAACAAAACAAAATCTAAAACTCACTCTGAGTGGGTCTTAACCTTGGGCTGCCTTCTCTCAGTTTGCAAGAAAAAGCTTAGTGTGTGCCAGACAGCTAAGCTTCCGCCCCCCTCTATTTGCTAGATGATTTTTGTTTTCCCAATGATTCCAGGGGTAGGCGCTATTGTAACTTCCATTTTCGAGGGAAAAAGGATACATTTTTAAAGTATGTGAAATCAAAATACAATATTAACACGATCTATCAATCCATCATGTATGCAACAAACACACGTTGTGTCTTTGCTTTCTTTCTTTTTTTTTTTTTTTTGGCCAGTCCTGGGCCTTGGACTCAGGGCCTGAGCACTGTCCCTGGCTTCTTCCTGCTCAAGGCTAGCACTCTGCCACTTGAGCCACAGCGCCGCTTCTGGCCGTTTTCTGTATATGTGGTGCTGGGGAATCGAACCTAGGGCCTCGTGTGTCCGAGGCAGGCACTGTTGCCACTAGGCTATATCCCCAGCCTGTGTCTTTGCTTTCTGCAAGGCTCTTTTCAGGAGGTGGGCAGGCTCCAGAGTGGGGGTGGGAGGTGTTGTCTGGAGGGCTAACAGGACCAGCTTCATCTTCTGCCTACCTGCTCCGGCTCAGTGTCCCTCCAGCCCATCCATCCCTCCCCCTTCCTTAGATTTCCAGATTTTCCTTCCCCTCCAGGGGACAGAAGAGGCCAAGGAGCTATTGAGAAACCGAAGTGAAACTTGGTCAGAAGGTCTGCTTTGGTGTGTGAGTTCATAAGCACTGCCACCTCTGGAATCTGGGTGAGAAGTCGCAGGCTTGGTGGCCCCTTCTGGGAGTATTACACAGCCCTGCATGAGGAGATAAGGCCTGGAGCACGCTGGGACGCTGCTTAGCTGGCCTGTAAGATCATAAGGTCCCTCACTATGCTGTCTCTCAATGTAGACTAGATGCAGACTCCAGGAGTGTGGAATGAACACATGAACCTCACTGGGGCTGTAAGCTTAGCAGAGCAGCTTAATCCCCTGAGTTTTCCCTTCATGATCCATTCAAGGAGAATTCATTCCTTTAGCCATTTCAATCTGTCTCTCTGTCTCAGTCCCTCTGTGTCCCCCTCTTTTATTCTAAAAAAATTAAGTTGAGAACGTTACATAAAATGAATGTATATAACAAAGCCAGCATCTCTGTAACCATTATCCAAGTTAAAAAATAGACCTATGCAAGCATGCCCCCTCGGCTCCCTCCCCCAGGTGCCTTTCTCAGTCTTAACCCCCTTGCCCTACTATAGTAAACACTTGGTTTGCATACTTGTTTTTTTTTACCCTCTTAAGTCTGTCCCTAGATACAATTGTTTATTTAAACTTGACCATACAAATAGGTCCATCTCTGCAGTCTCTCAATGTTTGGGGTCTCTTGTGCCCTGCTCTTCCCCTCCCTGCCCTACTCTGACAAGCTTAGCCTGTAGTTTCCTTCTGGTTTTGCTGACTGTACTCTCTCCCAGCGCAGAATGGGCTCCTTGGCCCTGGCCTCTCTTTATGTGCTTCTAGCAGCTCCATCCAGAGGCTTGCCCAGATGTGGGCACAATTTCTTTGGCTGGAATCTTGGTGGGCTGGTGTTTTTATCTGCAGATAACATCTTCCCTCCTTTCTTCTCTTCCTCCCTTTCTTTCTCCCTCCTTTTCTCCTTTGGTCCCTTTTCTTCCTTCTTCCTCCCCTTCCCTCTCCTCCTCCTTTAGCTCTTTTCTTTCTTCTTTCCTCCTCCTTCCTCTCCCCCCTCTTTCTAGCTGTCCCTGATCATTATGGGTTGAGAAGGGCTCCTTAAGTGGTTGCAAAATGGTTACTTTCGAATCCTACCCTTTCTCTTTCATTTGTTAGTAGGAAAATTGTTAGAAAGTTACCTTCTCTCTTTCACTCTTGCAACTTGGTGATAGTCTTTGTAAGAAAAGCAAGACAAATGCTTGCAGTGCCTTTTATTTACCGATTTTTCAAGAGAATGAATTGATTCTTTAGGCATCTTCCAAAGTAGGCTGCTTAATTTGTTTTCAGTATCATGGTCAGCCCTAGGATTGAAACATGGGAGAAATGTCTGGGCTACTCTGTTGTATAGAAACACATATTAAAGTTGTGTCTATCCTTCTGTTGCTTAATTTTTTTTGGTTGTTGTTGGTGGGCTTTAAATCAGGGCCTTGGACACTGTCTCTGAGCTTTTTTACTCAAGGCTAGTACTTTGAGCCACAGTGCCACTTCTGATTTTCTGGGGGTTAATTGGAGATAAAAGTATCATGGGGGGCTGGGAATATGGCCTAGTGGCAAGAGTGCTTGCCTCGTATACATGAAGCCCTGGGTTCGATTCCCCAGCACCACATATAAAAATATGGAACCAACCCAGATGCCCCTCAGTAGATGAGTGGATCAGGAAAATGTGGTACATGTACACAATGGAATATTATGCCTCTATCAAAAGAATGACATTGCCCCATTCATAAGGAAATGGAAGGAATTGGAAAAAAATTATACTAAGTGAAGTGAGCCAGATTCAAAGAAACATGGACTCTATGGTCTCCCTCATAGGGAATAATTAGCACAGATTTAGGCTAGTCACAGCAGAGGATCACAAGAGCCTAATAGCTGTGCCCTTATGAATGCATAAGATGATGCTAAGTGAAATGAACTCTATGTTATGGAAACAACTGTTATATCACTGTTGTAATCACTTTCAACATACCATGTGAAACCGTAGCTTCTATTGTTGATTATCCTCTTGTATCCCCTTCCTGTGGTTGTACCTGCACTATCACTGTATCTCATCTAAGTACATTGGATACTGTATATACTGGTATTAGAACTAGGGAAATGAAAGGGAATATCAAAATCAAGAGACAAAGGATAAAAAGACAAATGACTCCAAAAGCAATACTTGCAAAACCATTTGGTGTAAACCAACTGAACAACTCATTGGGGGAGAGGGAAAGGAGGAGGGGGGAATGAAAGAGGAGGTAACAAACAGTACCAGAAATGTACCCAAGGCCTAACGTATGAAACTGTAACCTCTCTGTACATCACTTTGACAATAAATAAGAAAAAAAAATCTTTTACTTATGAGGGAGGGTGTAACAAATAAAATTACAAAAAAAAGAGTATCATAGGGACTTTTTTTTTTTTTTTGCACAGGTTGGCTTTGAACCATGATCCTCAGATCTCAGCTTCCTGAGTATCTAGGATTATAGGCATGAGCCACAGGGGCCCAGCTGAGTTGCTCCATTTTATAAAGCAATCATTTTGCTGTAAGCTACTCCATTTTGAGTATAAGTGCCAAAATAGAATGATTCCAAATCTTGTTTAAAAAGGTAAATAACTACCATTTGTTAGGGCAACATGAAGCACAAACTGATAAGTGATTCATATTTGTGCCCATAATCATTTTCATCTGTAAATATATCAGATGGTATCAAAAACATTAGACACATGAACACATCAATCATACCAAAGGCACCCCCTTAACCTGAATTATAAAAGAAGGAATACTCTGCCGGGTGCCAGTGGCTCACATCTATAACCCTATCTACTCATAAGAATGAGGTCAGAGGATATCAGTTCAAAACCAGCCTAAGTAGAAATTCCATGAGTCTTTCATCTTCCAGTGAACCACCAAAAAGCCAGAAATGGAACTGTGACTCAAGTGACAGAGTGCCAGCCTTGAGCTAAAAAGCTCAGTGACAGAAGCCAGGTGCTGGTGGCTCACACCTCTATTCCTAGCTACTTAGGAGGCTGAGATCTGAGAATCATAGTTCAAAGCTAGCCCTGGCAGAAAAGTCCCCTTGAGACTCATCTCCAATAAACTACTCAAAAAACAAATGGGAAGTGGCACTGTGGCTAGTGTGGTAGAGCACTAGACTTAGCACAAAGAGAACCAAGGACAGTAACCAGCCCCTGATTTCAAGCCCCAGGACCGGTAAAAACAAACCAACAAAGAAAGCTTAGTGACAGTACCTAGACTCTGAGTTTACATTCCAGTACCAGCACAAAAGAAAACAACAGAACAAAAGAAGGAATACTTGGAGGTGGAGATATGGTCCATTGCCTGGTCATGTGTCACACAAGGCTTGTCCAGGAAAATTGACGGGTGGAGCCCTGTGCCTCTTCCCCAGGCTCTAGCTGGAGCACAGTCTTTCTGCTGTGACACACAGGAGCTTGGAGTAGCTTGCCATATAGACCTGCATTTGACAACTCCCACTCTTCTTGAACTGCTCTATACCCGTGGTTCATCAAAACTTCTTTTTTTGTTGTTGGTGGGTTGTAGGACTTGAACTCAGGGCCTGGGCCCTGTCGCTGAGCTTTTTAACTCAAGGCTCATACTTTACCACTTTGAGCCACAGCACTACTTCCATTTTTTCTGGTGGTTAATTGGAGATAGGAGTCTTTTGGACTTTCTTGCCTGGGCTAGTATTGAACCATGATCCTCAGATTTCAACTTTCTGAGTAGCTACGATGACAGGCATGAGTCCCTGGCTCCTGGCTCATCAAAGCTTCTTTTTATTTTGTTTTATTTTTTTTGCCAGTCCTGGGACTTGAACTCAGGGCCTGAGTACTGTCCCTGGCTTCTTTTTGCTCAAGGATAGCACTCTACTACTTGAGCCACAGTGCCACTTCTGGAATCAAACCTAGGGCTTCATATATACGAGGCAAGCACTTGACCACTAGGCCATATTCCCAGCCCTCATCAAAACTTCTTATCTGATCCTCTGCTGAGACTTCCCCTTACATCTGTGCCAGCCCTTGGCCTTTAGCCACAGCCCTCTGATCTTTGCAGCCTCTTTAACCCTTTCTTCTTGGCACTCTAATGCCTATATATCATTATTGGGTGATTAAAATAAAGCATGGTATGCCAATGACACACTGCACTCAAGTGAATTCAGTAGCACTTGGCAAATTAAAGCCAATGAAATGGATGTGGCTTTGGGATTTATTCCTATTTAATAAATTCTGACATTGTGGAAAGATGCTAGCTATGTTTCTGACATAGCTCACTGGCTTTCAGTCATAAGAATTAGTCCTTTTGCTGGGTGCTGGTGGCTCATGACTGTAATCCTGGCTACTCGGGAGGCTGAGAAATTAGGATCGCGGTTCCAAGCCAGCCTGGGCAGAAAGGTCTGTGAGACTCTCTAATTAACCACCAAAAAGCCAGAAGTAGAGCTGTGGCTCAAGTGGTTGAGTACTGGCTTTGAGCAAACAAAGCTCCTGGATAGTGTCTAGGCCCTGAGTTCAAGCTCCAGGACTCCCCTCCACCTGTCTCCACCTTTATATTAGTCTTTTTGAAGTTCAAATGGTCCCATTCCTGATCCTCTTCAGATCAGCTTTACTTTCTTTTTGATGTAAACTCAGTCATTGAGGAGACATTTCTTTCATTCTGTATGATGAGATATTCCTGGCTCATCCGTCTTCCTCATTTTTGGATCCAGACTAGAATCAGCCTTCCTAGGGGAAGAATTTTTGTTTTCTTCTTTTTAAATGGAAAATGGATTTTGTGACCACTCTCTGGGGCTTGGAGATGCCTGTTGCTACTGCTCTGGCCACTTGGAGATGTATTTTTTTTTTTTTTTTTTGGCCAGTCCTGGGCCTTGGACTCAGGGCCCGAGCACCGTCCCTGGCTTCTTCCCGCTCAAGGCTAGCACTCTGCCACTTGAGCCACAGCGCCGCTTCTGGCCGTTTTCTGTATATGTGGTGCTGGGGAATCGAACCTAGGGCCTCGTGTATCCGAGGCAGGCACTCTTGCCACTAGGCTATATCCCCAGCCCCTGGAGATGTATTTTATCACACATTTGTTATATAGTGAATTATCCGAGAGGCCACATATTGAAGGATCAAATCTTGGAGTCTTTATTAGAGTATTAGCAGTCTGCAGGCAGTCAGTTGTTACAAAGGCCTGCAGCCCACAAATACAATTAACACTATCAGGAAACAGGCCAGAGGGGAAAGATAGAACAATACCAACAAACCAATTCAGCTCCAGTGGAGAGCTGACTTGGGAGCCATGGTGACTGGAGAGGAGCCAGGACATAGGACACAGGACACAGGACCTGAACATGGAGACATGTGGCATGGCGATATGGCACCTGGGCTGATCTGGGTCAAGTCAGGGGGCTGGGCCACATGAAACTCCCACTCCCAAGTACTTGCCTAATAGGTTCAGTAGCCTATAGGCCACATGCCCACCCTTGTCTCTTGGGATTCAGGAACACCCATCACCTGGGGATGGGACTTCCCATCAAGACAAGATGCCAGATAGTACAACTCTCCATGTGGCCAATGATGGCGCTGGCCAGATCTGTTCTCCATATTACACATTCACACCCTTCAGCCAGCAACGAGGAAGGCCTCGCCGCATTCAGAGAAATCTAATTCGTGATTAGGATTCTAATGTAATTGCTTCTGTATTGCATCTTTCCTCATTCTTTGGTGTATTAAATACCTTTCCTTCCATCCTGGACCAGCTTCTCAAGGGTATAGGGTCATAGAATGAGAGCCCTCCACGTAACTTATCCCATGTTATACATACAACAAAGCCCAAGTGTTAATACACCAACCACTTAAGGGCTAGAAATATTAAAAAATAACATTTAAAAGTATATATTCTCCAATGTTCCATATATAAATTTATATATACACACATATTCACCAATGTTCCATGTGTGTATCTATCTATCTATCTATCTATCTATCTATCTATCTATCTATCTATCTATCTAATTTTGTGCCACTACTATGGTCTGAACTCAGGGCCTGAGTGCTGTCCCTTAGCTATTTCACTCAAGGCTGGTATGCAACTACCTGAACCATACCTCTAGTTCCAGCTTTTTGTGGTTAATTGGAGATAAAAGTCTCACAGACTTTCCTGCTCAGGCTGGCTTCAAACCATGACCCTCAGATCTTAGCCTCCTGAGTAGCTAGGATTACAGGCATGAGCCATCAGTGCCCCGTCATATTCCCTATGTTACAAGGCAAGCTCTCTTGTCACTAGGCCGTATTCCCAGCCTATTCCCTATTTTAAAGTGGTCTTATAGGGCTGGGGATATAGCCTAGTGGCAAGAGTGCCTGACTCGGATACACGAGGCCCTAGGTTCGATTCCCCAGCACCACATATGCAGAAAACGGCCAGAAGCGGCGCTGTGGCTCAAGTGGCAGAGTGCTAGCCTTGAGCGGGAAGAAGCCAGGGACAGTGCTCAGGCCCTGAGTCCAAGGCCCAGGACTGGCCAAAATAAATAAATAAATAAATAAAGTGGTCTTATAGCTGCATCGTTGGAATCATTACATACTGTGTTCTATACTTTGCTATGCCGTGTAGTCTCAGTTGTATAAATAACTATATATTTGGTGTTGCTATCAGTCCTTTAACTATTTAATAAATTAATTGATTTTTTGGTACTTCTAGTCATTTGGGTTATCTGAAGGTTCTTTAGGAAAGACTCATAAGACGAGTATTCCCTGAGTCCTTTCATGTGAATAACTGTGTTAGGCCATTTCCCACCACTACAATATCTGAGAGAACTGACTCATAAAGGGAAAAGAAGTTCACTTTGGCTCACTTTTGGAGGTTCCAGTCTATGCTTGGCTGACTTCCTTGCTTGACCTGCTTGAGGCAGGTTGGAGTATGTGGTAGAGCAAGACTACCCACCACGTAGCCAGTGAGCACCAAGGAAGAGAAAGGGTCAGGGCCCACAATCCTCCAGGGCCTGCTCTCCAAGCCTCGGGGCCTGCTGCTAGGTCCCACTTCCCACAGCTTCTACCACCTCCCAGTAGCAGCACCTGGGGATCACGCTGGTGGTAACACATGGGCCTTTGTGGGCATTCAGTATCCAAAGCCCTAGACCTTCAGGTTAGTTTTGCTGGGCATAAATTTATATATAAATTATATATACATAAATATATACTGTGCAAATTATATATACATAATTATGTAAATATGTATAATATATAAATAAATAAGTAAAGATCACCACAAACTCCCATTCTTAAGCAACCACTGATCTACTTTCTGTCACTGTGGGTTAGTTTAGTATTTTCTACAAAAGGCCTCAACAAGAGTATATAAGTTATTGTCGTTTTTTTGAGGGTGCATGTGGCCCTTTTTTTTGCCCAGAATAATTATTTGAGATTTATGCCATTGCATGTATCAAAAGGATATTTCTTTTTATGATTGAGTAATATTGTATCCACATTGCACTGTACACAGTTTCATGATTTTTGTATCTATTGATGCACTTGTAGATAGATGACTGAGTTGAGTCTGGCTATGACAAATCTGTTCTGAATATCTGTAAAACATATATACTATATAAATTATAAATAATTTAATGATTATATATTAAATTGTATATTATAGTACACATGTAATATTCAGTAACTGAATAAATAAGTGTGTGTGTGTGTGTGTGTGTGCATGCGTGCCCCTGCATATACACTGGTACTAGGGCTTGAACTCAGTGCCTTACATTCTTGCCTGGCTTTTTCCCTTGAGCCACAGTTCTATTTCCAACTTTTTGTTTTGCTAGTTAATTGGAAATAAGAGTCTCATGGATTTGTCTGCTTGGGCTATCGTATTTCGATCCTCAGATCTCAGCTTTCTGAGTGGCTAGGAATATAAGCATGAGCCACTGGCTCAGTTACTGAATATCTTACTGACGGCACTGCGTTTTCTCTGGTATTTAAAGCATTGCTCTTAAAAAGTTGGATATGATTCTAATTTACATTCCTTATTTTCAGTATTCAGTTTATTCTGCCTAAATGCCAGAAGAATTTTTTTCTCTTTTCTTGTAGACCAGTAATTTTTATTACTCTGTCTTCTTCAATATGTCTGATTTCCAGATGTTTTGCTGGTTAATTGGAGGTAAGAGTCTCATGGACTTTCCTGCCTATGCTGGTTTGAGCCTCAGTCCTCAGATCTCAGCCTCCTGAGTAGCTTGGATTATAGATGTCTGCCACCAGTGCCTGGTTTAAGGCATTGTCTTAAGGTTGTGTTGATTTGCTCTTCTGTTCCTTTTGTCTAGTATTCATTTCTAAATGGATCTCTTTTGTGTACTTCTAGTTCTTTCTCATGTTCTGTAGCTATTCATATGAACTTTTGATTTATGATGGTCTTTCACATCTTGCATGATTTCAAAATGCCTTTTAAGTAATTTTGAAATAGAAGGTTCTAGTTTTTTTTCTGTTCTGAGAAATGTCTTGTTGGCATGTTTCACTATGTACAGGGATGCTGTTTTGCTCCTTCTTTCCTTTTTTTTTTTTTTTTTTTGCTTAAATTAACTTCACATGGGATTTGGATTCCAGACTTTTCAGTTGCTCTTTTTGTGTGAACTTGGTTTTCTTTTCTAAACTTGACAGCATCATTACGGATGGTATTTCTAACTTGAACCGGCACTCTCTTACACGGTTTTCCTGTGGTGACTGGAAAGATGGAGACCTGTTTGCTGAGGTTTCCTGGACCAGTTGCCTGCCTTCACTTTTATTGGGATCTTTTCCTTCTCTTTGATTGCCCTGCTCCTACTTATCTTTATATGGAAGTTGGAGAAACTAAATAACGATGCTGGCTCTGCTATCATCTTCCCAGCCAGATCAGGAGTGAGGAAGATTGAGATAGGACCTCCTTATGCAGCACAGGCTGGCTTCAAATTCACCACCATGTCTCTTTCTGCTGCCTGCTAACTAGTCCTCTCACTTAGCTGTGGCATGGTTGATCTCTGGTCTTTGGACCTGGCTCACACAGGACATGAAACAGGGCTGGTCCCATAACTGGCTGCCTTGAGGCTAGGCACACCCTTGTCTGTCCTTGCCCTGCCTTTCTGGAGCCTGACTTGGCATTTCCTCTAAGAGGAAGTTGTGGAGAAGAAAAAGGAAAGACCTGCCACCCCCACCAGCCATTAAAGGGCCCTGCATCTGTGTTTGCATGTATGTATAAAATGCCTGCTGTGAACCTACCCTGCCACCTGCTGGACACTTGCTTATTTGCAGAGAGAGGAGGCCTCCTGTCTTTTGGTGGGAGTGTGTGTGTGTGTGTGTGTGTGTGTGTGTGTGTGTGTGTGTGTGTGTGTGTGTGATTACTGGGGTTTGAACTCAGGGCCTTGACTTCTTGCTTAGATTTTTTACTCAAGACTGATAGTGTACCACTTGAGCTCCATATCCACTTCTGGCTTTTTGCTGGTTATTTGGAGATAAGAGTTGCATGGAATTTTCTGTGGAGGCTGGCTTTGAATCATAATCCTTAGATCTCAGCCTCAGGTGTAGCCAGGATCATGAGTGTAAGCCACCAGCACAGGACTCCATTTATTCTCTTTGGAGCTGTGTGCTGGGGATGTAATAGGTGGAGGGGTCTTCTTTCAAGGGGTGTCCAGTTAGTGCTATAGCAGGACATGAGCAGGTCACCTCAGCGTATGCAGAACGTCATTATGATCATGACAGGTGCGATGAAGGATTGTGTAAGGTTATTGTGTAGTGGTGGATGAATTGGGGGCCTGCCAGACCTCAGGCTTTGAGCCTCAGGATGTGGGCAAGCTCTCTAGGATTATTTTGTCCTTACTCTGATACCACACAGGCTGGCCTTTCTTTACTAGAGGTGTGGTGCCGAGGGCCAGAACTCATTGGATGGAACCATGATGGTCAAGAGACTCAGGGCCTCCAGAGGCCTCAGTGTTTGTAGAGAATCAGGAATCTATGTTTGAGCCAGGCAGCCTGAGGCAGGGTTTGACTTGTAGACCCAAATCACAGATTTTATATTGGATCTTCATCTTTATCTGGAGAAATTCTAGAGAAAGGGCCTCCCAGGCTGGGCTATGCCCAGGACCATGGTTCTAGAGATTGGAGCAGATCTAGGGTTTAAGACTTTGTGGCTACAGATGAAGAGACAGAAACTGGAACAGTTTGCCAGGCTTTGAAAGTATTCTCTCTGTTGGACACTGGCCTCATCAGGCTCCTCATGTTGGCTCTGTGTCCCAAAGCTGTCTGGTAAGCTTTACCTGGTCACTCCAGTGTGATGGAATGGAGCAGAGTCCTGGGGGAAAAATCGATGCCTGGAGTGGGGCAGGGGGTTGGGAGGAGATTCCCTGTGCCTGAAGGGACAACATATAATATTGTATTCAGCTGGAAAGGCTTTCTGATGGGGATGGAGGGACCCTGAATGAATTAGAATATCCACAAGGATGATCCCTTCAGATTTGCTGTCTTCACCTCAGCCTCCTGAGTGCTGGGATTGTAAGTATGTACCACCATACTATGATTTAGTTCTGCTAGAACTAAAAATGATACATTGCACCAGAGCAATCCATCAAAGCGGTTGTTATTAGGGCCTTTAGTCCCTTCATTGACTGTAAGGCCAGTTGCAAGAAGCACCTGGATCAGGGGACCTGCCGAGACATCCACCATCTGACCACCAGGAGGCGCTGTGGTCCTTTGTATGGGTGCTGCTGACCCAGTCCATCGGTTCTTACAAAGCTAGAAAGTGGCTTCCAGTTTCTCTTATAGCTCCCCAGATCAAGTGGCCATTCCATCTCAGCTGTGCTCACCCACAGTGGCACAGAGATACCTCCACGTGCTAAGCTGTATGTGACTGTCTTTGTGTCTCCTAACAGTCTTCACTGGGAAAAACTATGATTATCCTCACTCTTTCCATCAGAAAATTGACGCAGAGACAAACTAAGGAAGTTGCAGGTAGAAAGTGGCAGGGCTGAGAGTTGAGCCTTGTAGTGCAGTTCTCCTGTGCTGATCCCAAGTCCCTCCTCCCTCCCTGTAGGAGGAAATCCTAGTTGGGTTCAGTGCTGCATGCCTGTAGTTCCAGCTACCTGGGAAGCTGAAGTGGGAGGATCATTTGAGTTCCGGAATTCAGAGCCAGCCTAACCTGCATTGTAAGATGTCATTCCACCAAAAAAAAAAAATTAATTAATTAATAAAAAAATTCAATGTTCCTCGAGCCTTGGCTTTGGCATGATGACTGAGACATGATCTTGGACGAGTCTGTGGGGAGCGAGGATTTCCAATCTTGCTCCATTCTTGTGGTTGTTACAGGAAGTGACAGGCCCTTGGTCCATCTTTGGAGGCCTTTGTGAAATGTCACTTTCTGATCTCAGGGGGAATCAGATGACCACGTTCACTCAGGGACCCTCAGGATGTGTGGAGGTTTTGGCCTCTCTCTCTCTCTCCCAAAGAAAGCCCAGACCTTGTACAACAGACCACAGGATTCCCTTTCCCTTTTCCCCTTCTTTTCTTTGTTCCTGTTTAGTTTGTGTTATATGGGAATTTGATCACAAGATACAGAGAAGCATTTTGAGAGGTTGAATCAGGAGTCCTTATTACAAAGCTGGTGACTGTGAGCAGACACACGTCCCCCAAAAACTTGCATCCTGAAATGCACTATGATACTGTTAGGAAACTGAGCCATGAGAGTAGTAAGGAAAGAGCAGAAAAACCATTTCAACCAACCAGATGTACTAGAGAGTTGAAGGGGGACGCCATGGTGACCTGAGGAGAGTCAGGAGACAGGCGGCATGGTACAATGGCCGTAGGGGTAGAAGCACCTAAATCGGGTCATGGGTAGAAGGCAGGGTCACAGGGAGCTCCAGAGTTCAAAGTGTCTCATGAGTTCATGGTACAGGTCTGGCAGGTCTGGGAACCTACTGCTCCATCTGCTTCTAGGAGTTCAGGCTCCATCACTTGGAGGTGGGGGTGGGGAAGTGGATTTCACCTCTGAGAGTTTTCAGAAAGTCCCCCTAATCATGCCAAGATGGTGCCATGGAGACCCAATGACCATATTTCAGTTGTATTGTTTGGGAGACAGGCCCATCTCTTAGCTGCCAGGTTCTTATCACTGAACTATGCCTTGGTCTCTTTCTACCCAGGACAATGGGAAGCTCAGTTGGTAGTGAGGACATCTGGCTCCCCATTTCCCATGATGCCCCTGACATCTCTGCCTCTTGACACAGAAGGCAGGACATGGCCGTGTCCCAGGTGAGGTGGGCTGTGTGTGTGGCCCAGGGGCCCATGCAGGGTGGCTGGGAGTGAGAAGTGTCTGCCCACAGATTGGACTTCCGTGGGTTGGCTCCATTTCTACAACCTTCCCCTACAAGCTTCCTGTTAGAGTCACCTCCCACTTCTTCCCCTGCACAATGTCACTGATTAGGAAGCCTGCTTCCTTTCAGAGGCGATGAAACAGCCTTCAAACAGGCCAAGACATGGCTAAGCCAAGATCCTGCAGGACAGCACGGCATGGCAAGGCATAGCATGGTATGGTGTGGCACTACCTAATTCCAGTGGGGATTCACACCATCTCTACCCATCCCCCTCCCGGCCCCTCCTCCACCCACCGCTTCAGCATTTCATTTTAATGACCGTTTGATTGCAGAGCCTCTTCTTGAGGAGAGACTAATCATTATGAATGAGTTTGGGCTGCTCCACCATAAATGAGCCAGTGGGACCGGCTGGTGGGTAGCAGTGGGCATCTCAGAAGCCAGGGCCTTGGGAAAACCTGTCTTTAGCCTTTTATTTGTTTTCCCACCCAGTTTGGCCAGGCACGCAGCTGGGAGGGGAGCTCCTGTACTGTTGGGGGTGGCATTGTGCAAACCTGAAGGGCCCAGGCTCATCCTCAGCAGCTCCTGGCCAGGGCAGGAAGGGCCGCTGGACCCCCAGCGGAAAGCAGCAAGACCCTTAGGAAGGCTCATGGGGCCTTTGCCAGATTTGTTTTCCGACACTGAAAGGGGAGATAAATCCTAGTGGGAATGACAAGATGAAATCCAAGTAACTAAGTAACCTTTCCTAGTCTGAGCCTGCTCCTTGCCTTGGGACCACTTCCTGTTTTGTCCCAGGCACCAGGGTTTATTTTTGTGTGTGCCATGGTTGACAGTCAGAGCTGGACTTGGCTCTGAGCCCTGTGGTACTTTGAGGCAGTGCCAAACCTCTCTGAGCCTCAGTTTCCTCGGCCATTCATGGAGGGCTCTATTATCCACATGGAAGGAGGTGTGGGGGGGACACACAGATACAGATGAATTTTGCAAAGGAGACCTGCCAGTGATAAAAATGATCCCAGGCAGGAGACAAATGCACTCACGCCCCCAAATCACAAAGCCCCCCCCTTCCCCCCTGGAAGGTGCTCTTGCTTCTTGAGAGGGTGTGATTACTCAGTAGTTTCTGTGTAATTATTTAATCAAGCCCCAACCAAGTCCTCTGCTTGGAGCTGGGTGCTGACCAGGCCCCATCCCCCTCCTCACCCACTCCCCCCATTCCCCAGGAGCATAATCAGAGCTCTGGAGGGGAGGGGGCCAGCCCCCAGCACCATCTTCCTTTGTGCACTTGGGCTGTGTGGGAGGGCTGGCCTCCAGGGAGGGGCCTAGGTCACCTTGGGGCTCCACGGTGACCAGGGCTTCTGGGCCCCGAGGATAAGATACGAAGAGACTTTCTTTCTTACTTCTTTTTTTTTTATTTTTAAATTTTTAGTCTTATTTTTTTCCTTTCATCTCTCTTAATTTGCTGTACCTTGTGTCTTGTATAAAAGATCCTTTGACCAGGGGAAGGGAAAGGGAATCACAGAAACAGCAGGTCAAAGGACAAACTAATACAACGATAGTCACTTAACAATAGGTTGGAATCAACCGTATAACTTGGGCAGGGGGCGTAGGGAGGGGTAAGTGGGAGAAAATGAAGGATGGGGGTAGCATTGTTTAAAAACAAATGTGTATACAATACCCAAGGTACCAAAATCAGTTATAGTGATATCAGGGGTAAAACCATGGGAATACATGTATTGGAACTAGGGAAGGGAAGGGGATATCACAATCGAGAGGCAAAGGATAAAAAGACAAACCAAAATTGGAAGGGAATACCAAAATCGAGAGACACAGGGTAAAAAAAGACAAACAACTACAAAAGCAATACTTACAAACTGTTTGGTGAAAATGAACTGAACAACTGAACAACTCATGGTGGGGGGAAGGGAAAGGGGGAGGGGGGAGGGGGGAAGGGGGAATGAGGGACAAGGTAACAAACAGTACAAGAAATGTATCCAATGCCTAATGTATGAAACTGTAACCTCTCTGTAATTCAGTTTGATAATATATATATATATATATATACACACACAAACCAATGCAACTGCAATACTTACAAAACGATACAGTATAAACCAACTGCACAACTCATGGAGGGGGTGGGACGGGGAAGGGGGGAAGGCGGGAAGGTGGGGGAAAATGAGGGAGAAGGTAACAAGTTGGATAAGAAATGTACTCAGTGCCTTACGTATGAAACTATAACCCCTCTGTACTTCACTTTAACAATAAAGAAATGGAAAATAAAATAACAAAAAAACCCCAAATGTAATCATTACCTTCCTTATGTAACTATACCCCCAGATCATTACCTTTTCAACAAAGACAACATTTTTAAAAATAAAAAATAGATTTTAAGAAAAAATTACTGGTCTTATATTTTATCCCAATTCTAGGTGCCTTTTTTTTTTTTTTTTTTTTTTTTGCCAGTCCTGGGCCGTGGACTCAGGGCCTGAGCACTGTCCCTGGCTTCTTTTTGCTCAAGGCTAGCACTCTGCCACTTGAGCCACAGCGCCCCTTCTGGCCATTTTCTGTATATGTGGTGCTGGGGAATCGAACCAAGGGATTCATGTCTGGCTTCTTTTTGCTCAAGCCACAGTGCCTTTTCTGGCATTTTCTATATATGTGGTGCTGAGGAATAGAATCTAGGGCTTCACAGGAGGAGTCTTTCAAAGCCTGAATGTCCAGTTTCCTTATTTCATCTTGAAAACAGGGGGACTAAAGGGAAAGTCAGGACAGCATCTCAGCCTCTGAGCTGCAGAGTGCTGCTGGGGTCCCCTCCCTCCCTCCCTCCCTCCCTCCCTCCCTCCCTTCCTTCCTTCCTTCTTTCCTTCCTCCCTCCTTCCCCCTTCCTCCCCTCCTCCTTCCTTCCCTTCTTTCTGTCCCTTCTTCCCCTTCCGCCTCCCCCTCTCTCCTTCCCTCCCTCCATTCTCTTTTCTTCCCTCTTTTCGTTTTCCTTCCTTTCTGTCTCTCTATGCCTCCCTTTCCCTCCTCCTCTCCCTCCCTCTCTCTTTCCTTTCCTTTATTTCCTTCTCTTTCCTTCCCTCCCCTCCTTCCCTTTCCCCTTCTTTCCTCCCTCCCATTTTATCTCCTTCTCTCCCTCTCTCCCTTTCTGTTCTATAAGTCTTTGGCACATTGATGCTCACCAATGAGCAGGTAACACACAGGGAAAGCTTTCGTCCCTCTATTCACCTCTTCCTTTCCCCTCACCTAGATTTCCCCCAGAGGAAGCCCAGCTCCCAGCTCCAGGCTGAGACACTTGCAGACTGCCTCCAGCATCTCATACACTCAACAGAGCTCCTCTGGGAGTGCCAATTTGGGGTTTTGCTTGCGTACAGACATCCCCCTTGCTGTCTAGACTAGGAGCTCTCACTTGGGGCTGACTTTACCCTGTTCCCTGAGGGGCATTATATAATGTCATCATGGCTGAGGATGACCCTGCACCCAGAAGGCAGAGGTCAGGAGTGCTGCCCAGACCCCCCCCCCCCACCCCAGGGCACAGACAACTGTGAATTATCCTGCCCTGGAGCTGGGGCTCAGGCATCCGGGTCTGGAATGTTCTCAACTTGCATTTTTCTAATTATAGTAATAGGTCAGATCTTAGAAGTCTTAGCAGGCTAACAAGCATCTTTCCTTCTTTCTTAATACTGTGTATCTTCTTTGGACTACATCATGATCCCTTCCTGGGAAGCTGTGATGTGTGTGTGTGTGTGTGTATACACGCGTGTGCGTGCACATGCACATGCCAGCCCTGGGACCCGAGTTCTGAGGCTAGACAGTTTTTCTGCTGTGAGTTGGTGCTCTGCCACTTGAGTCATAGCTCTTATGTCTGGCTTATTGGAGATAAGAGTCTTATGGTCTTTTCTGCCCAGGCTGGTTTTGACCCGTGATCCTCAGATCTCAGCCTTACTCTGGGATAGTGTGAGTCACTGGCAACCTGCTTGGGTCGCCATGTTCTACCTAGCAGCCCAGCCTGCTCTATGGTGCACTGTGGTTTCCCCATGGACGAGAAGGAAGGAGGAAAGGCAGGTACCAGGTGACTCCTCTTTTGTCTCCTTCCCTTTCTGGAAGAGCCTTGACCCCATAAGCTGAGAGCTTGTCCTTGCTTGTGTATGAGTGTCCAGGCTAGAGCAGAAGACAGTAGATGTGGCCTGGGGATCACCCATGGCTGCTCTGACCTCCCCTCCCCCCACCGTCCACCCTCAGAGCCAGCAACCACTGCACGTGTAATTAGTTAATAAATCATCCTGAGTGATAAATAGAATGATAGATGCAGGTTTCACTTGATCACTTTTTTATTAAGGAGAAATAAATCAACACCACATTGTTGCTATAAACCTTTCAAGCTGGTCAGATCCTGGCTGGGAGATGCTGATTAACATGGCCACATGGAAGGACCGTTGGTAGCTGATCATTGAGATCAATCAGTCTCTGTCACTTTCCAGGGCTGTTTCTCTCTCCGGTGCTCCCCTGGCCTCTTATCTCATGGGCAATGGAGGCCCAAGTGTGTGCCTGCCTTGGTGGTAGGTAGCTCACATTTGATTCCCAGCTGTGCTTGCAGACAGCTGTGTGAGCCAGAGAGCTATAGGTCCCTCTCTGAGCCTCAGCCTCCTTCTTCCTAGCACAAAGCAGACAGCATTGTGGAACCAAAGGCTTGGCTTCAGAACCATTTTATGTGTCTAAAGATTATTGAGACCCGGGCTGGGAATATGGCCTAGTGACAAGAGTGCTTGCCTCGTGTACATGAAGCCCAGGGTTCAATTCCCTAGCACCACATATATAGAAAATGGCCAGAAGTGGCGCTGTGGCTCAAGTGGCAGAGTGCTAGCCTTGAGCAAAAAGAAGCCAGGGACACAGTGCTCAGGCCCTGAGTCCACGGCCCAGGACTGGCAAAAAAAAAAAAAAAAAAAAAGATTATTGAGACCCCCCCTAAAAAAAAAAACACCCTGTTATTTATGTGAGCGGTATCTACCAATGTTTACCGAACCAGAAACGGAAACAAAAAACCCCCAATTATTTGCTTACCATTAATAAACCCATTTCATATTAATATAAATGTTTTCCATGAAAAAAAATTACTCATTTTCCAAACTGAAATGTGAGAAATGACATCTCATTACTTTTGCAAATCCTCTTACATTTCTGGCTTGTTAAGAAATGGCTAGATTTTTATATTGTTTCTTTGTACATTTCTTTTATTTTTGTTTTGTGCTGGTATGGGGGCTTGAACTCAGGGTTTCCCATACTTGCTTGCTTAGCTTGTCTACTCAAGTGGCACTCTGCCACTTGAGCCATACCGCCACTTCTGGCTTTTTTTTTTTCTTAGTTAATTGGACATAAGAGTCTCTTGCATTTGTCTGCCTGGGCTGGCTTTGAACTAGGATAAATGCCTGTGATCCTAGCTACTCAGGAAATTGAAATCTGAGGATTTCAGTTAGAAGTCAGCCTCCCCGCTCTGCCCCCATTAAAAAAAAAAAGAAACTGTGGAATGAATAAAGGGGAGACCTCGGTCCTAGAGGAGGGATTTTCTTCAGTGACTTTGGGTTCTGGGCTTCTCTGCAGCTCAATCTCTTCTTTGAGGGGAGCTTTTCATATCTGGGGGAGGGGCAGAGCCTCCCCTTTGCCTCAGCTCTGAGCCACGGGGCACCTCCCTCCCACCCGAGTCTCTGGCAGCTGCTTCTCCTGAAATGGCCGGGAGGAAGTTTCTAGTTTCCATCGCTCTGCAGCCACCCCTCCATGAATGACCCTGCTAAGAGTGCAGTTTTCTCTCCCTCTCGCCTCGAACTTTGATTTGATCAGGCCAAATCTGAAATGATGTGTGAAAGTAATGATATTTTGTA
This sequence comes from Perognathus longimembris pacificus, assembly GCF_023159225.1. NCBI lineage: Eukaryota > Metazoa > Chordata > Mammalia > Rodentia > Heteromyidae > Perognathus > Perognathus longimembris. Next base: position 73,325,522 of record NC_063166.1, on the reverse strand, counting down.
ATTAAATCTCTGGTGACGGCCGCCACAATTTGTGCTACATGCATTGTTCATAAGGAAAAAAAAAACCCCGCATCCATTCATTTTCTGACTGGCTACTCCAGGGACTGGCAATTAGAAGCAGCTCATCTCTCCTTGCCTCGCATATTAAAGAGCTACTGAAACGCAAAGAGAATTTGGGAGGTGGTTTTTTTTCCCCCCTTCAACCTTCTAATAACATTAGCTTAATTAGGGAGGTTCAGTGATAAAGGGAAAGTTTGGGCTGATTTGAACATAGGATGGTAGAAGGCAAAGGAGGAACAGATAAAGGGGAATGAAGATATTGGGCAAAGGTTCTGCTGGAACCTTCTGGCTGGAAGATTAGTAAACTTGGCTGGGCTGCACCGCTCTGCAGTGGCTAAGGACAGGGTCCCCACGCGTGCTGGGGCCTTGATCTTATTTGGTAGGATCTTTTTGCCTCTCTTTCTCTCCTTCCTTTCTTTATTTACTCCATCCCTCCTTTTTCCTCTCTCCTTCCCTTTCCGCCCTCACTTTCTTCCTTTCTCCCCTTCCTTTTTTTTTGCCTAGCTCCCTTCTTTCCTTTCTCCCTTCCTCTCTTCCTTTTTTCTTTATTACTCACTTCCCTCTTTCTTTCCCTCCCTTCTTCGTCTCCTACCCCCTTCCCTCCTCCTCCCTCCTCCCTCCCTCTTCCCTCCCTCCTCCCTCCCTCCATCCTTTCTTTGCTCCCAGTCCTTTCTTCCCTCTCTCATGATTTTTCCTCCGTCTCTTTCTTTCTTCCTCCTTTCTTTCTTCCCTCTCTTCTTCCCTTCTTTCCTTCCTATTTTTCTTTGCTTCCTTCTTCTCTCCTTGTCATCTTTTTCCTTTTCCTTTAAGAGTTCCCCCCTTTTTTCTTTTGTTTCCATTTCCTGGAGTTCATTTTGATAAACATATTTTATATGATCAGCGGCATATAGGCATCACACCTTTGTGTTCCTCCCCAAAGAGTCTTCTCCTTTGGCCTCACTGTGTGTGAATGCCTAGAGTCCTATATAATTTGCTATGTCCCAGTGTATTTTAGATCTAGCTTCCACATATGAGAGAAAACATGTGCCAATTGCATCTCTGAGTTTGGCTTACCTCACTTACCATGATTTGTCCTAGGTCCATTTCTTTCCTTTCAAGCTTGAGCTTTGGAGTGTGTTTTCTTCACTTGCCCCTCCATGATGGCTCTTCCTCTAACCTGGTTATTGTTGTTGGTTATTGTCTGCTCTGGACCAAGATACTGAAAAACCACTAAAAAGTATCTTTGTCTTTGAAAGAGAAGTCTTTGATTTTTAGAATCTTTGGGGTTCACAGCAACACGGAGCAGGAAGAACAGAGTCCTCAAATCCCTCCTCCCCCTGTCCTCCTTTAGAGGCCTTCCATATGTCCATCCCTCACAGGAGGAGTGTGTTTGTTACAATGGTGACCCTCACCAAACCATGGCTTACAGGACCAGTCACTCTTAATGCTACCTTCAACGGGCTTCCACAAATGTGTGCTATTCAGATTGGCTTTGGTCTAGTCACCTGCCTCCAGTGCCTCTCTTCTTCAGGCTCACCTCTCAGTGCCCAGGGGAGCTAACCTGTGACCTTGCTGTGACCCAACCATTGGTTCTGTCTGTGCCCTCTGCCCCAGCCAGCCAGGCCCCAGCGCTGATTGCTTCATAGTGTGGGAAAAGCAACCAAGACCACAAAGCGGGGAGTGAGAAAGAGCTTAGCTCAGACTGGCTAGAAAACCAGGAAGGCTTGGAACCAGTGACTCTAAGAGGACCAAGAACAAAACGAAATGCCCGAGCAGATTCCATTGGCATTGATTGCGCTTTAGGATTTTGTAGACAAAAATTTTGCTGATCCAGGGCTTGCACATAGAACAGAAATTGTTCAGTTGGTGATAACTCTGCTCCTGGTGTAAGGTGATTTGTACAGAACTTTTGGTGACAGTGGAGGAATTCTGTAGCTGCCCTGTGACGTATGGTAGCCATTAGCCACACACGATTACCAAGCACTTGAAAAGTAGCCAGTGGGTCTAAGGGTCTGAATTGGTAGTTGTATTTAATTTTATTTATTTTTTGGGGGGGCCAGTCCTGGGGCTTGGACTCTGGGCCTGAGCACTGTCCCTGGCTTCTTTTTGCTCAAGGCCAGCACTCTGCCACTTGAGCCACAGCGCCACTTCTGGCCATTTTCTGTAAATGTGGTGCTGGGGAATCAAACCCAGGGCCTCATGTATATGAGGCAGGCACTCTTGCCACTAGGCCATATCCCCAGCCCCAGTTGTATTTAATTTTAATGAATGTAAATTTATGTCTTTTTTGAGACAGAATCTCAGTATTTTGTACAGACTGGTTTCTAACTTGTGGATATAAGCTCCTTTTGTCCCAGCCTCTTGATTATCTGGGCCTATAGGCATGTACAACCGTACAAGGCTTCTGATGTGGCTATGGGGTTACTGTATTGGATTATGCAGTTCCCTTGGAGATCTTGGGGCAGCCCCTTGGTTTGTCAGCAATATTATGGCTGCATTGTCTTAGGAGTCATCTTGCTGGGAGATCCAGGAAGTGAGCAGCATCTTTGGCTTTGTTTTGTACCAGTATTGGAGCTTGAACTTAAGGCCTGGGTGCTGCCCCTGAGCTTCTGTGATCAAGGCTAGCACTCTACAACTAGAGCCATAGCTAGTGCCCAGCTGTGGAGAGGGTCTTGTCTCATCATTTGTACACCCCTGTTGTCACACTCAGAGCCTACACGGAATAAGCTCTCCTCCAAACTCATTCAGTAAACATCTTCTGGGCCACGGGCTTAACCTGCAGGGTTAAGGTGCATCTTCTCAGCAGCCCTGTGCAACGATGCCCATGATTATGCCCATTTTACAGTAAGGAAAAGCAAGGCCAATGAGCGGCTCCTAAGTTACACAGCTGAGAAGCCTCTGGGTCAGCTCTGAAGCTAGGGCATCTCTCCTCCTGAGCCTTGCAGCATGCACAGGGACCACTGTTGAGATGGCTCTCCTGTGTAACTGCTGACTCAGTGGTCCCAAGGCTCCTGTTCTCCTCTACGTTTTGGCAGGCTTGAATTCAAATGCAGGCGGTTTATTTGGAAGGCAGAGGCAGCTCTGGGGAAGGATCCAGGGACTCAGGGAGGGATGTGGGCAATAGAAGTGCAGCGTCCTTACTTCTCATGGGGCAGCTGAGGCTCAGTTGTGCTGGGAAATGTGGGAATTTGGATAGAATCTACCAGAATTATTCCACCAGAAGACCAGGGAGCTGAGCATGTATCCACAAACTCTCATCACACACTGGAGTAGGTGTGTGTGTGTGTGTGTGTGTGTGTGTGTGTGTGTGTGTAAAACAGTGGCCTGCCAGTGGATACAGTGTTTATGGACAGAGAAAACTCATGCAAAAAAAAAAAAAAAATGACGGTTGGCAGCACCTCCCCATTTGCCCACCTAATATTGCAGGAATCCCTTCTACTTGGCTAAGCCTTTGGGGTCACTGTAAGCCCTGTTTCATCAGAAAGTAAAGCAATGCTTTTCTTCTGATTCTGAATTTCTCCCTCACACATATTACTTTCTCTCTCACCCTGGGCTACTTTTTTTTTGGGGGGGGGGGGGGTGTCCGCCATAACAACAGATGGTGCTTTGCTGATGATCTTTGAAAACTGGAATCGATTTGCAATTCAGAAAGGGAGGTGGCTGAAGATCTTTGCATATGTATAAAGAAGGCTTTCCTGAATAACCATACTGGTATAAATAAGATTCAGGGCATGTTTCAATTTACATAGGGATAGAAACTTTAGGGGTACTGTTCTTAAGGCTTTTAATAACATCTGGTAGCATATGAACAATTCACAGATTATCAGTGATTTTATTCACCTCCTAGCTATTCAGGAGGCTGAGATCTGAGGATCGAGGATCGTGGTTCAAAGCTAGCCTGGGCAGGAAAGTCTGTGAAACCCTTTTCTCTAATTAACTACAAAAAAGCCAGAAGTGGAGCTGTGGCTCAATGGTAGAGGGCCAGGGCAAAAACGTTAAAGGACAGCACCAAGACTCTGAGTTCAAGCCCAAGTACTGAATTACTGAATATATACAAAACCCACCTTTTAAACAAAGCCAATAGATACTCAAAGTAGGTCAAGAGTTGCCAGTGATCGAGGATTAGAAGGCTTACTTTAGCAAAATAGAATCAGTGTGTGTGTGTGTGTGTGTGTGTGTGTGTGTGTGTGTGTGTGTGTGTAGAGGACTAAGTGATGGGAAATGGGTGGGAAGATTTCAGGAATTCTCATCAATTGAAGGTGCTAGAAGCTAGGGGATTAGATCCATCATTCTCAGCCTTGACTATGCAATAGTACCACCTGCATTGCTCTATCTATCTGTCAATCTGTCTGTCCATTCATCCCCCCATTCATCTACACTGATCCTGGGGCTGCCCCCATACCATACATTACCATACCTAGGTGAGACTCAGGTAGCCCTGCAGGAGTCTCCAGCAAGCAGGAAGAACTCCGGCATTAGAAAGCATCCAACCCCTTTCCTGATGCCGTGTCTTGATACCAGGGAGAAATGTTTCTGCTACAAATTACCTGTGATTTGGGTCACTGTGTCTTATCACATGGCACCTGCTTTTTGAACTATGATAATATGATTAATAATAATGACCAATAATAAGGCGTGACTAGTAGGGTCGTTCTGGGACACTCCAGTCACTCAGAAAGTGGCCTCTCCATTAAGGGCTACCCACTTCTTCTCGCCAGGTCCTGAAGTAGCTGCGGCATTGTCATCCCTCCAGGAAGCCAGCAGCTGACCTTGCGTCCCTGGGGGTGGCTACTTCTGGGGAGCTACCCCTTTTGCTGATGCCCAGAATGTGCTCAGCCGTGCCCATCTTCTTCAGAGGAGGATGGTATCGACATTTCGAAACAGTTTAATTATTCTGCGGCTGCCTGGCTATTAGCTCAGGGCTATTTTTCAGCATTAATTTTCCATTTGAAATGAATTCCTTTTGGTTACACTTTTTAAATGTTTCTTTTAATTAGACGCAATTACTTCAGAAGAATTGCTTTTATTCCTCAGCCTGAGATCCCAGTGATAAAGTCGCTATCTGGCCCCACCGAACGGCCGGGACGGCTCATTTAGTCGCTGCACTAAAGTATATTGAACTAGGAAATTATACAGCGAATCAACTATTAATTCCTTTTATGATCGCTCTCTCTAACATCTTGAATGAGATCTTCAGGGGGAAATTTAGTCACAATAGGGATCATTGTTCTCCACCTCCAGCTAGCCCCAGAGTGAGGGGGGCTGGCAGCGCCCGGGGTGCCCTGGTGATGGCTCTGACAGGATGGGGGGTGGGGGGCTTTTGACTTTCTTGGGGGATTTGGGGCATGGGGCAATGGAAGTTAGTAGAGTGGTCGAAGGTTCTCTTCTCCATGGAGCTGGAGACTGCCTCCCGCCGCCCCCCCCCCCTCACTCCAGGAGAGGGAGGTGGCTGTGGCTATGCAGTGGGAGAAGGCAGACTGTTCTCTGGAGAGTTTTCTCAGTCTTGGTCTTTTGGTGGTGCAGTTCTGGAGGGAGCCTGGGAGCTGGGGCCAGTAGGTGGCGCTGTCCCCACTGCATTTGCAAACCCAGCCTGGGTGGATGGAAGACCCTTCAAGTGGAGCTGGAAGAATCCCCTTTCTCAGAGGCTTTAGCAGATAGGGAAACGGAGGCATAGAGGGGTATGCAGTCATATGCAGACAAAGGCTGGACATGATCTCTTGGTCCATGTCTCTGAACAAGATCTCTGGTTTTTGTTTGCCCCCCCACCCCCACCCCAGAGTGAAATGCTTTCTCTCCAAGCCTTGATGGCTTCTCCTGGGGAGATTTTTTTCTGGTGAAGGTCACTGCTCTACCCACCTGGGGTTTGGCTGCTGCCAATGCTCCCAGGGGCCCTACACTCTCAGGCTTCCAGATGAGCACCTGATCACTCCCAGGGAATTGTACCATGCTAAGGAGTTCATCTTGAGGGCAGTCGGGAGCCACTGGAGCTGCAGGGACAGGAGGAAACCTAGTCAGATCTGTGCTGCTATCAGATTGTGCTGGCTGAGATAAAGGTGACCTGGAATAAGACTGGAGGTACTGGGAATGGAAAAACCACAGAGGCAGGGCTGCCTTATAACCTCTGCAGGCCCTGGGGGTTAACCATTACTTTTTTGGTCTTCCCTCTGGATAGATTTTCATGGGTATTAGTAATTTAATTTGTTTCATTTTTTTTTCTGAGAAAAAAAGGGGAAGCATTTTTGTCTCCCTAAATAGTTTATATCTCTCCTGATTTTGTTTTGCTTTGTGCCAGTACTGGTGCGTAAACTCAGGGCCTTACACACTTGCTCTACAACTTGAGCTATACCACTGCTGCTGGCCTTTTGATGGTTCATTGGAGATACGAGTATCACAGACTTTTCTGTCTTGGCTGGCTTCAAAATGAGATTCTCTGATCTCAGCCTTCTAAGTAGTTAGGATTCTAGGCATGAACCACCAGTACCTGGCCATGCCCATGATTTTTTTTTTTTTTTGGTCAGTCCTAGGGCTTGGACTCAGGTCCTGAGCACTGTCCCTGGCTTGTTTTTGCTCAAGGCTGACACTCTACCTCTTGAGCCACAGCACTTCTGGCTTTTTCTGGTTATGTGGTGCTGAGGACTCGAACCCAGGGCTTCATGCATGCTAGGCAAGCACTTGGGTCTCATTTTCATGGGCTATAGCTACTGCTCCTGTGCTTGAAGGAAAAAGTGCACTGGTTTGGAGCAAGGCACTGGTAGGACTTGGAGTTCAGGTCCCCTGCTTTGTGGCTCAGGGAAGGGGTGAGGCCCTTCGCTCTATCTTCCTCTTCAGTTTCTTCTGCATTCCTGAGCACCTCAGGATGTGGGGAACGACAATGGCTACCACTTGGTGATACTGCCCTTGACTCAATGAACACCTCAGTGATTCTTTGAGGTTGGGACTAGTTTTCTTCCTATCTTGTAGATGAGAAAAGGGATGCTCTGAGAAGGTCATTTGACCAAGGTCACACACACAGCAATGGGGAAGGACTGGGAAAGACAGAGAGGAAGGATGTTGAGCTAATTCTGGATGGGGACCCTGTCACAGCAGCCAGTAGCTGCTTGGTGACAGCATCTTCTGGATATTTATATCTATCTGGAATAGATTTGTATTAAAATCTCACCTTTTGGGGACCATCTCGCCAGCCCATTGTCCTGCCCTCTGAGCCTCTGCTCTGGTGGGGACCAGCTGACAGGTGCTATGGGGTTGGCCCAGGCTGGTAGTACCAGAGAGCCAAAGGAAGCTGGGAATGGAGTCTTAGTCTTGAGCTGTCTTTGCCTTTCTTGCTGTCCCTCCTCTCCCCCTGCCCAAGGTCATCTGGGCTGTTTGTATGTGAGGAAGAGGTGGCAGCCTGGGGGTGTGGGGAGTTCTGTCTCTTGACTCCTGTGGAGTTTGTCTGGGGGAGTTATGGAAGACACAGTCCCTGTTCAGGCTAGTGTCTCTCTGGTCCCCAACTGCCTTGCTATGAATGGAATGTTTGTGTTATCCCCTCCCCCACCCCAAAGGCTGAAGACTAACTTCCCCATGTGACGGTATTTGGATGGAGCCTTTAGGTGATAATTAGGGGCCTCACAGATGGGATTCATCCCCCTTTAAAAGGAGATAAGAAGACTAGACTCTCTTCCCACTAAGGGCATGTGAGGATGTGGCCCTCACCAAGCGCCGGCTGTGCAGGAACCCTGCTCTCACACTCCAACCTTTGGAACAGAATGAATAGGTGAGAAACCTGTACCCCTTGTAGGGCTACACGGTTCAGGGCACCTTGTTTGCTAGGCAGATTTTTGACATTGGTTCTGAGCAGCATGCCCCGTTCTGTGGGAGCCAGGGGACATCTCAGAAGCTCTGTAACTGCACCAGGGATGGCCTCAGGGAACAGAAACGCACCCCTCCATCTTTAAGGCAAACCCCAACAACAGGTGCTGTTAGAGCATCCATTGTTTCTTGGGAGATGGGGCTTTAAGCCTCCAAATTGGGACTGTTCTGTGGGCAAATTGGTAAGTGGATCATTCCAGGCTGTCACATGTGATTGTAAAACAGAGTGGCTGGAGCATTCTAAAGACACAAGCTAGTTCTCTCCTTATCTTTGACTAATGTTTAGCCCAGGGCACACATTTCCAGAGGTACCAACTGGACTAGTTCAGCCACTTGGAAGGGCTGGGTTTGGTCGGACGGTAGCATCCTTTCCCCAGCAATGAGGTACAAGGGTGTTGGAGAATGACTGTTAGAGGGTCAGAAGGCTATCCACAGTTGGTGCTTGAGTCTTTTAAGTCATGGGGACCTGCCAGGAGTGGTACCTGTGAAGTTTTGCTTTTCTTCTAACGCTCATTCCTCTGAGGGAAAGTGCCCTGGGTCTTTGCATTTTGAAAATTCAAATAAGTTCCACAATTTTCCTAAGCAAAGAATATGTGCCCTCTATTAGGGTGGTGAATGGATGATTTTAAGCAGTTTGAAAAACTCAATTGTGACAAGGAACATTAGTTTTATAAAGCAGGTAACTGGGTAGGAAAAGAGGGTGAGGTATTGAGAACACTGAATCATTGAAAGAAAATAATATGTTGGAGTTGTAAATGATGGCTGCACAGGTCTAATGGATGACCGTGTGATGGTTGGAATGGGTGGGCCAGGATGGGGCAGAGGCTACAATTGTCCTGGATTTACCACCTAACAGGTGGACAAAGTTCACCCCCTCCAAGTCCTCCTTTCCCTGTGTGTTAAATAGAGATCGTGTTGCATTGGTCTAATGATTGAACAAAACCTTTGTTTGATACAAGTTACTTAGCATAGTCCCGGCCATGTTGGAAGGTTTGTCCCTTGGAAGTTAAATTTTTTTTTGTGTGTGTGGTGGGGCTTGAACTCAGGGCTTGGGCCTCGTCTCTGAGCTCTTTTGCTCAGGGCTAGTGCTCTATTACTTTGAGCTGCAGCTCCATTTCTGTTTTTCTGATGGTTAACTGGAGATAAGACTCTCACAGACTTTCCTGCCCAGGTTGGCTTTGAACCATGATCCTCAGATCTCAGCCTTCTGAGTAGCTAGGATTACAGGTGTGAGAAAGCTACTTAAAAATTATTTTTATAAAAAAATAATACAAGTGATCAAAGTATGAATCTGGAAGATTCAAAGGGTTTATGAGTATTTTATTTTTGGGAGGAGAGGGGCAAGGAGGGCGTACTGATACTAGGACTTGAACTCAGGGCTTCATTTTTTTTTCCTTGGCTTTTTCATTCAAGGCTGCCACTCTACCATTTGAGCCACTCCACCACTCAACTAGTAGAGACACAGCTCCACTCTAGCTATTTGCTGGTTAATTGGAGATAAGAGTTTCAATGGACTTTTCTCCTGAGGCTGGCTTTGAAACAGGATCCTCAGATCTCAGCCTCCCGAGAAGCTAGGATTATAGGCACAGACACCTAATATGTGCATTTTCTTTAAGTGGCCATCCTCTGTTTGGAAGCTCATCGGAATCATGTAGTGGCTTGTTAGTGCACAGGATGCTGGGCTCTGCCACAAGTGTTTCTGATTCTGAGGACCCAGGATTTTGCAGGCTTATCAGCTGGGTAACACTGAGGCTGGAGTCCCTTCTCAGTTATAAACTGGGCACTTGTCAGAGCAGGCTTCCTGCTCTGAAGCCGCCTGGGCTATGGAATGACAGGAACAGAAATGGTGGAGAGTATGAACCTTTCACAGCTTCTACCCCCTAAAATGGAGCAGGAGGCTGTTTTCTACATCAGCCTGGAAGGTGGCAGCAGTGTTAGATTAAACATCTCTGTTCACAAACTGTTTAATGATGGATATGTTAATTAGCTTGATTGCAATGATCATTTCAAAATGTGTATGTGTATCACAACATCAAGTTGCACACCTTAAATGTATATAATTTTTATTTGTCAATTACCTCAATCAAGCTGAAAAAGAAAGTGGAATGAATGGAGAGACAACTACAAAGCAAACTTTCTAGAAGGTACTATGGGAAATGGCTAGAGACTGAAGGCCTGACCTAGACTCTGACTGATGGGACCTGGATTTCCTGCAGAGAGAAAGACATGGGGGGGTAAGGGAGGCTGAACATGCCAGAGCAGCTCAGAGTCTTCCACACTGATGCAAATGGGTCAACGAAGCAGTGTTGGAAAGGGTCCTTGAAGGCTGAGTTAGGGTGCCTGGACTTTTTCTACTGATTACCTTGCCTCAGCATCATTGCCTTTGCTGTTTCCCTTCTGGGAGCTCAGCTTTAGGGTACAGGGACACAATTTCTCCTTTTGATGTCCACTCTATCCCCTGTTCAAGCCAAGGATAGAGAGGAAACCCGAGCACCAGATGGACCCCTGAGAACATATGGGCTGTGGAAGTCAGAATAAGAGGGAGCCATCTTCTTCATTAATTGATTAATGTAATTAAAGAAAGCTAAGTATGTCGATGCCGACCACATTAGAGTTAATTTGTACAGGCAATTAGCTGGGCTCCCTTTTTCATGCTAGCTGTCTCAGACATGCCCTGCACAGCCCCTCAAGGGTCATTGGTGGGTTCTTGGTTCAAGCCTGGCCCTCATGAACCTTATTCTGGGACCCTAAAAGAGTGCCCGAGTCCCCTAGGTATGGAGCACAGACAAGCTCAGTGGCCTGGAGGAGATGTCTCCTGACTTGAGATTCTTGGTTTTCTTCTCAGTCCAATAGGGATGTGTATGCCTGTCTCTAGTAAAGCTGTGAGTGACAATGAGGAGATGTGAACACCAGGTCCCATCCTTCCTGTGTCCTTCTTAGGACATCTTCCTTATTAGCCCTGGTGACCATTCCTGGACACACCTGTTCACAGCCTGTGATGGTCCAGTAAAGTTTCTAAGGAGGTTGTAGGCCTGGTTCTTACCCTATGACTCAACTCTTAATTCCATCTCCATCCTCACTTGCTCTCCTGGAGTTATCTCTGAGCTTGTCTGTCTGTCTCTTTTTATGTGCACATGTGCTTGTGCGCTCTCTCTCTCTCTCTCTCTCTCTCTCTCTCTCTCTCTCTCTCTCTCTCTCTCTCTTCTGTGGGCAAGGTACTCCTGGGAAAGCTGAGGCCCTATCTACAGTCAGCTCTCTTCTTTGTCATCTGATCCACGGATCCAGTTGCTGGTGCATGTCTCACCAGGGCACAGAAGCTCAACAGCTTCATTTTAATCTGTCCCAACCTTCCAGGTTGGGTCCCTTTCTAGGATTCTTAACTTTTGCCATCCACCTTGCCTTTGTGAACCCAGTAGATCCTAAGGAGGCCACCTGGGTGCTGTCTCTCAGGCTCCCTGCAAAAATCCTCTGAAGGTGATTTCTGCCTTGTTTCTCTCCTCTTGTCTACCCATCCCTGTAGCTGTCTCCAAGATCTTCCTCTCCCTGATATCTACCTCTTCTTAAAGGTGCCCACCACAGACTAATGGATTCCCTGTTCCTATCTGCCACTCTGGCTGTACCACTTTATGCCAGCTGCTCACATCCTTGCCAACACTTAAAATTGTTGGTTTGTATGGTTTATGCTAATTTGTAGTGAAAAGATGGTATGTGCTGCACAGAAGGCATTACTCTGGGAACAGGACCATGCATGGAACTGGTCAGGGACAATTAGAAGGAACATGAGGGCTGGGAATATGGCCTAATGGTAGAGTGCTCGCCTCATGTACATGAAGCCCTGGGTTCAATTCCTCAGCACCACATATGTAGAAAAAGCCGGAAGTGGCACTGTGGCTCAAGTGGTAGAGTGCTAGCCTTGAGCAAAAAGAAGCCAGGGACAGTGCTCAGGCCCTGAGTTTAAGCCCTAGGACTGGCAAAACAAACAAACAAACAAATAAACAAAAAGAAGAAGAAGGAGCATGAGATCTTAGAGGTGTGAGGATGACAAGGTGGGAGAACAATGAGCCATGGGAAGAGAGAGAGGAGATGAGATTGCTGAAGTTGCTACTGCCAATCTGAGTAGAATCTGGAAGACCAAAGCAAGCTTTGCAGAGTAGAAGATGCTGGTTACTCCCAGCTACTAAGAAGGTAGATGCCTGGAGGATCGTGGTTCAAGGCCAGCCTAGGCACAAAGTTTAGTGAGATCCTGCTTAACCAACAAGCCAGTTGTAGTGGTACATGCCGATAATCCATGCAGAGTGGGAGACGTAGATGGGAGGTTCCCAATCTGAGACTACACCAAGGCAAAAATATGAGATTCTACCTGAAAAATAATCAAAAGCCAAAAATAAAGTTCTGGGGCTATGGCTGAAGTGGTAGAGCACTTACTTAGCAAATGTAAGGCCCTGAGTTCAAATCCTAGAATCAAAAACATATGAGTAAAGAGCTTCTAGATGGCTCCATCACTGAATTCAACCAGACATTCAGAGGTTTAACATCAGTCTCATCCCTCAAATAGAGATGAAGGTCCTATTTCCAAACTCATTTTTATGGTGATGTCATCACTTGAACACCAAAGTGCCCTGGACAATTTGCACAACATTGAGGCAACATAGATACCAAGAAAAAAAATTACAGGCCAATGTCTCAGAAGGGCAGATGTGGCAAGTCTCAAAAAATATTAGAAAGTCTAATTCAACAACATGTCCCAGAAATTATACATTATAGGATTATAATGCAAGGGCAAGCCAATACAAATCAATCAATGTGATACACAGCATCAATAGGATAAAAAAATAAAGACCAGACAATCATTTTGACAGATATACCAAAAGAAAAAAAACACTTAATTAAGTTCAACCTATTTTCTGGATTAAAAACTCTCAGCAATTAGATAGAGAAGGAAATTTACTCGATATAATTAAGACCTATTGTAAAAAGCACATAAGCTGGGAGTGGGGGTATGGCTCAAGTGGAAGAGGACCTGCCCAGCAAGCACAAAGTTCCATGTTTAATCCTCAGTAACACACACACACACACACACACACACACACACACACACACACACACCACAGAACTGATGTCATAATTAATGTGAGAAAACAGAAAATGTTTTCTCAAAGACCAGATGTAAAGTTAGAGTTCTTATTCTCACCACTTCTGTTCAACATAATACTACCACAGAACTGATGTCATAATTAATGTGAGAAAACAGAAAATGTTTTCTCAAAGACCAGATGTAAAGTTAGAGTTCTTATTCTCACCACTTCTGTTCAACATAATACTTGTGGTATTAGCAAGAGCAATTAGAAACGAGAAAGGAATAGTACACATATAGGTAAAAAATAAAGAAGAGAACTATTCCATCTGCTGAAGACATCCTAGAGAAAGGAAACCGTCTACAAATAACTTTTAAAAAACTTTATTGTATTATTATTATTTTTCTTTGGCCAGTCATGGGCCTTAGACTCAGGGCCTGAGCACTGTCCCTGGCTTCTTTTTTCTCAAGGCTAGCACTCTGCCACTTGAGCCACAGTGCCACGTCTGGCCGTTTTTTATATATGTGGTACTGGGGAATCGAACCCAGGGCTTCATGTATACGAGGCAAGCACTCTTGCTACTAGGCCATATTCCCAACCCACTTTATTGTATTATTAAAGCATTGTATTGAGACAGGTTACCATTTCATAGGTCAAGTAATGAGTTCCTTCCTTTCTTCCTTCCTTCCTTCCTTCCTTCCTTCCTTCCTTCCTTCCTTCCTTCTTTCCTTCCTTCTTTCCTTCCTTCCTTCCTTCTTTCCTTCCTTCCTTCCTTCTTTCCTTCCTTCCTTCTCTCCCTCTCTCTCTTTCTTTCTCTCCCTCTTGTTCTTTCTTTCTCTCTTCTCCCTCCCTCCCTTACTTCCTTCCATTTTTTTCTTTCCTTTGCTTTCCCCATTTCCCCCTCCCATCCCTGCCCACAAATTACATAGGTCACTTCCCACATAGTGTCTACTGAATAGCATGATTGAATGGCTACAAATAACCTTTTAAAACTAACAATGAATTTGGTAAAATTGTAGAATGCAAAATCAGGCTACAACCATCAGTGTACTTCTGCAGTTGAAGCACAGGCTGCTGCTGTTGGAAGTTCAAAGCCCTGAAGCAAGGCTAGGATTAACCCCAGGCAGCAGGTGGGATGGGACACCTGCTAGGGAACTGAGGCTTCTGAGCACCTTGTCAAGCAAGAACAGGAGAAGTTGTGAACAAGGGTTGAGACTTTTCCTCTCCATGATATAAAAACCAGCCATCCCTTAGCAAGAAGCAAGCAAGCTCCCAAGCCTGAAACTCTGCACACTTATTAAAGCTGGAGGATTGAAAAAATTAAGTCAACAGGTTGGCAAACCACATGGAGACATCATTCAGGATGAATCCCAATCCTATTATAGCCCACTTGCAGTTCTTAATGTAAGAATCCTTCTAGGGAAGGGTTGAAGACCAACATGTCTCCACGTTATCTTTATCCATAGAAGACCACCAGCTCAGTGGGATGGTTAGCAGCTATTCCAAGGAAATATGTTTGTTCTTTGAGTAAAAAGTAAGGGACATTATTTATGACCCCCTCCCAAATTTGTGTATTGGAATCCTAATCCCTAGCCTGATATTCTCTGTGAATAGTAAGGTCATTAAGGTGGAACCCCTAAGAATGGGATTAGTGTCTTTATTCCAGCAGTCCCAGAGAGCTCTCCCACCCTTCCACCATAGTGAGGATGGAGCCAGAAGTCAGCAGTCTGCCCCCTGGAAGGGGGTCAGAACCTGGCCATGTCAGCACCTTGATCTTGAACTTCTAGAATATACTGTTGTCTTGGTACCGTCCAGTGCATGGTGCTTTGAGAGCAGCCAGAGCTCCCGTGGATACAGGAACTCTTTTTATTCCTGGACTAGGTTGTGGGACCCTGCTCTGTTTCCCAGGATTTGGAGGAAAGTGGGCACACTGGAGATACTAGGTGGACCTTTGCCGGCAGATGCTGGTGATTTCCAGAGGTTGGACCAAATCAGTGGCCTTGCTTTGAATGTGGACTGGCTGCCACTCTGTTGTATGAGGTTAGAAGCTTGTCCTGCAGTACTGTGGGAGCAAAGGAGAGGGGAATTAGAGGGGTCAGGGAAGGTCATATTCTTTGGGTCATGTTAAGTTTGGGTCTTGAAGGCTGAATAAGAGTGTATAAAGCAAGTGAGGGTGCGAGTGGCATTCTGGACATGACAAACAGCAAATGTCTTGAGGTGGTAACACCATCCATTTGGGAGAAGGACAAAGCTCCCTGAGCAAGGAGGGGAGAGTGCTTGCAGTGGGATGCCAGGAGGTGAAGAGGAGTAAGCTTAAGTTCAACAGTGAATGCCAAGCTGTCAGGCCAAGGTTTGACTCCTGGACAGGACAAGCCAACAGATGGTTTAAAATAGAAACAAACAGTTGCCATGCACTGTGGTTCATGCCTACAATCATAGCTACAGTGGAAGCTGTGACTGGGAGTTTCATAGTTCAAGGAAAGACCAGAAAAAAAGTTTGTGAGGCTTTATTTCAACCAATAAAAGCTAGATGTGCTGGCATGTACCTGTCATTCCAGCACAACTAGAAGGATCACAGTTCATTAAGACTGGCCATAAACATGAGAGCTTTTACTCCTCCATCAGAAAGAATGCTATTGCACCATTTGTAAGGAAATGGAAAGACTTGGAAAAAAGTACATTAAGTTAGTCAGACCCAGAGAAACAAAGGTTACACCGTTTCCCTGATTTGTGGCAGCTAGAATGAGCCTACAAACAAATAAGGAAACACATTGGGTGGTATGCAAATGAATTAACCGAAGTATAGTAGATTCTATGGAGAGTTCAAATAGTGTAATTTTGTAGAAAGACAAAGTCAAAGCCCAACACAATCAGCCCCAGGAAATGGGTACTTGTGAGGGGTGGGGGAGCAGGGAGAGGGGTTTGAGTCTACAGAATCAAATATCTGCCATCCTTATAGAGTGATCCTCCCTCTACATGAGCAGAACTGCCTGTGAGTCTATATTCTTAAACTCTTTCAAATAGCAATATTCTAATCACACTGTTCGGCACTTTGCCTTTCTCATTTAACAATCTATCTTGGAGATGGTTTCATATCCTTACATAAAGAGCTGTCTCATTTTTGTTTTAGCAGCCATAAAGATTTCCATTGTAAGAATGTATTGCAATTTATCTAAGCCGTCCCCTCTTGATGGACGTTGAAGCTGTCTTGCATCTTCTGTTATTATAAGCTGTGCTGCTGTGAATAGCCTCGAACATCCAACTTTGCATACATATATGCAAGCATGGCTGTGGGATGCATCCCAGAGCAGAGGGATTTATGGGTCAATGGATAAGTGCCTGGAAAATTTTGACAAAAGGAATGCTCAACTGCCATCCGCGGAAATGGTGCCAATTTAGACACAGGTGCTTTTACCTCACCCAGCTTTTCCAGCAGCACACATCTTGAACCTTGCCCTTGTTTAAAAAACAATAGTATCTCATCAGGGTTTGAATTGCCATTTCATGTGTGTGTGTGTGTGTGTGTGTGTGTGTGTGTGTGTGTGTGTGTGTGTGTGTGTTTGTGTGTATCAGCTGTGGGGCTGGAGTTCAGGGCATTGGTGGTGTCCCTGAGCTCTTTCTGCTCAAGGCTACCACTCTACCACTTGAGCCACAGTCTCACTGTCCTGACCAGGCTGGCTTTGAACTGTGATCCTTAGGTCTCAGCCTCCTAAGTCACTAGGATTACTGGCAGGAGCCACCAGCGCCCAGCAACATTTCCTTTTTTATTAGGAGAGCAGTTGAGCAATCCTTTGGGCTAACTTTCCTGATCTGTGATCTCCTTATCCACATCCTTTGCATATATATGTGTGTGTGTATGTGTGTGTGTGTGCAAACACATATATACATATATGTATGCATATATATTTTCCATGCACATACTCATTGACCCATATATACTATATTGAGTCAACATATAATATGCATATATGTTATATTGGGTCAATATATATGGGTCTATATATATTATGTACA
Source organism: Perognathus longimembris pacificus (assembly GCF_023159225.1). NCBI lineage: Eukaryota > Metazoa > Chordata > Mammalia > Rodentia > Heteromyidae > Perognathus > Perognathus longimembris. The sequence continues at coordinate 73,308,546 of NC_063166.1, read as the reverse complement.
CATTTTCATGCATATATATGTCATACCCATACACACACACACAGGCACAGATACAGACACACACTACTGGACTGATGGATTCTTAATTCTTTTCTGCTGGCAAATTTCACCCTGCCTATTCTGTAGATATACATTCTAGCACACGTTGCGTTTGTATATAAATCCCCTGCTCTGAGGGTAGGTGCTCTGAGGGCATTGACTACGACATGACAGAGGCCGGGAGGATGCAGATTTTGTTCAGCTTTGCCATGGAGACATAGAACAGAATGGAGCCTTTGTGTGGCTTCACACTGGAGGAGAGGATCGTGGAAACCTCCCAGTGGTTCACTACCACCCTCCTTCCCCACGCTCCAGGGGTCCTCTCTGCTCAGTTTCTCCTTTCCTAATATTAGCACAGGCCCAGCCCTGGCCCCTGTCACTGCAGTGATTATCCAGCAAATTAACTGCAAGCTGTTCTGTCCTAGGCCCGTGGCAGTTGAAGAAGATGCTACTCTGAGTAATGACTTGTATAGTCGATGCTCTCATCTGTAATTTGCGTGTGCAATAAATGCAGAAATAAAAACCCAATCCATATGAAAAAAGGGACCAAAGAGAAGGAGTGGGGTGGGAGGAAGAAATCATGAATTTTGTGGACTGCATCTTACAGTCTGCCTTCAATTTCCTCTTGAGTAATGCAGTCATCGCCTGCATTTGATTGATGGCTGCATCCGGGTAAAGGATGGAGGCAGACGGAGGAGAGGCAGAGAGCAGGGCTTGACTTCTTAAGTGAGTCTTTGAGAACAGGATAGTAGTTCTCTGAGCCTCAATTTCTCTGTCTATATAATGGGGATAATCGTGTTTCTCTGCAATTGGGTGTTAAAGAGCTCAGAGTTTTGGAGTGTGGTACACGCATTGTAAAGGCTGCAACTTCTCTCCTCCTTTCTTTCTTTCTCCCCTTCCCCTCTCCTCCCTTCCCCTTTCCTCCCTTCCTGCCCCCCTCTTCCTTTCCCTTTCCCTCCTCTTCTCTCCTCTCTCCCCTTTCCCTCTTCTCATTTTCTTTTCCTGTTTCTCACTCTCTTTTCTTCAATCATAGCAGATAGCATTAAAAAATGATCATTTAATTTTGAGGTAACTTCTGCTTTATATAAAATTGTAAGGAAAAATGAGTACTCTGTGTATTTTTTTTTTTTTTGCCAAAATCTTCCAGTGGTAATACCTTGTAAAGCCATAGCACAATGTCACAACCAGGATATTGACATTGCTTCAACCCACAGATCTTCTTAATCCTTCCCCCATTTTACTTGCAGTTGTATGCACATATGAACTTGGCTATATATACTTGCTTATTGGTTATGTGTCCATCACAACAATCAAGATCCATGTTACCAGTCTATTATGTGGACAAAACCCCCTCATGTAGCTCATGATGACAGCACCCCCCTCCTTCCTGCGCCCCAGCTCTAGTTTCCAATCCCTGGATATCACTCACTTATCCCCCTCCCCACCCCTACCAGGTCTATGGCTTGAGCTCAGACAAGGCCTTGAGCTTGCTTGCTAGGTTGGTGCTCTACATACCTCAAGCCCTACGTTTTTGTTGGAGGGGTTGGTTGTTTGGAGATGGAGTCTGCCCTGTCTGGCCTCCGACTGCAATATTCTGGATCTCAGCCTCCTGAGTAGCTAGGATTACAGCTGTGAGCCACCAGTGCCCAGCCATCTCTAAACATGTAGTTTTTCAATAGTCCTATACAAATGGAGTCAAACCGTCATAACCTTTTCAGATTGACTTTATTTACTCAGCATAATTTCTTGGAGATTTAGAGGAGGTGTTGTATGCATGCACAAGTTCTTCTTAAATTGCTGATATGATTCCATGTGTGGATGTACCAGAGTTAGTTCAACCTTTCTTTCATTGAAGGACATCTGACTATTACTAATAAAATTGCTACAAACATCCACGCAGGTTTTCTGTGGGATAAATATCTCAGGGAGCAATTGTTAGGTCATGTTGTTAGGAAAATAGAGGAGAATGGAAAAGGAAAGGATGGACTCCATCATCACAACACGCTAGGACTAATTATTGCCAGGGAGGGGCATAGACCTCCCAAGGGTTTGGGTTGTGTAAGGGGGTGAATTGGGGCCAGGCTTATAAGGGGTCTGAGCAAGGAGGCAGGGGTTAATAAAAGTACCACTATGTCCAGGAAGTTGGGGGCTTTTCCACTGGGCCCATTAAGGACTGTTTGCAGCTGGGTCTAGGTGAATTGCCCTGACTGCATGCATATCAAAGCAGGTTTGTGCTTACCTGAGGTTTTGCCTGGTGTCTGTAGGTACCTGGGTCAATAGTGTGGGAGTCAGTCCTTCACATGTGATAACTCTATGTTCAGTTTTTATATACATTGCTAAGCTGTTGTCTGAAGAGATGTGATATTTTATGTTCTCACCAGTCAGATATGAGTGGTCTAGTTTCTCTCTATTCTTGGAGTTGTCACTGTTTATAAATTTCAGTTATTTTTGACGCTGTGCGTGGTATATCTTGTGTTTTATTTATTAAGTTTAGAGACTGAGTCTCAATATTATCCCAGGCTGGCCTCAAACTCAAAATCTTCCTGCTTTAGCCTCCTGGGGGCTGAGCATGCCCATATCCAGCTTCTCCTTGGGGTTTAGATTTCTCTTTTCTTCAGGGCTAATGATACTAAATTCTTTTTTGTTTTGTCTGTCATGGGGCTTGGGCACTGCCTCTGACCTTTTTTTTGTTCAAGGTTAGTGCTCTACTACTTTGAGCCTCAGCGCCACTTCCCATTGGTGATAAGAGTCTTACGTGAACTTTTCTGCCTGGGCTGGCTTTGAACAAGGATCCTCAAATCTCAGCCTCCTTGAGTAGCTAGGATTAACAGGCAGGGCCCATCAGTGCTGGCTTAAAAACCTTTTGACATGATTTTTGATACGTATTTGTCTGCTTTGATGAAATATCTCCATCTTTTGCCCATTTTCTAATTGAGTTGCTTGCTGTTTCATTGTTGAGGTTTAAACATTTTTTTGCCTCTTTTCAGATAACAGCTTTATTGAGATATAATTCACATGCCATAAAGTTTACTCTTTAAAAGTGTACAGTTGAATGGTTTTAATTATATTCACAGAGCTGTGCATGTATTGCTACAATCCAATTCGAGAACATTTCATCTCCCCAGAAAGAAACTTCTGGAAAGTACCGAGTAAGAGTTGCATCCCATTTCCTTCTCCTAATCTATTTTCTGTCTCTGTGAATTTGCCACTTCTGGACAGTGTGTGTGTGTGTGTGTGTGTGTGTGTGTGTGTGTGTGTTACTGGGCACTGAACCCAGGCCCTCCTCATCTCTCCTCACTCCACTCTATTGATGAGTAATGCCTCCAGCCCCTGGACCTTTTATATAAATGGAATCCTGCAATGTATGACCTTTTAGGTTCATAGTTTCAAGTTTTATCTGTGTTGTAGTATGCTTCAGAATGTATCCCTTCTTAGGGGTAACTAATATTCTATTATTTGGCCATTTTCCAATGGAGGGGATCTGTGTTTTCTCCACTTTTTAGCTATTATGGATAATGCTGCTATGAATATTTATCGTCAGAGTTTTTCTTTTCTTTTCTTTTCTTTTTTTGTTTGGACTCAGGGCCTGAGCACTGTCCCTGGCTTCTTTTTGTTCAAGACTAGCACTCTACCTTTTGAGCCACAGCGCCACTTCTGGCTTTTTCTATATATGTGGTGCTGGGAATCGAACCAAGGGCTTCATGTATATGAGGCAAGCATTCTACCACTAGGCCACAGTCCCAGCCCAAGTTTTTCATTTTTTAACTCTCTTGTATATATACTTAAATGTGGCATTACTGGGTTTTGTAGTAGCTGTTTTGAAGCAATGTCAGCTTGTTTTCCTGAGTGCACCATGTTACAGTTTACTGTCAGTGCACACCAAGGGTTAACAATTGTTATTATCTACTTGCAGTGATCAGTGTGTGTGTGTGTGTGTGTGTGTGTGTGTGTGTATGTGTGTGTGTGTGTGTGAGAGAGAGAGCTGTTTCTCATTGTGTTTTGATTGACATTTCCTTACTGACTAATGACGGTGACATCATTTGCTTATTGGTTATTTGTATGTATCAGAGAAATGCTTATTCAAAACCTTTGCCTATTTTAAAATTGAGTTATTTGTCTTTTTCTGTCAAGTTATATAAAAGTTCTATACAGAGACTACTTTGAAGCCTCTTATCAACTATATTATTTACAAAGATTTTCTCCTATCCTTGTGGGTTGCCTTTTTACTTTCATTTTTATATTGAAGAAGACTCATTTTTATTAATGTTTTGTTTATGCATTATGGGTAACAGAAACAATGGCATCATCTTTTTATTTTCTTGAAAGTGTTGTTGGATGCACAGATTTTTTTTTAAATTTTTATTGTCAAACTGATGTGCAGAGAGGTTACAGTTTCATACATTAGGTATTGGATACATTTCTTGTATTGTTTGTTACCTCCTCCCTCATTCCCCTCTCCCCTCTCCTCCTTTCCCTTTCCCCCCATGAGTTGTTCAGTTCATTTACACCAAACAGTTTTGCAAGTATTGCTTTTGTAGTAGTTTGTCTTTTTTACCCTGTGTCTCTCGATTTTGGTATTCTCTTTCATTTCCTAGTTCTAATACCAGTATACACGGTTTCCAATGTACACAGATAAGATACAGAGATAGTGCAGGTACACCACAGGAAGGGGATACAAAAAGATCATCAATAATAGAAGCTACGGTTACACATAGCACATTGAAAATAGTTACAACAGTGATATAACATTCGTTTCCATAACATGGAGTTCATTTCACTTAGCATCATCTTATGTGTTCATAAGGGTATAGCTATTGGGCTCCTGTGATCCTCTGCTGTGACTTGCCTAAACCTGGGATGCACAGATTTTTATTTGTTTGTTTGTTTTTTTAAATGTGGTACTGAGGAATCAAACCCAGGCTTCATGCATGCTAGGCAAGCACTCTACCACTAAGCCACATTCCCAGCCCCAACGCACACATTTTTTTTTTTTTTTTTTTTTGGCCAGTCCTGGGCCTTGGACTCAGGGCCTGAGCACTGTCCCTGGCTTCTTCCCGCTCAAGGCTAGCACTCTGCCACTTGAGCCACAGCGCCGCTTCTGGCCATTTTTTCTGTATATGTGGTGCTGGGGAATCGAACCTAGGGCCTCGTGTATCTGAGGCAGGCACTCTTGCCACTAGGCTATATCCCCAGCCCCAACGCACACATTTTTAAGTTTGATGAAGTCTGATTTTTTTTCTCCCTTTGTTGTTTATTCTTTTGGTGTTATGTCTGAGAGACTACTACCTAATCTGAAGATATGAAGATGTTTCCCTTATATTTTCTTCTAATACTTTTATGGATTTCCCCCTTCTGTTTAGGTCTTGTTGATGTGGGGTTAATTTTTGAATGGGGTGAGACAGGGACCAACTTTGTTCTTTCACGTGTGGATTTCTGTTTATCTCAACACCATTTTTTGAGAAGACTGATCTTTCTCCATTGACCTGTCTTGAAAATAAAGACCATAATGTAGATGTTCCACTTCTGGATTTAGAATTTGATTCCGTCTTTCTGTCCTTACACCAGAATAACAATGTCCTGATTTCTGTTGCTGAATAGGATGTTTTAAAATTGCGAAGCATGAGACTTTTTACTTTGTCCTGCCTTTCCAAGATGATTTTGCCTATTGTGTCTACTATTATTTTTGTCTGTTCTTGCATTTGCATATGTATTTTAAGGATTACTTTTTCAATTTCTTCAACAAAAGAAATGGAGATTTTGGTGGAGATGGTATAAATTCGGATGCTGTCTGGGGTGTGGTTTTGTTTCTCTGCCAAGTAAAGAATTAAAAAGTAGGAATGAATGTGTTTAAAGCAGATAGAGCACATTTCTTTGAAAACAGATGGACAACAGTGAAACACTGTCATTAAAGAGGGGTTCCAGCGCTAGGAGGTCAATGGAGTCCTCCTGGGGAATGGTTATTGCAGAAAAATGGTTCCTCCCATATCTCCTCCCCTGGGCTTTGTGCTGATTGCTTCACGGCTCATTTTATTAGTTGACCAGAAGCCCAAGAAGCATTTGAGTGAGAACTCTGGGTTTGATGGAAGAAGTGTTTGAGCAGAAACAGTGCATTCTGGGAAGAAGAAGTGCTCTGATGGGCCATGTGTTGTCTGCCCTGTGTTATGTCTTGCCATTTTTATCCCTTTCTATTTAACTGAGGAGGCCTAATTCTCCTCAGTTCTATGGATTTATATGAGGAATATTGTTATTAAGTCTTGACTGGGCACCAGAGATCTTTCCATCTACTTATTTATTTATATTTTAAATATTATTGATGATTGCAGTATTAGGGATTGAACTCAAGGCTTCCCCTGTAATATGCAAGTATTGTATCACTTTGAGCTAAGCCCCATTCCTTTCTATTTTGTTTCTGAGACAAAGTCTTGAACTAGTGATCTTCCTGCCTTTGCCTTCTAAGTAGCCAAGATTACTGATGTGTATCACCATATTTGACTTTTCATTGCCTTTATTTAGGTTTTTCTCTTCCCTTTTCCTTTCCCTTACCCTTACCCTTTTCATCTCTCTTTCCTTTCCTCCCCCTTCCTTCTTCTCTCCTTTTCTCCATCTCTCTCTCTCTCTCTCTCTTTTTCTCTCTCTCTCTCTTTGTCCTGGGGCTTGAGCTCCTAATTTTTTTTTTTTTTTGGCTCAAGGCTAGTGCTCTACCATTTGAGCCACAGTTCTACTTCTGGCTTTTTTGGTGGTTAATTGGAGGTAAGAGATTCATGGACTTTCCTGTACAGGCTGGTTTTGAACTGCAATCCTCATATTTCACTCTCCTGAGTAGCTAGGATTCTAAGTGTGAGCCACCAGCACTCACCAAGCTACATTTAGGGTTTTTTCTTTTTTCTTTTTCCTTTTTCTAATGAGATTTTGAAGGATTTACAAGAAACAGCCTTTTGAAATTTCTCTAGCTGTGTTACATACAGGGCTATTTTTGAGGGCATTGTTTAATTTACCAGTTCTAGAAACTAGAGCTTTGAATTTTTATTTTGCTTTGAAAACAAAAGTATTATTTGATTTATTTGCAAGATACAGCACCATGAAATTTGACAGTTAAAAAAATGCCAAACAGAGGACAAACTGTTGGTAATATAAATGTAAAAAGAAACATAGAAGAAAATCATGTTTTTAGCATTATAACACCTTAACAATATGGCCTTGGGAGACTGGTTACTTTTTGTTGTTGTTGGTTGTGGGGCTTGAACTCAGGGCCTGGGCATTGTCCCTGAGCTACTTTGGTCAAGGCTGGTGCTCTACCACATTGAGCCACAGCACCTCTTCTGGTTTTCCAGTGGTTAACTGGAAATAAGAACTTTGAGCTTCACTGCCTAGGCTGGCTTCAGACTGTGATCCTCACTAGCCAGGATTATAGGCATGAGACGAGTCACCAGCGCCCAATGAGTGGTTACTTCTGTAACGCATCACATTGTAAAGGTTCCCATCAGAAAATGTTGCTTGTCAGACAGGGGTGAGAGAATGTAGGATGGACATTTAGATTTGAACTTCAGTTAACAAAGTAATACTATTTTAGTGTATGTAATGCAGTTAAGTGTTGCAGGACTTACGTATACTAAAGTATCATTTTTTAAAAAAATCTGAAATTCAAATCCATCCGGGAATTCTGAATTTTTAACTCTAGCTACTCTACCCAGGGGAAATTTGACATTGTCTGGAGACATTTGTGGCTGTCACAACTTGAAGGTTTACCACTGGCTGCTATCTAGTGGGCAGAGGCCAGGAATGTGAAACACACTAAAAGCTCAGAGTACAGTCCTGAAACAACGATGATTTATTTCCTTCAAAATGTCATAGTGTTAAGGTCGAGAAGCTCCAGTTTAACACGCGTTTCAGTCTTCAAGTATGAAATTTCCTTTAGTGTGCAATCTGAGGAAGCTCTAACATTCTCCGGAGGAACTAGCTTTTTATCTTATTTTTTTTTAAAATTTTCTTTTATTAATGACAGTAAGAAAAGAACAAAGTAGTTTGTTTTATTTCCCTTTTCCCTTTGACAGTCAGGAAACTCAGACCAAATCAAAGACCTAAGAGTAACGACTATATGTATAGGATCTTACATGCTGTGTATGTATGTGTGTATATATACATGTATATACACATATATATACACACATACACACATATATAGGTATATATATGTAATTTTTCTTGTGTCTTGGCATAGCTGCCTGCTTTGCATTTCTCTGGTCCTCATTCTTCTTTATTTATTTTTCACCATTTCCTGTACATCATTCAAATCCCTTGTGAGATGTGAGGAGGGCCCTCCCTGACTCGGGCATACAGATACATTCGTATAAATATTTAAACTTGGATTTTATCCCTCATTGGACATGGCCCTAGGGGTGTCCTTGGGAATCAGGCTAGAAAAATGAAGGCCACACAATCACTTCCTTGACTATTGCGGCTCTTAGACATCTTTTGCTTTCTGAGTTTCTCCAATCTTTAGGCTTAGACCTGAGAACCCTCAAGGCCTTGGCCTGGTGAGTAGGGGAGGGCAGCTGTCACTTTGGATGTTAGGCCTCAGGATGGTGGACACTGGCTTCCTCCACTTTGATGTTGGAAGGCAAGGAAGAGCCTTTCTGCTGCCCAGGAAGCTTCAGGGGTCACCGTGCAGAGGCCTAACAGGCTGGGCCTGGGTTGACACTGTGGCAACCCACGCAGACACACATGCATACGTGCGTGCACGCACACACACACACATACACGCACTGGGAGCGAACAAGATTGCATCTTCCTCCGGACCAGCGAGATTCTATAAACATAATCAAAATGTAATAGAAACTTTTTGGAAATGCTGTTATGAGGAGAAAGCATCAATCTTGATGGAACTCCGCTCAACAGGCTTTGCGGAGCTAATCAATCATGGTCAGGACTCGGCCTCCCCATCTGTCTGCGCCGGGGACCGCGTAGAGCTCGCTCACTCCCGGGCTGGGGCTGCGTCCTCTCACCAGGCAATCCATCATGCTGCAGGGGAATGGCGGGAGGGAATAATAGCACGCTAATAAACTAGGGGCTTTTTTCATTCCCAACTAATTTTTAGTAAATGAGCCCAATCCAGACAGAGCAGGAAAAAAGAGCCCGAGGAGATGGGGCTTCTCTGAGATGCGCCTGGCTGGTTGGGGACAATGGCTCCCAGCTCGGAGTGGGGAAGCAACGAGCCAGTGCAACCTGGGATGACTCTTCTGTTGAGTTGAAGAAGAACTGGCTTCTGCAGGCCTGTGGGGAGACCTGAACAACTTCCGGAGAGGTGGCATGGACTTCCGGTCCTGGGATCCTGGTACTGATGTCAAGTTTATGGCCCAATCATTGCACTGGGTTTGGAACTGGGGAGTAAGCCGATTTGTGACCTATGAGAAAAGCCAGCAGTGAGAGAGGAGAGTGACGGCCAAGGAAGGCCTGGGCAGGTGAGGGGTCCTTTCTCCTTGGGGTCAGAAGTCAAGGAGAAGAATGAGTTGTAAAATGTGAGATGGCCTCAGGGTGGATGCTGGGAACACTCAAAGGACCCAGGGCCCACACTATCGAGTAATAACTACCTTGGGGAGAACGTTCCAGGTAGCAGAGCAGGATCTGTAATTTGGGGAACTTTCCCTGTTTTATCTCATTCGTGGCTTAGGACATAGCAGGGGGTCGGTACTCAAACACATATGTCAAGTGAATGGAGGAGTGATCGTTGTTCTTGAGAGTAGATTTTGAGCATCTCATCCGTGAATTCTTTACATCATCCACCTTCAGGTTCCTATCTTGAAATACATCATAGGCTCCATCTCTGGCTTCTTTCCATCCAAGACTCTAGACGGGGACAGAGGGAGAGCTTTGGAGAAGGGAAGTGGGTTTGAGATCTAACGCCATGGGACAAACCACCTCCAAATGAACTGGCTTTGACTAACAATAAGCATCTATTTTAGCTCCTACAGCTATTGTGGTCTTGAGTTGGGGGGATGTTTCTTCTGTTCCATTCCCAGGCCTCCTGGGTCTCTCTGGAGTTGTGCTCTTTAGTTTTGCTCCTGGAATTTCAGGATCATTGCAAATTGCTTGACATTACTCTTAAGAGATGGGGGATCTATCTCCCTTCTTCTTGAAACTATGCTGGCCAGTTTTTTTTTAAACCAATCCAAGATGAGTGAAATGATGCTGGGCCAATTCTGGGACTAGTTTTATTTTAAAGGACTGGTAGCTCCCACTTTGGTCTCTTGGAGCCTGAGCTAGACTAAGTCAAAAGTCTGATCACACTTCTGGACACACAGGACAAACTCTGGATACACAAGGAAAGGGGAGGTGCCAGGTTGAGCCTAGCCTTTTGGGTCCTGTAGAGATGCACTCCCATGAGGGACGCCATCTTGGTTTCTCCAGCCCAGCCCAGCTGTTTGCTGAATACTGAGAGTGCACAGTCAGTGCCATATAGAATAGGAAAACAGCCTGGGTAAACTCTTGCCCTAGAACCAAGAGATATAATACAATAATTGTCCTGAACATTAAGTAATTTGTTTTGTACTCATTCAAGAATATTCAGAATCCAAGGAAAGATCTTGGTCCAACCACACATTCTGTGTTTGAATCATTCCTGTGATTATTTTTCCCAAACACCCTTTAGTATTTGGCTTCTACCCATACCTAGAGAGCAAGGCAATTATCATCTCTGGAGGCATTCCCTTCTCTAGTGAGAAAGTGAGAGGTTTCTTCATTTCTTCCCCCCCCCCCCAACTCTATCCTTTCCCTTTGCCTCACTCTTTTCTTCTTCGGTATTTATTGGAGAGAGCATTAGAGAATGATTCCTAGAAGAGGTGGTGCTGCTGTGGGTTTTGACAGGACTGTAGGAGTTGGGAAGGCACAGTGGGAAGAGCTCGGTTGAGGCAGGGTATAGACAAAGCAGGGCTGGTGCTGAGAATGTCTGGTCTGCCCAGGATGGGGACAGTGGGACCGGAAGTGATTGTAGAAGAAGCTGGACCTGGGTGTCTTTGGTCAGGCTGAATAGAGAGAGCTTTCTATCTCAGAAAGTACTCCTTGAATGCCATGGATGGCCAGTGTGGCAGTAAGTGACCAACCAGTTAAGAGATTGTCTAATGAGACGGCGGGGGGCAGGGGGGACTTGTATCTTGGTGGAGTTGGAAGAAAGTGGGTTGTTTGGAAAATGTATTATGTGTTTGCAGTGTTGCTTGAGAATAACTAATCTTACTGTAAAGGACAAGAAAAGCAAATAGGGTGGATGAACCTCTCAGTGAAGTATTTGGCATAAGCAGGAAGCTTAAGCAATAGAGGCAAAACCTAGAGAGAATGGGTTACAGATATACAATACTTCTCTGCCTAGGAGACTCAGGTAGACTTCATAAATGGTGTCAAATGCAGAGAGTAAGAATACTGGTAGGCTGTTGATCATAGATAAACAAGTTGCTCAAGGGGTGAAACAAACAAGAGTATTATACATGGGCATGGGTGGAAGGACCAAGGTATGATGATATCACTTCTGACTGGACAGCTAGGTTATCTCTAGCTGACCCACTGGTGCTACCATCCTCAGGGTTGTTCTGGTCCTACCGATGTTCCATTGGAGATGTGTAGATAAAGCTTGTAGCCTTTGGCCAAGGCAGTGGCTGCACATCTGGTCTCGGCCTCTCCAGAGAGTATGTGTGTGATTGGCCCCAGGAATTTCTATTTGCTGGATCCTAAATTTGTTTTGTTTTCTGTTGCTAATAACACGGTACCACACAATGGATAGGTATAAGGAAAACACATTTCTTGAACTCACAGTTCTGAAGACTCTAGGGTTTGGTGGTGGCTTTCTTGCTGACAGTGTCCCAGAGTGGTGCATGGTACTATGTAATGAAAGGCAGGAAGGACACATGAATACTCCTCTAGCATCTTCCTATAAAGCCAATGGGGTTCAGTTGTAGAAGCTCCACTCTGATAACCTTATCCAATCCTAAGCATCTCCCACAGTCGGCCTCTAAAAACCATACAGTTAGATTAAATTTCTATCTTTGGGTTCTTACTGGGCTTTTGCACTCAATGACTGACCATTCTACCTCTTGAGTTCTGCCTCTACTTTGGTTAAATGGAGATAAGAGTCTCATGAACTTTTCTGCCTAGACTGGCTATGGAATTCTCTGATCTCAGCTTCTTGAGCACCCAGGATTACAGGTGGGAGCCACTGGCATCCATCTGGCATAGTGTTTTAGTTGGTTTAGTGGTGGAGCACTTCACTTTCAGTTCCATAGCCCCTGAGTTTCTGATGGTGTTCTTCAAGGTACCAGGATGTTAAATCGATGAGACGGAAAGACAGAAGGAACACTTGTGGGACCTGGTGATGGGTTGGATGTGTAAGAATGGGGCTGAGAAGGGGATCTTGGAGCTCGGGGTGATGTCCAGATATATCGATAAGAAATTGCTGGCACTAAGATCAACTCAAAGTGGATTAAAGACCTCAACATCAGACCTGAAACTCTGAAAATATTACAGGACAGAGTAGGAGAAACACTAGAACTTTTCAGCACAGGCAAGAACTTCCTGAACAGAGTCCCAGGAGCACAACAGATTGGAGAGAGACTAGACAAATGTGACTATATTAAAATAAAAAGTTTCTGCACAGATAAAAACATTGCTTCTAAACTAGAAGGACAGCCAACCAACTGGGAAAAGATATTTACCAGCAAGGCAATAAAGGCCTAATATCCATCATCTACAGAGAGCTAACCTAACAAACCAATCACTAAATGGGCATAGGAACTAAATAGACACTTCTCAGAAGATAGAAATAAAAATGGCAAAGAAACACATGAAGAAATGCTCAACATCCCTGGCCATAAAGGAAATGCAAACAAAAACAACACTGAGATACCACTTTACCCCAGTAAGAATGGCCTATATTCTGAACTCAGACAACAACAAATGCTGGTGGGGATGTGGAGAAAGAGGAACCCTACTACACTGCTGGTGGGAATGCAAACCACTAGTACAACCACTCTGGAAAGAAGTCTGGAGTTTCCTCAAAAAACCAAACATAGAAATACCCTATGATCTAGCCTTACTACTCGTAGGCATCTATCCTGAACAACAGGAACCATGATATGACAAGGACGCCTGCACATCATGTTCATTGCACTATTCACAGTAGTCAAGATATGGAAACAACCCAGAAGCTCCACTACAGATGAATGGATTCAAAAACTGTGGTACCTATATGCAATAGAATTTTACACTGCCATTAGAAAGGACAAAATAATGGCATTCGCTGGAAAATGGATGGAACTAGAACAAATCATGCTGAGTGAGACAAGCCAAGAACAGAGAGACAAACGGCATATGGTCTCCCTGATATGTGGGTTTTAGAATTAAAATGCAAAGAGATAGAGCAAAGTAAACAGGTCTCAAGATACCAAAACACAGTACAAAGCAAAGAGGACACAGAATGAGTGCAAAGTGTGTGGGAATAGTAACAATAACAACAACAGCAATAAATTAACAGAGGGAACCATCCCTATATTAGACAATGAGGAAAGGTAGCTAAGCATCTCATAGGTGGGATTGGGAAGGAAGGAAGGAAGGAAGGAATGAAGGAGGGAACGGATGTTGCTAAACAAAAGAAACATAAAGTACAAAGCACCTGAAATGGAGAAAGTGTCCGTATGGTTAAAGATCATAGACTTCATAAGCTAAGTAGAGTAGAACAATTTTCATCATTGTGAATGTCAAAATGTATACTGTGAAATAAATGTAATAACCTCCCCCCAAAAGAAAATAAATGTAAAAAAAAGTACTTGCCTTACATATGAAACTGTAACCCCTCTGTACTTCACTTTGACAATAAAGAAGGAAAAAAAAAAAAGATGATACTAAGCAAAATGAACTCCAAGATATGGAAATGAGAGGTTTTGCTTTGTTGTTGTTGTTTTAAATGTACTATGTGACATTTCTTTTTTCTGTTGTTTTTCTTTCCTTTGGTTTATCCCTGTTGTCATGGTATTTGATTTTGGTACCCTGGGTATTATATATACATTTATTTGAATTAGGGAAGGGAAACAACAAAATGGTGAGACAAAGGACAATGGGTGAATCAATGCAACAGTGATACCTACAAGACAATATATTTGAAATGAACTTTCAGCTTGGGGGAGGGGTAGAGAGGGAGGGAAAAACGAGGGAGGGGTAACGATGTTTGACAAGAAATGTACTCATGGGCTGGGGATATAGCCTAGTGGCAAGAGTGCCTGCCTCAGATACACCAGGCCCTAGGTTCGATTCCCCAGCACCACATATACAGAAAACGGCCAGAAGCGGCGCTGTGGCTCAAGTGGCAGAGTGCTAGCCTTGAGCGGGAAGAAGCCAGGGACGGTGCTTAGGCCCTGAGTCCAAGGCCCAGGACTGGCCAAAAAAAAAAAAAAAAAAAGAAATGTACTCACTACCTTATCAGTATCTTATGTATGTAAGTGTAACCCCTCTGTACATCACCTTGACAATAAAATTAAATTAAAAAAAAAAAGAAATTGCTGGCTTGAGGAGTCCATGATAGATTCTGGATTAGTTATTTATTATTTTAAGATAACTCTATAAACTTAGTGGCTTAAAATGACATACATTTATAATCTTGATTTCTCTGGTTTTGCTAGGTTCTCTGTTCAGTGTCTCACAGAGCTGCAAAGTGTTGCTCAGAGCTATGGTCTTAGCTGAACAACTTCCAGATTTGTGTATTTGATGCAGCATTCAGGGCCTTGCAGGCTTGTGAGCTGAGGGTTTATTTTCTCACTGGCTTCTTTACCAGCTCATGTTCTAGTCACCTTTAATTTCCTGAGAGAGGGCCCTCTCCACAAACAGTATACAACATGGCACCCTGGTGCCTCAGATCCTGAGGGAGAAAGACTTGGAAAGGCTGGCATTAGAAGCTCGTGTGTGTGTGTGTGTGTGTGTGTGTGTGTGTGTGTGTGTGTGTGTGTGTGTGTGTGTGTGTACTGGTCTACTGGACTGGGCATCCTGCTGGTTAGAAATAAGGCAGACTGAAAGGGAGAGGAAACACACAAAGGCCTGACTGAAGCCAACTAGGTGGGATCCTTGGGCTCACCTCGGGCATGCGCACATGGTATCATGCTGGGGCATGCGCACACAATCAATTGTGCCTGAGGTTCTGGGGGCTCACTGTGTTGAGGCTGGGTCCCAGGAGCCACGCTCGCCGTCTTATGCTGTAGGTGGTCGTGGGAAATTAGCAAGCTTCTTCTAGGATATGGACACTGCCGAGTCTAGACTGAAAAATGCCCTGTGATGTCCCTGTCAAATCCCTGGACTCTGTAAACATGGCCTTATTTGGAAAAAAAAACAATCCCCAGAGATTTTATTAAGGATTTTGAGGTGAGATCATGTCATATTATCTAGATTGGTCCTAAATCCCGTGACAAGTGTCCTTAGTGTGTCGGGCACCGTTTCCTCCTTGAAGAACTCTCTGGTTGACTCACTGAATGGGACCAGGTGTGAGTTTACCAGAAAGAATACTGCTGTACATGCTTTTGTGTGTCCAACTTGTTTGTTTTCTCTTTGACAGAAAATTGCCTTGTTGACATGTTTTAGAGTCAATATATTGAACCCCATCATTTTTAATGGCTGGATAGTATTCCCTGTTTTGTGTATTCTAATTGTATCATTTCTTAATGCTTGTAACAAAATACTTCAAATCTCAGTACCCTAAGACAACAACCATTTGTTACTGCTCATGGGGATGATAGTGCCATATTTTATTGGGTTGACTGCTCTCAGGAGAAGAGGAAATAATGTCAATTTTCTCCATTTTCCAGAAGAACATTGACATTAGTTTCCACTTGGCTTCAAGGAGAAACCTGGAGCAAAAATTGTACCCCAGCATTGGCTCCTCCTAAAAGTCATTTGAAGTACCCCCTCTTTTGTTAATGATCAGCCTACAAATCTGTAGATCTGTTAGCCAGTAGCATTTCTCCAGAGAAGAAGCTATTAACAACCAGCTTTATAGCAGCCCCATGAAAGAGGAGGAGATATATTTCATATTATGTATGTTTTGCCACAATTGAAAAAAAATCCATGGAGTACAGAAGTAGAATCATCTACCATGGAGCCCTGCAAAGTTACAAGGCCAGGGCTGGGGATGTACAGCCCTGGTGGTGCTAGAATTGGAGTAGAGAAGGCAATCTAACTGATGCTTAGATTCGCAGTGCATGTGAGAGAGACCTGGAGCAAGGCCAGCAGTAGGGAAGAGGGGGGAGATGGGGGGGGGGTCGTGTCAAAGATGGACTTGCTGATCCTAAAATACCACGCCTGAGGCCTTAAAGCTCTCCTCTAAGCTTTCCGGAGTCCAGTGATATAAGGACTTCCAAGAACAATCCAGTTTTACAGATGGGGAAACTGAGGTTATAAGAAGGAAAAAGGCTCTTGCTTAAAGCCACAGAGGTGGAGGAATCAGAGATGGCTTTAAAAAAAAAATTTTTTTTTTGCAGGTCCTGGAGCTTGAACTCAGGGCTTATGTGCTGTCCCTGAACTTTTGTGATCAAAGCTGGCACTCTACCACTTGAGCCACAGCTCTACTTTCAGGTTTTTGGTGATTCCTTGAAGAGTCTCATGGACTTTGCTGCTGGGGCTGGCTATGAACTGTGATCCTTAGATCTCAGGTTCCTGAGTAACTAGGATTACACAGAGCTGACCTTGAATCTCACCTCTGTCTGCCTCTAGGGCCCTCCCACTTTAGGGAAGGAAGACAACTATAAATCTGATCTCTATGTTTGGGGACAAGTAGACAGTAGCCCCTCTGCAGGTACCAAGCACCATAATTTTGAGATCCCCTGGAGGGATTGGAAAGGGGCTAGACTGCTTTAGAAAGAAAACAGGAATCTCTCCACTGCAAAATAGAGGTGTTTTCCTTAGACGTGCTCTTCCTGCTGGTACCGGAAAGGATTTCCAACTTCTGGATACAGTGGAAGGAGGGAAGGAAGGAGGGAGAGATAGGGGAGGGAGGTAATCCTCCAGAGGCCGAGGCTGCTGCTGAGCTCACAATGTAGCCTGACAAACCAAGTGGGTAAAACTCATTAATTAGCAGTTTTGGAAACAGTTGCAAAGTTAATTATTCCGTTTTCTGATGAAAGAGAGCTAATTTTTGGCATTTACCCTGACAGTGACACGAACTAACATTTTTTCGAGTTGACATCCCTCAAGATAAATGATGCCGTGCCGCGTTTGTGTAAACATCCTGACCCACAGCTCGGTGATGCCTAACTCTGCCTACCATGGCTGCTGGCCCCTCCAGGCATCTCCCATCCACAGTGGTGGGGGTTGAACCAAGCAAGGAGCTTCTCTGGGGAGGGAGAGGGTCGGGAAGAGGGAGGAGCCGGCCATATACAGAAAACAGTCAATGGTGAAGAGAAGATTTGCATATTCAAAATTTTATTATAACTGAGGGAGGGGAGTATGTTTACATATCTTTGGTCTGTCTGTCTGTCATGCGATGTGTACCCAGAACAGGGACCTAATTTGTGCAAGTGGTTGCTTCCAGGTTTAGACCTTCTCTGAAGATATTACTTTTGACTGTGAGACCTGAATATCCAACTGTCTACTTGACTTTTTGCTGGCATCTTAAACCCTCAAAACAACCCATAGTCCCCTGTCCCCCCAGTTTTGCCCTTCCCCAAAGCCTTCAAGGAAATTATACAATCCTGTCTCCAGCTGCTCAAGCCAGTATGTCAGCCATTATCTCTGCTAGTTCCCCTCCTCCCCCTTCATTCCTGACAGTCAATCATGGCTGCCTCATCTTTCCTATTTACCACTACCACCCTAGTCTAAGTCACGGTCACTCTTCTGACTCGGTGCTGCTCTGGGGAAGCATAGTGAGACTCACTTGGCAGTAATATTTTCTTGGGCCTTCACTTTTGAAAAAGTAAAACAAAACAACAAAATAGATGACTTTGATTTTACTACTTCATTCACAGGATTCAAACTATGGTCACATTGACCTGACTCGCCTCAATCAAGTATCACTGAAATACTTTGCATTTCTTCTTTTTCTTGGGTCCTGTGTCTTCAGAATCCAGTGTATACTTTACACTCTCAGCACATTTTGATGTGGGTGCTAAATTTTCATAGGAAACATGGATCCATATTTAAATTTTATAAAATTTGCAGTTAGAAAAAGAGGAATCACTTTTTCAAGCTATTGGTGCTCTGCTGCTTGAGCCACACCTCTACTTCTATCTTTTTGCTAGTTAATTGGTGATAAGAGCTTGGGCTGACTTGAACCTTTATCCTCAGATCTTAGCCTCCTAAGTAGCTAGGTTTACAACCATTGACCTTGATTCAGTCCTTCCTCCCTCCCTTCCTCCCTCCTTCCCTCCTTCCCTTCCTTCCTTCCTTCCTTCCTTCCTTCCTTCCTTCCTTCCTTCCTTCCTTCCTTCCTTCCTTCCTTCCTTCCTTCCTTCCTTCTTCTCCCTCTTTCTTTCCCTCCCTCCCTTCCTCCCTTCCTTCCTGCCTTCTTCTCTCTATTTCTTTCTCTCCCTCTCTCTTACTTTCTCTCTCCTCCCTCGCTTTCTCTCTCCTCTGTCTCTCCCTCCCTCCCTCCCTCCCTCCCTCCCTTCCTTCCTTCCTTCCTTCCTTCCTTCCTTCCTTCCTTCCTTCCTTCCTTCCTTCCTTCCTTCCTTCCTTCTTCTCCCTCTTTCTTTCCCTCTCTCCCTCTCTCCCTCCCTTCCTTCCTGCCTTCTTCTCTCTATTTCTTTCTCTCCCTCTCTCTTACTTTCTCTCTCCTCCCTCACTTTCTCTCTCTCCTCTGTCCCTCTGTCCCTCTGTCCCTCTGTCCCTCTGTCCCTCTGTCCCTCCCTCCCTCCCTCCCTCCCTCCCTCCCTTCCTTCCTTCCTTCCTTCCTTCCTTCCTTCCTTCCTTCCTTCCTTCCTTCTTTCCTTCCTTCCTTCCTTCCTTCCTTCCTTCCTTCCTTCCTCTCCCTCTTTATTTCTCTCCCTCTCTTCCCTCCCTCCCTCCCTATCTCTCTTTCTTTCTTTCTTTCTTTCCCTCTCCCTGTGCTCTTTTTTCTTTCTCCTTTCCTCCCTCCTTCCCTTCTTTCTTCTCTTCCCCTTTCTTCCTCTCTCTCCATTCCTCCCATCTTTCTTTCTCTCTCCCTCTCTTTCATTCTCTCCCTCCCTCTCTCTCCTTCCTTCTTCCTTCCTTTCTTTCCTTTCTTCCTCTCTCCTTCTCTTCTTTCTTTACTTCTTTCTCCTTCTCCTTGTTCCCTCCCTTCCTCCCTCCCTCCCTCCCTCCCTCCTCCCTCCCTCCTTCCCTTCCTTCCTCCCTTCCTTCCTTCCTTCCTTCCTTCCTTCCTTCCTTCCTTCCTTCCTTCCTTCCTTCCTTCCTTCCTTCCTTCCTTCCTTCCTTCCTTCTTTTTCTCTGTCAGTCCAGGGGCTTGAACTCAGGGTGTGAGTACTGTCCCTGAGCCTTTGTGCTCAAGGCTAGCATTCTACCACTTGAGCCACAGCTCTACTTCTGGCTTTTTGGGTGATTAATTAGAGATAAGAGTTTCATGGATTTTCCTGCCTGGGCTTGCCTTGAATTGAACTGTGCTCTTCAGATCTTAGCCTCCCGAGAAGCCAAGATTATGTGTGCTATCCTACTGGCAGCTGGCTTTCAAAAACGCACATTTCTAAGTGTGGCCATGGAAGCCCAGTTAGACAGTGAAGTTCTAAATGATCTTCTTTCCCACTCTTGCTTTTGTTCAATTTCTTCTCCAGGAACAGCCAGGGAAGTTGAAATGTGGCCTAGGATACGAGTAAGAACTCTTTCCTACAGTCTGCGGTCTGCAAGGCCTGGCGTCAGCGGCCTCTTGCCAAGCTCGCCAGCCCGCCCCATTCCCCCCTCCCTTCCTCTCAGGGCACCCAGCGACCTTGGATTTTGTTTCACTTCTTCAAACCTGCCACTCCTGGTGTTGCTGTGGTGTGACTTGCAAAGGAGGAGTAGACTAGATTTTTTTTTTTTTTTTTTGGCCAGGCCTGGGGCTTGAACTCAGGGCCTGTGCACTGTCCCTGGCTTCTTTTTGCTCAAGGCTAGCACTCTGCCAACTTGAGTCATAGCGCCACTTCTGGCCTTTTCTATATATGTGGTGCTGGGGAATCTAACCTAGGGCTTCATATATACGAAGCAAGCACTCTTGCCAATAGGCAATATTCCCAGCCCCTCGACTAGATTTTCAGGTAACTTGCAGGATAAGTTTCCCTAGAGGTTCAAGGGAACCCCAAGGACATGGGATGGAGGCAATGGGTAAGACCAGGGACAGCCAAGCCCTTCCTGGTCCCCTTTCTGGTCTGCTGGAGTGGCAAGCTCTGGGCAGCTTCCCTCTTAACACAGGCAAATTAATTGGAAACAGATGTCAAGCAGTGGGAGTTAAATACAGACATCTCATCAAACGTTAGGCGGTGCCCTGGGCCCTGATGGAGTCCTCTCTTCTCATCTCCACCAGGGAATTGGGGGAAAGCCTCCTACTTACGCTGCTGGCATGCTGGAGCCCAAGTCTCTCCGCCCTTTGCAAAATCCCAAAGCAAATTATGACTGAAAACCAGAACCTAGTAAGTGAATTTATCTGTGAATTTATTTCTGCCCTCAGAACTGCACTGACTCCGGCAGTAGCTCTGGAAGCCTCAGGCTGTAAGAACTGGAAAGGGACCGTCCCATTTCTCTATTTCAATGAGGGCAACAGTGAGGCCCAGGTGTGGAAGGGACTTGACTGAGGAGCTAAGGCTGAGACTCAAAGCCAGAGACTGTTTTCTAAAGTGCATACTTGAGGCTCTTACCCTCCAAACCTTCTCATTACCAAGAGAACAAACCCCCAACTCCTAGATGTGGCTGAGAGTTACTTTACCTCCCCTGCTTTACCTCAGCCTCATCTCCCTGGCATTCCTGAACATATCTCCTGATACTGCTGCCAATGATGTTTTCTCTCTTTCTTTCCTCATATGTCTAGTAAACGCCTGTATAATCCAATCAGATGTACCCTCATCTCAGAAGTTCTTTAGGCTCCTGGGTAGAGTTCTTCTGCCCTTCTTCTGAGATCCTCCACCACTGAACACATCCCTGGGATGATTTGTGTATTCTCTGTTTTGAATTCCCTGCTCTCATGACCCTGTGTTTCATTTTATTTTATTTTTATTTTTTTGCCAGTCCTGGGGCTTGAACTCATGGCCTGAGCACTGTCCCTGGCTTCCTTTTGCTCAAGGCTAGCACTCTACTGCTTGAGCCACAGCGCCACTTCTGGCTTTTTCTATATGGGTGGTGCTGAGGGAATCGAACCCAGGGCTTCATGTATACGAGGCGAGCACTTTACCACTAAGCCGTATTCCCAGCCCTCCATTTTATTTTTGCTTCCCTGGAATTTGACACAGTCTAGCCTACAGTAGGTACTCAGTAAATAATTGTGACTTGAACATTGCCAAAGCTAAGGCAGTAACCCTAATTTTCATCTTTTTTTCCCCTTAGCTTCTCTGTAGTATCTGATTCTTTCTTTGATACGCTTCTCTCTCTTAGTATTTATGGTTCCCTTCTGCCTTTTTGTTGTTGTTGTTCCACCTAAATGACTATTCTGGTTTAGTCTCTGTATTAGTTCACTTTGCATTGCTATCACACTATACTCGAGGCAGGCCAACTTTATAAAGTAAAAAAAAAGTTAGTGTAGCTCATAGATCTGGAGATTCAACCCTATCATCAGCTTGACTCTGGTGAGGGGCGAGGGCCTGATGGCCTCATGACAAGAGGGCATGTGTACAGGAGGAAGAGATCACATCTCCACATAGAAAGCCAGGGTTGTGTGGGGGTTGGTATTCTTAGAGTCAGTTCCTATGAGATCTACCTTAACCCTTTCTGAGGGTGCCTTCCCCAGTGACCTTGGGACTGCATACTATCTGTCGATGTTGCCCGTCCATGGAGGATGCAATCAAACCATACCCAAGCATGGCTGTCTATCGTTTGGACCTCCCTCTTCTGTCGCTGTGGGCTGTTGGTGTAGGAATTTAGCCCTCTCTTGTCCTTTAGTGGGATGCCTTTTCTCTGCCTGGGTTAGTTGTATGGAACTCAGATCCTTTAGCGATGCTGTTCTTTCTCCCTTTCTTCCCGACCCAACCAGCTTCTTTTCAATCATTGGGTTCCAGCTCAAAGATCACTTCCTTCCTTGACCCTTTGAGCACCCAGCCTGGGTTTGGGGCACCAGCAGCTGGTCGCCTGGGGAAGCAGAGCCTGGAGAGTCTACAGGTGCCAGCATCGTTAGCACATGATGATGCAGCTCCAAAACCACTGGCTGGGGCTCCACTTGACTGTCTGGAGACAGGCAGGACCCGGGATTGTGGGCTTATTAACTCCCCTCAGTAAACTTCCAATGAGTGTGATAAAACACTCAGCAGAATGCAGCAGGAGCTCATAAACGCAGGATTTAGTGCCATTTTATAGATGTCAGGGCTGACTCTGACACTGAAACTGGTGTATATTTAAAATTCATGCCTGACTCACTGCCTTTGGGAAGAAGGTCTGAAGCCTGGGGGGGGGGGGGGAGGAGGACACCCAGGAGGAGGAGGAGGAGGAGGAGAGGAGGAGGAGGAGGAGGAGGAGGAGGAGGAGGAGGAGAGGAGGAGGAGGAGGAGGAGGAGGAGGAGGAGATGCTAACAGGCTATGGGCTCACCTCCCAGGTCTTGTACCCCTGGATTGGATGCCAGGCTGTGTGATCACTTGGCAGAGATCAGACCCAATCAAACTGGGCCTCACTCAACTTCTTTTCAGAAAGCAGCCCCCTTTGTGGCTGAGAGTTAGGGAGACCTGTGTTCACATTCTGCCTCGGTGGCCAATGGTGTCTTTCTGTTCAGGATGTGGACCTCCAGTGCTAAAACCAGGACAGTCTCAGCACACCAGGCTGAGTTGGCCTTAGTTGGTTTAAGCTCTGGCCCTACTATTTCTTTATGAACGCACTAGATCCCTTTTTTCTCTGGTCTTCATTTTCTGCATCTGTCAAAAAAAAAGGAACAGTGAACCTACCTTTTAGTGAGCTCAATCAATACAAGTTGCCCTAACAAACAATCCCCAAATCTTCATGACTCAGCACGATATAGGTTATTTCTTCCTTCCTTCATAGTACAGTGTGAGTTAGGTAGCCCCTTTAGAGCAGTGACTCAAATAATCACGTCTTCTGTTTTGTGGATCTGTCTTCCGTAGTTCTCCCTGTGAATCCTCTATATTAAGCCATTTAAGAGGGAAGATTGAGTGAAAAAACAATTTTTTTTTGGTAAGGGGAAAGCATGGGTTGGCAAGTTACACTCAAAAACCAAATTCAACCCCAGCTGTTTTTTTTTTAAATATAAATAAAGTTTTATTGTACACAGACAGAGGCTGTTGCCTCCTATGGCTGCTTCCATACTCGAATGGCAGAGCTGAGTAGTTGTGACAGGCCCTGCACAGCTTCAAGAGGTCACTACCTGGCCCTTTATATAACATATTTGCTGACCTCTACCAGAGGGGTCAGATCTGGAGCTCGTACTCATTGCCACTACTTATTGCCCATTGGCCACAGCATAGGTGAATGACCCTAGATGCATCGCAAGGGAGGCTGGGAAATGTAGAGGAACAGCTGGGTTTATTAGCACTGACCTCCTCTGTTGTATACCTCTCAGGGTCAATATGAGGATGATGTGTAGCAATAATTCAGAAAGGGCCTGGCACTTGGTCATTCTTTGTCATAGCTCTCCAGGCTCAGGGTCATGCAAGGTGGTATGGGCAAATCCCTTTCCAGCCTTGGGAGAAGGAAGTGTGATAGATCGCTCAAGTTTCTCAGGGACCAGGACGCAAGATGAATGGGTTCCCCCAATTTTTTTTCTGTTTGATCTGAATTTGGGGCTCTGACTGTTTCCACTGGACAATTGAGTCTCAGAAGAAGAGTTGCTCAGGGATGCTTTTTGGGCCCTGAACCCAACATGTCACATCAGATAGTTTGTCTCTGGGACAGGGTAGTTTCTAGTACGTAACCAGCCTCAGCTCTTAGGACTTTGCCCTGACTTGTGCTACCTTGGCCAGATGGAAATTCACAACATGATGCCTGCTCTCTCCCCTACCCCAGCCTTAACCTTGACTACCATTTAAAAATAGCAAGTATGGGAAATTTTTAAAAATACTTGCTATTAATTATTGTGTGTAGAGATATATAACATTGAACATGTGTTATTAATGGTATTTTTACTTTGGAAAGTAACTGTAATAAAACTTATTTAAAGCATTGACTGGAGGTTAATTAGTAGTTAAGCCTGATACTTTAAAGTTAATTCACTAATGTGAAGGTGATTATTCACTAATAATAATGAGGCAATTCTCATTTCAGGCCTAAGTTTACTAAGTGTTCCTCTTTTTTATTGCATTTGATTTTCCTAAGAGTTGAGATTCCTAAAATGTAGAAACATGACACCGATAACAAACAGCAAGGTTGTTGACTGTTAAAATAGATATATTTATTTATTTTTTTGTAATAGGAACCTAGAACTACTCATTAAGAGAGTCACCTGGGGACTGAGCATAATCCCTTCCCTGAGCAAAAGCATGAGACGCTAAGGAACAATAAAAGCAAAAGGACTGGTAGAATGTAAGTGGTAGAGCTTTTGCCTAGCAAAGCATGAGGCTCTGAATTATGTATGTGGGGGAGGGGGAGAAGGAGGAGGAGGAAGAAGAAGAAAGACAGGAACGAGGAAAGGTGAAGGAAAGGAGGGGAAGAGAAAAGAGTTGTCTGGCTCTTTCATTTTAAGGCTATAGAAATAGAAGCCAGTTCTTAAAATAAAAATCAGCAGTGCTAGATGCTGGCAGCTCACACCAGTAATCCTATCTACTCAGGAGGCTGAGATCTGAAGATTACGGTTCAAAGCCAGCCTGGGCAGGAAAGTCTGTGAGATTCTTATCTCCAATTAACCACCAGAAAACCAGAAGTGGAGCTGTGGCTCAAAGTGGTAGAGCACTAGCCTTGAGCACAAGAGCTCAGGGACAGCAACCAGCCCTAAGTTCAAGCCCCATGACTTGGTAAAATCAGCAGTAACAGCATGACAATCATGTTTCTGGTTGCAGGGAGTTTTGCAATGCCTGTAAACATCACCCATTTAGTCTGTTTTGGGTTGCCTTTTAACACCAAGTTACTGAGACCTGAGACCCATTGGACTCAGGAGGAAAGGCTCTTGCCTGTCCCAGTTAGCACCCACTCTCCCTGGTGACTGAGAGCTGATCTATTATATCTTTGACTCATTGCGTGCAACTTTACTCACAAGGACAGGGACTTAAGAGTTCCCTTACTAAATAAACAACATGGGAAAAGCTGCCAGCTTTGGGGTATGGAAGGAGTTTTCTTTTTTTTTTTTTTTTTGCCAGTCCTGGGGCTTGGATTCAGGGCCTGAGCACTGTCCCTGGCTTCTTCTTGCTCAAGGCTAGCACTCTGCCACTTGAGCCACAGCGCCACTTCTGGCCATTTTCTATATATGTGGTGCTGGGGAATCGAACCCAGGGCTTCATGTATACGAGGCAAGCACTCTTGCCACTAGGCCATATTCCCAGCCCAGGAGTTTTCTTGAGTAGAAGAAGTGAGTGTCCGTTTTGTGGTTGGTTGATGGCAATGTGACATCTTGCTGGTGAGTTGAGCAATTGGGGCTTCAAAATGAAGCAGACCTCAGTGCAAAGTTTGTCTGAGCCAATTAATAGTGAGGTGTCAGGTACCAGGAGGGCAAGGTACTAAATCTCTGTGTGGATGGGGGACTGTACCTGAAGATCTGCAGAACGAGCTCAGCACTGCTTTCCCCTTCTTCATGCCTCTCTGCTTTGTGGGCTGGTGCATAAACTTCTTTGGTGATTCCAGAGAGCAACTCTCTTGGTTATCTGATTTTTCTCTGTGCTATCTGAGTGTAAAACTGTGAATAATTTGATGGTGGCATTGGTTCTACTGCTTATGTTACAGTGGAAAAGCCCAGATGGACTTTCACGTGCTCATGTCTAGTGCTTCTCAGCATCTTTCTAGAGCTTGTGATGAGTGAAAGCCTTAAGAGCAGATTGGGGGGTAGATTGGCCAACCCCAGCCTGCTGCCCTTTGGGATCCCTTTGAGGTTCACTTTCCTGCATGGCTTCTTTGCTTCTTCTGAAGTAGGTAGGCAAGGGAAGCTATTTTCTGTCTGTATGCCTGCAGAGCTGGCCCCGAAGCAAAATAAACCTGTGCAGGAAAAAGAATACAACCCAGACAAGCCTCTGGGTTCCAATAACCTGGGAGGAGGCTCACAGACAGATATTGTGGTAGCAACAATTAAAATCAGGACTCTTAGCCAAGCGCCGGTGACTCACCTCTGTAATCCTAGTGAGTCAGGAGGCTGAGATCTGAGGATCCTGGTTTGAAGCTAGATGGGGCCAACCCAGATCATTTGTCTAAACCAATCATTTCAAACCCCATAAGCTAGCCAATCACCTTCACCAGGCCTGTCCCTGCCATTGATTAGGCCAATCATTCTTAAGAATTATTTTATAACTTGCCCATGGTGTGACATGATTTGCTGTGTGATGATGTAATGCATGGAATGTTCCCCCAAGCCCTATAAAAACCCTGCTGAATGGAGGGTTGGGGCTCTCCATTCAGATGCCTGGTGTTGGTGACGAATGTGAGCCCAGGCTCCAGCTTACAATAAAGACTCTCATGTGATTACAGTGGGGGGTGGGGTGGGGAGGAAGAAGCTAGATGGGGAAATTTGTGAGGTTCTTATCTCTAGTTAACCAGCAAAAATCCCGAAGTGGAGGTATGGCTCAAATGGTAAAGTAGCAGCCTTGAGTGAAAAAGCCAAACAAGACAACAAGGCCATGAATTAACACCCCGGTACTGGTGCTTGTACACACATGTGTGCATGCACACATATACACAAACACACACACACACGCACATAGAATTCTTTGGGACGATATGGTAATATTCAGGCTATATTGGTAAAGGTTCCTCATCTTTTACTTTCTTTCTTCTTCTGTTACTGGACACATTCCATGTTGGCTTTATACTACAAAGGCCACAAAGTCAAGAAAAATGTTACTTCTGTTTCTTGCTTCTAACTTAGGATGGTTTCTGCTTTTCCTAAATTATTCCTCATGTGTCTCAAACAGTAGGTGGCCAGGAGACCAGTTTAGCAATCAGAAAAATCCCAGTTCTGCAAAGCATTGGCTGTGGAACCTGATGGAATGTTCTCAACCTTCTTTAGCCTCACTGGCTTCACCTTCCTTGTGGGCCAATGATTTTGCTTCCTTTCTGAGTTATTGGCAGTGTGGACTGAGGTCTCCTAGTCAATGTGCCCTGGGATTATTGATGGTTTGCTGAGCAACCAAGGCCTGGTATAGGTGGGAAACCCTGGGTTAGTGAGAGTTAGGTACATGATATCCTCCTAACTCTGAACAATAATGCTCATTGTGACATTAGCAGGCTGAATTTCCTTCACCTCTTTGATCATAGAGTTTTATTTTGGAGGGCATCTTATGAAGTACTGTCCATTGCCTCAGTGTGCATTTAGGAAGTCACTTGTGGCCACCCAGGTCCTGGGTAAGCTCACACCTAGGGCTTGCTTAGAGGTGAGTGACACCCTACATGGAATGAGTGGGGCCTCTCCTTCCCACCTGCACAGCCTGGCTTCTAGGAAACAGATGTAGCTGTTTCTTTGGTATGCACTCACCTATTTCCCACAATGCACTGGGGCTCATCACATGGGAACAGTCAGATGACTGTCCTGAGTGTGTGGTTCCCAGGGAGGGTGTGGACGCACAGCTGGGAGGTGGTCCTGAGGGCTGTCACACATGTCTACCATGCAGCTCCATTGGCTACCAAAACAAAAGCCACTTGAAAGTTACTTCTGTGAGTATCAGAGAACAATTTTCAGCATGAGAGCTACCGTTCTTATTCGCTATGTCCAAAGAGGTGGCTTATTAATGGCGACTGGACTGATGAATGGGGCCGGAAAACTCAGTGACAAAGATAGGCCTGCACACAGCCACTCCCCATCCCAAAGTTTTAGCTGCCCCCACCACCCCCGGCCCCAAGAAATAGCAGTTTCTTGCCTTCTAGAATATGACACAATATTTCAGCATGTGGTAGTTTTGGGCTGTCCTGGTAATGGTTTTTCTTTTATTAAATTTTGGTGGCAGTGGGATTTGAACTCAGGGTCTTATATTTGGTAAGCAGATGCTCTACCACTTGAACCATACCACAGCCCTTTTTCACTTTCCTTATTTTAGAGATAGGATCTGTTGTTTTTGTCCTGAGCCTGCCCTGCCTCCTACCTGTTATTCCTCCAGCTGCGGGACAGGTGCTTACCACCATCCCTTGGTTTATTGGCTAGATGGAGCCTCTGTAATTTTTTACCTGGGTTGGGCCTTGAACCATGATCCTCTTGATCTCTGCTTCTTAACAATCCAGCACTGTGAAGCTGGTTTGGGATTTCCAATGGGGATAGGGGCTTTCCAGGCCTTCGGATGAAGAGTCTCTGAATAGTGTTTTCGTTTTTTCTTTTTTGGTTTATTTTTTTCTTTGATCTGATGGAAGCATTGGTTTCTCTGCCTGGCAGAAAATTCAACACAGACTCCTGGTGTCTGGGCTGAGAATACCACTGAGAGGGCAGTGGGGATCTGCACGTTCTGCTTGTGTTTGGGAGTCCTTGTTTGCTGATTCCTTCCTGTCAGGATTGCATTTGTGGTGCCATGGATGGATTCACATACCGGTGACAACATAGGTGATGGGAAAGGAGTGCCCTCCCCACCCCCCACCAACCATCCCAACACTGCAGTGGGGACAAAACAGTACAGGAAAGAGGGGAGGAGGAGGAGGAGGAAGAAGAAGAGGAGGAGGGAAGGAAGGAGCCCTAAGAGAAGGGGGAGGAGGGGAGCAGGTGGGAGGTGAGGGGCAGAGGGGAGCAAGGGTCCCTGACTGGGGGGCATTCAGGATGGGGTGACATATGAGTGACACTCAATGACTTAAGAGAGAAGACGTTGGCAGCCTGAAAGGGAGGGAGACAGAAAGCAGGGCTTTGCAATATGAGCATTCATGTAGCGCTGACAGCAGTCATTTATCACGCCCTGAATGGAAGCACAGGGCCCAGTGCCCGCCAAAAGCCTCTGGTTAAAGTTTTACCTGCGTGTGAAAGAGCTCTTCCTTCTGAGGCTGCAGGGGTGCCCCGGGCCCATCTGTGAAGTAGAAAGACTCTGGCTTGGGGTGGGAGAAGCCGGAGGGGGGGGAGGGGAAAGGGATAGGATATTTCCTGTTTGAGGACCCCCCTCCAGGACATCTCATGCCAATAAAGGTTGTTTTGCATAGGAACTGGATCAGCAGTCTGTCCCCAAAATCCGCAGGGGGGGGAGGTGCTGGGGGAGAGGGAGGGAATGGGCACATCTTGTCATTTTGTCTAGTGATGTCATTGGGGTCTGGCTTCAAGTCTTCCACACACTGGTTGGTACTTTCCAGGAGTCAGCCACTGTATATCTGCCTCCTGCCTGGTCGGTCCCTCAGCTCTTTCCTAATTGCTTTGGGAGGAGGGGGAGCTGAACAGAGAAGTGGGAGGGCCTGCCAGGCCCTGCACAGGCCACATTAAGGGAATAGAGTCCCTCTCGGTTTTTCATGTCATTAATTGGTGATCTTCCGTCTCTGAAATAGCATTTTTCCCCTCCCGTCCCTTATTTCATTATTCTCAGTTCAATACACATCAGTGCCACACGAGGCGGCGTGCTCAGATATATTAGGAATTATTTAAATGAGATGGGGATGTATGGGTAGTTAAAAACACAGTCTTCTATTCTGTCCTAATTATGTATCAAATTACATTACAATGATTCCCGAGTATAAACTTGCTGAGAATCAACAAAGGCTAGGTTCTGGGAAAGTCAGGAGAAAAGTGAAATAGCAGTGGAGGTGAGTGACAGTCTTAGGCCTTGAATCTTCTGAGACCTGACAACATGTGTGTGTGCTTTTCTGTGTTGATATCTCCCTTTCTGCCTATTTCCTTCCTTCCTTCCTTCCTTCCTTCCTTCCTTCCTTCCTTCCTTCCTTCCTTCCTTCCTTCCTTCCTTCCTTCCTTCCTTCCTTCCCCTCTCCCCTCCCCCTCCCCTCCTCTCCCTTTCCCCCTTTTTCCTCCTCTCCTTCTCCTCTCCTCTCCTTCTCCTCTCCTCTCTTCTCCTCCTTCCCTTCCTTTCCCCTTCCTCCCCCACCCCTCCTCTCCCTTTGCCATCTCTCTCCTCTCTGTCTTCTCTTCCTTTCCTTCCTCCTTGCTCAACCTTTCCTTTCCCCTTCCCTTCCTTTCCATTTCCTCTCTCTCCTCCCCTCCCCTCTCCTCCTTTCCTCTCCTTCCTTTCCTTTCATGCCATGCTGGGTCCATTTTAGAAGTCTCTGGCTCTGGCCCTGGCACTCACAATCTCTGTGTCAACGTAAGAGCTCAGACTTTACCAGTCCCTAGCTGTGCTAAGAGAAATCTCCTGTGCTCTCTCTGAGTCTCAGTTTCCACCCCTAACTGTGGGCAATGACAGCAGTTGCCTCGTACAGTGCCTGGCACACAGGAAGCTGTTGGAAAGTGGACAAACCATTGCTGTTACTACCTTAGCTAACACTATGGTGCCTGTTACTGTCATCCCATTCTCTAGGGACTGGCTCAGGAGATGAGGCCCCTTCTCCCTCAGGGGCCCACTTTCTTGGTTCAGCTAGTCAGGCTGAACTGGTCCTGGGGTAGCCACGACTTGGGGTTCAGGCTCCAGGCGCTTGCCTTAGGCCTTCCCTGTAAAGCTTGACACATGCTTACAACATGCATGGATGTGTTTCTTTGTGGATACTTGGTCAACGTCATGATCCTAGGAGGGAGGAGGAAGGCAAGGGTCTGTGATATTTCAGTGAAAAAGTGGCCAATCAGATTGACATCCAAGTCTTTGCTTCTACGCAGGAGGAGAGGGAGCTACTGGGTTCCCAGTCTGCTCAGCAGGTTTTCTCTGAGCTGCTTTTTATCCATTTGTTTTGTGCAATTAGCCAGCTCTTTGGAAATGTTCTGGTGAATCTTTATTAATAACTCCTTAATAATAATTATTATGAAGCTACTAATGTTGCGGGGCTCTGAGTTTAGCCATTCCCATTCCTCTTCTTATGTTCCTGCTGCCCATACTACGTGTGTTCTGTGTAGCCAGCATTGCTGCTGGCGGTGCCCTTCTCCCCACTCTCTAGGGAGCAGGCTTGTGGGGGTACACAGAGCAGTCAGAGCATTTGCAATCATGACTTTTGGGGTTGAATTGCACCCCCATCTTCTGCTGCCAGAGGTGTTATAGTCCTAATGTCCAGCACCTAGGAATGAGATCTTATTTGGAGGTGGATTTCTTTTTTCTTTTTTGTAGACAATCAAGTTAAAATGAAGTCATTAGATGAGCTTATAAAGGAAGTTTACACACAGAGAGACATGCACACACAGAGGAAAGTGTTTGTGAAGAGGCATACAGTACCATGCAAAGCTGAGGGCAAGGATCAAGGTGAGGCTTCTACAAGCCAGGAAACTTCTGGCAGCTAGGGGAGGGGCAGGGACAGATCTTCATTCTCCTCAGAAAGAGCCAGTCCTGCCACCATCTTGATCATGGACTTGGAGCCTCTAGAACTGTGAGACAATGCATTCCGGTAGTGCAGCTAGAATGTGTGCCTTTGTTACAGCAGCCGCAGGACAACAATACAGACCTCACTGGCGGGATAAAGGCAAGAAAGGGGAATGAAGAGACTCTAGATGTGGACCAGGCTTGGGCCGGTCCATGCTGGCAGCCATCTTTGTCAATGGGTAAATGGGATGCAGTAATGGCACACCTTCTCATGCATGTGTTATCTTTGGTTTGAACCAGGTATCCAGTTAGGGACTGAGCAGGGAGGGAGCAGCCTATACTAGGTGAGGAAGGTGATTGATCAGACCTGTGTACAATGAGGGACTTGAAAGCAGAGATGTTCAAGTGCTTGATCACACACACACACACGCACACACGTTAGGCCTTGGAAAAATTAGAAAACTAACAAGTGATCACTCAGATGTTATAGGCTGGGGTATGCCCCAGGAGGCAGCCATCTGGGGCTGAGGGAACACAGAGAAGAGATTGGGATTGTTCAAAGTTCAAAGCTGGGAGGAGGTGATCAAAGGAGCAGGGACTTGATCCATAGAAGAGGACAGCAGGACACCTCCCCTGGTGTCCAGAGGGGAGGTGATGAGTTCTGTAAGTGTTGGAAACACTGCAGACTAGATTCTTCTCTGTGACTTGGCCTCTGCTTCTGCCACTGTGAAGGAGTATAGTAAGGTGATGCTACCCAGAGCAAGAATTAAAACAGGAATAGAAAGGAAGCAGGAAGATGCACATCCCTTCTTCCTCCTCTAGCCTCCTAGACTGCCATTGAGGCCTCCATCCAGAAAGGCTAGCATAGAGGCTTCAGGCCTAGGAGAAATGAATATAAGCAAGCCTTGTGGTCCAGGCCTACAATCCCAGTACTCAGGAGAGTAAGGCAAGAGGACCATGAATTCAAGGCCTGAGCTACATAGCAAGAAGTATGTTCCAAACAAAAGAACGAACGGATGAACAAACAAATACAGAGTATAGCCGGGTAGGTTCATAACTGACACGTTATGTGCCAACGAACATTTAATGTAGCTCTTGGCTACAGTGTTAGAAGTATAGAGCCCAGTTTGAAGGATGTGATAGTTATAGATCTGGCCCCCTTGGAGTAAGCAGCTTTACCTGTGGAGGGGCTTCTGTACCATAGGGATAACAAGGGCAGAAGATGAAAGCAATGAGGACAGATAGAGGGAGTAAATACCCTATTCAAACTACTGAGTCTGCAGGCAAGAGACAGGGATGACTTGGTGTAGATGGTTCCAAATTGATAACAAGCGGGGTGCAGGGGAGGACTTCAGTTAGCACATGCAGGTTATGGAGATGTCAGCTGGGGTGCGGAGAACGAAGCATCACTTCTCAGAGGTCTGTGCGTGCACAGATCTGTGCACAGGTTGTGGTGTGTGGCCTCTGAACTCTGCTTTCCAGACCCTGTCCATGTTGCCTGAGAGGGAGCCTGGCCTGGTCTTGGGTTCCCTTGTACCAGCTCCTCAAGGATCCAGAATCACTTAAGTGTTTCTCCAAAGCTAGATTCTTTGCTAAAAGGAATTTTGGCACAAGCTCCTAAGAGAATTACATTTCTCTCCCTACCTTCTTGCACACAGAAAAGTTTAAAGAAACAAATAAAAATCATTTATAACTATACCGCCCAAAGATGACCACAGTTAACATTTTGGCCTTTCTTTCCCGCCCCCCCCCCCAAACATATTTATTCACTTTCAAGGTAATTGGGATCACAGTGAACATCTAATTTTGTTTCTTGCTTTTCTTCCCACAGGTTAACACATGAGCATTTCTCAAAGGCTAATATGTGTGTTTTAAAAACTATGTCTTTCAAATGTTTTGTGTCTAAGTGATTTAAAAAAATTTTTTTTTGTTGGTTGTGGGGCTTGAACTCTGGGCCTGTGCACTGTCTCTGAGCTCTTCAGCTCAAGGCTAGTGCTCTACCACTTGAGCCACAGCTCTACTTCCAGTTTTCTGGTGGTCCATTGGAGATAAGAGTCTCATGGACTTTCCTGCCTGGGCTGGCTTTGAACCACGATCCTCAGATCTCAGCCTCATAAGTAGCTAGGATTACAGGCGTGAGCCACAGGTGCCCGGCCTAATTTTTTTTGTTCTTAATTTTTGTTTTTTCAATCAGTTTTCCTGTTGGTAGCTTTGTACATACATCTTCGATGTGCATTTTTTTTATAAGTTCCTCAGGATAGAATCTCAAAGCGTGATTATTCAATTGTAGATAAATCACAGCCAGCCATTGTGGTACATACCTGTAATCCCAGCACTTGTAAGGCACGAGGGGAGGGGAAGGGAGGGGACAAAATCAAGGTTAGCCTGAGCTACATAGCAAGAAGCTGTCTTAAAAACAAAATTCCTCAAAATCCAACTACCTACCCACTCAAACAAAAACATCAATTAAGTCACCTTTTTACTATAAAGACTTGGAATATACACAAAAGAGACAATATAATAGACCCTTATGTGTTTACCTAGCCTTACTAATTACCAGCATTCTGGCAGTCATATTTTCCATCACTCCTCCCTCCTTTTGTGGGACTGTCTTAGAAATAAATCCCAGATGTTATTTCTCCTGGGAAAGTTACTTCATAAATGGGTGAAACAACTTTTTACAATCATAGCCAGAATGCCATGAACATATCTGCAACGATTTCATTAGTATCATTGAATATCTGGTCATGTTTGATTTTCTCCAGTTATCCCCTCAAATCTTTTTGGGGCCAATTTCACTGAAACAAAAGTCTTAACGTTTTATGGTTAGTTGCTGTATCTTCAAATCTTCCCTTAGAACCGTGTTCTTTTCGGTGATGGAAGTGTCTAGCAAAAGAAACTTTTACAGGTCTTCAAGCATGTTGGAAAGCAGATTTCAAGAAGGTTGTAAATGGCCCGTGCCTCTGCCAGCCACGAGACAGCACATGCCATTCCTAGCAACACTGATCACAATACTTAAAATTTATAACATCTTATTTCAGCTTTAAATTGCTTTCTGGTGATTATAAGCAGGGCTAAACACTTTCCCCCTATGCCTGTTAGCTGTTTAAATTTCTTCTTTTGTGAATTATCTGCTTCAACCTTTGCCCTTCTTAAAAAAATGGCACTGGTTATCATGTCTGAGCCTACATAACATGGAGAAATTTAAAGTGAAGTAATCACATTCATTATTGTTTTCCCATTATGGTTCTCTTTTCATTGCTTTTCTGCTTAGAAAATCCTTTCCCTACCTTCATTTCCCACCTAATCTTCTGGTTGGAATTTTACTGAGCTTTAAAGTCCACATGGGATCCCACAGAGGTCTAGTGCCATGGATTGAATAAACTTTTCACTTCTTCATTGGCTTGTGATAGGCCTTTATTATGTTCCATTTATACATGTCTGCTGCTGAAGATCTGGCACAGTCATTGGTTCTCTGGAGGCCTCCTTGGGCGGGAGCGAATGTCTTGTTGTAGGAGGTGAGGGATGCAGGGACAGGGGTCCCTGTCACCTCCTTTTCTTGTTCTTCCTGCCTGGGTTGATGCTCACACTGTTGCTGGATGGCTGGGAGTGGAGGACCTTGGATGCCTCCAAGCTGAGCCTCCAGTGTGGGCAAGAGATCTGCTTCCCCAGATGTCCAATGCCCTCGGGGCATTTCTCTCTGTTTCTAACGATCGCTCATTTTGCTTTGTGCCTCCCACTAGATTAGAAGCCCTAAGGACAGAGGCCTAGCATCCCCTCCTGAGGCACAAGGTTGGCATCAGGAGAGGAAAGAAAGAATGGACAGCTGGTCCTTAGGACCTGGTGGGTGAGGGCATCAGTGACCTCATGATCTGAGTGACACATCGGAGCTTACACACACACACACACACACACACACACACACACACACACACACACACATTGGGGGGAACAAAGGGACAGACTATCCAAGGTAAGGACCATCCTAGAGAATCCACAACATCTGTCAGCCCCAGAGACAACCTAGTCTCCTGATTCCCAGGTCTACACGGAGCCATGAAAGTCTCTCATGTGACCCTGGGCTGACATCTGACCGGTAGAGCAGACGATTCCTTCCTTCCCCAAGCGTAGTCTCTAACAAAATGGGGTCAGGAAACATTTGCATCCAAACTGCCAGGCTCTTTAAATGCTGGGGCCTGGAGGCCTGATGGGTTTATTAGATTATCATTGCGGAAGTTAATAAAGAATTAATTTCTCTTCATGTGACATCCAAAGGCAGTTATTTCAGGAGCCTGTCCATTTACACAAAGCCAAGTATTTGTCAAGTGTCAGAGGCAATTCCCAGCTCCCAGGTTCCCCTCCACCCCCCCTTCAATAATTCTGGATTAGGGACAGTCTGAAATGACATTATACAAATTTTCTTTCAAGATGCATTGAGCTCTGGGGACCACTCAGAAATTCCAGGTTCCTGAAGGTTATGCTGTCAGCAGAAGGGCTGAGGGGGTGGGGAAGGCGGCTGGAGCAACTGCAGCCTAATAGCTGGGCCAGCTCTGGGCAGGGTGGGGGTGGAGGTGGGGGGAAAAACGGAGCCATGCCATGGTATTCAGTTTCCAGGGGTTCATTTGCCTCCTGAAAACAGCTTATTGTCATTTGTATTGCAATCCTCTCATCCAGCTTGATGGCTTTTTCTTGTTCTTTGCTGGGGCTCACAGAGGGGCTGTGGCCTGAATGGGACTGCCGGGCTGGCCCGGGTCAGCTTATGGCAATATATTAGGGAAGGTCAACACACCATCAATACCTGTCTTGGAGTTAAGTGCTGGGAAGTGGAGCCACGAGTGGGGACAGACTCATTACTAGACCCTAAAAGCATGTGGTGGAAGAGCCAGACACCCTTTGGCATCACAGGGCAGACGTCTCTGGGGCTGGGCTTTGGGAAGTCAAACTAGACTCCCTGGAGGGGCAAAAAGAGGGCTCGCGAACAGCCCCACTTTCTTGTGCGCATTTGGCTATCTGCTGAACATCTTTCCATCCAACAGGTCCTTCAGAATCCATACCTCCTCAAGCAATTCTGCATCCGGCTTTATCTCTCTAATACCTGGGGTTGAGCTTCATGGACCATCTTCCTCTTTACCCA
Organism: Perognathus longimembris pacificus; assembly: GCF_023159225.1. Taxonomy (NCBI): domain Eukaryota; kingdom Metazoa; phylum Chordata; class Mammalia; order Rodentia; family Heteromyidae; genus Perognathus; species Perognathus longimembris. Next base: position 73,271,777 of record NC_063166.1, on the reverse strand, counting down.
AGTGCCTCAGCCCTTCCAGACCTCCCTGCCATCCTTCCTCCTCACCACAGCTCTCCTTTCCTTCTCACAGTTGTTGCTTAAGCTCTGACTCAGACATCACCTCCTCTGCAAAGTCTTCCCTGATTTTACCAGGAAGAGTCAATAGTCAGCACCCCAGGGACCTGCAGAGTCCTTTGTGCAATTTTTTTTTTTTTTTTTTTTTTTGCCAGTCCTGGGGCTTGGATTCAGGGCCTGAGCACTGTCCCTGGCTTCTTTTTGTTCAAGGCTAGCACTTTGCCACTTGAGCCACAGCACCGCTTCTGGCCTTTTCTATATGTGTGGTGCTGAGGAATTGAACCCAGGGCTTCATGGATACAAGGCAAGCACTCTTGCCACTAGGCCATATTTCTAGCCCTCCTTTGTACAAATTAAGAAAAGTCCCCTGTGTGGTCCCATCTTTTGATAAATGGAAAGTACCGGTGGGTACATTAGAAAATGAAACAAAACAAAGCACATGGTCCTCATGAGGGCTGTGTAGGCAGCGGAGGGGCTACATTTCAGCCCCTGGGCCTCCTTGCCTGGCTACTTTGGGGCATGCAGTGCATAATCCAGGTGCCCACGTGTGGCAGCCAGGCTCCTTTGTGAAACTCTATTGCTTATCTGTGCTTAACAACGTGCCCCAGTATGTTAGTCCTCTCTAATGGCAGTGATAAGGTACCATAAAGCCAAGGGGCTTAAAACACAAGGGATTCCAGAATTTAGAGGGTTTTCTTTTTTCTTTTTTTTTTTTGCCAGTCCTGGGCCTTGGACTCAGGGCCTGAGCACTGTCCCTGGCTTCTTTTTGCTCAAGGCTAGCACTCTGCCACTTGAGCCACAGCGCCACCTCTGGCCGTTTTCTATATATGTGGTGCTGAGGAATGGAACCAAGGGCTTCATGTACAGGAGGCAAGCGCTCTTGCCACTAGTTCATATTCCCAGCCCCAGAATTTAGAGGTTTGGAATGTGTCTTACCAGACTGAAATCAAAGGATGCATTGCTTCTATGGGACGGAGGGGGAGAATCTGTTTCCTTGCCTTTCCCAGCTTCTAGAAGCTACTTGCATTTCTTGACTCACAGCCTCTTCCTCTAGCTTCCATCTCGCTGCTTCAACAGTGGCTTCAACATCACCACATAGCCCCTGACTGGCCCTCCCACCTCTTCTGTCACTTACTAGCACTCTCGTGAAATGCTAGACTGACCTAGATCATTCTGGATCATCTCATTTCAAGATCTTTAACTTAGTCCCCACTTGAGTTCACATATTACCAGGTTCTGAACAGCGATGGGAGCATTAGCCTGTCTTCTACATTGTATGATCTTTTTTGTACCAAAGCTGTTTTCTCTAATCAACTGTAAAATCTCTGTCAAAGCTCCACCAGCAGGATGAGTGCAGTCTTCAGAGCCCCTCCCAAGGCTGGAAGACAGGCTGTCCAACAAATGTCGATTGAATGCCCAAGGCCCCAGACACACAGGCCTTCCTCTTGCTGACAGAAGCCACAGAAGGCCTAGGCACACAGCTTTCTCTAGGAGTGGGTCGCAGGTCTGCATGATTGATACCAGAAAGTCTTAACTGGGAGGGCTTTATCTCCCTTTGAGGACAGGCACTGTGGTGCCCAGAAATGCTGCTTAGCATCCTATGATGTACGTGGGTATTAAAGATGCACCCAGCTGCCAATGTTCCAGAGGCTGGGAAATGCTGGTTTATGCCAGGACTGAGTGTCAAGATGAATTCAAGAGGCAGCTGTGTGCTAGGACTAATATCTCATATCCTTCCTTCTCACTAATGTTGAGTGGCTCCAGTTCTACCTTGTAGATGACAAAACACACTATTGAAGGTGTGGACGCTTGCCCAGATGTTACAGTACTCTTCTCGGTGCCACAGTTATTTCCAGATTCAGTGCAATCACACACACCACCCCCCCCTCAGAAGTTTGTTTTGGTCTCAAACTTGCTCTGGAGCTCCACAGTGTGTGTGTGTGTGTGTGTGTGTGTGTGTGTGTGTGTGTGTGTGTGTGTGTGTTGGTACTGAGGCTTAAACTCAAGGCCTCACGACTTTGCATGGCTTTTTCATTCAGGGCTGGCATTCTACTACTTGAGCCATAGCATCACTTCAGACTTTTTGCTGGTTAATAGGAAATAAGCGTCTCATGGACTTTTCTGCTTGGGCTGGCTTTGAAATGTGATCCTTAGATCTCAGCCTCCTGAGTTACTAGAATTACAGATGTGAGCCACTAGTGCCTGGCCTTCCATACTGTCTTGTGGCTCAGTCTTCTCCCCAAGACCATCTGGGATCATGCCACCTCTTAACATCTCTTCTGGCACTCTAGGATGTTTGCATAAGTTAGTACCAAGGCAGTGTAAGGCTGGCCCAGGCTGGGGTCAAACCTAAATGCCCTCTGCTCTTTTTCCAAACCTGCCTGTGTTTCCTCCCACTTGGGTCTCTGCCCTAGCTGTTCCTTGCAGTCCAAACACCATCCATCTCTATCTTCATTTTAATTCTCCTGGTGCTGTCAGCAGCTGCAGGGACTTGACCAAGACTGTGGCTCAGTTTGTGGTTTTGGTGGCAGGAAGATGTTGATTAAGTGATCAGTTATTTTGCTTATTTATTCTGTCCCTGTTTATAGAATACAGCTATGCCACAGCCCTAGGATGGGTTCTTGTGTAAGAATGAGGGCAAGAAAGTTGCCTTAGTTCTTCTTATAGTGCTAATGACCTTCAGGGGACATGGACATGCAGTGGCTAACTTGGTTGCCATTGTTTCATTTCAGTTGTGGTCACAGTGCTGAGAGTTGTATGGGGGTGGGGGGATGGAGAGCCATGGGAGCCAGGCCAGCTCAAGTTCCCAAGGAAGTGACATTTGGATCCAGGGATGGGTAGTCATTTGCCTGGACCTAGATTCTGTCCTGTGTCCTGGAAGTGGGGGCTGAGCTGTGATTGGAGCTACCAGAGCTGGGAAACTTGGGGGAGGAACTGTCTCCTGGGGAAGGCTGGAAAGCCCAGGGCCATATAAATCAAGGAGACCATTTCCAGGCTGTCGGCACTGCAGAAAGGTTACCCAGAGCTCTGGTTCTTGGCCAGGTTGCTCAGACACCATTAATCCAGTTTCCAGGAATGGTGTCAGGCTGGAAGGGCACTGGGGTTGCAAAACCCTGGATGAATAGCTCAGGGAAAGGGGCAATGACTCTGTCATTGCTACCCCAGCCCTCACCCAGCCTTGTACCTGCAGTGGGATTTTGTGTATGTTTGTGTTTCTTCACACTTCTGTCTCAAAGCACCCGTGGCAGCTTCTAATTGTGCCTTTGCTCAGGTGACTGCTCTTCTTCTGGGTCACCTCCTAGGACCAACACTAGTTCATCATTGTACCCAACACCTTGTGCTGGGCCACATAAGTGTTCCATACATACTTGCCAACAAATCTGGATCTCTGTGACTCACCTCCTAAATGGCCCAAAGGAAAAGGCAAGTATTATGGGTGGAATTGTGGCATCTCAGGTTTGTGTATTGAAGTCCCAACTCCTCATGCCCCAGGGTGGTGACTGTGTTTGGAAAGAGTGCTACCCATGTGACTAGTAAAGATGACCTTGGACTATAACGACCTAAGTTCAGTCCCTGATCAAATAGGATTGATGTCTATATAAAAAGGGAAGATTTGGAGACAGGTGAATGCACACACAAAATGCCATGTGAAGTTAAAGTCATGCTGTTTCAAGCCAAGAACCCATCGAGAGCAAGAGAGAGGCCTAGCTTGGAGCACACATGTATCTTCAGATGGAGCACAGACCATCAGCGCTTTGAGCCTTAAGTCCCCAGGAAGCAAGAGGTCTCATTTCTTCTTCCTAGCTCCTGCTTCTGGTCAGAGCAGGCCTATCCTTTGCTTCCATTTCTAGCGTCTAAATTTACAAATCAAAGGGCCCTGGGTCCCTGAGTGACAGAGTGGGTTTTGTTTGGATGGGTTTCCTGGGTCCATTGAGGAGGACCGGAAGAGACTCTCTGTTGGCAGACAGGAGCCAGGTGCCTGTGAAAGGAGCCCGCCCGAGGCCCTTGTTTCCTGAAGGGTGACTGTGGCCCCCACAGACCAACATCCTGGGCCAGGTTAACTTTTAACCAGGCAGCTTTAGTCCTCAGCTGCTGGGCCTAGAGCTCCAGCAGGCCCTGAGCAAGCCTGCTTTTCTACTCTTGTCTCCTCTGAACCAGAGTCTCTGATGAATTGCCCACACAACCCCATCCTGAGCCCTGCCACCATGTTGAGTGCTGGTGTCCCCAGCGAAGATGAATGGGTCCCACTAATGAGCTGGAGGCGGCGGCACTGTGACCCCTGACCCTACACACTCAGAGCCAGCGGCCTGGGGAATGGCAGCCCCCAAGCCTGCTTAATGTGTCGGGCTGGCCTTTGAAAGAAAAACACATTTATTGCTACTTAGAGAAAATTGATCTAATTGGAATGGAAACATTCTGCTGATGGAACATGGAATTTTTATGAGGAGGGTGACTCAAGTTCAGCCAAGGTATCCTAGCTGGGAGGAGGCAAGAGAGAATTTCCAGGGATTTTAAAACAAAATTATTCCAAAGCTCCTTCTCGCTGATAGTGAGTATCTTGGTTTGAATTCCACTGGAGCTGCCCATGAAGATTATATCTTAGAAACATTTGGCAGCTTCTCTCAGGCCTAATTCCTGAACTATAAGATGAAAAAAGAAAGAAAGAAAGAAAGAAAAAAGCCATACGAGTTCTCCTGCAGGCGTGTTATGAGGGGATTGACATTCACAGGCATCAGGACCATGGCATTGGCCTCAGTGTGAGGCTGACTCTATCACAACCATCTCAAGCCAAGATTCCACGTGGTCTCACTCTATTTGGCCAAGTCCCTGGCAATTCAGTAACAACCCAGCCAAATCCTTGTTGGCGGCAGCTAAGGTGACTCATCTGAGAGCTATTCTTAGATAGAACTCTGGTCCCTGACATGTGGCACAGGGGGCTACACTCCTTCCATAGCCCCAGAATCATCTCAGCTGCTGCTTCTCCATCTCAGACTATGGCCAGGATGGCTTAAGGTCATCCATCATCCAACTTTCCCCTAAACTTCCCTCGGCCCTCATCATTACCTGTCCTGGCCTTCATGCAGGCTGCCATGGTCACTGAGTACTCAGGCTGAGGGCCTGGTCTTATCTCCTCCTTGGCTTCTCCTCTCGTTTAGCCCTGGTCAAACCTCCACAGCCCTTCTCCTAACCAGTCCACTCTCCAGACCAGTTCATCCCGCACACTGGTGCAATCTCTGCAGTGGGAGCTTTCTCAAGCAAAATCTAGACTAGGTCATGTCCCAGCTGACAACCTTCCCTGTGTTCCCCACTGCCTTTTCTAAATGCTTTAGTGTGCACAATGGATGGCTATATAACTTATCACCAGCAAATCCGTGACAATTTTATGCAGGACAGGTTGTAAATTGCATAGATGGCCTGTCAACAGGTACCAGACAGATCAGTGCTCAGCAAACTGGCATGTAGAGTCATTTCTATCCACCACAGTCTAGCCTTTCTCCCATCGCCTGTCACTTCTCATGGTGATTCCTGTGCACCTGCAAAGCTCCCAAATACCATCTCTCTTCATTTATCTATGCCTTGGCACACACGGTTTCTTTTGCCTCCAGTAAATGTCCTCTTTCTCTGTTTTGGACAATGTGCTCTAAGTCCTAGATCTGTGGTCATTTTTTTTTGGTAATGAATGCTGTCTCTTTGTGTATTAGTTATCTATTGCCACTTCATGAATACCCCAAAAATTCAGTGGTGCAAATCAACCCTTATGATCTGACCCTATTTGTGGGTCAGGAATGTAGGAACAGCTTAGCTGGATGGTTGCATCTCAGCATCTCTCAGGAAGCTGTAGTCATGATCTCAGCTGGGATTGTGATCATCCACAGGCTTGACTGAAACTGGAGGATCTTATTTTCAAGATGGTGCCCCTATGTAGGTGGAATTTAGTGCTGATTCCATTCCTCTCAAGCCAGGCCTCTGAGTGTCTGTGTGGCATTGTGGCTTTCACCTGAATGAGCGCCATAAGCGAAAACTAAGAAAGGGCTACAGTGCTCTTATGTCTTGGGGTGTGCCTCTCATACCTCCTTTAGCTAATATACTGGCCTTTGTCTCTTCCTTCTAGAAGTCACATGACATAGGTGACTATGTGTGATGCTGACTTCTTAGCTTATTCTCAACAGGAAAAAAATTAGATTCTGCTTTTTGGAAGGAGATATGTCATAGCATTCGTAGACATGGTTTAAAGCCACCAACTTTGTTTGATCAGCAAGTTCCTCAGAGGAATTTATATACAGAACACCTGTATCTGAACCACCTAGGCCATGTAGAAAGTATAGGTTTCCAGGTGGTACCTGTCAGAATCTGAGGGTGCAGGGTCTGAGAGGAGGTGAAAAGGGTGGAGAATCAGCATGTCTGACCACTGCCTACAGAGTCTTGGAAGTATGTCATCTCGTTTTGGGTCTGAATCTATGCTCAGCCATGTAGTAGATGTTGGGACTTTTGACCACTGATCTCAGCTCCCTGTGTTTCCATTTGGAGATTGAGAATAACTGAGTTACCCTGTCTGAGGGGCAAAGAAACTGGGACTTCCACCACCCTGACTTGTGTCTTATCCTTTTCAAGTGTTGTTTCTGGCTCTCTGATGCTGGCTGAGCAGGCTCTTGCAGCAGGAAGTAGCCGTCCAGCAGGGTTATAGGTGGGCACTGAGAAGCTGCAGGGGAGTAGAGTAGTCAGAAGTGTGTGCAGGAGATAGGGGCAGGGTATTGGGAGACCTCTTGACAATAGTAGCCAATGGCTCCCTGCCCTTCAGAGCTGAGGTTGGCTGATGGAGGCTTTGTTTTAGCTTTACCTCCCAAGTCTTTACAGTAGGTCCTTGTTCGTTCCAGGCTGTGTCTGGCCTTAAGTCTTGGATAGGGGAGCTGTGGAAGGGAGGAGGGGAAACACAAGAGTGCCAGGCTGGCAGACTTTGGCTGTGTCCTCCAGACCAGAGCCAGCTTGAGCGCTGAAGTAAGGATGAAAAACGAGCCCCCTCATGTGCATTAAATATTTAATATTCTCTCTCTGGAATGTGTCAGGGAAAAGACCCTATAATAAATACTGTACAGGACAATTCCATCATGGGGCTCATCAGTTAATGGCCTGGTTTGATCTGACAGGAGTGTTACAGATGCTGGTCCTGGCCAGGTTTTGAGAGCATCTTCTCTCTCTGGAGAGATCAGGGGATGGCTGGGGCAAAAGCCCTATTCGTTTGCCAGCTCTTACCCTGCTCCTTGTAGAATTAGTGGGATGATAAGTTACAACAGTTGGTTTATGTGTTACATGGATTTCAATGACGCAGTCCTGTTACTACATTCAGTGGCAATTTCCATTTTGTAGGTAGTGACACTGAAAATCTGCTTAGGATTCATCACATTGCTGGTAATGGAAAAGTAATTGGAAGACAGGAAGGCTGGCTGGGTTCTCAGTCACTGTGCTGTGCTGCTGGGGCTCTAGAGCTGAAGATTCAAACTTCAGTTCTACTACTTGCCAGCTCTGTGACAGGGTAACATGTCTCCACTTCTCTAAGCATCAGCTGTTATCCTGTGTGCTAAACTAGGATGATGCTGGTCTTGGCTCATGGAAGTTGTGAGAATGAGAAGATGAATCCTCTCATATTGGTAAAACTTAACCCTTGTCATGACTTGAGTCCCATTTACTGGCTGTGACATCCTAGTAAATGATGTGGAACTTTTTGGTGATCCGTTCTATTATCCATAAATAAAATTAAAAGTTTAGTCTCCCAGGGATGTCAATATACCTTTGATCTCTAGGCCGTAGGGCTCAGCAGCCAATATTTTGTTTGGTCCTGGAGGTGTCTCAGTATTCTCTAGGGGTGCTAGGCCTGAGTAAAGGGGTCCTACTATGACTTGTTAGATGGGGCCTGACTAAGGAAGTCCTAGCATGCCTCTGGGTGCCAATCCTGAGCCAGGGAGCTCAATGTGCCTCTGTAGGCCAGTCCAGATCCTGGGTCCCAGTGTGACTAAGACCAGTGGCTTCCTGATCTACAGCAATCTCCTCCCTGTGTCTCCCTTGAAGCGATCGAATTGCCTCTGTTACCAGATGGGTGGTTGGCATGCCTTGAATTTTAACTTAACAGAGAGAGCATCCATAGTTGTTTGTGTTCAAGTAGCTATGGCAGAGTCCCAGACAACTGGCAATCCCAGCCATGACTCTGAAGCTCTGGGCTCCTTGGACTGCTTCTCTCTGATTCTGTCCTGCAAGGCCTCCATTGCTCTTTGTGATTCCAAAGGAGCATGCCCTCTGCTGTGGTCCAGGGTGAGAGGATGGGTTGGGAGATGTGGGGGTCTGGCCTGTGACTGAGCTCTGAGTGGCTGTAGGTCCTAATGGCAGTGACTGTCTGGACAACTTTGTTCCAAAGGTCATTTCAAAGATAATAGGCTCTGCTTGTAGGGGTGTCCCAGTGGTCCCATCACCATCCTATTTTTCACCTCCAGATCCTGGAGCTGGAGCTGGGAAGAGTGCAGGGTCAGCAGTGGCTATATGGATGGTGGTGGGAATATGAGGTGAAAGGAATCTCCCTTTTTCCCAGCAGCCCTTTGCTCTGTCTGCCTGGGAGCAACTAGGATGCGATCAACTAATTCATATGAATTCAAGCCCAGTGATGATGAGCTATCGCCTCTTTTTTGCTTGTTCTTCCCATAGCTAGAGGACAATGCTCAGATTCAACTACTGAGTTTTGCTAGTCCTCAATTTCTTGGGTAAAGCAGCTCAGGACAGAATTCAAAGTCAGGCAATTTCAGCTCCTCATTCTTAGTCTGTCCTTCCTTTTTACCCTGACATAAGATTCTCTAGGGATCTTTCTTTCTCTAAGATCTGCTGTCAGCCTTTTCGAGTGGAAGAGAGTTCCCCAGTCTTTTGAAAAGATTTGTTACCAACAGGTATGTTTGTCACAGTCGCACACTACAGCTTTCAAAACAACCCACTTCCTTCTTCCTGCTTGTGCCTGAACATTTTTTTCCTGTGAGGATGCTTCTTATGGCCCTGTTCTACAAACTCCTAGTTATAGTTTTTTTTTTTTTTTTGCCAGTCCTGGGACTTGAACTCTGGGCCTTGTTGCTGTCCTTGACCTCCCTTTGCTCAAGATTGGCTCTCTACCACTTGAGACACAGCTCTACTTCTGGCTTTTTCTATGATTAATTGGAGATAAGAGTCTCAGGGATTTTCCTGCCAGGGCTGGCTTTGAACCACAATCCTCAGATCTCAGTAGCTAATATGATAGGCATGAGCCTCTGGTGCCCAGCTTCCAGTCTTAGCTTTTATTTCTTCCCTAAGTGGAATTTAATGGTGGCTCTAAGAAGCAGATCTAGGGACGATGGAATTGTCATCATTTTACAGAAGGAGGAGGTGAGATCCAGAGAGAAGCTAAACTGAGCCACCATCTAGGACTCCTGAATTAAATCCAGGCACAAAGTCTCTTAGGCTCAGAGAGGAGAGATTTCTGACTAATTATCTAAAAGTAATTATTCAGTTCTCAGGGGGACTGGAGGTAGAGATGCCTGTCCCGAGAACTATCTATGACAATTTGTTTATAGGGTACCCAGTGCCACCCCCAGAGAAGAGGGCAGGTTCATGGGTATGGGGGCTTCAGAGAGTTGTGTGGAGGGGGGTTGGGTGAGGAGATAATCCTGTACCCTCCAAGGCCTCTTTCCACATGGACACTAGAGACTGTGTGCAGCGGTGTCCTATGGGCATGGGTCTGGAGACTTCTAAGTGGGGCCTTCAGGAAAGAAAGACCCTATAAATATGATGTCTTGGATGGAACCTCCCCACTCCGCTGAGACTCAGACCCCAGGCCCAGCTGTTGACTCCTCCAGGGATGTCCCTTGAGGCTGCAGGGCTGCCTTAGCCCTATATTTTCACCTCACATTGATGACCTAATTCCTATCTCTGCATTTTTTTTTTGCTCCTGGTTGATGATGTTAAACTTGAGAGCATCTGAAACACTCACAGCACAAACCCACACACAAATTATTTTTTTTCTCCCAACATTAACATATTTCCTTTTGAACCCCTGTGAGGCTTTTCTCCAAAGTAATGGATTTTCCTCCCCCACCCCCAAATGTATTCAAATCTGGCCTCAGTTAAGTCAGAAGATTCCTATCAGCTCAGCAGGGTTTCCCTCCTGTTTCCTTGCAAATCAGCATCCTTTTCATTCTCCCCCTCAGATCTCTGTGTAAAGGGAGGCTTTCTCTGCCAAAGTTTCACTGGGACAGACAGACAGACGCAACATTGCTGGGGCCTTTGATAGCCAAGAACACAAGATCCGACTTCAGGGGGCTCAGAAACTTCATCAGCAGAGAAGGAGGACAGAGAGAACAGGATCCTGCTGAAACAGCCCTTTGAAACCCCCCCAAATGATGTTTGATGTGCCTGTGCCTTTCAGCCTAAGCTATACCTTTGGCATCAAAACCACCTTTTGGAGAAAAAAAATTAGCTATTTTTTAAGGCACAGAGGAGTAAATTTAATATTAAGTCCCAATGGCAAAAGTCTTTGAAAAGGTATTTCTGGGCTTCGGATCATTTAATACTCTCCCTGATCTAGCAACACAAGTTCCCTTCCCTCCTCAACCCATTTAATTCTTTAATCCTCCTCTTTCTCAATCCCGAGCTTCTTCTGTGTTGTAGGGAGCAGTGACTCCCAGCAAATGGATCAAGGGTTTCACTCCTGTCCTCTCCCTCCCCTCCTCCGTTCCCCCAGATTTTAAAGAACTCACCAGCTCTGGAGATTTTCTGGCTTTGGAAGGGATAGTTCAGGCCTAGAGAGGAGATGCTGAAGGATTTTCTGGGGCTAGAAGCTGGAGCTACACTCTGGTTTCCATGTGAGAGGGCAAACCACTCACTATGGCCAAGAGCTAGAGAACCACTTCAGGGCCCAGAGGCTGGCCCTGCCCAGAGCCATCCTGGACACCGGAGCTCAGTCAGGCTGGCTTATAGCCCTAGTACGTGACTGGCCAAGGCTTGGCTTTTCCCCTTCTTAGAGCAAGGCAGCCAGCACCATGGACAGCTCTTGGGAGTTGGTGTTTGAGTGGCCACCCTCTGAAAGTTAAAGGGGTCTTGTTGGGCTAAAGTGATCTTTTTAAAAGAGACGAATACCATGCTCTACCCATTCCCCCACTGGATGTTGTGCTCGGACAGAAGGTTTCCTAGGGAATTCTGGGAAAAGGAAAGCTATGTGGGATTCGTAGGTTTCCTGTGTGGAGATATGGGAACGCTTGTTGGAAACAGAGGCTGGGGGAGGGGGTGGTGTTCAGTGTGAGAGGAGATAGTTGAAGGAATTCCTAGGAAAGCTGGGTTGTTACACTGCCTGGTGACCATCATGTCTCACCTAATCATCCCACTAATTCACCTATTTCCATTTGTCCAGGAGCAGTTCTCCTACCAAAGTTTTGCATACGGCCTTGTATGGCTCACCATTTCCTTTGTAATAAGGGACATTCTTCAGCCTGGCAAATGAGACCCTTGAGAATCTGGTTAAGCCGACCTGCTCCACTCTATCCTTTGACTTTAACTCAGGCACGCTGAGCATGTATCTTTCCTTGTCACACCTCAGCCTGGACTTCTGCATTTTCCCTCCATTTGGCAAAGATCCACTTTTTGGGCAAGTGCTCTCTGATGTCTCAGGTGCTGTGTTTCTAGCTCTGAGTTCAGATAATACTCATAGGAGTGCTAGCTGCTGCAGCATCTTCTTCTTCCTCCTCTTCCTCCTCCTCCTCCTCCTCCTCCTCCTCCTCCTCCTCCTCCTCTACTTCCTCCCCTCTTCCCCCTCCTTTTTCTTTCCTCTTCCCCACCTTTCACCTCTAAGGTCTTTCCAAAGGAATCCTGTGTCATATTAAATTTTGCATCCTGTCACCCAGAAATCCAACACAGCCTCCCTCCTTTCCCTTCAATAAGTGCTGTTATCCAGATTACAGATGAAGCGAAACCTTCTCACTCATGGACATTTTCTCCAACTGGACAGGGAGTATCAGATGCTCTCAGAGTGCACAGAGTTGGAGCCATCCCAGATCCTGGCTTGTGGAGTTGAGGTCTCCCAAGACCCTGGAAGGGATTGGAACTCACAGACTGAACAGAGATGGGGAAACATATTGGTCGTTTTCTGGGTCCTGCCAACACTGCCCCTGCCTAGTTCTGAGAAGGTACAGAAGCCCCCCCCCCAGCACCTAGCTCCCCTTGAGTCCCATCCTCCAACCCTCCCCACCCACCTCAAGGCATTAGTCCTTTATGACTTCAGATTAATCTGCAAGCACTTATTGCTCTGCAAGGCTGTTTTGACAAAAGTTCATTATCAAGACTGCTAAATGCTTTTAAAGCATTGATTGGGCGAATTATTACATCACTGGGGTAGACATTGTGTTTGAAGATGGATGGTGTTGCTCAGACCATCTGAAATTTTCCTCCTTTTAATTGGATCGATCCCCAGAATAAACGAAGTTTAATTGAATTTTGAGGAAAATTGAGCAGTTGTTTGTGAGTCTCTGTCGATAGGCATTATTTCAATTACATGGTGATAAGTGAGCCGGGGTGGGGTGGGGCTCATGGGGCTGGGATGGGGCAGGCAGGGCAGAACTCCGCTACACACAGGCCGGAGGGAAGTTTCCCCCGAAGTCCATCCTGCCTTCTGGCTCTCCTTATTCAGGAAATCTTTATCGAAAGTCAACTTTGTTCCCCAGCCTCAGTTCAATTTCCCATGGGTGGTCAAGTTCAGTTCATGTTAATTATTTTTTTAATTTTAGGGAGTTATTATTATTTATTTTTCACAATTTTATTATAAAGGTGATGTACAGAAGGGTTACAGTTACAAAAGCCAGTGTTACCCTTCCCTCAATCTCTCTGTTTTTCCCTTCCCAATTTACCTTCCTCCCAGCGGTATAGTTAATTTCCAACATAGTATCTAGTGATTATCACTGCTGAATTGGCTCACCCTTTGTCCCACCAATTCTGTGCTTTCCCTTCTCCTCCCCAAATCAGATTAACTTATATACAAGACACAGGAGACAGAAATAAAAAATAGTGATCAAAAGGAATAAACCAAAGAGAGAAAGAGAGAAAGAGAAAAAGAAAGAACCTCAAACTGTTGTAGGGGTACAGCTGACCCCATCTTGATTAGGGAAACGTGGTAGCAAATTTTTGGGGGAGTAGAGCTGACTCCATCTGGATTAGGGAAACATGGTAGCAATTGTTAAAATGAAGTTAAATATTAGGTCAACCTGACCAAAAAATTCTGCTTCTGTAAATAGCTTGTTTGTTTGTTGCTTGCTCTACCCCCTGCAACCCCCTACATCTGTGCTATGCTTTTACCTTTATGAACCCCGACTTGAGGACTGCTTGGGGTCACAGTGGTACTCCCGAGTCTGCATTGTGTCCCTGGCCGGTCAGCCTGCTTTTTTAGGGTAGCAGTTTCAGCTCCTGAGTCTGTGCCGTGTCCCTGGCTGGTCAGTTCACTTTTTACTTCCCCAATAAATCCATCTTTTTGCTTGAGACTGTCTCTGAGTGGTGGACTCTTAGAGAAATGTGGAATCTCCTCCCTCAAGCCCTGTAACAAGTACTACCAAAAAACAAAAACAAAAACAAAACTCTCTCGCTTCTATTTCTTAGAGTTCATTTCAATAAGCATCATTTTATATGCTCATATGTATATGGCTATTGAGCCCTTGTCAAGTGAATCCTGTCTTCTGGCTCTGCTCTGCTCATTCAGGAAATCGTTACTGAAAGTCAACTTTGTCCCCCAGCCTCTGTTGAATTTCCCACAGGTGGTCAAGTTCATCCAGTTCATGTTCATTTAAATGTCACCAGGAATGCAGATTCTGGACTCCCTTACACCTGGATTCAGAGTCTGGCTCACGTATGACTCAAATGACAGATTATATACACTCTCTAGGCCTCAGTTTCCCCATGTGTCAAATGGGGATACAATGGTCCTATTATGTGGGGTTGAGATAAGCATAGAATAAGCTGTGGATGTTATCCCCAGCTGTACTGGGAAGGATGGACAAGTCTAGCTCCATTCCAGAAGGAAAGCAGGCTTCGATATACACAGATGTCAGGCAATAAGAAAAAACACTGAAGTTAAACTCAATTATCTTTGTGTGTGTAGTATGTGTACCAGTACTGGGATTTTCTCATTCATGGCTGGTGCCACACCACTTGGTAGACTTGGCTTTATAAATAAAGTTTATAGATCACAGGGGGCTTAGGCTCAAAGCCAAGTTCATACCTCCAATCCAGCATTTTGCTGTTAATTGGATATGGAGTCTCATAGACTTTTCTGCCAGGGCTGGCTTTGAACCATGATTCTTCAGGTCTCAGGACTATAGGTATGAGACAGTGGCACTTAACAACGTATTTATTTTGGTGCTGATCTTGGGGCTAGAACTCATGGCCTGGCCATTGTTCCTAAGCTCTTTTGCTCAAGACTAGTGCTCTATCACTTTGAGCCATAGCTCTGATTTTAGCTTTTTTGGTTGTTAATTGGAGATAAGAGTCTCATGGACTGTCCTGCCAAGACTGGCTTTGAACTTCAATCCTCAGAGCTCAGCTTCCTAAATAGCTAGGATTATAGGTATAAGCCATGGCACCCAACTCTAAATTCTCTTTTCAGTTTCCATGTTTAAAAATTTTATTGTGGGTGTTCTTCTCCTCTTCTCTCTCTGTGAGAGGAGTTGTAAAATCTCTGTTTCTGTCTTCTTGTCTCTCCCTTTCTTTCTTGAGCATATGTGCTCAAGCTTACTCTTATTCTCCTCTCTACTTCTTTAAATCCTTCTTCCTATGATAGTTGTTTACTTTTGAATAGTCCGAGGTGCTGTGTAGTATATTATAGGATTGTAGGTATTTAATAATCCAGGACATCAGGGAAGGCTTTCGTAAGGAGGCAACAGTTAACCTTAGTGTTGAGGAATGAGCAGAGTAAATTTGGTGTGTGTGTGTGTGTGTGTGTGTGTGTGTGTGTGTGTGTGTGTGTGTGTGTGTGTATTCTAGGCAGAGGTAACAGTGTATGCATAGGCTCAAGCAAAAGATACATAAGGGCTTTCAGCTGACCAGTGTGACTGGAGAGCATGATGAAGGAGTTTCCAAGCCAGGCAAGGACAGATTTTAAGTCCACAGAATTCGAAACCCAGGTTTATCTCATTCCCTTATTCTGTCTGGTCAGTTTTTCTTCAGTCTTTCTTGAAGTTCCAGGTTGACCAAAGCCAGGAGACTCTGTATCCTCTGCTCTGTGTTGCCATTGTGATAGGACAACTATGTTTGTTGAGAAATGAACTGAGGTTACCGAGTTTTCATTATGAAGCCTCTAATCTGGGCAAACTTTTCTTATGATTCCTCTTTCAATGGAATTGAAAGTGGTTTATCCCAAGGGAACATTTGGCAGTGTCTGGAGACATTTTCTATTGTTAAAACTAGAAAGGAGGGTCTGGGAGTGTGGCTTAACAGGAGCAGTAGCGTGCTTGCCTAGCGTGCAGGAAGCCCTGGGTTGGATTCCTCAGCACCACATAAACAGAAAAAGGTGAAAGTGGAGCTGTGGCTCAAGAGGTAGAGTGCTAGCATTGAGCAAAAAGAAGCCAGAAACAGTGCCCAGGCCCTGAGTTCAAGCCTAGGACTGGAACAAATCAAATCAAAACAAAACAACAAGACAAGCAAGCAAACAAACAAACAAAAAAACTAGAAAGGAGCCTAATGCTGGTGACTCAGGAGGCTGAGATTTGAGGATCACTGTTCTAAGCCAGCCTGGGCAGTAAAAGCCTGTGACATTCTTTTCTCCAATTAACCAGCAAAAATCAGGAGGTAGAAATGTGAGCTAAGTGGCAGAGCACTGCCTTAAGCCAAAAGTTCTCTCTGTCTGTCTGTCTGTCTGTCTGTCTGTCTCTCTCTCTCTCTCTCTCACACACACACACACACACACTCCACAAAAAGGTAGAGCCCACAAATGAGTGGCCTTCCATGTAGAGAATAGTCAAGCCCCAAGTGTTGGTAGTATTTGTTAGGTTTTTAAAGTAGGTAGCCAATAAAGGAGAATGCCACGTGGTATTCAGGTAG
Source organism: Perognathus longimembris pacificus (assembly GCF_023159225.1). Taxonomy (NCBI): domain Eukaryota; kingdom Metazoa; phylum Chordata; class Mammalia; order Rodentia; family Heteromyidae; genus Perognathus; species Perognathus longimembris. The sequence goes on along the minus strand of NC_063166.1, from coordinate 73,255,643 downwards.
AAGAGAAAGTTTATTACTGAGCTGCTGGCCTGTGGCTGATAGGATGCATGGCTGCAGAGAAGGGGCGACACCCACCTCCCCTTATCTAGGGCAGGGGTAGGGGGTGTGGCCAGGTGGATTAGGATGTGACCTCAGGGAAAGGGGAGGTAACTGCCTCCAGGTTTGCTCCAGGTAACTGGGTGGAGACTTAGCCAGGTGGGGGCATCTGCACGGAGCCTTTCCTGGCAGAGGTTACAGTATTAAGGGTAGAGACTCTCTAGGTAATACTGGGCCATGGCCACTGGCTCCTTTATACTCACATGGGTGAAAAAATCCAAGATTTCTCTTCTACAAGAAAGGAAAACCTGTCCCCCAAACTGCACCTGCTTAGTCACTTAGTCCTAGCTTGTCCAGAATTTGGAGAGCATTCCTTCTGAATCTTTCCTCTGCATCCGGGCAGGTGGCTGTACATCCTTGTCCTTAAGTGTCTGAAGATCCCATGTGCTCTAGTGTCCTCTCTGGGGGTTCACTATCTTCATAGCTGTGGCGCCCCCATCCCCATCCTCTCATCAGAGCTAAGTGCTCAGATAGCACACCCCTGTGGGATCTGAAGCTTATTTGGATATTTTCCTTACTTCTCACTAATTACAAACAATAAAATATAACATCATATTGCTACCAAGACTTCATTGCTGTTGAAATCAAGTCCATTTCCATTTAAACAAGTTTGTGAAATGCACTCATTGGAAACAAATGTGTTCTCTGCTGGTGAATTCAGAGGATGACAAATGGTTCTTTTATTACTCTGAGTGCCGTCTTTTTCTCTTTCCAGGGGAACTGAGAGAACTTCTTGAGAGTGCCTTTTTAACCTCTAGAGTTAGCTCTCGGCTTGATTCCATCTCTCCCGGCCATTTTCTTGGGGATGAAATTCCGAAGAGGGTAGACTGCTGTGGGGGCGGAATGTGGAATGAATGTGGAGCCATGCCATTCCTGTGCTCAAAGCCACCCATCTGGTGTCTATGTTCTGAAAGCTAGGCTTCTCCTAATGGCATTCGAGGCTTCGACCATGTGGGTACTGTCTGCTCTCCAAGGCTTTTTGGTTTCTTTCTTCCAGTAGACTTTCTCCCTCTGAATATCTGTGTATTTGTAGATATTTCCTCCTCCTCCTCCTCCTCCTCCTCCTCCTCCTCCTCCTCCTCCTCCTCCTCCTCCTCCTCCTCCTCCTCCTCCTCCTCCTCCTCCTCCTCCTCCTCCTCCTCCTCCTCCTCCTCCTCCTCCTCCTCGTCCTCCTCCTCCTCCCCTTGCACTCATGCTTGAGAGGAAATCATACCTTCCCCTGGCTCCAACTCAAACTTTATATCCTTTGGAAAAATATTTTATCCTCTGGATAGGAGAGGGCAGAGGAGGAGAGCAGAGGAGAGGAGGAGAGAGTGACAGAGGGGGACAGAGATGGCTATGTGAAGACAGACAAACAGGGACAAGGAGGAATGGAGGGAGGGAGGGAAAGAGATAAGGAAAGAGGAAGAGAAAGGGAGAGAGGGAACGAGGAGTAGGGGGAGGAGAGGGAGGAAGACAAGGAGAGAAAGGAGAGATTTTTTTTCTCTCTCTTTCCTCCTTATAATTAACTAAAATTCTCTCAAGGCTAAAGCACTTAACGGTTCTTCCTTGTATTCCTCTTCCTTTCTCAAGTGCTTCTTTTCTCCTCCCAAATGAGAAAATAAAATACCAAGACGATTATTGGCAGATCTAGAATTTTTCTGGGATGGCAAGGGAAAAAGAGAGCCAGGGAGGCTAAAGAGAAACTGCAAATGTTTACAAATTTCATACTTCTTTCCCCATGCTCTTCTCCAACGATAGACCTGAAAACAGGAGCTGATTTCCATTCATCTGAGTCTTGATGGCCATGTATAATTCTACAACTCCTCTCACAGACAGAATCAGAAGCATCACATGGAGCTAGTTGGAAATGGTGCAGGCTTAGCTTCAACCCATGCTGGGGTGTGTGTGTGTGTGTGTGTGTGTGTGTGTGTGTGTGTGTGTGTGTGTGTGTGTGAGAGAGAGAGAGAGAGAGAGAGAGAGAGAGATGAGGCTTCTTGTGATTGCTCTCGATTGGGCCAACATCTGGTTGGTTGAACTTGCTTTATTTATTTATTTTATCTGCAAATGGTTAAATTATTTTTTTTTACATGTTCGCTACATTTTGAAACAGATTTTTAATTATACATTTTCAACTGTTTTAAGGGAACATATGAGCAGCTATCAAAAGTGCAGATAACTGCACCACATTTCCAATTGTTTGTCATAATATTTGCTTTTTGCAAAACATTCTGGTGGGGGTGGGGGTGTGGTCTCCCATACCCACATTTTGTAGGCTGTTTTGGGACTTCTGCCAACAGTATGGGCAGTGTTGTGAAAGCTGAGAAAGAGAGGGCTGGAGCTTGTACAATCATTGTTTGGGTAATGGGTTCTGGAATATGCTACACTATTTCTGCTCAAGCTGTGTGTACAGCAGGAATGGAGGTGGGGTTGGGTATGATAAAGGGCTTCTAACATCTGAATGAATGAAGTCCAAGGGGGTAAGATAGATACTCATTCATTTGCTCATTGACTCTTATCAAACTACTCTTGCATGTCTATTAGGTGCCTAGCAATCCAGCTCAGACTCCTTCCTTAGGAACAGGGAGGTGGTGGGACTAACAGGAGTGAGTTAGCATCAGCCCAGGCATGAGACCTCAGCCTAGGAGCCTCAGTGTCTCCTCTTGGCCAAGCTGGTCCTCAAGATAAAGTTTCATATTTGCAGGCTGGCCTCTGGGCTGTAAGTCTTCAAGTGCAATTGAGGACAATTGCAATGAAATATCAGCAAGTAGCATGTTTCCCGGGCCATGATGAGTGGCCAGCAGTGTGTGTAGCTGAGCAGCTGGGTCCGTTGGTCCATCAAAGCCAGCTCATGACAGCCTCCATGCTCATGGCCGATCTCCCACGCAGAATGAATTAATATGGCAGATACAATTTCCTTGGGTTGGAATGCTTCACCCTGCAGATCTATCTCCATTGAAGCTTGGGGAAAGGCTGAGTGAAGCCACCTGCTTGCCTGGCCTTTGAGACCTTATTGGGCCTGTCTGTCTACCCATTGCCCTGTTGGTTCCTGCTTCTGGCTGGGAGCCACTCCCCCACCCCCTTGTCTAATCATAGAAGGGGAGGAGGGGACACAATCAACTTGGGTGAAGAATTCTCAAGTCCTTTAGAAAATGCAATTGGAATGTGATCCTGCCTGTTTAACATTGCCTAGTTAATTATCATCGGCTGTATTTTTGGCATCAGGGCTGAGCTGGCAGGGGGTGAGGGGGGGATGCTGGGGTGGGATCTTTGTCACAATACCAGTTTTAGGAGTCGTTTATCTTGTCTGTTAGACTAATTATCCCAAACTCACCACTAGACTGTCACACTTACACGCTCCAATAAATGTAGTTTTAAATCAGCCTCTGACTCTGCGGCTGGGGTGGCAAGCGTCCTGGTTCGTGTCTAACTAGGGCCATCCATCTGTAATCATGGCACTGAGGGGAGGTGGCACTGTTGGGCCTTCATGAATGATCATGCTTATTTATATGCAAATACGTTTGACAAATCAATAATGTATGATGTAGCCGTTCGGTGTATGTGAGCATGTGAGCTGGCAGTCTCGGGTGGGGGCCCAGCAAAGGGGGTCTTTTGCCCCTTGCCCCATCACACTGGCCTTTTCTTTCACCTGCTGCTCTCAATTGCTTCCTGCTTCCAAGATTCAAGGTTCTTCCTTGTTCAGATCAAGAACTTGCTCTTGTGAGTGTACTTTGGTCCCAGTGATTAGATCCGGGTACACTATCAATTCAGCGAGTATTGATTGAGCATTTACTACTGTATCTATATCCATATAATAAAACAAGCCCTTCCTTCTAGAGCATGTTATATTCCAGCACTGTTCCTTTTTTTTCCCCCTTTAATATTGATGGTATTGGGGACTGAACTTGGGACCTTGTGCATGCCAACTAGGTGCTCTGCAACTTGAGCCAGGTCTCTAGCATTCTTTGTGTTGGCTATTTTCAAGGTAGTGTCTTGCTTTATGCTGGGGTGGGATCTGGGCTGTGATTCCCCTACTTGTGCTTTCCTGTGTTGCTGGGAATGACAGGTGTATGCCCCTGCACTTAGCCATCGTGCTTCCTCTGTAGCTGGGATGACAGATGTGGGTCAGTCTGCCCAACCATTGAATGAGATGAAATCTCTTGAACTTTCCTGCCCAGGATGGCCTTCAATGCTGTCCTCCTTCTTTGTCTCCCAAGTAGCTAGATTACAGGTTTGAGGTACCATGCCTAACTCCAGCACTGTGCTTGAGTGCTTATAAAATCATTTGTTCCTCTTAAAGAAAGGAGTACTAATTACTGGCCCCATTTTATAGAGAGGAAAATGGAGGCATTGTATTAGCCAAAGCTGCTTCTATCTGCTGGGCTCTATTGTGTAGTACTCTTCTTGAGCTGATGCAGCAGAGGCAAAGAAGATAGACAATCCCTGATCCTAGGCAGCATTGCCTTTGGGGGATAGAGAATAAAAACAAAATATAAATAACAAGTAACTGATCATTGTTATGAACAAGCATGGTGAGAAAGATGATGGTGGAGTCAGAAAACTTATCTAGCTGAGCACTGGGTTGCCAGAGGGAAAGTCAGTCCAAAAAGTGGCATTGGCCTGGCCTCACCTACTCCTGAAGGCTTCTAATCTAGTGGAGAGGCTGATAGTAAGACTTAAGAGAAGATGCATCTCAGGTGGTGTCTAAAAGCCAGGGAGAAGGTTGATAGTAGGGAGACGACCTTCTAGATTCCAAGAAGACCTTCAGCAGGCCAGGGCCTTAAGAGTTTACTGAGTAGATATTCTGTGCCAAGGCCTCATCTGAGTCAATACCTGTCAGAAGTGTATAAGGCCTACGTTATTATGCCCACTTTGCAGATGACATAGCCAACAAGAGTGTGGAAAGGAGGTTGGCATGGAGACAGATTCGCTTCTTTTGTTGACTTCTCTCCAATTTGAATCTGAACATCATCTGAATCTTTCACAAGTCCTTTTCACAATATGGCATATCCCAGATCTGGCTGAAGTTCTGGTTACCATCTCTCCAACCCACTGAGACCTAATCATCATTGCTGAATATAGCAGACATGGGCTGCCATGCCTACAGGGCAGTCTTCTCAAGTGCTTTGATAGCTCCCTAGGTTCCTTAGCAAACAGGCCTGGTATCGATATGGTATCCACACATAGATCTCTTGTAGTTACCTGGCCTCCTTAGGCACCTGTTCTGCTACTGCCTCGACTATTCTATCTGCTGAACATGCTTCCCTCTTCTTCTTTACTGAGACAAGTGCCATTTTGAGATATCATTTCCTCTAGGAAGTCTTAACAGATTCCATTATACTCCAGACCAACCATCCCTCCTGTGCTCCCACTGAGGCAATTGTCTTCCACGATAGCCCCTATTGATCCCTGCTTCCTGGTATGCATATCCTCATAGTGCCTTCTTATATTGTATCATGATTTATCCATGTGAACAATAGAACATAGTCAGAGTGAGGGCTTGTGACTTCTGTGGGTAGGTCATGAAAGACATGGCTGCTCCATCTCATTCTTTTGGGAAAAGCCGGCTGCCATGTTGTGAGAAGGCTCAAGCAGCTCTCTGCAAGGTTAGTGTGTATGGTGAGGAAAGGAGGCTCCCCACCAATGCTCAGTGCCATTTTTTTTCATGTGCATATGAGCCACCTTGGTATCCCCAGCCTCCAGCCCCTTCCTGTCACAGCAGCTCTGGCTCACACCACGATTGGCTTCTTTTGGGAAATCTCAAACAATGCCCCTACCTTCAGCTAAACTGTGCCTAAGTTCCTAACCCACAAGAACTGTGTTTGATAACAAATATTCATTGTTGGAAGCTCTTAAGTTTTGGAGTAATTTGTTAAGCAGGAATGTCCGACATCTAATGCATTTACTGGTCCTAGTTCCCATTTTCTTTCCTGTACTTTGCAACTGACATGCGCTCCATGTGGACATCGAGCTGTATTCTCATCACTAAGCAGGGAGCCTGGTACTTGGTAGAGAGTCGGAAGATGGTTATTAGGGGGCTGACTCCATGGAGCAGAGTACCCAGGGGGCATTGCAGCAGGAAAGGGCTGTGCTTGGATTCCAGATTCATCTTCCAGCATATCTTCAGAAAGAGTGTTGTTCCTTGCAGGACTATGCCATTCTCTGTCTCCTGCTCATTTCTCTTCCATCCACATGGCTCAGAAGTCACTGTGCCATGACCCAAACAAACTCCTCTGTGGAAGTTTCTAGGAACCAGAAGCTAGAGGAAGCAGATATTCTGCTGACTTGAAAAAGCAGCAGTGGGCTGTGTCCGGATGATAGGAGTTCATCAATTCCCGTTAGTGCCCCCCTCCCTGGCTTGTCAGGAGTTGGGGTTTGTAATGCCAGTTCTCAGCACACGTGGTCATTCCCGGCTCTGGACTGGGGACATTTGCTTCCTGCAGGGCTCGCAGTTATGAAATATTCAGTGCCAGCAACTTCCTCTCTCATATTTCTTCATATTCAGAGTGGCCACTCAATTGATATGTAAATAAAGTGCACCAGCACTGAGCCTGTCCCAAGCTACATTATTTAAGCTGCAGAACTATGCATCATCTGTCATGGGGCCCATTGGCGGGACCCTGCTGGGCGCCGAGCAATAAAGCCCGCAAGAGCCTCATCAGGAGCAGCGGGTGGCCTAGTGGAACTTCATTTATGCATGAAATATTCAGCCAGCAACAGTGCCAGCCTTAAACATCAGTAATTGGGGGGTTTCTATTGCTCCTAACTAGTGCCTCTAAATTATTGCAAAAGACTGGCCAATTTACAGATTACATATATTTGTCATGCTCTTGTACCTTTCCTGAGCTAAGTGAAATCACCCTTGTGCTGTGGCTGTTTGCACACTCGCCATGGTGAACGGTGCCCAGCACAGCTGGCCCTGCAGAGCAGAACAGAGAGGAGGCTGCAACAGACAAGAAACCCTGCCCGCTGCCCACCTCCACCTCCTAACTGCTGGCTGTGCTCCCTTTCAAGGCCTTCCTGGGGCCTCCTTGATGCAGAGATTGGGGAGGGGAGGAGGGGTATGCACCCTCCCTCAGGACTCTCCTGAGAAGGGTCTGTTTGCTCTGTAAGCATCTGCCCTTGTAGGGTCTTGCCTAGCTCTGTGGAAGTCACCTTCTCAACAAACATTGGCAAACTGTCTTCTCTGTCTCAGTGTGAGATGCTGGGTAATATCGGTGACTTAAAGGAGATGTTGCTCACAATTCCATCTAGAGTGCTTTACAACCACTGAGCACCATCTTCTGTTGCCTTCTTCTGAGGCAGGCTCTAAGAATGTGGGTGCAAATGGTCTATTTGGGAGATGACCCCCCTCCCCCTCCCTACCCTCCAGGAGAGAGGACTCGGGACATGGGACTGGGCAGGAAGGAAGTTACTGTAGGATGTGGTAATGAGGAGGGTAACCAAGGTTCAGTCTTCCAGGGACCTCATAAAAGAATGTGGAACACACCTCAGTCACCCCACAGAGGGGCAAGAAGCTGGCTTATCGAGTACTCAGTGCCAGTCCCTTTGAGGGGACACTACAGAGAGGTTTCCCCCAGCTGTGGAGTGGGAGGGGCACCAGACATGGCTCCTGGCTTGGCACCTTCCCCAGTATCACCCCTGGGAACTGGCAATGTCTTAGAACCATCTGGAAGAGGGAGTTTCTTGTTTTTCTCTCTGAATTCTGGCATAGCTCCTGTGTGTTCAGGGACTTAGGGTGTTCTAGGATGGGGTGTGTAGGAGGAGGTGAAAGGATATGTCCCAGCCATCCCAGAGGACCATGCCGAGATAATCACTGACAGAAGAAGGGTCATAAGGAGGTTTATTAGTGGGGCCATAGCTCCTACGGGAGAAGGAGCTACATGGCGTCTGCACCTTATCCAGGTGGCAACTCCTCTCTCTGGGGGTAAAGGGGAAGTAGGTAGGTAGTGAGTAGGAGTGGCTCATTAGGTATGGGTGGATCTTGGGGCTAGTGGGAGAAGCTGAGGACCTGAGGCTAGGGAAATGCTAACAGGAGGTCCTGGGCAAAGGCTCAAGGCTAGCAACCCTAGGGGATGCCTGCCTTTCTGGCATAGTGACTTCTGCCCCCTCAGTTGAGTGTTGTGCATATTGTGCCAAGGGGAGAGAAAGGAGGAGGGAGGATGGAAGGACCCCTGGCCATCTTATGATTGTCTATGCAGTCTTTGGGCCTCAGGGAAGTCACCTCTTCAGAGAGGCATCCCTTAGCACCTTGTCAGTGGGACACTGCCCCTCACTCTGACACAGTCTTGCCTCTATTTTCCCTACAGCACTTACCAAAGCCTGATCACCTAATGTTTAGTTTCAAGAGGGAGTGACTGTGATCCTGCTTGATTCACTCTTCTCTGTTAGTGTCCAGCTCATTGTGGGATCTCTGAAGATGCTTCTGGGTGAGTGAATGGGTGCATGAAAGCTGTGAGATACTGTGATTCCTCCTGTCAAACATAGAGAAGGAGGCCAACACACTCTGAGGGTATTTGTCAAGATCTGGATTGATCATTAATGCAGGTCTTGAACCCAGTGCCCTACAGCCAGCAATAACTCCTTCCTACCTTTCATTCAAAACCCTCAGCAAAAATGCTCAGTGTTAGCAGCCTCTTGAAAGAGAGATTCTTGAGGCCAAATTTAGCCTTGAGGTACACAGGAGATGAGATTTCAAGAGCTGCCTCTCTTACAGTGTTCCTCTGAGGGGCTGCTGTTCTTGGAATCTGTCTCCTGCTCCTGGAGGGACATGGTGTCTGGTATTGATTTCCAAGGCTTGTTTGTCAAAGGAATTTAAGACTCTGAGGAGGAGAAAATATTCTGGAAACCCTTCGGGACCAAGATCTTTTTTCTGATGCTTATTGAAGGCATTTTTGGTGTAGGTAGTGGCTTTATCTTTGTCATTCTTTGCCACAGACTGGAATACTGTAGTTATTTTTCAAAAAGAAAAGGAGAGGGGGCTGGGGATATAGCCTAGTGGCAAGAGTGCCTGCCTCGGATACATGAGGCCCTAGGTTCGATTCCCCAGCACCACATATACAGAAAACGGCCAGAAGCGGCGCTGTGGCTCAAGTGGCAGAGTGCTAGCCTTGAGCGGGAAGAAGCCAGGGACAGTGCTCAGGCCCTGAGTCCAAGGCCCAGGACTGGCCAAAAAAAAAGAAAAGGAGAGGATAAACTGAAGCAGTTTTAGCTCATTCAAAAAATTGGAAATGATCTGAAATTCATAGAAGACACAAAAATAATTTGAGAGAACTGCTGTCCTTCATGGCACGTGATCACATTTATTTTGTCATTTTGCTGCTGTGTGTGCATGTACATATAATAATTTGTGTTCTGAACTGTTCTGGCAGGAATTTGTGGACATCTCTCTGTTGCTTTTATGCCCTTCAGGGCCCCCAAATTCCTGTAGTTCCCAAGCAGCCTGTTTCCTACTCTGTGTCTTTGCACATGCTCTTCTCTCTGCCATAAAGTGCAGCTAGCCTGTAGTTTTGTTTTAAACATTGTTGCCTCTGGCCGTTGCCATGTCCTTTTCCCTTACTTATTTGTAGCATAGCATTCACTGAACCTGGGACAGAACAACTACTTCTTTGTTTACCTAGCTGTGTTCAATGAGGACAGAACTGGGTCTTATCCATTGTGTATCCCTCAAATCTACTACAGTACCTGGCTCAGATGAGTACCTAAGTAATGTTTGTGGGATGAATTAGTAGGTTCCACTTGAAAATCTGGATTTATTTAAATTGACCTGCCACGGTTTTGTGCTCTCTGGACTGGTAAGAGGTCTGGACACTGGACGGGGGAGAACAGGATGTTTTAAGTGGAAAGAGAAACTTAGTCACATTGGCTTGATTTGGGCAGAACCATTAGCTGTTATTTTCTTCCTCCTATGCTTCTCCAAATTCTGCCTTCCTCTCTTTCAGACTGCCTCGGCTCCAATCATGGATGTCTGCTTTTCTTTGATTTCTAAGCTTCCCAAACAAACTTGCCATTAATGCATGCCTGATGCAAATGTCAAATGGTCCTATGTAGATGCTATTAAAATAATGAATGCAGAAGAGGATAGATGAACAAGACTGAGAATCGATCTTGGACCCCTGATGAGATCATTAAGAACAGGGAGGGAAAAGAGGGGGCATCACTCTCACAGGTTGAAATTTCACTAGTGTCTCTTCCTCTTTTCCATCAACTATTTCCCCCTTTCCCATTCCCCAGTTGATTTATGGGCTGGACACCTCCCCCTCCCTCATCCATTACCCTCAATGCAGTGCTAACTCCCCATGGAAAATCTATTTGTGTCAAATGGAATTTTAAAAATAACTTGGTCTAGGAATTAATGCAAAAATTAATGCCAACATCTTTGTAAAAAGATGTTTTAATTGTGCTTTCCTTTTGATAAGAATATAACATGAAAAAAAATAAAACCCTAGTGTCTCCAAAGACTCAGGCAGGTGTCATGTAGAAAATACACCTGAGACCTTCATGGAGACACTTAGCAATGGGTCTGCACTTAGTCACACTGATGACTCCGTGTTGTTGGGGTTAGGGAAACTGCATGGTTTTAGCGACATGACAGAGAGGGGACAAGAATTCCTTAAATTCTTAAGAGCAATTGCCGCTACCATGATCACTAACATATTCTTAGAATTCCATTCTCATAACTTGGTAAAAAAAGCAAATTAAATTCTGGTGCTTGGATTCAGTGCCTAAGAGGTTGAGGAGCAACATGATATGGAGATTAACAACCACGCACGTGCAGGTTCAAATCCCAGCAGCACCACTTGCTGGATGTGTGATGATGCCTCCCTGAGCTGTGATAAAATGGGAATCACCGAAGTCCCCATCTCCCTGCCACGGTGTGATGAGGATCAAATGAATACATATGCATGAGACTGCGCAGCTCACGGCTGGCATCCAGGGAGTCCTCTGTGGAGACTGGTGGCTTAGCTTCTCTTCCTTCCTTCCTCACTCGGAGTCAGAACATTTGATCAAGTTTCATCCTTGTCATTTTAGATTAGCAGGGTGCATAGTCTACACCCCGTCCATTGTGTGAAAGAATAGTTTACTTCTGGGATTATTGGTCCTATGGAGATGAAAATTCTGCAACACACACACACACACACACACACACAAACAAAAAACAACAGACCTTCCCAAAGATTGCTATTCTCTTTGCTGTCTACCTGAACGTGTGTGTGTGTGTGTGTGTGTGTGTGTGTGTGTGTGTGTGTGTGTGTTAGTACCGGGGCTTGAACTCAGTGCCTTAGCTTTCTTGCTCAAAGCTAGCTATCACTTGAACCACAGCTCCACTTTGGCTTTTTGCTGGTTCATTGGAAATAAGTCTCATGGACTTGCCTGCCTGGGCTGGCTTCACACTGTGACACTGTGATCCTTAGATCTCAGCCTCCTGAGTAGCTAGGATTGTAGGTGTGAGCCGCCAGCACTCAGTCATTTTTTGTTTTTGTTTGTTTAACCTAATATTTTCATTTATACTTACTTGTTTGCTCTTTGCTTCTTCTTGATGGTATGACTTTCTCACATATTGTTTCTCTAAAAATTTGTTGAATGTATCTATAAATAAATGTGTTTATAACATATGAATATATATTCATTATAAAACAATAATTATTCATTATAAAATAATAATTAAATTCATAATACAGTAAATAGGTTTATAATGAATATAAAGTGAATATATAATGAATATGTATATTAGAATTAATGGAACTGCTTTATTGATCCCTGCTTTTACTGTCTAGGCACTTGGAAAACTATTTCTAGAATGGCTTATACAAGATTTCAAAACTGTGGCCAAGAGGGTGGATGTAGCTGAGGGAGATGATGAGACTAGGCACCTTGTGGTGTAATGCAAGAACTCTGAAGACTGAAAAAAGCATGCTCTACTCACCTCTCATTTGATCTGGGGGATATGGCTTGAATCACAAGGACCAAGGCACGTACTGCTTGACCTCCCCTTTCACCATTCCTGAAGCTGGAGACATGGAGTTGCTGCCAAGACTGAGACCAGGTACTGCAGGACAACTCTGTAGTAGGTACACATGACTTCCAGAATCGGAGGCTCTTGGCTCACAGAGGCTTAATGGTGTAAGGGTGGAGCTTCAGTTGCTCTGACTTCATCTCTGCTGTGGATTTTGCTGGAAACAGCTCTAGACTGGCTGTTGGGGGACTAGAAGGAAAAAAAGACATAGAATGAGTGAATTGATGCCTTCTCTTATTCAACTATCTGGCTACACCATTAATGATTTTTTTTTCAATCAAGATTTTTAGAGAACATCTTATGTGCTAAGTACCTTGTATCATGATGGACAAGATAAAAGACAGACATGGTATCTGCCAATATACAGCTTTTAGCCTTATGGAGGGATAACATTCATAAGACAAAGGAAAAAGTAAATATGTAACCACAGCCACTACCTGCAATGAAGGGAACTGTTGTATATGTTAAAAAAATGCTGTGTAACAAATACATCCTCCCAAGTAGCATCTATAATGCTGAGCATTTAATTAATTAATGAGTCCACTGCACAGGCTAGTTCTGGTTTTGACTGCGTCCCTCATATTTTTAGTGGTTTGGTGGATCAGAATGGCGTTGGCAGGGATGGGGGGGGGGGTTCTGTGTCTTCTTCTGCTGCCTGGTATGCTCTCCTGGGGAAGGCAGATGAACAGGAGATAAGCAAAAATATATAAAACTTCTTGAGGCCTAGGCTCAGTACAAACACATCTTTGCTTCTGCTTCATTCTATGAGCAGGGGGAGTGTTGAGGCCAACCTCGGTGTCAGCAATGGGGAAATGGACTCAAGATTTCTCTGTAGGTGGGGCTGCAAAGTTACAGGTCAAAGGATATGAGTGGGCAAGTGGGCACTGCAAAGCATCTGGGCATCAGTCTATTACGGCATATACTGATCATGTGTACCAGGTCACATGATTCGGCAAATGCGGGAGGCCTCTCTCTGAGCAGACAACACTTTAACCTGAGTTTAGCTGTGTGGGGCGAGAAACTGTAAGCTAAGTGAAGAGAGAGGAAAAATGTTCTAGGTTGAGAGCATGTGTTCTCTGAGGCCTGAGGTGGGATTGAACTGGACAGCATCAAGAAAGTCAATGCAGGGAAACAGGATGGATAGGCTTAGGTTCTGATAGGTTGAGGAAGGGCTCTGGAAGGCTCACAGAGAAGTGGGAAAGCAGAGGGGCACACGAGTAAGTGACTATCATGGGAAGGGATGAAGCCAAGGCCTAAGTGTGAAGTCCTGCAGAGAAGACAGGACATGGGGACCCAGAAGAGCTCAGAACTAGGTCAGAAGGAGGAGCTGGGCTGCCAGGTGCTGTGTGTGGAGAAGGCCTTCTGAGCAGAGGTCTGGCGACTTAGGGGGTGCCCAAAGGTCACCTCACTGTGGTGGGGTTCAAAGGTAACAGATGGGATTGTGAAGGATGCTAGGTGAATTGAGAGACCTGGGCTCCATGATGAGGTCCAGGGGAGTCATTGAAGAGCAGGACAGGGTAGAGTTTGGGGTTCATGGAAGAACCACTTGAGTGTGTGGTTGGAGTCCAGACAAATGTGGAGGAGACCTGAGAGGGGACAGTGGTGTTTGGGATGCAAGTGGGGGGACATGATTTCTCTCCGACTGGAGGAAGCAGCAGAGGAGGCTGTGTTTGGGGATAGAAGAAGGGGTCATGGAGGTCCAGGGCACTCTTGGATGCTCTGGAGAAAAGGGCATGAGCAGAACTTTCCTCTCTGGTGTCATCCTCCAAGAACTGAAGGCCCAGGGAGCTGATGTTTCCTAGAGCAGTCCATGAGGCCTGGGATCCAGAAAGAGGTGATTCGAGGCCAGAGTAGGGGGGGGAGACAGGGAGCCAAGGGAGGGACCCAGGATGGTCTTTTCTATATGACATCAGGGACAAGGGAGAGGGACAATGGTGTGGTTGTCCCCCAGGATCAGATGACTTGGTGCTACTCAGCCTTATAGGGCTGAGGCCTAGGAGGAGGCTTGGCATTTGGAGGGATGCCAGCCCATCCTCATGCCGCCCTCCCATTTTGAAGAAGCTGCCCATCTGTCAGAGACTCAGACTGTCAGGCAGGCTGGTAAGGGGCCTGTAGGCAAGGGACGCTTCCTGACAGGGGAGTCCTTCACTGTCAGCCGCTTCGCTTCGGTGGGTTAATAAAGCCATCCATCACCTGTCCCACGCCAGGTATCTAAATGCCTGCTTAATGCCACCCTGGGGAGTGGAGTGTGCATCAGGGATGCATGTGGAGCCAGGGTGCCAGGACAAAAGGGAGATGGTCAGTGATCTGGAACCTTGCTGCTGGCCACATGTGAACCAAGCTCAGAGTCCCCCTAGGTTGACTGCCTTGGGCCTCTACAAGACCACTCTTGTGAGACTGGGGTCTGATAATCAGCACACAGAAGCTCCTGTTTGCCATTTTACTGCTTGTAGAGGACAGACGAGGGGGTGGGAGCAAGTATCTGCTCTCCAGAGCTGTCCACACTGCTGTCTCATGCATCTGTCCCTGACAGGGGACAGGGGTCCAAGATGTGCTGGCCTCATGTAAGCACCATTGCCTACCCCAGTCTAGCTGTTCAGAGAAGGGCAACTGAGTAGCACGGGTGTCTGCTTTGATTCCTGTGGCTGCTTAGCAAGTCTGAGCTCATAGAGAAGGTGAATGAACTCTAGCTGGTGAACGTCAGCTGGAGTACAGGTCTTGTTTGCTGAGCGCTTACTCTGTGCTCTTTACCTGTACCACACCATCATTCAGGTACAATTACATCATGCACATGACAAGACTGAGGTCTAAGAAGTGAGCTGGGTATGATCACACAGCCAGCAAGTGCAGAGCTGGGATTTGAATGCAAGTCTAGAGTCTTTCTTTTTACTGCAACTCTTGGTTGGCTTTCTGGGTGAGGTGTTTTCACAGTTCCAGAAACCTCCTAAACTGTGAGTGTTACTCCCCCATTCATCTGTGAAGAGAAGAAGCTCAGAGTTGAAATGTGAATGTACAAAATCACTCACCCAGGACGTTCAGAGCTGGAGACTCAAACCAGTGCTATTTCCTATCCTCCAGAAAAGTGTATTTTCAATTCTATTCAGTCCAATTTCCCCTTTTTCCAAACAACAACAACAACATGTGGGCTCCTGTGGCAGATGAAGGAGAATGCCATTCTGGTTAAGGGAGAGCCTGTGTCTGACTATCTACTGCTGCATAACATGCCTTCTCAAACACAGTGACTTAAAACAACTCAATCCTGGTCTCTCACAGGGTTTTGAGTCAGTTTGGACAAGGCACCCTGGGCAAGTGCTGCCTCTGTCCCATGGATTCTTTTGGGAGATGTGAGACCTCAGTGGGTTGGAATCCAAAGGATCAGACTCTCAGGTCTGGCGATTGGTGCTACCTGTGTGTGAGTGGTGGTGGGGAGTGTCTCGGCTTCTTCCTGTGCAGTTTTTGGGCTTCCTTACAACATGGCAGTTGGATTTCAGTGGTGCAGGCAGAAGCCACGGTACCTTTTGTGACCTAGCCCTGGAAGTCATGCAGCATTATTTCTGGACCAAGTTGAAGGGGAGGGGAAGCAGATTGATTGGCTCAGCAGGTGAGACTGGAAATATTGTTGAGGCTAGGAAGGGACTTACTTAGTCGGGGATTGGGGGTAGGAGATCAGGATTCCACAGTGTGGCTAGCCATCACATTTTGGGTGTCTTGATTTACCTTCTGCACCCCTTAGCACCTTTCCTCAGCCCTTGCTTTGTTGTGGGTGATGAAAGCTTCTGTTCTGCCTGCCCACTTTCCTCCTGGTAGTATCCCCCTTTTGGCCAGTTCAAAAATAGCCCATCGGGGCTGGGGATATAGCCTAGTGGCAAGAGTGCCTGCCTCGGATACACGAGGCCCTAGGTTCGATTCCCCAGCACCACATATACAGAAAACGGCCAGAATCGGCGCTGTGGCTCAAGTGGCAGAGTGCTAGCCTTGAGCGGGAAGAAGCCAGGGACAGTGCTCAGGCCCTGAGTCCAAGGCCCAGGACTGGCCAAAAAAAAAAAAAAAAAAAATAGCCCATCACTCTAGTTTCCTCAGGGGCCTTCTAGGTCCATTTGCTTCTCACTTTTTGACCAGCAGCTGTATTAGTTGAGATAATTCTGTCAACATGTCCCTTTATATCCAGAACATGCCTGGTAAATTTGTTAAAGAATACTCCAGGCTAACACATCATTACACTCCCCAACTCATCTATCTTTTACTCTGGATTAATTCTTTTTTTTTTTCCTTTTCCCTCTCTCTTCACCTCCTCCATAAATCCTGGTGCACTTAATTAATTTCAGTTCCACTGTAAGGTCCATAATACAGAATTGTTCAAGCAAACACAAAATTAATTATTCTATTTACAGCCTTCTCATTGAGAGGAGCATTTCATCTTTCATAATTACATTTTGGAACGTCCAATTATGAATTCAGGAGCCTGCTGTTTTGCATACGGGGACAGTCCCTGAGTGTCCTCCAGGTAGAGGAGTTCGGCTGGTGGCTTCTTGTGTTTTCTGACAATTACAGAGGCCCTGTTAGACGAGCCTGCATAGGATCTTTCAGAGCACTATTGAGGAGGGAGCAGGATGAGAAGGTCTGTGAGGCAGAGGAACCCAGAGATAAAAACAGGGAAATGTAAGAATGGAGGAGGAAAGATGGAGAATGTACTTTACTTGGGATCACGTCATGGGCTCGATCAAGAGCCTTTGATGGGAGGAAGCAGATCTCTTCATCTTGTCAGGCTGCTGGGGAAGATCCTTGGCTTTTTGGCAAGCTCTTGATACAGGCCTTTGGGGCCCATCTCATGCCTGGGCTTTACTGTGATCTTGAGTGTGAACTCTGGAGGCCTGGCCATAGAGGACCAAACTCACTGAGAATCAGACTCTCTGCCATGATGCTTTGAGTCCACGGCTGCTTATTCTCTGACTCTCAAAAGTTATGGAGCAGCAATATCCCTTAGATGGAAGTTGGAAGGATTCTTGCTTTAGATACTGGAGCTGGCCCCATGTAGGGGGCAGCTACCTGGCTACACTACTGCTGTGTGTGGAGCCATGGGCTTCTAAAAGACCTCAGTTTTAAGGTTTTTGAAAAGAACATCCATCTGACCCACATTTAGATGGAATCAGGAATATTTGTTTAAAAGCAGGTCAAGTATTCATTAAAAAATTAATCGAACAGAGGGCATAATGATGCCTTACTAGTAATTCCAGTACTTGGGAGGCTGAAGCAAGAGATTGTGAGTTTGAGGCCAACCTGGGTGACACAACAAGAGACTGTCACAAAAGAAAACAACAAAAACACAATGTTCTAAAAGCAAGATGTGTTTCCTGGAGTGGATGTGTTCTGCTGCTCCTTTATAGGGAACCTCTCTCTTTCCCCCTCGCCACACCTCACTCAAGAGAGAATGAGCCTTACTTTCACATAGAGTGATTTTCCTCTCTCTCTCTTTCTTTCTTTTTCTGGTCCTGGGGCTTGAACTCAGAGTCTGAGTGCTGTCCCTGAGCTTTTGTGCTCAAGGCTAGTGCTCTACCACTTGAGCCACAGCGCCACTTCTGGCTTTTTTGGTGGTCAGTTGGAGATGAGAACCTCACAGACTTTCCTCCCTGGGTTGGCTTTAAACTGTGATTCGCAGGTCTCAGCCTCCTGAGTAGTTAAGATTACATACAGGTGTGAGTCACCAGCAACTGAAATTTTATCCTCTCTTTTTTTAAAGAAAAGATCTATTGACTTCTTGCTAAATGTTGGTCATTACTGACACTGCATGCTGGGAGCTTTGTGTGCATTGCTTATGTCATCTTCACAACCATCCGCAACATGCAGAGGTGAATTTGTGACATGTGGAAGCCTCATCTCACACAGGTGTGCACAGGTAGCCATGGAGACACGGGGGTGCCAGGTCTGAGTGGGATCTAAAAGCCCAGGGAAATTATTTATACCATAGAGGCTGCAAGGACTGGCACCAAGGACAGACTCCATTCAGATTCCATTCAGACTGCTGTGCTCAATCCTGGCTCTAGTACCTGCCACCTGGGTGATCCTAGGCAAATTACTGAACTTCTCTCTCCTTCCTTCCTTCCTTCCTTCCTTCCTTCCTTCCTTCCTTCCTTCCTTCCTTCCTTCTTTCCTTCTTTCCTTCCTTCTCTTTTTCTCTCTTTCTGTCTTCCTCTCTCTCTCTCTTCCTTTCCTTCTTTTCTAACATTTCTTGTGCTTTTCCTGGGCCTTGAACTCAGGGCCTGAGTGCTGTCCCTGAGCTTCCTTTGCTCAAGGCTAGCACTCTACCACTTGAGCCACAGCTCCACTTCCAGCTTTTCTTTTTTCTTTTTTGCCAGTCCTGGAGCTTTGGACTTAGGGCCTGAGCACTGTCCCTGGCTTATTTTTGCCCAAGGCTAGCACTCTGCCTCTTGAGACACAGTGCCACTTCTGGCTTTTTCTGCTTATGTGGTGCTGAGGAATCGAATCCAGGGTTTCATGCATGCTAGGCAAGTACTCTACTACTATGCCACATTCCCAGCCCCAGCGTTTTTTAAAATGGTTAATTGGAGATAAGGGTCTCAGGGACTTTCCTGCCTGGGCTAGCGCCAGATCCAGGGTTGAACCTCAGATGTCAGCTTCCTGAGTAGCTGGGATTCCAGGCGTGAGCCTCTGGTGCTCAGCTTGTGCTCATTTTCTTCCTGTGTTAAGTTGGGTTTATCTTCCAGATATTGGAAGATGGCTGTGAGGCTATGCACAGAAGAGGTGGTTCATGCAGCGTGAGTAGTTACTATGGGGTCATGCCTCTGTTTCTCTGTCTTACAAAGTCTGAGAGGTGAGAATTGATGTGTGGTGGGAGCGCCCCTTTGCTAGGGGTCACAAAGGCCAGGGCCTGTGCTGTGCTGGCACACGGAGAGTGGGGCAGGAGTTAACACCAACTGTAGGGGACTGTCTAAGGGCCAGTCTGGACCCCAGAATGAAATAGATGACCTCATTGGGCACTGGGCTAACTGAATTCAAATGGTGTCATGTCTGGATAGTCGGTGGGGTCCTGGGATGATGAGTGATTTTGTTAATTAAGTCTGGTAAACGCTACAGCTTAATTTGCAGCTGGTGGGAAGGAGCTGCCATGGAAGCTCTCCTTGAAGAACTGGACCATGGACAGGGGAAAGCTGAGAAGGCAGAGTGGCGGCTCAAAGGCAGGGACTATGCTCAGAGTACATGCTTGTCTTCTTTCCTCGCTCTCTGTCCCCTTGTGGACTCTGAATCAGTGAGAATAGCCCGGCTTCAGGCAAGTTACAATAAGCCATATCACCACGAATTGTAATATAGAAGGTAAGATTAAGATAAGGGCCATCTGTAATTTGAAAGGAGTTTCTGGAGGTCATCCCTATCATCTTCCCCAAGGAGTGCAATCCAGGAGCTTCCATCATTATTTCCCACCCTCCTCTGCCTCACCTCCCTCGGACTTGGTCGCTTCCTCCATTGCTCAGTTCTCTATAGTTTGACTTCATCTCTGGGCTGCCAACCCCCTCCTGTAAGACATTGAAAATCACACTGCAGGCTTCCTTGCCGCTCCACTTGATTAATTTTTTTTGTCTCCACATGGTACCTGGCCTAATCGTTCCCAAATGTACATGTGATTATGTCAATCCCTGGCTTAACATTTGCCAGGAAAAATTCTTTCCCTATAGTTGAAAGCAGAAGTCCTTCCCACAGCCCATGCTCCATCTCATACCACTCTGAATTACGTTCAGGTCTCTGAGGTGATCCCCTCCACTGGGGGCCCTCTTATAGCTATAGGGACACATCTATTGCAGAGCAGGTTGTTGCTGGAATGTAGCACTGATCGGTTAACTTGTATCACCAGTTTATTGCCCAGCCCATCACTGAATTATTATCTTGTTGGCCATTTGTCTTCTGGAAGTGGCAGCATCGATAGAAAATATCCCTTGGCTGATATGGGACAGTAAATCTGGCAGCGCTAAGTGATTCTATCCTTGGGTCTGAAGACTGCTTGCTTGCTTTCAGTCTTGGTTCTAGGATGTCTGTGATGACATTTGTGCCCTCGGATGGCTCCGCTCACTTCCTTTCACATTTGTTTTCTCTCTAAAATGGCTGCAATAGTAGCTGTGGTTTCACAGGGGTTCTGTAGGATTAAGTGAGATAGAGGTAAACATTTTACCTCTCTGTCTTACTATCTTCTACCACATGTCCATTGATATTACCAACGTTATTGTCTGGTACTTACTGCCTTTCCATCTCCTCTTCTTCTTCCTCTTTTTTTCTCTCCTCTTCCCCCTTCTTTACCTCTCACTTATCCCAAGTACTTTAGGAAAAAGAAAGGTAACTAGTATTGATTATGTCAATACTGATATATTGTATGGTAGACACTTTCCTATATGCTATCTCTCTCTCTCTCTCTCTGTGTGTGTGTGTGTGTGTGTGTGTGTGTGTGTGTGTGTGTGTGTGTGTGTGTGTGTACTGAGGCTTAAAAACAGGACCTGGGCACTGTCCCTTAGCTTTTTCGCTCAAGGGTGATGCTCTACCACTTGAACCATAACTCCACATCCTGCTTTCTTAGTGGCTAATTGGAGATAAGAGTCTTATGGAATTTCCTGCCCTGTCTGGCTTTGAGGGGTGATTATTCTCAGATCTCAGCTTCCTGAGCAGCTAGAATTACAGGCATGAGCCCGTAGCACCCCGTCTTACATACTGTCTTATATATTATATTCTCTTCCTGCCTCATCTCTCTCTCTATTGCTATCTTATTTTTCTATTACAATTTGTTGTGACATGTTCTTTTATTTTCTTTTCCTGAAAGCAATTTTGATTTGTTCTTTAGTTTTAATTTTTATCATTTATGTCTTGGAAATACTTAAAGGCTAAGTTCTACAAAATTTGTTACAACCCACCCCCCCCATCACTCTCTTCCTCATTTCTCCTTCCTTAGTGACCGTCTTTCTTATTGTAGCAGAGTTTGATATGTACCTCTGTCTCAAGAAACCACGTGTGCCTTAGTACTTGTCAATCTTTTTGCTTGTTTATTTGTTTGGATGTAGGCATTTTGTCACGGAGGCTAAAGATTTAGCTTTCATTCCTCATTTCTAGACTCACTTCTCACCCTTCTCACCCACCCTCATCTCCCAGGATAGTTATATCATGATTTTGTTAAGATCAGTGCCTAATATTTGTGTTGCAATGTTTATGTCCCCACAATTTGTAATTGCGCTAAAGTTCCTTTTTGAAGCACAGTCTCCCCCCTAAATCAGGCCCCACCCCAGTCCTAGGGCTTGAACTCAGGGCCTGGCGCCGTCCCTGATCTTCCTTTGCTCACTTGAGCCACCGTGTCACTTCTAGCTTTTTCTGAGTAATTGATTTAAGGTAAGAGTCTCATGGATGTTTCTGCCTTCTGGCTTCAAACCATGATCCTCAGATCTCAGCATCCTAAGTAGCTAGGATTATAGGCATGAGCCACCAGCACTCAGCTTGAAGTACAGTTTTTGCTAGGTGTTTATCATTGATTCAACCCCAAATGCCTTGCTAGTGTCAATGGAAGTTCATGTTGTTTAGTATGGGAAATTCCCTTGAGTAATTCAAATGACTTTTCCTCTCAGTGTCTCTTTCTAACTCCCATCATTTGAATGTTGCCCCCCCCTTCCTGCCTTCCTCCTTCTCTTCCTTTTCTCCATCCCTCCTTTTCTTTTTCCCTCCTTTTCTCACTTCCCTGTGTTAGTCTGTCTGTCTGTCCTCCCCTACATGGAGGCAAAGTTGTCTGCTGTCAGCAGTCTACGAGTTAAGTAGGAGAAGAACATGGAAGGTCTCACTCTTCAGTGTGTACATTAACTTGATTTCCTGTTTTCTGTAAGAAGCCCCGCTGTTACATAATGCTTGGTGTCCTTATCTGTGAGAATTTGTGTCTTATTCTCTGTAGAAAAATCCTTCACTTCTCTTTGGAGATGGGACAGGGGCAGTTGTTTCTTTGTAGAAGTATAAGGGAGAGGATCTAGGGATCTGACTGTTTTCTGGAACTATTTAGTATATATTTAGCACATGCAAGGCCTTAGATTCAATCATCAGCACTAAGTTTTTAAAAAAAGTTATTGCCAGGCACTCGTGGCTCATGTCTGTAATCCTAGCTACTTACGCGGCTGAGAGCTGAGGATTGCTGTTTGAAGCCAGCCCGAGTAAGAAAGTCTGGGAGACTCTTATCTTCAATGAACCATCAAAAAGCCAGAAGTAGGGGCTGGGGATATAGCCTAGTGGCAAGAGTGCCTGCCTCGGATACATGAGGCCCTAGGTTCAATTCCCCAGCACCACATATACAGAAAACGGCCAGAAGCGGCGCTGTGGCTCAAGTGGCAGAGTGCTAGCCTTGAGCGGGAAGAAGCCAGGGACGGTGCTCAGGCCCTGAGTCCAAGGCCCAGGACTGGCCAAAAAAAAAAAAGCCAGAAGTAGAGATGTGGTTCAAGTGATAGAGCACCATCCTTGAACAAAAATAAATGTTCAGGAACATTGCTCATACCCTAACTTTAAGCCCCAGTACTGGTACATACAACGCCCCCCCCCCCATCCCTCAATTTAATTTATATCTACTCATCAAATGTTTATATAACTGCAGCAGTTGGCTCTCTATAACTTTGGGCTCTTCATTAATTGATTTAGTTAACTTTGGCTAAAAAGTAGTTGGAAAGAAAAACCTTATCTGTATTGGACATGTACAAGAAAATCTAATCTCTATGAAATGTAGACAAACTTTTTTTTAATCATAATTCTCTAAACAAAACAGTAGCCCACTATTTTCACAGAATTTGCATTGTATTAAGGACAGGAAACAATCTAGCAATTATTGAAAGTCTATGAGTAAATAAAAAAAATATATATATATCTGTAAGGGATGCTGGAACCAATCATCACAAGTTCTGAGAGACAGCTGTACCCTGTGCTGGTTATTTTTTGACACTGTGTTTGATAGAACCTCCTTCTTTGTGATCTTGTTTGTACACCCCCCTCCCCCTTATAGTGGTATTTGCCTATGTACCCACTCTTGAAGTGTACAGGAGGACCATTGATGCTGCTATTTGGCATATCTGACGAGTGGGGCTGGGCCCGTGTGCTAGGCTGTCAGGAAGAGTTATCTCCAGACAGGTCCTTGGCCTGCCTGCTTTCTCCTCTGCCGTCCCCTCCTAATTCATTTTCTGCCTTTAATGTACTGTTGTGGAGCTTCCTCTCCCATTAGGGCCTGTAATGTGCACCGATTCCCTTCAGCTTGACTGCCCTTAATAGGCAGCGTAAATAGAATTTAGTGTGGCGTGCACTAACATCTCTATCCATTGTCCAGAGATTAAATACTTGCCACCGATGGTTCATGCATCATCAGCCTCGAGCCTAGCTTCATAGCTCCCAACCAAAGGAGGATATTAAATTAATTTGCAGGTTGCTTTAGCAAAACCTACCCCCCCCCCAAAAAAAAAGCCACTGAGGGAGAAGAAAGGAGGGTGGTAGGCAGAGCTGATCCATCTGCTCCCCATCAATCATAGGTGGGTGGGAGTTATTAGAAACCAGGAGGGGCTCTTGTCCATCATGGGCTGGATCCTTCTGCAGGGTCATACTGCTCCATCACCTATTTCCATCCTAGTCCTAAGGCTCACCTTGGCCCATGCTCAGGTCTATAAGTTTTGGAATCTACTTTCTTGCCTGAGTAATAGAGTGAGGGATGGGAAATAGAAGAGGGGACTAAATCCAAACTGCAGGGATTACTTCCTTCTTCATAGGGGTATAGCTGAAAGATTACAACCCCGTGGTCCTGGGAGATGCTTGAAATTTCCCTTTGGGCTATTTGGGTTTCTTTATCCTCTTTTCTCAGGGCCTTGTGTGGGTGGGTGCAGAAGTCTGGACCACTGTCACACCAGTCACACTGTCACACCAGTGAAGCTCTTCAATGAGTCCAATTGACACATAACTCATTCAAGGGATGGACACTAGCAGGGTCTGCGAAGACTAAGTCCCTGTGCTGGCCTGCAATGTCTCAATGTGGAAGAATGGTTCAATCCCTTCTCTTAATTCTGTCATACTTATGAACAACTAAACGGAGTCTTTATGCTGAGCTGGGTACTGGGAAGAAATCCTATGTTGGGATCCCTGTCCCATGGACCCTGTCTGATAGGAGGCTAAGGTCAGGATGAAAGGAGACAAGAAGGAGGGGCCTGGTTGCTTTGGGAGAGCTGTCTTTCTGGAAGCAACCTCCTGCTGTGGAGGGACCAAGAGGATAGACCATTTCCCAACAGAATTAGAGCAGGAATGGCAGATTCAGCACAAGCATGCCACTACCATGTAAGTCATCACTCTGGCAGTCATCACTAATCAACCAATGTTCCCCAGTGAGGAAATCCTAACATCTTTTCAGTACAGAGTATGTATGGACACCTGGGAGGACTGGGCCGGGCCCTTGTGGCCATTTTTCTTGACTGGACTGATCAATCAGTTTGTTTATCTTTAAATCAGGGCATTATTTCTTCCTGGCTTTGAATAGATATTATGGGGTTGGTGTGTCTTTCCTTTTCTCCGATCTTAGCAGACGCTTCCAGTCATCCTGTGGTCTGTAGTCTGTTGTTCTGCCCCTCCCTGCATTGTGGGAAATTGGTCAGTCCCATGGGCAGAGGCATTGGAGGCAAGACAGGAGGTGGGGGGTAGGGGTGGGGGAGACCTCAGCATTGAGCCCAGAATCCACTGTAAGCTGCCAATGACCTCCCCCTCCCCCCCTGCCCCAATGGACTCTCGACTAGTGACCTCTACTCGTGGTGGTTTATTAATAGCTTTTAACACGATCATTTGGACTAATTGAAAATGGGAGTGATGCTAATATATCCCTTACATTTATTTCTTTTTTATTTAAAAAAGAGATGCTAAAAGCATTTATTGAGCAGTTTCTGGGGAAAAAGAAATTAAAAGGTTTCCCCTCTGCACATTGTGATGGCATAGTCTCCCACTAGCACCCCACACGGGGGTTCTTGTGGTTCATTAGCTTGATTTAAGGTGCTTAGGTGACCCAGTTGCAGAGCCATCAGTGAGAGGTACTCAGCAACACTCTTTGCTATGTAGCAGGCTACATAGATCTTTCAATAGACAACAGCTGCTAGAACTGGTGTAGCACCAAAGCAGGAAGAGAGTGGGGAAGAAGGACCCTAACCTTTCTACCCCTCCTGCCAAGAGTGAGGAAGAAAGGCCCTGATCTTTCTTCCCCTTTTGGCAAAGCCCTGAAATCCACTACACAATAGCATTTTTCAAGGGGATCTCTTTGGGAACAACACAGGGTGGCTAATAAGTAGATAAAGCCTAGGTAATGCATGAAAAGTATGTACACACATGTGTAGTTACATGTTCTCAAGAGAGTCCTTGAGAGGAGAGGACTCTTCACATAAGATCTCTCTGGACCCATGTGGAATTTCCAGACAAAGTTAGTCCCTGGGGGTCACCATCCCAGAGCCCAGGGAGTCATCTGGGGTCAAGCTCAGGACCCCCTAGAAGCAGCCAGAGGCCAGGCCCAGTCAATAAACATCTGTGTTGTGCTGTCCGCTGGGACACACTGCTAAGATCTCACCTTAAATTCAGGACAAACAGCCGCTTGGGTTGGGATGCTGGTTCTTTCTAACTTGGTTCTCTTGGGTCCACAGTATCTTCATCTGTAGAAGGACTGATGTCTTAGAGCCCTAAAGTGTTGTGGCTGTTTGAGGAGGAAATTTATGTTTCTCAACCATGGTACTATTGGCAGTTTTGGTTGAGTATTTCTTCGTTGTGCAACTGCCCTGCTGCTTAGTAGGATGTTTAGCAGTATCACTCACCTCTATCTATTACATGTCAATAGAAACCCCATTCCCAATTTTGATAATTAAAAAAAAAAATCTCCAGGCCTTGCAGATGTTGGTGGCATAGTTACCCTGGCAAGAACTGTTGGCTTAAGTTGATCCCTAGATTTGCATATGCTTGGACAAGGATTTCACTTGGTCTTGAGACCAAGGAGGGCCAGGTCTGTGCCATTCTAGTTCATGAGGCAGATCTTATCCTCTGAACTTACCCTGCTCCAGGGGTTGTGGTCTTCCTCATTCAACACATAGATAACTTCTGAGGCTGGGAGTTGGAAGCCTAGCTCACTGAGAAAAGAACATGAATGAGGTTGAAATACTGGAGAGGTTGGGAGGGGAACACTGAGCCTTAGATGACCAGAAGGGTCCCCATTGGTAGTTTTGGGGTGAGTTAGTAAACTTGGTGTGTTTGTTTGCTTCCTCTCACCATGGGGATGATTATCGCAACCTACTGGGTAAGATTTTTAAGTCAATTGGGATCCTAGTAGGAAACAAATAGCATCCTCAGAAGGGGGGCTGGGAAGAATCACCCCCAAGGGACCATTCACATGGTGAAGGCAGGATTCAAGAAATACAAGGTTGACTCCAAGTCGCACTTGGGATGGCAAGAGCAGGAAATGGTCACCGCTTTTCTAGGCTGGGTTGACGGTACCAGGTGAGGAAGGGTGTATCCTACCAGAGGCCTCTGGGAGCTAAAAATCCTCAAGCCCCTTCTCTGTGTGCACCAGTAGCAGAAGATGCCACAATGGCTGGGGCCACATTAGGTGGTCTCGTATTCTGCAGGTGTTTTCTCTGCCAGAGCCCAGCCCACAGCCAGGGAGTCAAAGTGGCACAATTAGGGTAAGTCAGAGGATAGAACTGAGTGGGGGTGGGGCTGAGGAAAGTGAGAACAACAGCACTGTTTAGAGCCTGAGTGAATGGATGTTTGCCAAGTGCTTAAAACAATGTTTGTACATAGCATTTGATGAATGAAACCTGCGCTAGTCTCTGGAGGAGCAAGACGTATTAAACAAACCTCTGAAGCCCCTCCTCTTCCATCAGGCTGCAGGCCCTTCCTTCTGGGGAGGACTCCCCTGGGTTGGCTGTTTCTTCAGCCCTATTTGGGAGAACTTGTGTCTCATAGACACACACTCCATGGAGGTTCACCTGGGCCTCCCTGCCCTGGTGGGCTGAGTCATCCAGCTTCTGGCCTTTCATTCCTCTGTTCTGTCTCCCTCTCCTCCTCTGTTCCTCAGGGGCAGAGATCTTGGAAAGCCTTGCCCGAGGAAGGCGGGTTCAGCCTGCATCCTGTCCTCAGAGCTCCCTCCGCACCGAGTTGTCCGTGTACTGAGGGATTTGCCTTGACTTTCATCAGTCCCTCCTGTGTAGACCTGTGGGAACCTGAGAAGGTGAGCCCCAGGGTGGTTCCTGTGGTACCTGTGCACCTAGATGTCCTCCGGGGGACCCATCAAATCACCCAGGGCCCAGGGAGAGGAATGAGTCCTGCTCGTTCCATGCAGCTGCCCTGAAGGTGGGCCTAGCAGTGTGGTCTGTGATACTGTGGGCTGCACTATACCTTTCCCATGACCTGGGGAGGGGGGTGGGGATCTGGGACGGGGTGGGGGTGGGGTGGGGATCTGGGACAGGTGGGTGGGTGGGGCTAGGGCTCTCGAGTAGGCACAAGAAAGGGGACATTACTAGTTTTCTTCCCACCCCATCTATGGCTGGCATCTGGTATCCAGTGAGTCCAAGGGAACCCTGGATACTCCCTGGCTCCTGCATGTCCTGACAGTTGACCCAGGTGACCAGACAACAGAGAGGGTGCTCAGTTAGGATTGGATCTCCGATGATCCATGAATTATTGCTTAGCCTAAGTATGTTATATGGGGCATGCTTGCAATTGGCAATGATCCTTTATCTGAAATACAAACTTAAGTATTATATGAATATATACATACATATATATATAATTTTAAGATCAATTAACATTTTTTGTTGTTGGTGGTTGTGGGCACTGTCCTTGGGCTTTTCTCCTCAAGGCTACCATTCTACCACTTTGAGCCCCAGCTCCACTTCTGGTTTTCTGGTGGTTGATTGGAGATAAGAGTCTCATGGACTTTCCTGCCTGGGCTAGCTTGAAATCTCAATCCTCAGATCCCAGCCTCCTGAGTAGCTAGGATTACGGGTGTGAATCACCAGCACCCAGTTTAAAATCAATTAAAAACTTAAATGTTCAATCTGGCAAACCTGTTCTGTCATCCTCTTTGTCTTCCACCCTCCCTCCACCAGAGTTGTAGTGCAGTCTGGCTCTCCCATGGTTCCCTCAGGAAAGAGGTCCAGGATCTGAACTTGAAGAACTTCCACATGAGGCCAATTTTAGACCCAGGCACTCCTCGGACTGGCAGGCTGAGTCTGGCTTCTATAGACCATTCTGGAAGGTGGATGGATGGATGTGGAATGGGACCCCATGATGACCTTGACAGTGTAACTGACCTCCCACACTACAGAGGGCAGGGGGATGGTCATTTCAGTTGAGCTCATGCAAACCTTTAGCCTAGGATTCAGTTTTTTAAATTCCATTTTGTCTTCTCACGGCCCTACAAGGCTGGTGCAGATAGAATCTTCCTGTCAAAGAGGAAATGAAAGCACAGAGAAGTTAAAGGCTGGTCCATGACATACAGCGAGTGCCTGGCAGAGCCAGAGTCCCATCTCAGGTCTGCTTGCAGGGCGGAGCTGCCTTCCCTCCCAGGTTCCGGCCATGCACTGGAGGGAGCTGCAGCTCAGGGAGGATGCTGGCTCCGGAACGTTTTTTCCACACGACCCCCCTGCCTGTACAGCTGTGGAATGAGCCACATCTGTTACCACCACATGTTGCTCAGCACTACGCAGATGTAAAGTCTCAATTTTTCTAATTAGCAGCAACACGAAGTCTATCTTAATTTTCTTCTCCCCTCCCTCTAATAAATGTGATATTAACAAGGTTACACGTCTGCGTTTTTGCTGGGTGTAATTGAATCAGGTTGCAGATTTGATTAGTGGGTGTGGGGTGCTGGGGTCTGGTCAGGCTGAGTGGGGCTGGGGGAAGGAAGAAAGCTGGGTCCCAGCGATGGATGGGCGTTGGGATAGAGAGGAAGAAGGAGAAAGAAGAGTGGAAAGGGAGAAGAAGAGAGAGACAAATAGAGAATAGGAGAGAGACTGAGACTCAAAGACAAAATGGCAAGAGAGAGAAAGAGAGAGAGAGATTTGAACAGAGAGATGGAGAAAAGAGACAGGTGTATAGGGAGTGACAGAGAGCCAGATAGCAAGAGAGACAGACAGATAGACAGGAAGAGAATGACAGGGAGGCAAAGGGGAGAAAACAGAGCAGAGACACAGGGGCCAATAAGAA
The DNA here is from genome assembly GCF_023159225.1 of Perognathus longimembris pacificus. Lineage (NCBI taxonomy): Eukaryota > Metazoa > Chordata > Mammalia > Rodentia > Heteromyidae > Perognathus > Perognathus longimembris. The sequence continues at coordinate 73,226,329 of NC_063166.1, read as the reverse complement.
CACCGTGGGTGCAGTCAACAGTTCACCTTGGTACTGACCTTTCTGCAGAGGCCCCCAAGGAGGTCCACTTCCCCTACCGCAACCCTCAGGGCCCACAGAGAGCCCAGCTGCTACTGAGCCTCCCAGGCGGTGTTGCACTTCCAAGAACTGAGAGTTGCAGGGCTGGATCTAGATCTTGTTTTGGGCTCAGGGTGACTGAGGATCAGTCAGCTGCAATCTTTGGGCCTCAGTTTCTCCATCTATTAAAAAAAGAGGTGGCTTGTAAGGCCTACTTCTTGCACTGAAAGTCTGATATTCTCTGAAGCATCCTTGGCCCCCACCTACTTGAACTGGCAAACCCTAGCGGCGCAAGTGGCAAAGCTTGTACCACCTACCAAAGCCTCCAAATTCAGGAGTCTGACTGAGACAGTTCCCTAGACCCACCCCAGACTAGTGGCTTGTAAAGTACTGTCTGGAAGGGGGCCCCTTTCCCTCCACTAGGCTCCAAGTCATCCAAACTGCAGGATTCCTGTTTTAGCTAGGTGTGTCCCCCACCATCCCCACACTTGCAGTGGCTCCTGCCAGGAAAGCCCAGAGCTCCACACCACTCAGTCTCTGCACCCATTGTTCCTGTCTCCACATCCTGTCTCCTGTGTGACGCTCTGGGACTCTTTCTCCACACCTTGTCCCTTCAGTCCCTGCTGTACTGGTTAGAACACCCTTCCACCTTCTCTGCCTTTTACTCTGACAAAGCTTAGCCCTCAGCTGGCTCGCCGAGGACCTGGCTTCTCGCTCTGTGCATCCACAATCCCCCTCTCCTTTTCCATACCTATGCATTTACGTGGCTATTGCCACTCGCTGTGTCCATCACTGGACTTGCCTGGCCCTTGGTGAGTTGTTCAGTGTCATGTTTGCACCTGCGCAGCGAAAGCAGGAGTGTGAAGTGGGTTTTGTGGGTGTGAGCAGGCATGTCCTGAACAAATGACAGCCTGCCAGGAGGGCCACGGTGGCTGCAGCAGCCAAGGCAGTGTCCCATTCCTGCTGTGACAATCTCTCCCCTCAATGACTCCGTCCCCAGGGCCTGGGAGGCACTGAGAAGCTTCTGTCAAGGGGCAGTGGCTTTTCCCCCCTCGCTTAAATGAGATATGAATAATTGATTCAGCTCCTGAATAATTAATCAGATATTCAATAAGGAAAGTAATTGTTTGGCACATTCCCCATGGATGGCTTGGCTCAGCCGAGCTGCCACCCCACATGGGCTGGGCTGCTGATGGGGCCCCTAGGAGCTCAGTGCCAGCTGAGGGAGGTCACCTTGCCTGACACTTCCCCAGAACACCCACCCAGTGGTGGAGGACCAAAGTCACTGGGTCTTAGGATCTTAATGAGCCTCCACCCTCCTCTCTAAGTGCTGTTTCAACACAGGAGCCAGCAGGGGGCGCTGGACAGTCCCTGTGGGACTTCCTGCCACCTTTCAGGGACCCCTGCCCATCTCATCTGAAGGCTCCTTCCCCCTTCTTGGAATGTGCATCCTGTTGCTTGAGTTTGGGGCCTTGGCCAGCAGCTGCAGCCTGGGATATACCACTTCTCAATGATCACTTTGGCGGGGGGAGCTTTGTGTTCCAGTGTTGTCCTCAGCAGGTGGACTTTCTTGATGGAATCTTTCTTGGTGGACTTGCTTGTGGTTTTCTTTGTGAGTGACAGACGCATTTGTGTTAGGCCATGTACACAGAACATGCCATGCACACACACCTGCCACAGAAATATGCACACAGAACACACATATCAAAACATGACACACATTCCACAAACATACACACAAAGCCAGACATACATCAAATGTACCCCGCACAGATACATATACCACACATGCCAAGGCACCAAAACAAACCAAGATGCATAAACATATCACACAAATGATGCACACACACCACACTTACATATATCCCTTGCCTATATAAACGCAGACACACTGCCACCACTTACCCAGCACAGAGTCTCTATGAGTCTTCAGAGAGAGCCATGGCTACCTCTGAGGAGGAAGAGGCATCAATACCTGCCTTCAAGAGTTCTCATTGTCACTAGCCTGCACAGGGGGTTGAATGCTTTTTCCCTGCATTCTCTCTGGGTGAGGCCTGTTCAGGCCTCTGGGCTGAGCACGGACTGGTCCCTGGGGAAGCACTTGTGGATGGCTGCGTCATCCAGTAGACAGACATGAAGCTTTGGGATTGCCACTTAGGTGAAAGACAGAGAGCCCTGCTCTCTGAGAGCAGAGAAAAGCTGGCTCAACATTTACTGGCAGGGTTGGAAACCACGTGTTAGGGGAGCTCGGTTGCAGGGGAGTAGAGAGAAAAACAACCTACTGGGTTTCTCTGTGTGTGTGTGCACGTGCATATGCAGACAGGCATGAGCACACACATGTAGGTGCACACACGTACACAGCGCACACACATGCAGACATATGTAGGTGTGTGCATCTACATGCATACTGTATATACAGCTGTCCACATATGTGTATACACACAGGTAACTATGCATGTGTATATATGCACGTGTGTAGGTGCGTGTGTCTTCCTGCTGTTATAACAAGATGCCCAAGACTGGGTAATTCATAAAAAACAGAAATGATTGTCTCAGCTCTGAGGCTGGGATGTTCAATGTCAAGGTGCTGACAGAGGCAGACTTGGAGTCAGACAGGTACCTGCTTCTCAAAGCCAGCACAGTTCTCCTGTGGCAGAGGAAATGGCAGGGCTGAAGGCCATTAAAGGGTCTTTGTAAACAACACTAGACCCATTCCTGAGCTTGGGGCCTACTCCTTGTCCCAAAGTTTCCACCTCTTACTGCTGTCACCTTGGAGTAGAAGTTCTGCATGTGCGTTTTAGATGTCATATACATTCAAGCCATTGCAGATTTATACCCACTCATGAGCACACCCATCCCTCAGGCTAGAGCCCTGCCTAGGTGGCTTTGCTTTGACTTTCTGTGCTCTTTTGGGGGCAGGATTATAAAGGTCACTAGTGTCTCCTGAAAGTCACCCTGTGTACCCCCCGACCCCCACCTCATGCATACCCAATTTATGGCTATAGAGCCAGCCTTGTTGGGCAAACACATCATCTGGAGTTTGTTGATGACGGTCTGGGGTTGGCTGTGGGATCCAGTTGGGGGGGGCAGAGAGTGACTGGGCTGGGCAGTAGACATATATCTGGGCCTCGTGGAGAGGCTCCTGACCCTGCTTTGGATCTGGCAAACTTTATATTTGGCTACGTGACAAGTACATTGTGAACACCTTCCGTGAACAGGGTGCTGTTTAAAGCTCGAGGGGCAGAGTGGTGAGCAAAGCAGAGGAAAGTCCTGGTCCTGTTAATAAGTGAGAGAAATCAGTAAACCGTCGCCAAAGACAACACAGCAAGCAGGAAAGGGCTGAGACAGGTGGGGCAGGGTTAGGGATTTAGACGGGGGCCAACTCAAGATACCCTAGGTATCTTAAACCCTGGTTCAAAACCTGTCTAGGTTTTAAAATTCCTGTCTAGGAATTTAAATAGTGATTCAGTTGCACAGAGGGAAGTGTGGAGACATGGGCACTGCGAGGCCACGGGGGAATCTCCACAGAGGCAATCTTCAGCTGGCGTCCAGAGTCACGTGGTTCCTCCCAGGGGGGATGGCAGCTGGTCCCCCAGAACAGTGGTTCTCTGAAGCACCCAGAGTTTGACAGTGGAGAGATGGGGCAGGGGATTGGCAGGCCTGGAAGATGCTTGAAATTGGTCCTGGAAAATATTATCGGTGTCTCACTCCAAGGTTTCTGTGTTCCTCTACCTGATCCTCAAGTGGTTTCCATTGCTTCTGGAGGTCTAGCTCCTGTCTTCCCAAGTACAGGGCTCTCTCTCTCTGGGCCAACAGAATGGGCTCAGCTTCTGCCAACAGGTGCCACTCCAAAGCGGGGGGTGCTGCCTTGGGCAACCCTCCAATGATTATTTTGGAGGGGTGATGCTGAGAAATGTTCACATGGTTTTAGGAATTCCCAGAGGGATGACATCCCATCATCTACCACCAGTGCTTGCTCAGGATGTGCTATTGGCTGGCTCCCTTCCCCCCCCACCCCCCACCACCAATTTTCCTTTCTGGCTTCACCTTCCAATTAAAAGACCTCCTTCCACATCCTTATATGAGAGATTCCCCTTGGGAGAAGCTCAATTACCACCCAGCTTATCTCCTTCCAGTTTAAGGTGACAGGTCAGTGGTGGGGCTGGAGCTTACCTCCTCCTTGGACTCCATCGAAGTACAGATGGGAAGTCTTCTGCTTCTGCCCCCCCTCAGGGATAATCTTGGTGTGTGGGAGGAGCAGAGTCTTTCTGCATGCAAGCTTCCCCCCCCCCCCATCAATAGAATAGAAATCCTTTGCCAGACCTTGAGCTTGCATTGCTTGGTTTGAAAAAAAATTGTGGCCAGTCCCCCAGGGTATGTGTATAGGTTCCTGTAGGCATGTTCTTATTCAAGGGTGTGAGACTTTGAGATAGGATGGGGGAGGCAAGGTGGTGGGGGTGGGGGGCAGAATCCTTCCCATCTGTTTAGACAACCCATGACTGGCTACTTGTCGGCACCCTACGATTTCAAGTAGGAATTTTCTGGAAAGGTTCTCGGCATTTACTTTTGTGGTAGTTGCTTCTCTCTGTTGTTCCTCTGGCCCTGCTTCTTTGGGCAGGTGTCTGTTGGAGGTCTCACGCTGCACCATTCCCAAGTGTGAAAGACATTTCTAGGCTTGTTATAGTGTGCAACCTGACCCACTGTTCCCTGTGGCCCTGCTCTTGAAAACAGCTCATTCTTGTGCTCTTTGGCTACTGTCTGTACTTTCTCTTGGAGTCTTTCTCTGCCATAGTTCTTGGCTTGAGCATATCCTTTATTGACAGCAGCCTCCATTCTGGTGAGGTGGCCTTGTTGAAAGTTTTCCTATCAGTATTTATTGATAGTGAACACAGCAGGTGATAGGCTTAGAGGAGGCAGGCCGTGGAGAGCCATGATGAGTGATATCAGGAAGACAAGTCCAGAGCTGGGCCCTGGTGGTTCATGCCTGTAAATTCTAGCTACTTCAGAGGATGTGGAGTTTTGGGGTGGGTGGTAGGCAGGCCTGACCTCAGGCCTGAAATCTGAGGATTGTGGTTCAAAACCAGCTTTGGAAGTAAAGTCTATAAAACTCTTTATCTCCAATTAGCCATTAAAAAAAAAAGCTGGGTGTGGAGCTGTGGGTTAAGTGGTAGAGCATCAGCCTTGAGTGAAAAACTTAAGGGACAAGGCCCAGGCCCTGAGTTCAAGCCCTAGTACCAGCACCAGGTAGATAGATAAGTAAGTAAATACAAAATGAGTCAGGTGTTAGTAGTTTATGCCTGTAATCTTAGCTACTCAGGAAGTTGAGGTCTGGGGACACCAGTTCAAAGCCAGCTCAGGCAGGAAAATCTGTAAGATTGTTTTTTAAAAAATCTCCAACTAACCACCAAAAAGTTGGAGGTGGAGCTGTGGCTCACGTGGCCTCAAGTGAAAAACCTTAAGGGCAGAGTGCAGACCCTGAATTCAAGCTTCAATACGAGCACCAAAAATAAATAAATAAATAAATTAGATAAGCCCAATGAATGCTTCCTTTAGGGCTTCCTTTCCAGACACATCTCACACAGTGCCATGCAAACTTCTAGCCATCCCTCTGGGATCCGGGCTCCTGACTGGCTCTTGATTCTGTCCATCACAGTAGGTCCTGGCACAACCCCCCACTCCCCCCTTTCCGGTCTTCTTTCTTAGAGGTGCTTCTCAACAGGCCCTTGGAAGGATTTAGGGGAAACCTGGCTGCTAGCAAACCTCTGAAAATGAAGGATGCAGGGAAAGGAGGGTGGCAGTATTTAAATCTATGGAAGGAAATGCCACCCAGGACTTCAGTGCTAGGTTATTTATGCACGTTCAGAAATGGCACAATGCAATGATTTGTCAATGAAGGCCTGCTCTTGCCCTCTGCCCCGCCTCTCCCTCTGATAACATTTACAGTAAATCTATTGCACTGACCATTAAATCTGAGGTCTCCTCGAGCGATCGCTTCAATGGGGTGCTGACAGGCAGGGAGTTAATAATGACGTGGACGCTAACCTGTTTATTGATTTGCTTTTTGTACCCTTCATCCTCGCTCACTCCTTCTCCCTCTTGGAGGAAAAATCTTGGAATTAGTAATCAGGTGACAGCCTCGCCCTCCTCCTGTTCCCAGCCATGTCAGCCTGCTTAAACTCTCTGAGATAAATTGCCTCTACCTCCCCGGCTCCTGCCAGCCACTCATTCTCTGGTTACTCAGCACAAGATGCCCCATCTGTCACTGGAGCCAGCAGACAGAAAAAAACATTAACACAGACATGAAAAGCTTTTAACTTTGACAAGAGGAGCGCAGGAAAGTTTTATATTTAGCCCCTCCAGCAAAGGCCATAGTCAATCCATTAGGGCAGCTTGTCAGAGTCAGGACGAGGTGGGAGATGGCCAGGACCCTGGGGGTGTGGGATGTGAGTCTCACCAGCTTTGGCTTGAGCAGGGTGGACATGGGACCCTGGATACATGTTACTCTGCCACTCCCTCAGCTGGGGGGGGGGGCGTGTCATGACAATTGGATAGCTAAGTCTTTAGAGGATGAGGGAAGGACCCCCATGGAGACCTCTATTTCTGAGTTGAAATCTCCATGGTAAGATTCTAAGAGCTGCCCTGTTTGGTGACCACGATGTGGTCAATATCCACAAATAATACCGATCTTTTTATGGAAGCTTCAAAATAGAACAGAGAAGTTGGCTTCTAAAGAAGTGAAATTAAAAAAAAAAAAGAATCATTTTCTTCCTAAGAGCCAATCATTTCAGGCTGAGTGACCCTTAACTTCTCATTCTCTATTCTTCCTCTTTCTTTCTTTCTTTCTTTCTTTCTTTCTTTCTTTCTTTCTTTCTTTCTTTCCTTCCTTCCTTCCTTCCTTCCTTCCTTCCTTCCTTCCTTCCTTCCTTCCTTCTCTCTCTTTCCCTCCCTCCCTCCTTCCTTCCCTTCCCTCTCTCCCTTCCTTGTCCTGGGGCTTGAATTCCGGGTGGGCTTGGCCACTGTCTCTGAACTCCTTTTGCTCAAGGCTAGCATTCTACTACTTGAGCCACAGCGTCACCTTTGGCTTTTTCTGTGATTAATAAGAGTCTCTCGGACCTTTTTTTTTTTTTTTGCCGAGGTTGGCTTTGAACTGCGAACCTCAGATCTCAGTAGAGGACAGTAGATGCCATGTTGGGGGAAAGTGTGTGTGTGTGTGTGTGTGTGTGTGTGTGTGTGTGTGTAGTGCCTTGGTATAGCTGAAGAGGAGAATATGAAGGCACAGGGTCTTGTGGGTGGAGATGACAGTGTGGGGAAGTTTTTGAATGCTGCTTTGGATGGAATTCCTCCCGTGAAATGATACAATGAAAGTGATTTATTTAGGAATCACTGGTCAGGAGTTATAAGAGAGGAAGAGAAGGAGAGGGGGGCAACATAGGTGTTGGGTTCATAAGCAGGAGGCTGCTTTGGCCCACTGTGGCATAAAGACCACTGAGAGACTGACCACATGATAACTCAGAGTTGCCCACCACGAAGGAGAGAGAGAGAGAGAGACAGAGACAGAGACAGACAGACATACAGACACAGACAGACAGACAGACACACACACACAGAGGCCGGGCTGCTTAGCCACCAGCTCTGTCCATGACTGGCTGAAGGCTGTACTGGAGTGGCTACTTCTGATCTTCCCTGCCTGGGCAGTGGCTTAGTCAGGCTCCTGGGATAAGAAGCACCACTCAGAGAGAGCAGTGAGGAACACTGAGATTTATAGACACACAGGTAGCCCTAACACGTGTTACAGATTCCAAAGCATTTGAAAACTGTACCTTTGTGGCACTTGCCCTAAGAACTCCATGAAGATTCTGGAGCTGGGTTTTTGTTTTCGATGGTTTCTTAGGTAAACTTGGAGTAGAGTTAGACACTGTGTATCATAGGAAATCTTTGTCCGGGTGATGCTCTCTAGGAGTAGGTGCTGGAAAAATGTTTAACACAAGCTTATCAGTGACTCTTGCAGAGGGCAGAGAGCAGGTGCTCCCAGAGCTGACCATGAGGCTGCCCTAGAGGCTTTGTGTTCTTTTGCTATACCACTTGAGCCACAGCTCCACTTTACAGCTTTTTTATAGTTTATTTTATTTTTTTGTAGTTTAGTGAAGATAAAGAGTCTTATAGATTTTCTTACCCTGGCTGGCTTTGAACCATTCTTCTTAGATCTCAGCCTCAGCTGGGATGACAGGTGAGAGCCACCAGTGCCCAGCCTGAGGGGAACTTTGAAGGGTTGGACAGTGGTGGGATTACTGGAGTAAGGAGGGGACAGGAGCAAAGGGGAGCTGAAGCCATCCATGAACTATTCAGAACCCAGCCCCAGGTTGAGATGGAGTTCTGGGGCAGACAAGCTATGGAGGAGGGAAGGGCAGCAGCAAGCGAGTTCGGCCTTTTCCTTGATTTCCTGCCCATCTCTAATCTACATGGAAGGGTCTGGCTGGAGCCTTGCATTTTAAACATTGGCACAGGAACCCCAAATCTGGAGGCTGCCTCTTTCTCCATTCCTGGAGCAGCCATGCCTTCTCAGCACTGTGCAAGGGCTCCAAGGGCTCCTGGAAGAGACTCCCCTTCCCTTCTCCAGGAACTTTAGTCTCAGAGCATGTGGATCGCTGCCTTCCTATGGGGCCTAGACCTGGCTTAGTGTCTAGAAGAGACTTAATTCTCCAAGAGCCCCAGATGGCAAAGAGGCTTGGGCTCTCTTTGGCTGGGAACAAGGCAGGTATAGGAACATAGCCTTGTTGGGTAGAAGAAACTGTCTGATGACCCTGGAGACGGAGGTATCATTTCACCAATGGCAGACGAGATGAGTCCTTGGCTGCTGGACAGGGCATAATGGCTCTGGCTTTGTGTATGGTGATAGAAGCTGAGAGAAATTAAGCCAGGGCAGATCTGTGTCTCCTGTAGCAGCCACAATTGCTGAATCTGCTGTTTCTGAGAAAGTGAAATTTCAGCCCCTCTGACTGACTGGCTGTCAAGACATGTGGACAGGGTGTCCGCCAAAGTCCCAGGTTTCTAGAGAGGAAATGGATAGTCTTGTCTAAAACCCTGTCTGTGCTGTGATGGTGAGGGGGTCTAGGTAGAGCTGGACCATGGGGTGAGCAATGCTACAAAGGACCCCCCCCCCCCCACCTATGTGGTTAGCCCTCTTCTTGGCTGCTGCTGGAATCTGACCACTTGGCTACCCTCAGATTCATATGCTAAAAATCCTCAACACCTCCTCCCCAGGGTGATGGTAGGAGGAATTCAGCCTCCTTGAGATGATTAGGCCACGAGGGTAGTGACTTTACTAATGGAATTAGTGCCCTTATGAAAGAGGCCCCAGAGAGCTGCCCTGCCCCTTCAGCCATGTTGAAAGCATAGTGAGGAGGGACCATTGAGGAGGAAGCAGCTCCTCACCAGATACCAGGTTCAAGGGATCCTGGACTTCCCAGCCTCCAGGACTGTGAGCAATACATTTCTGTTGCTTCTGAGCTATTCAGTTTATGGTATTTTGGCATGGCAGCTTGAATGGATTAAGATAGCTGCATAGGGGAAGGGGTGGCGAATGTAAGGAGGAGACTGAGGGGTGCATGCCCTGATATCCAGGGAAATGATGGTATGGCTCTTTCCCTACCCGTACCTCTCTTTTATACAAATAGGAATGGTTTTCTATGAGAGAGAGACAGACAGACAGAGATAGATAGAGATAGATAGATAGAGAGAGTGGTTGTTGAAATTTAGGCTATTAGGATGTAAGAAAAAAATAGAGAAAAGGGAGCTCTCCATGGTAGAGTGCTGAGGGGCTCTTCTTTTTTATTTAAAGACGTTAGAGGCTGATGTAGCTAAAAAACCCTTCAGCATCCTTTTCAGAGTCTGTTGTGTGTGCATCCATCCCCAGGCCCTTTATCTCTGTGGTTGTGCAGCTAGGTGGCCATGCAGAGTCTGCTGGGAGCCATTGCTTCCGGGCCCCACAACTTCACACAGAGTGCTTCGTCTACTCCTTCATCTGCCGCCTGGGCAGAAGGGATTCTGGGAATTTAGGGAAGGCAGAGACATGGATGATGGGAATCTCCATCCTAGGTCATCACCTGGAGAAGTTACTGCTCCCTTGTACACCACTCATTCGTCCATCCCTTCATTTCTTCACTGGATGATGCTGAGTACCTTCTTTCTGTCAGGAACCGCGTGGGGAGGTCATGGTGCCTGCTTTTAGCTGTGTGTGTATGAGTGAGAGGGGGGCTGGGAGAGGGAGGGCAAGCTGAGGGACGTGCTGGGTTTGGGGAAGGGACCTTGACAGAGTTTGGATTTTATTCTGCGCATTAATACAGAAGAGTAAGATGCTCAGAACAGCAGTTTTGAGCATGCCTCCCTACCCAGCCCCCCAATCCCTGGCCATGTAGATGAGCAGGAACTGAGGACCACATAGGTAGCTTCTGCTAACATCTTTGCTTTTCCCCCTCTCCTGTAGTCAAGAGTATGAGCTGATCTTAGAGGAGGAGGCATCTGACTGGGTTGGGGTGAATCAGAGAAGGTGCTGGAAAACAGAGGAATAACTTAGTGAGTTTTCTGAAACCTGCATGTCAGACTCATCTGGTTTGCAGATAGCAAAATTGATGTTTATCTGGAGGACACTGACGTCCATGCAAGCTCTGCCTGGGAGACACAGATACTATAAAGAGAACAGAGTTGGAAGGCAGATAGATGTGGCTTTGAGTACGGACTCTGTCCATATCCACTCTTGTGAAGTGGGTTAATTCCTTGGCTCCCCTGGGTCTGTCTTGTGGTAAGGGTCCTGTAAGACAAGTGTGAGGAAGGGACTGGCTCATACACAGGGATTTCCCTTCTTCTTCCTCTCCTTCTACCATCAGTGTTCGATCTGGAGGCAGGAGATTTGAGCCTTCTTTCAGCTCTCTCTCTATACAGTAGTCATTCCATCTGGATCAGGCTAGTGTGATCGATCTGCAGAAACCTGGGGACCAGGTCATCTTGCTGCTGGCAGAGGGCCAATCATTAGCTGACAGTTCTAGTTGGGATCTTGATGCTGTCTTTTGAACTTTCTCCTCTTCCACGGCTGCCTTCATCGAATTCATGACCCTGAGAGAGTAGCCATGCGTAGGACCTTTGCGTATCCATGGAGGTTCTCTGGGTAGCTCTGACTAGGACATTGCAATGCTAGGAAGATCCAGAAAGGACCACAAGGTTGAATGAGTGCTGAGCCTGGAATTTGATGTCTTCTGATCTAGGCTAAAAGCCTAACCTAGAGAGTTCCTTTATGTCCTGGATTGGGAGGTGGGGGTGGGGGAAAGGGGTTGGCAGAGAGGTGGCAACAGACAACAGGTTGAGAGAAGGCCACAGCACTGAGAAAGACAGCTCACCCCTAAGGACAGGTAGCCCATAGAGCTTTACAGAGTGTGGACTGATATGGGTCCCTGCCCCCAGAGTCACCAGATGAAGTTCTAACGTCTAGTACCTCAGAATGTGATTGCGTTTGGAGACAAGTGATTAAATAGTACATGAAGCCATGGGGGTGGGCTCTAGGCCAACACAACACATATTCTTCAAGAAAGAGATATTTGGATACAGAAATGTACACAGCAGGGAGTCACTGTGATGAAGTAAGGAGAAAGCAGCCACCTGAGGTGAAGGAGAAAGGCTCAGAAGGAACCAGACTTGCCAATGCCTTGAGCTTAGACTTCTAGCCCTCCACAAGGAATAGAAAGTAAATTGCTGTTATTAAAGCCAACCACTGTGAAACGTTTGGTCACAGCCCTGGGAAAGTGAGCTAACCTTGAATGCAAGAGAAGTTTCTCAAGTTCCAGCAAATAGCTCTGTGCTTTTGTAAACTGAGAACCCTGGTGCCTAGAGCGGCAGATGGTGTAGTTGATGAGCACGTTGCAGAAGTGAAGGAAGAAGAGTCAGGGTTCCAGGTGGGACCTAGCACAGGTCTGACACCCTGGCAAGGGTTCTCAGCTTCCCCAGTATGATGTGCACACACCCCTCAAATCCCACAGGGTGTGTCACTAGCTGACGGGATCCTATACCTCAGCCAACACAACATGGCTTATAACCTGTTTGTAGTGACACTCTCTGCTCCAAATCTAGTTCAAGCAACTAAGCTATTTTTTGTTTGCATACGTGTTTGTTCTGTTGTTTGAATAATACTGTCACTTTCGCTATATTATTATCTGGGAATAAGTGGAAAACTGAGGAGTTTAGGGATACAGAGAAGATATATAGGTTTATTTTGTTGTTGTTTGCTTGTTTGTTGGTGGTGGGGCTTGAGCTCAGGGCCTGGGAGCTGTCCCTGAGCTCTTTTGCTCAAGGCTAGTGCTCTACCATTTTGAGCTACAGCCTCACTTCTGTTTTTTGAGTGGTTAATTGGAGGTAAGAGTCTCATAGGACTTTTCTGCCCCAGCTGGCTTCGAACCATGACCCTCAGATCTCAGGCTCCTGAGTAGCTAGGATTACAGATGTGAGCCACTTGTACCTGATGTGTAGCTCTTACAATCTTAGCAGACAGAGCTTAGAAAGAACAGCTTTATTGGATATGCATATGGTTGACTTCCAGAGATTGAATGTGATTTGAATTGGGCAAGAAAAGAACAGAATGGAAGGGCCACACACAGAAGGAAACCATTTCTGAAGACTGTGTCTAATGGCAAGGGGCAATTTGTAAATGTTTTTGCTCTTGGAGAATGGAAGATTCCATTTAGAACCTTTAACTCTGCTATGTGAGCTTCATATACCTTTCTGAGAATGCATAGCATAGCTAGTAGATGGGGGAAACAAACAGCCACAGATTAAATGGGTTAAAACAGCATCCTAAAATCTATTTAGTCTCAGCTCATTGGTCTCTAGGTTAGAAGTCCAGATGAACTTGGCGGGGTTCTGTGCTCAGGGTATCATAATGTTGAAATCAAGGTGTTGGCTGGATTGGTTCGGGCTGGATGAGAATCTGGAAGCTCTGAGGAGGAATCTATTTTCAAGCTCATTCGGGTGGTTGCCAGTTTCTTCTTGCTATCAGTCTGAAGTTCCTGTGTGCTCAATAGCTCTCAGCTTCCTGCTTGCAAGACTCCCAACTTTTTCCCCATGGTCTATGCCATTTTCAAACCAGTAACAGGTCAAACTTTGACTTCCTCTTTATCCCCAGCTGGAGAAAAATCCTATTTTCCCTTTTAAGATCAACAATGCCATAAGACATACACAAGGAATGATGTCTCATGACCACTAGTTTAGAGATCTTGTGGGCTATTTCTAGAAATTCTGATTGTCCCACCCTCTAGATGCTTATATGCCAGAATCCTTTGGAGTGGACATGCTCACTGTCTGATTTCCTAAACCCGTGTAAGTCAGCAAGGACACTCTAATCCTGACATTATCATCGTGCTACTCTCTACCACAGGGTGCCATCTCTAGATGGAGTGATCTTTGCTTTATGAGTCAGAGTATGAATTTTCTTCCCACTGTATTTTGTTGTCTAGGAACCTGAGATGTAGCAACATTAATGCAGTTTGAGTGTTGCCTCTCACCCAGCTCTCTGGATTTAGAGCAGGTTGCTTAACCTCCATCATGCTCATTTTCTCTTCTCCCAATTGGTTTGTAAAACCTTATTCTCATGTGTCTATACCTTAATGTGCAAAGGTTCTCCTGAAAAACAAGCTACAAAGCAATTTTGTAAGTAATACTACTTCTGTATAAATGATTAAGAGTTATTAATACACCTTTGTTGTTGTTGTTTGCCAGTCCTGGGGCTTGGACTCAGGGCCTGAGCACTGTCCCTGGCTTCATTTTGCTCAAGGTTAGCACTCTACCACTTGAGCCACAGTGCCACTTCCGGCTTTTTCTGTTTATGTGGTGCTGAGGAATCAAACGTAGGGCTTCATGCATGCAAGGCAAGCACTCTACCACTAAGCCACATTCCTAGCCTATTAATACATCTTAAATAATGAATACGAATTATTTTTTGTGTGTCTGCCATGACCTGGGTTTCAACTCAGGGCCTGGTGCTCTGCTTGGCTATTTCACTCAACATAGGGTCTACCACTTGAGTCACACTTCCATGCCTGGCTTTTTGCTGGTTAATTGGAGATAAGAGTCTCATAGACTTTTCTGCTTCAAACTGTGATCTTCAGATCTTAGTTTCCTGAGTAGCTAGGATGACAGGTGTGAGCCATCAGTGCCCAGCAATGAATAATTAATCATACCATGTATAAAACTCCAAGTACACCTGTATTATTTTTAAACTCAGAAATGCAATAAAAGTAAACTTAAAAGATACAATGAAATGACATGCCTGAAATTGTCTATCATACTATCTGGTGTACAGTAGGTCTTGGTATTTTGATTTCACAGTTGCAGAATCTTTTCTCAAGGGAGGGAGGCGGGAGGGAGGGAAGGAGGAGAGCCTCCTTCCAAGCAGAGAAAGCCACAGCCAGACAGAGGAGAAGAAATCAGAGCACCGTGGGCTCCTGCCTGACGGGCTGGGGAAGGGAAAAAGGAGGCTCCAGTTCCAGAATCCCAAAATAGTCCTGTCTGTGGACCTCAAGGATTTTAGAGAAAACCCTCTCCTCCCTTGGGCTCTGGGGCAGAGCACTTGTCTAGGGAAGTGCAGATATAAAAAGTCTCTTGTCAGACTCCATTGTTAATATTCGCTCTCTTAATTCTCTCCATCTTGGCTTGGCAGTTGGGACTGGAGATTACCAGATGATGTTTTGAAAAGATAAACTTTCGTGTCTGTCACTTAGGACTGCAGAACAAGCTGCAGGTACACGTGAAAAATGTTCACTTGCTCCTTCTTGGTGGAGCCCTGGAATGGCAGGTGTGAGGGGTGCTTGGGGGAGAATGAGGATCTGCCCCTGTTTCTGCTGCTCCTTTTCTGTGCGGTCACCACGATGGGCAGGCTGACTACCATCCTCGCCTTTAGAAACATTAAGGTTTTCACATGAGCACCCTCCTAGAGTCATTTCCAATAGTTTGAATATCATGAACCCCCAAATATTAGAAGACTGTTCTGAGAACCAACACAAGCGTGTCAACTAAGGGCAAAATAAGAAGAAGTAAGACAGCTTTCTTGGGACAGAATCATTTTCCACACCTCCAGCATATAGGAAGGGCATAATTTAGAAGAATATTCCATCTTCAAAAAAGGAAGCTCAGTGCCACATAAATAGAAAAAGCTGGAAGTGGCGCTGTGGCTCAAGTGGTAGAGGATTAGCCTTGAGCAAAAAGAAGCTCAATGACAGTGCCCAGGCCCTAAGTTCAAGCCCCAGGACTGGCAAAAAAAAAAAAAAGTAAGATCATGAGCCTTCAAAGGGTTTGAATATTTGCCTTGTTCCATTGAGTAATAAGTAATGGACCTGTCCTCACAGAGCCACAGGACAACTGGGAACCAAGACATCATGGGCATAGCTGTGGGGTTTGGCAGAGCTGAATTCTGCTTTGTGATCTTTCAGAGGCCAAGTTTGAACCTTAAAGTTCTTATTTGTGGGGAAAATAAGACAATGTGACAGTTGTAAGGACTGAAGGAATTAGCCACAGTAAAGTGCATGCACAGGATGGCTCCCTGCATATCATAATTGATGAATCCATGTAAAGTCATTTTTATTGTTATTAGAAAGATGGTGCACAGAGAAGTCATAGTTACATAAGTCAGATAAAGAACACCTTTCTTTTTAGACAATGTCACACCTTCCCTTGCTCTTCCCCAGGTATCTCCCTGTTCTTAAGTTATATAGTTGTACAGTTCACTTTCACTATAGTGACTAGTGAGTACCATTGCTGCCTTTATTCACTCGTTGTCTCTCCATTTCTGTACCTTCCCTTACAGTTCCAAAGACATAGGAAGGATCAAGTAGAACAAACAGGAAAGAAAGCAAAAATAGCAAAAAATAAAATAAAATAAATCCTCTTGTTTCATTTCCTGGAGTTCAATAAATATAATTTTGTGTGATCAGATGCACATAGGCATTGCGCCTTTGTGTTCCTTTCCTAAGAGCATTTTTCTTTGGTTTCATTGTGTGTGAATGCCTAGAGACCTGTATATTTTATTATGTCCCGGTATTTTAGATCTAGCTTCCATATATGTGAGAAAACGTGTCATTTGTCTCTCTGAGCTTGGCTTACCTCACTTAACATGGTTTATTCTCGGTCCATCCACTTCCTTGCAAATTACATAATATTATTCCTTCTAATGGCTGTGTAAGTTCCATTGTGTATGGGCACCACATTTTTTGAATCCACTCATCTATAGTGGGGGCATCTGAGCAATTTCCATAACTTGAATATTGTGAACAGTGCAGCAATGAACATGGATGTACAAGTGTCTTTATGGTATCCTGGCCTGTGATGTTCTGGGTCGATGCCCAGTGGGGTTATCGCTGTGTTATAGGGAAGATCTATATTTAGTTTGATGGCAAACCTCCACACTGATGTCCAGGGTGGTTGAACTAGTTTACATTCCCACCAACAGTGCAGTAGGCTTCATTCCCCCCTATATCTCGGCCACCATTTGTTCTCGTCTGAATTCACAATGCTGGCCAATCTAACTGGGGTGAGATGGAATCTCAGAGTTGTTTTGATTTGCAGTTCCTTTATGGCCATAGATAATGAGCATTTCCTCATGTGTTTGGTTGCCATTCTTACCTCTTCTTCTGAGAAGTCTCTCCTTAACTCCTTTGCTAAACTCATTTAAAAAAAAAGATCAATTGCTATAAATGTTTGTGAGGATGCAAGGAAGGAAAAATACCACAGATATTGTCTCTAGGATTTTGGATTTCTTCAAATTTCTTAAGTCATTACAGCATTAGTGAGTCACTCCAATTTCCACCTAATATGTGAAAGGATGAGAAAAATGTCATGGCGGGAATAACTTCCTGGGGTCCACATTATTTCAGGGATGAACACTTTTAAGTGGGACAAGCAGGTGTGTCACTCGAATGTCCCAGGGATCTTAACTTGGAAGATACTTTCAGCTCCACCCTCTCTCCTGACTTTGTTACCCTTTGGCCATCTCTACATGATTGTCTCATCTCAAGCTCAAGTCGCTTTCCCTCTTAAGTTTGCTCCTCTTTCTCTGTTTATCTCATAGCAATTGATACCATTCATCCTTTACTCTCAAGCTAGGAATGATCTTCTTAGCTTCATGTTTACCCTTCTGTCTCCCACAATCTCATTCTTCAGGAAAAATCTGGCTCACTAGATTATAATATATCTCTTGAATTTGTTAATTCTCATACAACCCCAGGACCTGCTTTTAGGCTATTTCTCCATCACTTATTCCTTAGATACTAGTTTCAACCTTCAAATCACCTTACCCCAAATTCATGACTGCCACAACATCTATTTTCCTAGAATATCTGAAAAGTCTTCAATGGCGCCCCATTGCATCCAGGGCCAGGTGGGTGCACCTTAGTGGCATAGTACTTGTGGCCTTGCTTCTGCCTCTCTCCCAGGTCCTACTGCCTGTCTTACTCAGTGGCATCCATGGCTAACACCTTTATACTAGAAAATCACCTAGAGGTTGGGGATTCCTTCATGAGTCATTGCCCTCTGTCTCTCTTTTGTCCCCACCTGAAGAACTCCTCACCCTTAAAACTTATGAATTACCATGGTGAAATCCCTTTGCATGATCATATATACTGGAAAAAAATGGACCACAGGAAAGTAAAGCAGGCTGTGTTTGGGAAGGGCATCATGGGAATAGAATGTGAGTAAATAAATGAGAGTGGGTGTGGTCCAGACTACTTGATGATTATGTATGGAAACACAACAGTGAAACCTCTTGACACTGCTTTAAGAAGTGGGGGGGGGGTGATGAAGGAGCAAAATGGAGTGGGTGACTTTGATTGAGGTGCAAGGATGTATGTATGGAAATGACACAGACAACCCTTTGTACAACTAATACACATGCTAATGACTTTTTTTTTTAAAGGTAAAGCTTATAATACCTTCCTGATTGTTGTAGTGGGCTGGAGAATCCTTTCTTTGACTTTACCCATGTCCTTTGGACTGCATTGCAGTAAAACACAGTGATTTACCAAATGAATTTTCAGTGAGGTCTAAGTCTAGCACTATCACTTGCTAGCCTTGTTGAAGATGAGCAAATTATTTAACCAGTGAATCTTAGCTTTCTCAGGTGGACAATGAGGAATGATGGTTGTAGGACTTATCTCCTGGGGATAGTGTGAGAATGAAAAGAAATAATGCATTTAAATAAAATGCTGCACAGAGTGTACTCTCTCGATAAGTATCAGTCATTCTAATCATTTACGTGTCATCCATCTTCATTCTAATCATTTATATGCCATCCATCGCTGGCTGAGGGGAAAACATTGGGCCTGAGAGGAACAGAAGAGAGAAGATGGGCTGAGAGGAAGCAGCTGTTGAAAGATAGAGCATGGTGTGCAGTCTTGGGACTCTGTGAAAGGAAGAGCATCTGGGGCCTGGTCCCCATACACTGGGGTAGCCAGTTTTTCTCTGGCCCATATCTCAGTCGGGTGAGAACTACTGGATCTATTCCATCCTCACAGCCACAGTGAATAACTTGTCCTCATCTGCTTGGGACTTTCCTTGCTTGCTTTTGTGTCTAATAATACTTTGCGTCCCATGGCTCCACATGAGAAGAAACCCAGGCTTATTGGCCATTCTCTGTACACCTGTGTATGGGATTGGAAATGGGAATGATACCAGACTTTGTCAGGATTCCAGGAAGGGTGATCGCAGATATCCTAAATCTTACCAGGAAACCAGAGACAGACGACAGTCTCATGCTGTTGTTGTCTTCTACAGGACAGAACCCTGTACTTCCCAGCGTGTTCTCCCACCTCTGATCTCACTTGATCCTAACAGCTTTTTAACTGTAAAAATATCGTATACGCATAAGTAAATATTTATGCCTACACATGTACATGCTATGTATATCTATTAATTATTGAAGAACATACATATTTATGCTTGATTACCTAGAAATTTACATTTAAACTTCTTCCTGCCATAACGATGGTTACAAAATGGTATTGTAAGCATTTAAAGCTGGTAAGGGAACTTGGCTTCCATTTAGAAGAAAACTTTTCTAAAGAAAAGTTGAGGAATGAAGTCCAGCGGGGATCCCAGACAACCGAGTGACTTTCACCCCTCTGTTGTTCTTGTCAGGCTGTGTGTTGAATACTTTTTGACCCAGTGTCTTTTCCTGGGGTGGAGCAAATTGTCTCAACTAAAGTCAGAAGGCCAAAGGAGCAACTAAGGTGGAGTTGTAAGAGGAAGGATTATGTTCGGGGGTTTTGTGCTGACCTAGTGTGAAGGGTACCAGGTGGGTGTACAGCTTCTGGCATGTTCTAGTGTCTTTTCCCTCCAAAATCCACCAACTTCTTTCCACCATCCATGGCCAAGTTGCATCATCTCCTTCTTCAATAACTGCCAACAGTCTCCCAATGAGCCACACAGCAGCCAGAGCAATCACTTTCAGAAGTCATTGCCATTCTCATGCTCAAATCCTTTCCAGGCCTCCCTATTCCCCTTAGCATAAACCTAAACTCCCTGCTTTGATAAGACCTTGCCTGATTGGGCTTCTTCTCCAGTCATGGTTCTAGCATCTGTCAATCTAGGCCCTGTAGTTTCCTTTCAGCTCCAGAATCTCTCTCTCTTGTTTCTACAGACCACTCCTTTTCATCTTAAGCCTGAGTCTATTTATCTTTGCCAAATTTCCAACAAGGTGGTCTAGCCCTTTGTTCCGCTATTCACTGTCTTCACATCATTCCCATTTTGTAATTACATAGGTATTGGATTACTTCCCATATATGACCTGACTTTCCTACCAGGTGATAAGCACTTCCAGGCAGAGATTGGTCTACTTCCATTCTACTTTGCACTAGTAAAACCTGCATAAATGTTTACCAACAGAATGATGTGTGTAAAGAGCTGATAGGTCAAGCTAAGTTCAGAGACTGATAAACAAGCATACATGCTGGGAGGAGAAATTATTTATTCATCCACTAACTTATTTACACACTCAAATATTTATTGGCTCTGCCCTATGCTAGATGTTGGGTTCCTTCCCTTTAGAGGCTCACAGTTCAGCAGTACAACAAGGGCTTAGTGAAGGAATGCAATGTGCAGGGGCCACGGGAGAAGGAACACTTCAGTCTACTGGGGAACAAAGGAAGGCTTTGAAGAGTTGAATTCTGAGAGATGGGTTGGGAGGCATGAGTAAGAGTTTGCTGTCTGGTAGCATGAGAGAAACGGTTTGATGTAGAATGATATGCAACTGTGATGGTGTGAAAAAGCATGGAGTGTTTGGGGAACATGAAAGTACTCCATTACTGCTGGGGTGTTTAATGACAGGAGATGTCTTTAGGTGATGGCAAATTGATGGCTATTGAGTTGTGGGATGAATGAGATCATGTCTCTGAGTTAGGGATGTCACTCTGGCAGCTTTGTTGTGGGGGGGGAAACAGAAGGGGTGAACTGGAGACTGAGATGACTGAAGGGGATTGCGTAAAACTCTATGCCAAGTTTCCCTACCAATGAATTGTTACGTTCTTTCTCCTCTTGAGCTCAGACTGTATGTACCTCAGAATCCTTCTTGACACATCACTCTAGGCAGGAACAACTCATCAGTAGCACTTGGCTCAGTAGATGAAGCCTGCATGTTCTTGGACTAGATACTTGCCAATTTTGATTCGATTTCAAAAGATATGTAAACTCAACCAAGAATATTTTCACTCTAGTATAGGAGAATGCCATAACTCAATGCGTGGCTTGAATAGCACACTGGCACTTGCAGTGCTGGGAGGTGGTGTTTCCAGGTATTCTGCCAAGGCAGAGTTGCTGACTTTCTGTGTATACAATATTGTTTCTTTGCCCTGGGTACACTCCGGTAGCCCAGGGATCTCACTTCTTTCTGCCTGGTTTTGGAAAGACCAAATGAGATAATTTCTGCAGGGCCAGGGCCAAGCCCGAGTCTTTAAGCCAGGTTTAGTTCCAGAACTCCTTTCTGTACTCTGATTTCAAGAAGAAAGCAAACAGTCCCTGAGCATTGCTAGCTACTAGTCTTTGATTAACTACATTCACCTTTGAGGTTTCTTTTGGGGGGGGGGGTTAAAATTCTAATACCTCCTCCTCCTCCTCCTTGTCCTCCTCCTCGTCCTCCTCCTCGTCCTCCTCCCCAGTCCTGGAGCTTGAACTCAGGGCCTGAGCACTGTCCCTGGCTTCTTTTTGCTCAGGGCTAGCACTCTGCCAACTTGAGCCACAGCACCACTTCTGGCTTTTTCTATATATGTGGTGCTGAGCAATCGAACCCAGGGCTTCATGTATATGAGGCAAGCACTCTTGTCACTAGGCCATATTCCCAACCCCCTAAATTAAAATTCTTAATATCTCTAATTTTGCATTTGCTTATTTATAAAAAAAAATGTGGCTGGGAACACTTCCTTCCTGTGGTTGTGGCAAGTATTAAATGATGTAATAATCACCAAGGCACCTAAGAGTGAACAGATGCCCAGAAAAGCCTGCTCTTTCTGCCCTTTCTTTGGCAAGCAAGACTGGCTGTGTTTCAGCAAAGGAAGCTGCCATCGAAGGTCCCCAGGGAGAAGCGCAGGCTTTGCTCTGGGCTCTGAAATCCCTTGTGCCCATGACTTAATAGACTTACAATTGGTTAATTTTCTCTTGACATTGATCAGCAACGGGTCGCGTCTGGCACCACTGGCCTGGCCCTCTGGGGGGTGTGGGGGGGGGGAGCCCAGAGATGCCTGGCCTGGCCTCTCTAACCAGAAATTCAATAACTTTTTCATATAAATTGTCCGTAAGAGAAAACTTCTTGTTTTCCGCCGTTGTCGCTGTTTCAGCATTTTTCTGTACAAGATGAAAAACTTTTGCATTGAGCAAAATACAGATTTATGGTCAATAAAGTGAAGTTTAACAGTTTATAGGAGCCATACTTTTCTTTCTTAAAAGCTGATATTAAAAGCCATTTTTCCCCCCGTCTTTGTAAAAATGGCTCTTCTATCAATCAGCATTCCAGTTTGTTTCCATGATGGGAGAATTAGGAAAAACTCGCTCATCAGAGGGCCTGCGGACAGCCGCCCATCATCTTTGCAAGAGTGGAGTCAGCAGTGGGCACGATGGGAAATCTTACTCAGCTTGAGGGCATTTGTGAAGGCTTCCTGGAGGAGGTGATGTCTGAATTCAGTCCTGAAGACGTGTGAGGAAAGAAAGGGCAGCCCAGGCAGAAGAGGCTATGGGATGGAGGTCAGGTGGCAGACCAGCCACACCCTCTGCTACAGTAAACCTTTGATCAAGGCAGAATATAAAGCCTGGTATTTCTTCCTCAACTTGGGGGTAACTCTGAAGGGCCATCCCAGCTTCTGAGCCCCCTCCATTCGGTTTTGGGGAAGCTGGGCTTATGTTGCTCAAGTGAACTGCCACCTGTCTCTTCTTCTGCCCATGCCTGCTCCCTTGCATCTCCTATGGGTGTGAACTCTTCTCCAAGTGCATTCCCTGACAAGCCTCCTGGACCCAAGCTTGCATCTGAGGGTCTGCCTCCCAGGAAACTCAGCCTGTGATACTTGGCTTTGGCATTTGTTTCTGACCATGAAATGACAGTCTGATCAGATACTGCTGGCACATATATGTGTATGCTCCCCTACCCTATGCACACAGACTCATATCATCTTAGATGTTACTCCCTTGGATCCAGCTCTCATCTTCACAAGAGAGTGCTCTGATCCCTTCCTGGCACCCCATCTCCTCTCTGCTTCCTAATCACCAGGTATTTTCCTTGCTTGGAGTCTTCCCCTGACCTTGGAGAGGAGACAGGAGAAACCTGGACATCTTTAGCATGGTGTTATCATCTCATGTTCGAGGCACCCTGGGCTTGGGTGTCAGAGGGCATTTGAGGGCTGTGTCCTTGGAGTCCCTTATGCCGGGCCGTGGGGACGGGTGGTAAGGATTTCTGCAAGGATCTCAGATCTTGAAGAGCCCAAGTCACAGCTCACGTCCTCTTGGAACAATGAGGCTTGATGAATGGGGTGTGATGTGCAATTGCTGATGAATATCAAGCTGATTCCTTCTGACAATCTACACGGTGCATGTGTGGGAGCAAAACTATGTGGTCTCAGGAGGATTCAATATGGGCTTGAAGTTTCCCAACTTCCTGGCCTCAAAATTGATGTGTGTGAAGGAAAAAAAATACAACAACAACAACAACAAAAAGCCCAGAAACAGCAAAACCCACAAAGCAATATTTCCCAAGGCAAAGCCTGACATTATGACTGTCTCTTTAAGTGCTTGAATTGAATATATATATATATATTTTTTTTTTCTCAACTGCATCTTCTGACTGACAAAGCTCTTTCTTGCCAAAAGCAACTGTTATAAAATTATGACTTGCACATATATAATGTTTGTGTTCAACAAGAAAAACAGAAATACCACCTTATTTTGTGGTTACAGCTGCACAATTCACATCCGGCAAGACCGATCATATTAAGGTTATGCAATCATCTAATTGCAGAGACAAGCCTTGAGTAATAACTCCAAATGCTCGCACTTCAATCTGCACAACAGAGTCATTGCAGACTCCTGATTAGCGCCTGACAGCGTTCGGGTACCATTATCCACTCTGGCATTGTCTAAATCTCCATTTTCTGCTGAGCCAATCTACCCACTAACTGATCTATGACAAACACAAACATCACAGCAAAGCTGTTTGGGTCACACACACACACACACACACACACACATATTTTTCAGCTCCCTGTAAAATAAAGTTTTCCCCTGTCTCCAGAGAAATCAGCCTCCTCTACCCCATGAACACCCTGCCCCTCTTTTCCTTGTCAGGAAGCTGTAGGTGACTGTGCAAGGAATTTATCAATTTTTTTAATTAATCTTTTTTCTTTATTGTCAAAGTGTGGTACAGAGAGGTTACAGATTCATATGTAAGCTGGGAATATGGCCCAGTGGCAAAAGTGCTTGCCTGGTATACATGAAGTCCTGCGTTAGATTCTTCAGCACCACATATATAGAAAATGGCCAGAAGTGGTGCCGTGACTCAAGTGGCAGAGTGCTAGCCTTGAGCAAAGAGAGGCCAGGGACAGTGCTCAGGCCCTGAGTCCAAGGCCCAGGACTGGCAAAAACAACAACAACAACAACAACAACAACAACAACAACAACACACACACACACAAACAGATTCATATGTAAGGCAGTAAGTACATTTCTTGTTCAACTTGTTTCCTCCCTCATTTCTCCCCTCCCCTTCCCCTTTCCCCCCATGAGTTGTGCAGTTGATTTATAACAAATGGTTTTGTAAGTATTGCTTTGGGAATGGTTTGTCTTTTTGTCCTTTGTCTCTTAATTTTGATATTCCCTTTCCCTTCCCCAGTTCTAATACCCGTATAAACAGTATCCAGGGTGTTCGGATGAGATATAGTGGTAATGGGGGTACAACCACAGGAAGGGAATACAAGAGAAGCAAAAGTAAAAAAAACAATCAAACAAACAAACAGACAAGAAAAAATACAAAAGGTACGGTTTCATATGGCATTATTATCAACATGCCATGTGAATTTATCAATTTTTTTTTTTACCCATTTACTGCTACTTAGAGCTTAGAGCTTGGCTCCAAGGTGGCTTAAATTTTTTTTTATTTGTTGTAAAGGTGATGTACACAGGGGTTACAGTTATATCAGTAAGGTAATGAGTACATTTCTTGTTGAACACTGTTACTCCCCTCCCTGTCCAAGGTGGCTTTGTTGGTTATCTTCCTGTTCCTTAGATCTGTCTGTGTCCCTGCTTGCAATTTCCAAGGGTACCGTCCTTTCAAAGTCTGTCAAGGATCTCCACCTCTTTTACTGTGCCTGCCACCTCAGCTCCCGTCTCTCACATTTTCCCCTGGATTATTGTATTCCTCTCCTTGCTGTGTTCTCAGTGTCTACCCTTTTTCCCTCCATACCCCCTCCCCCATGTGGAAGATGAAGTACTTTTCCCTTTGTAGTTCCATAATCATCTACTTGGCATTTAAAATTTTTTAATTGGCACATAATATTTGTATGTATTTATGGGGTACAATGTGTAGTTTCGATTCATATATTATGTAATGATCAAACCAGGATAATTAGCATTTCCATCTTGTCAAACTTTACCATTTCTTTGTGTTGGGAATGTTGAATAGCCTCTCGTCTAGCTATTTTGAAATACATAATGAATTGTCAGAGACTATATTCTTTCTGCTGTGTGCTGGAAGTCACTCTTCCCCTCTGGTCCCTGTTGTCCTGCTTCCATTTATCATAAGCCCCTTTTTCTGAGCCTCTGTAAAACTCTGTCTGCTTTCTGCTCCCAGGAGACCACTATTTTGGCTTCTGCATAGGAAGACACATACTTTTTGAAAGTGTCAGGTAAAAGTATTCTTCTACCCCAAACCTTATGCTCTTTCCTTGTCTCACTCTTGAGCTCATGGTGTCAGATTTCTGGACTCATCTCCTATTTCTCTCTGACCTCCCTCCCTTCTAGCCTCTCTCTTCCTCTCCCCTTCTCCTTTCCCCTCCCCTTCTTCCTCCCTCCCCTTTTTCTCCTTCCCCCTCCCCTTCCCCTTTCCTCCTCCCCCTTTTCTTTTTTCCTCCCCTACTTTTTCTTTTTACTCTCTCTCTCTCTCTCTTTGAACTCAGGACTTAGGCCTTGTCACTTAGCTGTTTTGCTCACGGCTAACACTCTACCCTCGAGTCACAGCTCCTCTTTCAGCTTTTTGATGGCTAATTGGAGTCAAGAGTCTCTCTCAGGGATTTTTCTGCCTGAGTTGGCCTTGAACCATGATCTCAGATCTTAACTTCCTTCCTGAGTTGCTAGGGTCCCACTAGAGTGCTAGAGCCACTGGTGCCTAGAGACTTAAAAAAAAAAATACAGGTTCTTGCTATTATCCATAACATGCAATGGACATACTTCTGCCATTAGAGAAGCACGCTCATTTAGGAGTATCATCAACTGTAGATTCCAACACTGCCTCCTCTGCGTTTTCCATGACTTTGTTCTAGATGGAGGTACTGGCCCCCACCAAAGACCTGTTGGCTATTCTGTATCTACCAGAGCTCTTGGAAAAGTCCCCTCTGTGCAGAATGCAATGCAATGTCTTGGCTGGGAAACGTGCATGGTCTTCCAACAGATTCCTCTCCTTCTCTTGCTTCATCTCTCTCCACTACCCCACATACAGACTTGGGGTTTCCTCCAAGCCTACCTCCTTGCCTTTGCACAACCAGTGCCTCTGTCTGGAATGCTGTTCCTGCACGGACTTCCTTCCTCTCTCTTGCTTGTGTTCTAAGATCTAGACTAACTCTTCCTTCCTCTCTAGTGAGGACACTAAGGACTATATTTTATGTTTTATTTCTAGAGTGGCTCTTGCTCAGTAGAACCTAATATAGCTTTCACACATCTTAGATTCTGTGCTGGCCCTTGGTGACTTGAGAATGTAGTGGCAGTGTGCACATTCCAGGTTCTACAACATACCAGGTACTTTATGAATGGACTTCAGTGCATCTGAGCAGATTGATGGGTAAAGGAGTTGTTATAATGCAGCATGCCAAACACCCTAGCCAAAGTGTAGACAGGGTGTTATGATTTCTCCTGGGATTGGGTGAGCAGTGGAAGCCTCAAGGAAACCAGTTCAAGTTAGATCCTAGAAGACAGATAGTATTCATTTAAAAACAGCTACTTGAGCTGAGTGCTGGTAGCTCATGTCTATACTCCTAGTTACTCAGGAGGCTGAGCTCTGAGGATCCCTATTCAAAGCCAGCCTGTGCAGGAAAGTCCATGAGAATCTTATCTACAATTAATCACCAAAAAGCTAGAAGTGGACCTGTGGTTTAAATGGTAGAGTGCTAGCCTTGAGCAATAAAAGCTCAGAGATAGTACCCAGGCCCTGAGTTCAAGCCCTAGGACCAACAAAAACAAGCAAACAAAACCCCCTACAACTCCCTGGGTATACAAGAGGGGACCAAAGTCATGGCTTCTCTGAGCTTCAGTGACTTCACTTCTAAAATGGACATCATGACTCACACCCTGGCCTCGTCACACCCCAGCCCCTGGTTAGATTACCTATGTAAAAGATACTATTCATATTTCTTCCTGGATACTTCCTATCCCAGTACATGTGACTCTACCCTAGAGCTGGGTAGACAAGAGAGCTTGAACTGGAGTTAAGACTTCTAAGAGGGATGCTTGGCCATTGGCAGATGGGAGTTGGATGTATCAGTACCCCAGCTGTCTCTCCCCTTTGGTGGACAGCTATGCTGGCTCTTGGAGCTCCTCAGCAGAACTTCCACTGGCCCATGGTGGCAATCTTACTAGCCCTAATCTCCTTGACCTGCTTCTTTCTCCTGACTATCTTACTTTCTCTGCCCCCTACCGGTGTTTCCTGGGATTACTCTCTGAATACACTGGCTGTCCTGGAATCCTTCTCTTAGGTTCTACTGTGGCAATGTCAGGCTTTGTGTACCCAGTCTCCCTGACACTTCTTTCTGCTCTCAAGCTTCCTTTAACCATACAGAGTTTTTATGTAGATTATCACACACACACACACACACACACACACACACACACACACACACACACACACACACACACACTGTTTCTGGAGCATAAAAACCCACAGACAATAGGAACCCAAAACACCTAGGCTCAGCAAAATGCAAAGAGGGTGTGGATTTTATTTTACAGCATATGTGTGTGGTGGTGGTGGTGGTGGGGATTCTCCATCACCTCCTGTGTTCTCTGGCCTAGAGGCATTTGAAACTGATTGCTGTGGGGCCAGGGAACATACTAGAAGCCTGATCTATGTGCCCTTTGTTATTCCCCCCAAGTCCTTCACTTCAAGCGGGATGAAAGGAGAGCTTATGTGTCTACCTCTCCCAGTACCCTCCCTCCAGAGACCGGGCTCTCCTCCCCTCCCCCCCCCCAGACCCCAGGGTGAGGCCTTTGGACAAGGGGTTCAGTCTGTGGCTCTCACTTTCTGGCCTGGGGAAATTGCTGGCTCAGCCATCCGGTTCAGCTCTGCCCACGCAGGAGCTCAGCCCTCCCATCCAACTGCTCCCTAGCCTGCTCCCTAGGGACTGCGCATTTGGAATCAATTAGAATCAACAATCAGCCATGGGACCTCTCTCCTCCCGGCTCAGCCCCCAGCTGGGAAACCCTGGCAGGCACTATCTCTCAGGATGCAGAAAGAGATGATTCTTTCTTTCTTTTTTTTTTTTTTTTTCTGGAGATGAGATGAGGAAACTGAGGTTGGAAAAGAGGTATTAAAAGAAAATGGTCTTGGTAGACAGAACTAGCTACTTACAAACCGGTGGCTCTGTGTCAAAGAGGGAGTCTGAGGGTGCAAGCCTAGCGGCACCTGCCAGTGCCAGCTTCCTGGAGCCTCGTTTGTGGGGTGGCAGGGGAGCGTGTGGCATTCGTACCAACACCAACATCTGGGGCAGGGTGGGGGCGGGGGGTCTTCATTAAGATGCAGTGACTCTATTGGCACCAAAATAAACGTGACATTTATCAGAACCTGCTAAATCTATTCAGTGCTTGCTTCCTTCGGAAGTGCAGGGTCTGTGCCGTGGGCCTGGAGAGAAAAGGTCTTTGCTGCTGAGAAAAATGGGGCGGCAAGTGGGAAGCAAGAAAGCAAGCAAGGAGGAAAGTGGAAAGGGCAGACAAGAAGGCCCAACACAGACTCAAGCAGTGTCCTAGATATCCATTAATCATCTGCACGGGCCAGAATCTGCATCATGTAGGTTTGTGTTGCCTGATAAGGAAATAAAACACAAGTTATCTTCCTGGCCTCCAGCTCCCCACCTACCTAAGCTAAACTAAATGGCCCTGTGTGGCTCTCCTAGATGTGGCTAATTTCTAATGATAACCTACCAAATTTCCTTTTGTTCCCATTGTACGCATAGTTAGGTTAACTGAGGCACAGAGTGGTTAAGGAAGCCACCTAAGATCGTTCAGCTAGCTACCATGTAGTTTCTGGTTCACCCTCTGTCGTACCACAGACCAGCAACCACGATTTCATTAGTTGAGTTTGGGACATTTGTGAGTCTACACTTCCTAATCAGCTCTGAAAAGTCTCTGCTCAGTAAAACATCATCCTTAAGATTCTGCCAGGGTCTGTTCACTCTGTCTGTCTGTTCACTCTATCTATCTATCTATCCATCTATCTATCTACTATCTGTCTATTAATCATCTATCATTATCTATCATGTATAAATCATCTATCATCTATCATTTATGTATCATCTATCTATCAATCATCTATATATGCATCTGTGTGCTTTCAGATTTTAACCATGGAAAAGTCTCTAGACATGGCTGCTAGGCCTCTTGCCTGGGCTCTGGTCTCTGGGGTGGAAAAGGAAGTTGATGATTTGAACACTGATTAGGTAGAAGCAACATAGGGTGCTGACCCTGACTCTGGCAGTCTGTGTTTGTATTCCAGCTCTGCCATTTACAAGCCATACAACCTTGAGCAAGATGCCTAACCTCTTTGAGCCCTTACATACTACTTTTGATGTTGTGAGAATTATGAATAAGAATTATATATTTATTGTGAGAATTGTGCTGGGTGTTGTATGAATGGCTTCCCATGCATAATTTCCCTAACTATCCTATGAGAAAGTTACTTTAGTTCTGCTTGCTTAAAAGTTAAGGCTTCAAAGTTTTAATGCTACATATAGATCATACTTCTTGAGAAATAGTAGAAACTTAAAAGGTTTTATTTTTTATTCTTTCTGGCGTGAGTTTATAATTCCTAAGCATCTCCCCAAATAGAGCCAAGAAAGGAGGCAGGAAATGGGAATATAGAAAAAGGAAAAAAAAAAAAGGAGCAAGGTATTGTTTTTTCTCTTCCTTTCCTTTTCTTTGGTTTCCTTTCCTTTCCTTTTGTTTCCTCTTCTGTCTTCTCCTCTCCTCCCCTCTCCTCCCCTCCCCTCCCCTTCCCTTTCCTTTCTTGCCAGTACTAGGGCTTGAACTCAGAGCCTAGGAAACTGTCCCTTAGCTTTTTCTCTCAAGTCTGGTACTCTGCCACTTGAGCCCCACCTCCATTTCCAGCTTTTTGCTGGTTAATTGGAGATCAGAGTCTCATGGACTTTCTTGTCCAGGCTGGCTTTGAATTGCAGTTCTCACATTTCAGCCTCAATGAATTTCTAGGATTACAGGCATGAGCTACTGACACCCAGCTTGTTTTTCTTTTTAAAGAGCTCCTTAGCCCAGAGTTAGCTAAAGCTGACATTTTAGAGGTGTTTTCTCTGCACACCTTAGACTCCACCTTTTGGGAGCCTCCTTCCCTGGGGCTAATGGGGGTATTAAGGTGTACAGATGGACACACCAAGTCCCTTACCCACTGCAAAGTTGTCCCCCATCCGTGTGTCAACAGGACCTGCTGCTCACAGAGAGGAGTCCGATTAAGTCCTGAACTATGAGACTATAGACTACCCCATGCCAGAGTCCATGCTAGAAGCATCTTCTCATGTGACAGCCATATCACTCTACCAGCAGAAAGAACCCTGTGTTTTATAGGGGTGCCCGAGGTGTGATCCCCATGTCTGCAGTGAGCTAAGTGGCAGCATTTAACCAATGACCTTGTCCTCACCTCCCCACCAGTGTCCTTTCTACTAAGGAAATGGTTAACAGCCAGTAGATTAAAAATAAGTGCTAAGTGCAATTATGGCAGAACAGTTAATACATAATTGCATATTTTTGTAAATAAGCTTGGAAGCTTTTCCAGTGACCTTTCTGTGGCCTTGTGGTTTTGTAGATAAATTCTCTTCTCTTTTGTGCTCTAATTTTAATTGGGAGCAAGGGCTAGCTGCTGTTGGTCTTGTGGCCCTTATTCCCTCAGCCTGGTGTGTGTGTGTGTGTGTGTGTGTGTGTGTGTGTGTGTGTGTGTGTGTTTGTCCATGTGTCCTCTGTAGCCATGGTGGACTAAATGTCCCTGAAGACCCATGATTTACAGAGAACCCTGAGTGAGGAAGAGGGATTCTTTTGGAGCTGAGGAAGAGGTCATATTGGCAGGAACAAAGACCTGGACCTACCCAATCCTGAGATGACACTGAACATCTTCAGAGGCATTTTATTCATTTGTTCATTCATTCATTCATTCATTCATTCATTCATCTCACCAATACTTGTTGAAATGTATTGTGTCCCAGGCTTCCTGGGGGAAATAGCCCTGAACAAGGCAGATCTGGTCACAGACCGGTCAGGAAGCATTCTCATGCTATATTTAATATTTCAACAAGCTGCCCGCAGGCCACCCAAGTTGCCTAAAACACAACTCTGGCCCTAGAGTAGAAATAATACCAGCTCTTGATAGGGTCACTTTGCTGGCCAGAAAACTCTGGATTGTTGTGATTTGTTTAAACTGGGCAGGTGTGAATTATTATCTAAAATATTTCGTGTGTTGTTAGACCAACTCTTTTGAAACAGGTAAGTGGCTATAGGGGGTCTTTTGTTACCACAGAGGACCCTGGCTTCTCCCATCTTCACACAGCATGGTGCTTGGCAGGGCTGATTTGGGGAGGCAGGGTGGGTGGGTAAACATCCTCGAATGTCCTCGCCACAGTTGATAGTGGATGATGGGTGGGGGCATGATCCAGAGTTCAGAAGACAGCTCCCCTCAGGCCTCATCATAGACTGGGTCACATCTGATTGCACTGAAAAGTCCTAGAGCCTCGTTTCCTGAGGAAGGGTCCTCATCCTCTGCCTCTGCTCCGAGGGTGGCCACAGTCTCCCAGGCCTGGGTGGTGCAGGCAGGGCCAAGGGCCTGGAGAGGGGAAGAGGTGAGTATGGGTTCTGATGGAAGGAGCTTGAGTCTCAGCACTGACTGGACTGTTCTCTCTGTCTGACTCGACCAGAACACCAAGTGCAGGGGTTTTATTCCTTGGGGCTGTAGACATGAGCCATTTCCTGAGAAAACACCAACAGCAATGCCAGCTAGCTGCATACCAGCTCCCTGGCTCTATCAATAGTGCTACCTAATTGACACATGGCTCATTGGGCTTGAGTCATTGCAAGGTATTAATTACCCCAAGGGATGGGCCAGAAACTTGGCACCTGCCAAAAAAAAGTGCAGAAAGTAACTGGAGCCTTAGCCTCACAAGTCCCTCTGCCTTGATTTTCCTCCCCATGATATTTCTGACTCATCTTCACAAGTCCTACTTGGCCTGTGCTTCCTTGATTCTGTGTGTGTGTGTGTGTGTGTGTGTGTGTGTGTGTGTGTGTGTGTGTGTGTGTGAAGGCC
Organism: Perognathus longimembris pacificus; assembly: GCF_023159225.1. Classification (NCBI taxonomy): domain Eukaryota; kingdom Metazoa; phylum Chordata; class Mammalia; order Rodentia; family Heteromyidae; genus Perognathus; species Perognathus longimembris. The sequence goes on along the minus strand of NC_063166.1, from coordinate 73,193,997 downwards.
TTCCTTTCCTCTGCTGTTTTTGGCTCTGATTCTGTTCCCAGTTGTCAATTCCTGCCAGGTTCCTCTCTGGGCTCTGTTCTGGGACCATAGGTGCTGCTTTGCCAGGAATCAGCAAAAGTCTCACACTCTGTCCACAAAATAACAACTGTGCTTTCCTTTCCCACCTTGAAGGCCTCTGATTGCCTCTCACATCAAGTCTGGAGTCCTTGGCCATCTAGGTTTCTTGGGGAAACTGGTGCTGAGATTCCTGGGTGGAGCTGTCAAGTGGCTAGGCTAGATTCCCATGGGAAAGCACGTGTGTGTGTGTGTGTGTGTGTGTGTGTGTGTGTGTGTGTTTGCCAGAGAGAGAGAGAGAGAGAGAGAGAGAGAGAGAGTCCATATACCCCCTTCACCTGGCATGGGCCCTCTGCTGGCTCAGCCTGGCTAGCCACAGACCATCTGGGCTGCCCTATGTGTGGAGAAGTTGAGACTCAGAGCTAAGGGAAGAGCAGGCTGTGGTCCATGGAAGGTCATGACGGGGTATGTGTGTGTATGTGGGGGCAATGGAAACCACACATTTCCTGGAGTGTCCTTCCACAGTTCCCAGCCCTGCCCAGGACACAGGGAGGGATGAGAATCTGGTACCACGCATCCTCCAGAGCAGGAGGACAGGACTGGTGTTGGGAGGATGGTCTGGCTGTAGGCCCTCTGATCAGTTCTTACCTCTTTGGGGCTCCGGCCACAGCAGGGGTGGTGGCCACAAAGGGAATTATGAATATCCATTCAGGGATGAGGAAGGGATGCGAGAAGGGAAGGCTGCCCATTTCACATCTCCCTCTTCTTGCTTTTACTCATTACTGGGTATTTGCAAGGTCCCAGGCCTCCCCTGACAAGTGCAGCCCAGCAAAACTGGGTGGGTCACATGTATGGAATGCACCCCCATCTTTGAGGTGGCTGGTCTGGGAGCTTGTGTAGAAATGGACTCTCCCAGGCTTCACTTCAGACGTGGCTCAACTAGAATCTGCCATGCAACAAGATCCTACTGGAGTCAAATGCTTATCCAACTACTGGTCTTAGTAACTAGTTCCCCCATCTGGGGATACCCAGTGGGTGGGGTCTCAGGTGTAGGAGGGGGAGACCCATCTGATTTCTGGGGATCCCATCAGAGTCACCCCTCTTGAACTGTTACAGGACAAGGAGGCTTCATTTTCCACGGCATCCCTCCCCCCTTCATTTGTGAGACCAATTACAGAACATTCTGTACCACAATTAGCGCCGTTAAAACCTCTCCGTTCCGTGTGATGAATTTTAGTAGTAATTGAACAGAGGAAGCCTTCGCCAGGGAAATTGCCCCTATTGAATGTGCCCACGCGCTGAACTGTGGATTTCAGCCTTTCTCCAGCGGTCACAGGAGCCCTGTGCGGGTGGTGGGCATTTCCTACTTCCCTCCTATGGGGTCTTGCTCAGGTCCATGCAAGGCATCAGCTGTACATGGCAAGGAAGGTGATGGGAGAGGCCTCTGTCTAGGCACCACCGGTGTGGTGGGTCTAAGATGATGATAGGGAACTATGGTAACTCCAAGCCTATAAACCCATAAGGTCTGCTATTCCAGCATTGGGAGCTGATGTTGTGCCTTGGTGTATGATGTATTGAACACGTACTTTCACAATATTTCCTGTGCTCTGGCTGTGCCTCTAATGCACTGTGAATAGTGCCTTCCTTAGTTCTCACAGCAACCCTTTAGTCATCTGTTAGTCACTGTTGCTGTTAGATGGGGGAGGAAACCGAGGCTCACAGAGGTCAGATAACAATTTCAAGGTCCATAAATGGTAGAGTCATGGGACTCCAGAGTTTTGCTCCTCACTTTCTGGTTCTCTTTTACTGTCCTCCTTGGTGCTTAAGAACGCTTTTGAAGAGTTCCTGTGTTAACTGGATGAGCTGAGAGGTCTGGCCCCTTCTAGCCTGGAGTGACAAAGGAGAGGAGACAAGAGAACCTGGAAAATGCTCAGTGAGGGAGCCGGTGTGTCAGCAGAATTCCTATGAAGGTGGAGACCCCCGGGGATAGAGATGGAACATGTAGTCTGGGAGCCACTCTGCAGAATCCAGAGACTCTGTCCGCATCCCAGTCACCAAGTTCAGAAAGGACTGTGTGGTGTCTGTGCCCTCTCTGAGCCCTACAGCGGGGAAGAATGGTAAACATCTCTGCCTTCCCTCATTTTGATTCCATTGTATATTTAGAATCTGGGTACCAGCTGTGTGCCTTTCTTCACATGGGCAAACAGAGGCACATTTGTCCAATATTACATAGTCATTCAGTGGCTGAGTCATGCTTCTAGCAGGACTCTGCCCACATCATCAGGTCAAAGATGAGCCCTTCACATAGCCCTTGGAGAAGAACTCCATGATGCCATGTGTGAGCATGTCACAGCCTGCCTGGAAATTGTCTGTTGGCCCCTGCTCAAGCTGGGAGCTTTGTGAGGGCTTGGGTTAGGTATGCATTCTCTCTAAACCCATGTCTGCTAGTATGTCTGGGATGAGCTTGAAACATATGGACCTGCTGGAATCTGAAAACCTATATCCGGAGACAATGCTCTTTCCTGGGATCTGCGAGTTTCTACTTAGGTCCATCCTAGGGGAGACTCAACCTCCTGTTGAATAGTCTGGACTAGTCCTTCACTTTCCCAACCCCACCTGGAGACTACTTATGATTTGGCTAAGAAGGGACAGGGACTCATTTTACTAAATGGCAGTGAAATTGTTGGGTTTGGCCTTTCCTGTTATTGGGAAGTGACAGTCACCGCTCAGTATCTGATAGCTAGAAGGCCAGCTCATAAGTGTTCCTTGGAGAGTTTACCTTGTGGCATTTGATCAGGGATTGTGCTAGGCCCAAGGCATCCCCCCTGCCTCGCCTCCCTTGCCCTGCCTTGAGTGCTCAAGTCTGGGGTTTCACTGGGAGGGGTAAGTACGCCTGTCAGAGGACAGAAGGGTTCCCCAGTGTCTCTGGTTATGGCTCTCAAACTTTAGTAGCATTAGGATCCCTGACAATCTTATGTAAAAGATGGACTGCTGAGCTGGAGGCCGGTGGCTCACACCTGCCATCCTAGCTACTCAGGAGGCTGAGATCTGAGGAGCGCGATTCAAAGCCAGCCCCATTAGGAAAAATCTGTGAGACAACAAACAAACTCAGGGATAGTAACCAGGCCCTGAATTCAAGTCCCAGGATTGGTACAGAAAAAAATAAAATAATATCAAATATGGATTTCATGGCCCACCCTCAGGGTCTCATTGGGTAGGTGTGGGTGAGGCCTGAGTACCTGCCTGTTAACTGTCCTAGGCTCAGGTGATGCTGGGCTCTATAGGTCCAGGGCAGTGGCTTTGATGATTATTCTGGATATCCCCTTGGGGAGATATGACTCTGGATGGGGTTAGTAGACTGAGTTCCTACTCCATCCCATGCCCTAGCTAAGTGACCGTGGCCTTTGGGGGTGACCACTCAGGTCAGCTGCCCTGGCAGCTCAGGTTGGGGCACTAAGCTGATGAGGACTTAAGAGAAAAGCAGTGGTGGTTGTGGGTTATGGAAGCCAACCATGATGCCCACTGTTGAGAAGTGACAGGTTGGGAGGAAGAGGCTCTGGTCACAGAAGCCTCTAGAAAGCTTCTGATGCAAACCTTGGAGCCTGTGTGAGCAGGGGAAAGAGCAGATGGAAGGCTCTGCTACTGACTGTGTACATGTATGATTTGGAACAAATCATATCTGTCTCTGTCTCAGTTTCTTCATCAGGCAAATGGGCCAGAAGTGCTAGTCTTGGCTAGTCTTGGCAGGATATATTTGAGATCACAGATCACAGCGATCCTAGCTTGATGCTCGCTGTTAAATGCAGGTTCCTTCTGCACAGCTCATCTCCCTGTTCTCTTTCAGCCTGTCCTTTCCAGACACTGGACCATCAGCCTGCATTATCATATAAAAAAAAAAGAGGCTGGATTTTTTAATTTGTAGAATGTTTCTTTCTTTCTTCTTCCTTTTTTTTTTTAAGAAAACCCTAATTAGGAAGCCCGTTAAATGCCTGCAATTCCAATATAATTCTATTAAATTCTCCCTGTAAAGTTAATGTTACAGACTTTTTAACAGATGTTTTAATTAGGCATTGTTATTAAAGAGAATACTGTAGAAATGAAAACCAGACCCTAAATGAGGGAAGAAAGGCAGTTTTCTTGCGCTGGGTAGATGGTGGCAGCCGCCCAGGGAAGAGCTGCTGGTAGCGGGTCATGAAAAACACACACAAAAGGCAAGAGAATGCTTGGCATGATCCGCAGTGCTCAGCAAGAGGGAAGATGCCCACGCCTATTGCATTGGAGCAGCACAAGCTCCCGCCCAGCCAGCGTGGGAGGGGTAGAGGCTCAGTGGCCTGGATGGACAGGTGTTAGGGTCTGTGCCTGTGGTGAGGGTCCCATTCACGTTCATCTCCACTCACCCTCCAGGCAGTCCATGAGGCAGAGGTTACTGTCACTTCGTTTTTAGAGGAAGGATCAGAAGGAGGCTCAGGGAAATCAGATTGCCTGATTGCATGAACCTCTCCAGGGGCAGAATGTATTGCCTGCTGGCCCATTTGTCCAACAGCAATATCACCTATCAGTGATAGGTACATGGTGTGCATGTTTGAGGCAGGAAGACCTAAGTTTAAGTCTCTTCCTGGCTGAATCCTTAGACTTTTCACATCAGCTCTTCTGAGTCTTGGTTTTCTCATCTGTAAAATGGGGGAAGTAATAGCACCCATTAGTTCGTGGGGATAAAAGAATATTGCATGGAAGGCATTGAACATAGACTGGTAGACAGCAAGTGCCCAGAGGAATGATCATAGGTGTGGTAAGAAAGCGTTGGTTGGTTGTCTTGTTCAGAGGCTGGCTGCTTTCTGCCTCTTGCCCACTGCTGTGCCCTGGGTCCTGCAAAGTAACCTAGTGTTTGATGACAGCCAAACAGGGAGTTGACCAGAGTGTGGCTGACTCAACTGAGCCATCCTGCTACTGGAGATGAGTTACTGGTTGCCATGGCAATTCCAAGTGTACCACCAGGCTCCTTCTGAGATGGTTCTCCCAGCTCCAATGGATCTTCTAAGGAAGGAGAAAGCAGTGAAGTCGGAGAGGTTCAAACCTCCAACAGTGAAGCCACTGATACATAGGCTTGTGGCTCCCTGTCGTCTCCTCGGCATTTTTTTTTTTTTTTTTTTTTGGCCAGTCCTGGGCCTTGGACTCAGGGCCTGAGCACTGTCCCTGGCTTCTTCCCGCTCAAGGCTAGCACTCTGCCACTTGAGCCACAGCGCCGCTTCTGGCCGTTTTCTGTATATGTGGTGCTGGGGAATCGAACCTAGGGCCTTGTGTATCCGAGGCAGGCACTCTTGCCACTAGGCTATATCCCCAGCCCCTCGGCATTTTTTTTTGGTCTCCTTTTCTCCAGCATGGAGCCAAGGCCTTGGGTGAGAGTGAGCTTTCCCAGGAACCATGGAGACCAACAGACTCTGATGCCTTGGGTGACAGGCTTAGATCTGCCTCTTTCAAGGGGCATCATTTTCCTGTCCATTTCCCAAGGCTGGAAGCTGGGGATTATTCAAATGATGTTTATTTCAGTCCTGTGACCCAGATAGATGTACATACTCTGAGCACTTTCAGGAGAGCTTGAAAGGAAGAAATACTCGGAAGGGCAGCCACCTTCCAGGCTCTCATCCCTGGTCCACTGGGAAGGGGACAATGTCTACTGGAGCAAGCAGTGTTCCTCTTCTCTCAGTGCCCTGTCACCACCATTGACACCACCTTCCCAGCCAAGGGGGAATCCCAGGAGATGACTCTTGCTCAGGATGGCCCCGTTGTGCTAGGGGACACACTGACTGGAACATAGAAGGTACTGCATATTGGTTAGACATTGAAGGATGACTTTTTGCCCTGACCCCAGGTGACCCACGCCTTTGGTGTCAAGGACGTAGACTAGTTTACTTTGCCATCCTTCTTTTGTAGGCACAGAATACTTTGAAAAGCAGAGCTTCTCAATTCTAATCTGGTTCGTTGCTAGCTGTGAGAGTCTAAGCAAGTAGCTTAGCCACTCTGAGCCTCAGTAGGAAAAACACACAGTGTAAACAGATAATGTTAGTGACAACCCCAGAAACTGGTCACATAAGTAAAAAATGGGTCTCAGGGTGTCTTCTGTTCTCACCAGTATGACTGGCTTTAAAATCAGGGACTTGTATTGTTTATTTATTTATTTTCTAATCCTAAAAAGGTATCAAAGAAAACAAAACACAATGTGGTTTTGTGGGTTGAGTGGTAGATTGAGATCGTGGGTTCTGACTCTCAAACACTATTCTGAGTTATTAGCCTTCAGGGTGGGCTGGCTGGACCACACTGCTAGCTGGGGCAGTAGACCCAGCTTTGAGCCCTAAGCTACTAGGTTTGACCTGTGCTGAGTGATTTACCAGCCCTAAAATGGGTAAATCACTTTGAGCCTCAGTTCCCTTGTGTGTAAAATAGAGCAGTGAGCTATTTGATGGCTGTACTAGGGGGATGGAGAATGGGTGGGTGTAGGGGAACCATGTTCATAGTGAGTAAGAGGGAGTGTGGGTGATTCTTAGGTTTTTTGGTTGTTACCTCTGTGACTGAAGGCACCAAGGTCAGGTGTGGGCATTGAGGGCTAACTCCAGGTCATTTCTGATAAGTCTTTGTCCTATGGGCATCAGTAATGGCCACAGTGTTGATTCCCTGGGTCCTAGGAACTACCTCTTCCCTTAACCTCTAGCCTCCATGAAGAGGAATGGTGGTGGGGTCTGCATGTGGGGAGTGGGCACATTCCTCATTTCAAGCATTTGCAGGTGGGAGTGATGTTCAGCACAAGGGACTTGGTTGAATAGACCCCATCCATCCATCATGTAAACCGCTACAGCTGTCGCACGTGAGTTAGACCATGTCTTCTAGGCAGATGGAATATTCCACACAGGTTAAGTAGGAAACAGACTATTAGAGAATGAAGTGTATATTATAGTCTCAGTTTCAGGAAAAAAAGGGGATAAAAACAGTCCTTGGGGGGCTAAGCAGAGATTAAGAGAGCTTTCTCCTCTTATTTAACCAACATTGTTAAACTTGCAATAACAACAGTAAGAATGATGGTGACGATAGTAAATGATTAAAAAGATTTGAAAAAATTGTTTTGTTTGTAATTGCTTAAAACCTGGGAAGAGCCCATGTGTCCTTCAGTAGGTGAATGGATAAATAAGTCACGACACAACCAGACAACAGAATATTATGCAGTGCCCAAAACGAGCATTTGAGCGATGAGAGGGCATGGAAGGCTCTTCAGCCTGTATCACTAAGTGAAACTGTTAGATGGGAATTCCATCAGGAGATACAGAGAAGCCATATTTTGACAGGGTTGAGTTGGGAGTTTTTATTAGAAAGCCAATGGCTGCAAGCAGACCCAAGTCACCTCCCCAAAACTCGCCGCCTCCACTGTGCTTAAAACTGTTAGGAAACTGAGTCATGAGGGTAGTAGAGAAAGAGCAGAAAACAAGCTCAACAAACCAGATGAACTCTGATGGAAACTTGAAGAACATCATGGTGACCTGAGGAGAGTCAGGAGACCTGAGACATGCTGCAATGGCAGTAGAGGTCGAGGGGCCTAAATAGGGTCATGGTTAGGGGACAGCGTCGTCACAGGGAGCTTGAGAATTTCACGAGTTCACGGTCTAGGGAACCTATTGTTCAAATCCTCATCCCATCTGCTTCTAGGAGTTTAGGTGCCTATCACCAGGGGAAGGGGTAGGAAAGTAGAATCTTACCTCTAGAGTTTTCAGAAAGTCCCTATCATCCGCCAAGATGCCCAGATGGTGCCACTTAGACCTAGTGTCCATATTTCAGAACAACACAGTCTGAAGAGGTTGTCTATATACTTTATGATTCCATAGGTGACTCTCAGAAAAAGCAGAAACCATAGAGAGAGTAAAAAGACCAATGGTAGCCAGGAGTTAGGTGTGAAGGAAGGATGAATAGGAGTATCACAGAGGGTTTTTAGGGCAATGAAACTACTCTATATGAGACTATAATGGTGGATACAGGTCAAAGAGTATAATAGAATGTCCAACGTCAAGAGCCAGCCCTGGTGCTGGTGTCAACCATAGGCTCTGGGTCAGGTTGTGTTGATGTAGGATTGTTGCTTGTAAGGACAGTACCACTCTAGATTTGGATGTTGACAAGTAGATGGAGGTTGGGCTTCTTAGGAAGGATGGGTGAATATAGGAAAGTTCTAGATACTTTTTGCTCTGCCTATCAAATATCTTAAAAAAAAAAAAACACCTCCCTTAACCCAGGGCTGTGAGAGATGAAGCAGAAGACCTGGGTGCTGTGGGGTGACTCAGGAGCTGAGAACTGAGCCTAAATGGGGAGCCTGGGAGTCAAAGCACAGACAAGGGCAAACACGAGGCAACAGAAAGTTCTTTTAGAGATCCCAAAGAAAGAGCCCTAAACCCCATGGCTAGGCTATTTCCTGCTCCCTGCTTAAGCATATGGGACTGTGGGGATGGTAAGAACAATAATGGTGTTCCTCTATAAGACATCTGGATGTGCTGACATAGTAACCATGCTAGATGACAAGGCAAAGGGGGGATTCAGGTTAATAGATATGTGACCTTCAAATAAGGAGAATCTCCTGGATTATCTGAATGGATTTATTGGAGTCACAGGAGCCCTTAAATAATGGAAGAAAGATCAGTGTCAGAGAGATTGCATGACAGGACTCAACCTGCCATTTCTGGTTTGGAATATGTAAGGGAGTAGGTTTTGGTTTTGAAGAGATGTACCCCCCAAAAAGCTTATTATGTATTTATTGGCAGCTTGGTCCCCAATGAAAGCAGTGGTCTGAGGAAGGGCTTTTAAGAAGTGACTGGGTCATGACTGGGTCCATCTTCATGAATGGATTAATCCATTGATGGACTTAATTTGATAGAATTATTGGAGAGCAATGGAAATGCTGGTAAGTAGGGCCCAGATAGAGTCTTCTCTTGCTTTTCTTGATGATAAGAGCTATAAAGGAAAGTAAACTAGGAAAGGAAATCAGGGAATACTCTGGGGCTAGGAGAAAGAGATGTAGTTTTTTTGTGTTTAATTTTTTAAGAAAGATTTTAAGATATAAATGATGAAGCCATGGGGGATAAAGGGAGGAAGGAGTATGAGAGGACACGATGAAGTGTGAAGTGACATGGTACTAAGCCTCTAAGAAGGCCCCAGGGACCCTGGAATTCACAACCTGCATTTCACCAGTGAATACAGAGGGAAGGAGTAGCCAATAGGATATTGTGGAAGCATCATTCAAGAGATACTGTCTCCTGTATCACTTGTGCTTTGGGAAGCCAGCCGCCATGTTGTAAGGATGCCCAAGAAGTTCAGTGGAGAGATCTACCCGTGGAGCAGCCAAGGCCTTCTGCCAATAGCCATCACTATCTTGTGAGGTATGTATGTGAGTGTGTAACTTCGGGAGATCCCTCGGCCTTCAGATGACTTAGGGTCGCACTGACACCTTGACTACAATTGATGAAAAACCCTGTGAGCAGAACTGTCTAGTGAAGCTACTCCCAGAGTTCCTGTTCTCAAGGACTCTGGAACTTTAAGTTGGATTATCTGTTATGTAGCAATCTGTATCTAATACAGGGGTTGAGGTAGAAGCCTGCCCTGGTTGCTCAAGGATCAACAAGGAGGCAGTGTAACAGGAGTGGAGAATAGGAGGGTGAGAACAGGAAGGCAGAGATTTGAGTCAATTTCCTTCTGAAGGAAAGGCTTCCTTTCTGTGAGTTTTATTATTATTTTTTAAGAATTGGCTCTCCTGAGTTTTTTTTTCCCTCAGGCCCAGACCTTGGGAATGAGTTAGTGATGTTCATTTTCTTTACTCCTCTGGTCTTCTGAGGTGGGTTTAAATATCCTCTTCCCAGAGACTCTGTGGTTGTATTACCCTTCCTGAAGGAGTTTCAATAAGACCACATGCTGAAACTGGGCCAATGCCTTTTTGGGCATGTTTTCTAAGGGGTAGATCTATTTTGGTAGAAAACTAACACAGAGAGGAGGAGGAGGGAAGTAGAGGGAAGAAGGGAAGAGGTGGAATTTTATTATTAAAAAATCCTCATTCAAGCCAGATGTGGTGGCTCATGCCTGTAATCCTAGCTACTCAAGATGCTGAGATCTGTAGATCTCAGTTTGAAACTAGCCCTGGGTAGGAAAGTCTGTAAGACTCTCTTATCTTCAATTAAGTACTAAAAGAGCCAGAAGTGGAGCTGTGTCTCAAGTGGTAGAGCACTAGCCTTGAGCCCAAAAAAGCCCAGAAACAGTGCCCAGGCCCTGAGTTCAAGTCCCAGAACAAGCACACACAAAATATGTTCAGAGAAGAACTTATAGAGGAAGTGAAGTCTGAAGGAAGCTGAAAAGATGGTGGAGGATAGGTGGGCAACATTGGTGGGTAAGGAAACAGAAATCTCAGAGAGGAGGGGTCTGAGATGGCTCTTTGCTTACTGGGAATTCAGCATAGTTGTTGTGGAGATCAGGATGAAGGTGTGGAGGATAAAAGAATGGAGGAGAGAGGGAAGGATCTGGGGGTGTACAGGACCTGGGGTGTAAATGGCCACGTGCAAGCCAGAGCACCCCAACCTCCTCCCTGGGGAGCTTCCTGTTCTTCAGAGTGGTCCTGGCAAGGGGTGGACCTGCTCAGCTCCAGTGAGAACTGTTTGGTTGCCAGGGTCATAAAATCCATTCTAAATTGGAGTTAGGAATGGAAAGGAATTTATTGATTTACATAAGTAAAGAGCCTGGCTCAGTTGTTATCAGGACTTGTTCCCTCTATCTCTTTAGGTCTTGCCTTTTGCCAGATTGGCAATATTGTCTCTTAAGCTCTCTCTCCTCTTGTAGCTGTTAAGATGGTTATCAGCATCTTCCTAAGTAGCATGAACAAAAGTAAACCAGGGAAATGCTCTGGGTCTAGAGAAAAGACCCAGCATACTCAATCTTAATATTTATTGAGATAGATGGTTCTACTTCTATAGGTTATATGTCCTCTCTCCTGGACTAATTTATGCCAGAAACTTTGGCCCAGCTTGGATCCTCTGCCACTGTTGTTGGAATAATACCAGAGAGAGAGAGAGAGAGAGAGAGAGAGAGAGAGAGAGAGAGAGAGAGAGAGAGCCAGCATTACTGCCCATCAGACTAATGCTACCAGTGGATGCATAGGTCATGTAACAGAATGCAAAGGGACAGATTTAGTAGAAGGGTCAGGGCTGTTGTTTCAGCTGGTTACCAGGAGCTCACACCTGTAACCCGGAGCTCTTCAGGAAACTGAGATCTGAGGATCACTGTTCAAAGCCAGCCCAGGCAGGAAAGTCTGTGAGACTCTCATCTCCAATTAACCATCAAAAAGCTGAACATTGAGCTGTGGCTCAAGAGGTAGGGCACCAGCCTTGGGTGTAGAAGCTAAGGGACAGTGCCCAGGCCCTGAATTCAAACCATAGTCCCTAGTACAGGTAAGTGAGCATACAAGCATGCATGCATGCATATGCATGTGTATGCATGAGCACACACACACACACACACACACACACGAACCCAGGTCTCTTCTTTCTCCACTTTGCCTCTGTTTTAGAAAGGTGCAGTATCCTGAGGAACTTTGGGGTTTATATGCATATTGTGTACTAAGAACTCACCATCTGTCTTTTTGGAACACTACCTATTGGTTCCTTAGCAATGCTTTGAGCCAGGTACTGTTATCTGCAATTTGCAAATAAAACAACAAGAAGAAGAAACCTGACTTGCCTGCAGTGTGCTGGGGCTTGAGTGGGCTGTCCTTGAAGCTCTGTTTGGAACTGTATTTAGGTACTTGGTGGTACCAAGCTTTCATTTGCATGTGGCCTGATATCTTAGGGTGCAATGGAATCTGAGGTTCCAGGGGTAACTCTACACCTCTAATAGGGTGAATTTTTAAGCATTGCCCCTTCCGTCTCCCACCTGTTCCATGGTGTCACCTGCAAGTGGCAAAGATGCTCTGTGAGCCCCCTCTTCGGGCTCCCAGAAATCTGCTCTATGGCTCTGGTTCCTGATGCGGAGGGGGCCCACAGCCACGTTCCCCACGTTCCCCTGGTTGGAGGAGCCAGTTGTGCTGACTGGGCGGATGGGGCCCACGCACCGGGACCTGGGGAGATTGAGAGGAGAAAGTGGCTGAGCGCAGCTCGGCGAGGCCCAGTGATTTATGAGGAGCAGCTTCCGTGGGCCATCTGGACCAGGAACTTCAGGAAGCACATCCTGTGTGGAGGCGCAGGCAGCGTGGGAGCCCTGCCAGAGAGGAGGAGGGCTGCCAGGGGGCGGAGGGAGGGAGGGATGAAGAGGCAGGACTGGGGTAGAGGCAACGGGAAAGAACAAAGAGCCCCAGCAGTGATATCAGACAGATCCAGGCGATCCCATATGCAGAACCTTGGGACGTTAGCTCCTCAGGGCCTCTGTGTGAGTGATTTTAAAAGGGAATGGCGGTATGCCCGTTGCACACTGCTGGGAAGCCTAAGTACCCAGCTCAGCGCCCAGAAGGAAGGGAAGCTGGTGCTGGCCGCCATTCTTCCCCATGCCAAGCATTCAGTTAGGTGCTGGGAATGTGAAGATTCCCAATGTTGACAGTCTAGTGGTCCAGACAGGCTATTTTGTAATATGCATGTGTTTGGGTTTGGATTTGTTCTTGAGATAAGGTCTTGCTATATAGGCCAGGCTGGCCTTGAACTCTCGAGTCTCCTCTCTCAGTTTCCTGAGTGTTGGGATTACAGGAGTGTGCCACGGCACCTAGCTCGTGTGAGTTTGTTCTCAAACTCTGGGAATACAGCAACAAGAGTGACTGACTGTGCATGGAGGTAACATCTGGACTGGGCGTTCAAGGAGAAGTAGGTGCAAAGTGGCCAGTGAAGAATGAGTGAGGGAACAGCCTAGGCAAAGCCATGGCATCCAGTCTTGCTTTGTTCATTGATAACTCCATCCCCGATGCTCTACCGAGCTTGGGAACCTGCAGGTCCAACTGCCCATTTGACACACAGGTGGGTGATGTTGAGAGGATGCTTCAAATTCATTATGGTCAGAGCTACTATAGTCCTCTCATCCCTTTCCATTCTTACATGATGTCAGCCTTCTTCCTCCCAAGTCTCCCTGGTCTCGGTGAATGGTCATCACCATCCATGCATCTGTTTTTGATTTCACCCTTTTTCTCCTCACCACTCCTTGTGGGAGCATCTTCCTGGAGTTGTGGGATGTTATCTTCTGACCTCATATCCCCATGAGGTCCTCATGTCCTCATGTCCTTCCTGATCTTCTCTCCCAAGTGCCCCTTGCAGTCATTTGCTTCTATCTCCATCTCCACCACAATTCCGTAGCCTAACCCACTGGGAGGTTCTGCTCAGACAACTACCAATGGGCTTGGAATTCAGTTTTCTGTTTCATATTGGTCTTTGACAGTTGCCAATAAGGTCTTTATAAGAAAAAAAACCATAGCTAAGATGTGGGTATGTAACTTATTATAGTGAAATAAAGAATTGAGACCAATAACTCATTCTCCAAGAAAGGCCTTTAATGGTTCTCCTTTGAATTGGGATTAAGGTCTACACTCCGCTCCCACTTCAGGACTTCATTCCTGAGAGATACTCGCAATTCCTTACTACATGTTCCCTTACCTATTTCTAGCCATGCTGTGTTCTAGACTATTTCCCCCAGACATTTCCAAATCATTTTCCCACCTCAGGATCTTTGCATTGGACTTTATGCGGTACACATAAGGATCTTCACATGACAGATAGTATTCTTTTCATATCAGATTTCACAATGCACACACCTGGGCTCTCCCCTCCAAGTTCTAACATGGAAGGTCTAGAGGTGGGTCTCAGGAGCTTTGTTCCAGAGTTGATACCATTCATTGCTAAGGTTCTGTGGACACATTCTGAGAAACTTTGCTTAAGAGACGTTTGTCATGGAAGTACTAGGGTTGCCAGAGAGAGTAAAGTCTGATTGGAGTGTCAGGCAAGGTTCTGGGATAAACAGTGGCTGAGTCAAGGCCTGAAGGATGTGGAGGAGACAGTCAGGAAAAGAAGACTGTGTGTCTTGGTGTCATCTCATGACTCTGAGCTTCCTTGGTGAGGCAAGTTACTCTCCCCGGGTCCCACATCCCACTCGGCCCAGGCCTGGTGGCACTACCTCTCATTGACAACGTTATATACAAGAGTCGGAGAGTCTTCAGACATCCAATTCCACAGGAAGTCTTAGAAAGCTTTTTCTCTCTAAATGATCTTTTTTAGTGTCTGTCACCCAGAGTTGTAGAGATTTTATATCATCTATGAAATCCTATTAAGATTTTATTTCCTTATTTTCCTTTTACGATGACTGGGATTTCCTTCCTAAGAGAAGGCCCCAGGAAGTAGGCATACCTTGGTGGGAGCCTGGCCCTGGGGAGACCTGTCAGTGAGGCAGTACAAGTATTCAAAGCTGGCAGAGTGTCCTTCAAGGTCACTGTGGCACATTTGTTATACAGTGTGTTCCCTGGAGCATGCTGTGACTCAGCCATGATTCTGACTTACTAGTCAGGATCTGATGGAAAGCCTAACATTCTTGAAGGGCTGGACATTGAGGATGCTGAACATTTGAGTGACTTCAAGTGAGCTGTCTGCTTTGAACCTAATTTGTACGTGCACATTGTAACATGTTATGCATGTATTCTGGTAAGGACAGATTTGATAGGTGCTTTGTGAACAGGAACTTCATATTCACTTCTAGCGAAACACATCCAGCAATGGGGAACACAACCCCTTTAAACAACTGACTGTTGAGACTTGGTTGATGGGGATAGTGTTGGCCTGTTAGAACTCTCTTCTAACTTCAGGTCATCTAACAAAAGAGTCTTAAAACTTGACAGCTGTGTCAAAGTCATTGACTGAATACTGACCAGAAAGAAAATAGTCCATGACAGAGGTTTGTGGCCTCCCCTGAGAACTTTCTTATAGGCCATGGGGTCTCTCCTCTGGCTGCTTATACAGATTGTGAGGGATGATAACATAATACAATGTTCAGGCCTTGTTCTGGATTTATTAGATAAAAGTTTCCAAAGGTGGGGGAATGCACCTGTGAGTTTATTGAAGCTCTGAGTTGATTCTAGTTATGCAACCAGGGTAAGACACTCCTTTTAGGTACATTCAGCTAGTTATAGACTCACCTCACAGCACCCACAACCTGTTTATATATACCCACCTGCCCACAAGGACATCTCAAAAGCATTTATTAAATGGACTCTTACTTCATTCCAGATATGAGATATCAAAGTCAAGCTTACCTAGGTCGTTCCAGATTGAAGTTAAACTCAGGTAATAAAATAACCCATGTTTAAGTAATGCTGGCCCCATTTAAGTGCTTCTGAAAAATCCTCTCAGCTTTGTTGGGGAATCCCTTATATGTTTAGGGAGTAGTTTTGCTCTCCAAATAATGGAGTTTGTAGGTTCTTTATAGCTCCTTCTTTTATGTTGGTACCTACTGTTCCATAAATTGTGATAGAGCATCTTGAAACTTCCACCTGTTAGTGTTCCTTGCCAGAACGCAAATACCTATGTCCAATGGGCAATACCCCACTCACTGGCCCCATTCTTTCACATTGGTTAAAGTTGCATTGACTCTAATAGAAACGTGAAGAGGAGTCGGACCTTCCTCTCTTGGGGTCATGCTTGTTTGTTCACTAGTGCTCATCAACTCTTTTCTTTTGTTGTTGTAGTTGTTGCTTGTGGAGATTGAACTTTGGGCCTGGGCATTGTCCCTAAGCTCTTGTGCTCAAGGCTAGCATTCTATCTACCACGTTGAACTACAGCACCACTTCCGGTTTTCTGGTGGTTGATTGGAGATAAAGAGTCTCATGGACTTTCCTGCCTGAGCTAGCTTTGAACTGTGATCCTCAGATCTCACCCTGCTGAGTAGCTAGGATTACAGGCATGAGCCACTGGCACCCAGCTCTCATCAAGGATTTTTTTTTAAAATAAATTCTGCCTCAACAGCTTCTTCCTAGAGAGAGTCTAGGGGACCTTAGCATGAGTTCCTGGCTCAGGCCCAGAAAGTGAACAGCCCATTGTGACCTAGGTTATATTTGTTTGTGCTTCTTTCCTTCCAATCCCAAGAGCATTGTCTGATCTCAATTTGCACTGACTTGTATAAAATCAACTTTCTGGCTTGTGTATCCCCTAAATTTTCTTTCAGAGCCAGTTGACTCCACACTATGTCTTAGAAGACCGAAGTATAACTCAGCCCTAAATGTGGACTGAACTTTGGTCCTAGTGGAGATTGAAAATTTCAAGTTTGATTCATTCTCTTGGTCTGTCAACTTAATTCTACCATGTGAGGAAACAATATGACTCGCTGCTGTTTGTTGGCTGCTTAGTCTAGACTAGTATGATACTAAGTGCTTCCTGTGTTCTATCTTGTTTAATGCTTACAGAAATCTTGTATAGTGGGCATTATTACACTCCACAAAACCAAAGATCAGAGAGGTGAAATAAGATTTTGCATCATCATGTAGCCCACAGGTAGGGAATATGGAATTTGAATCCTGGTCTGTGTCACTCAGCTACCCCCAACTCATGGTCTGGTTGGGTGATTCCTGTACAATCCAATGGATTCCTAGTGTTCTTTTCCAACAGGCTTATGGATCATCCAGAAAAATAAGATCTTTAGACCCAGCAGAAGTCCAAGATTATGGTTCTGTGTTTCCTGTTGGGAAACTGGATCGCATTTTCAAACTTACCTTTTTAAATTTAAAAACTCATCTTCTAAGTTTTTAAATTCTTACAATTTTAAAAATTCTTTATATGTCACAAGAGTCCATTTAGGCCAAAGACTCAGAGATGAATGTCAAGACTTTAGTCAGTAGCACCCTTTGAAGCAGAAACCCATCTCTCCCTTCACCAGAGATCAAGAGAAACTAACTTGTCTAAGGTCATGTGACTCTACAGTGAGTAGAGTCTAGGATACAGAGTCTTTGTCTTCTAGCCTTGTGGATTTATCAAGTGACCTTGCATGCATCACCTGTCTCTGAAGAATAAAATACATGGATGTCCACAATGTGGTCCTAGGGTTAAGCTAAATTTTTAGAGAAGCAGAACTCTGACCAATGGGAACCTAAAGTGGAGCTCTACTTTTAACAGCTCAGAGCCAAGGTGATCTGGTAAAGCTCATTCTATTCCCTGTCTCCTTTCCCCACCGATCCTTAGGCAGTTATGGAAATGCAAGGTACCAACTGATGTCAGTTAGAAAACTACAGGCTTAAGTTTAGGGGTAGGTGGAATGCATGGTGGTTGGGAACATCCAGAAAACTTGGACATCATCCTGGTTGGTCTTTCCCTGCGATCAAATTACTTCTGTTTAGATCGTACCAAAAATGTTGCCATTTTTCTCTGTTACAGAACAAAGAGAAGTGTGATTTTCAGTTCATAATCTCTGAAGCTGATTTTACACGATTTTGATAGTTATATCCCATTTCTCACAGTTATAATTTTTTTTAATATAACTGGATGGCATAGTATTCTGTTGGGATACTGTGTTGGGAGCTGTGCCTTTCTGATCCTTTCTCCTTTCTTTCTGGGTTTGCCCTCACCTACCACTAGGTTTTGACATAGCATCTTATAAAATTTCTCTGCACCCACCCTGGTTCATTTGGGAAAGGGAAGACTGGCCTTGGTGGCTCTGAATCTCTCTTTAGTACATATTCTCTGGAATGAGCAAAGAGTCGGTGATTCTGTTTGAGCAGAGAAACTGCAGACAGATGTACTGTTCTCACATCTGGCTACTTGCAGCTGCAGTTGGCCACGTACTCTTTTTTTTTTTCCCTTTTCTTTTTTGCACCTGTGGGGGAAGGGATCACTTCCTTCATTGTGCTGGTGACTTTGTCAGCATGAAGGAAGACATTTAGGTCATGTTCTCTGTCAGAGATAAGCAGGCTGGCTTCTGGAATAGGGAAAGAAATCAGCTTCCCACGTTGGGCTTGGTTCATGAGATAAAGTATGACCCTCCCCCTTCTCACCCCAATTCCTCTGATTTTTCCAGTGACTCCAATTGCACCTATGCTGGGGGATTCAGAAACCCATTCCCCAGATGGCACTGAGCCAGAAAATTAGCAGTGATCAATGAAAGGGGAAGGATGATGAAATAAAAGTGGAGTCTCAATTATGCTCTAAATGAGCAAGGCAATGTTAAGCCTTCCATAGAGGAGGGGCTGGGGACCTGGAGGAAGGAAAAAGCGATTACTTGGGAGAATTCAGCACCCTAGTCTGAACTTAGCCATTGATTTCCTATTCCAGCTCTATAGATGGACCATAAAGCCTTGTAGCGTGCATATCGCCTCCTGCTTTATTTCTCTATGATCTGCATAAAGGAAATGTGAGTCCTTCTACCTTGCTTCTCTGTTCATCTGCATCAGATCCTGGGTGCGTCTAAAGGAGCAAGTACCTGTGGCTATGAAGGGCAGGATTCAAACTTACCATCTCCTGGGAGTCCAATTTATGCCTTTAGGCACAGGATGATTCTGTGCAAACCATATTGTCTTACAAGTTGCTCTTGTAAAATTATGAAAGTAACTTGCTGTGTTTGTAGGAAAAGGAGGACTGAAATGTTTCAAGATTTCAGTGATTTTTTTTTAAAGAAAAGCAAAGTCTTTTTTTTTTCTTAAATAGCTAAAAGGCAAAGTAATTAATGTTGGATGTTGGGGATTTTCCCTAAAAAATGCAATCATCGGGACAGCCTGTGTCAGTCATTTAGAATGGAAACCAAATGTTTTCTTCCTTATATATCCATAACATAAGACTTATCTTCCATCTGGCAAAGCCTCTTTCAGTAGAAATACTCAGAGTGGAATTGCATTAATAAGTAGACATCAAGCGAAATTTACCATTTATGCACTTTTCATGGTTTCTGGAAACTGAGTTACACATCAGCTTTATATCAATAAACATCTCTACCTGCGGGTTTTAGGACAGATTAACTGAGAAGAGCCATTAGAGGATGAAAGAGGAGAGCATGCTGGGAGAAAAATGAAATCAAACAGTCACCCGTGCAAACACTTCCTTCCTGGATACTCTTTGGATTTTTAATTTCTAGTCGTTTTTTTTTTTCCTTTTAAATATAAAATACAAGATGTTGGTGCTGTTTAGAGATAGCCCACATCTCTATGGCGATGAGACAATTCTCCAAAGAGCAGCTCTCAGTGGGGTGTTTATTTAATTCATATTGGTTTTGGACCACAGCCTATAATGAGAAAAGATATGGAAAGAGGCAGGAGATGGCAGTTGGAAGTCTGTACCTTTTTGAACATGAAAGTACAAAAGGGTCATGCATGTATTTAGATTTTAGTGAAAATTCAATAACTTTAGCTGCAGACACTTCGCTCCGGAACACTAATAAAAATGGGAAAGCCAATAAAGGGCCCCAATTTGAGCTCTGCAGAGATGAAGGCTGGCATGAGGCCAGACCCCCGCTTCCCCTGATGTTGGAGAATGCCCTGGTATGCGTTTGCTAGTTTGGGCTAGTTGAGAACTAGGCCCAGTAGAAGGCATCTTCGAATAGCATGGGAGCTTGTGGTCCTGCAGATGACAAGCAGGCCCTACTGAAGTGAGACTCATTGGAAGGGACGTCTGAGATGCTTGAATTTCCTGCTAGCCCAGATAGATAGACAGGTCATAGTTAAAATAAGGAAGTCCTTCCTAATGTCAGACCGTCCTCCACATGTTTTTTGGTTGCTGGGCATGGGCAGGGCTGTGAGGATCTCCACGAAGAATTCATGTGTGAGTCAAGAAAAACTGCAAGCCTCTAAGGAAGCAGCCACAGCTAGCAAGGCAGTGTGGGATGAAGGAAAGAGCTTAGCCTCTGCAAGATCAGTGTCTCACCTGAACTATCTAGCTTCATTCTTATCACTTTCAAGTCCCATCACGATATTCCCACTTTTGGCTTCTCCCTTGCATATATATGCAAGACCTAAGACTTGAACCCAGACCAGTTTTAGTCTGGCTGAGCTATAAGGGATACATGGTCTTCGACTCCAGGAGAGAATCAGGGACCTAAAAAGCGAAACCTGGAATGAGGCTCAGCTGAATAACTTGGCGTTGTTGTTGAACTCGATCATGTTTGTGGAGAGCCATGTATGCATGCTCTTGAAATCACCCCTCGGGCCTCTCTGCTGCGGGCGTATGCCATCCACTTCCATTAGAATTGATCCTTGAAGGATGAACTTGCTACGTTTGCAGAAGGCTGCCTGAGAGCGATTCTGTAGGAGAAACCTTTTCTTTGGGCTAGAGATGCCCAATCTAGATTGGCTCTGCTTAAGTTCTGAATGCAGCGTGTCATCGGGGTGAAGGAAGAAGGCATAATACCTGATACATTACATCCCGCGTCACTACTTGTCACAGCTTCAAGAGAAGGTGCATGATTCTCATTTTACAAATGCAGAGAGTAAATGTGATTTGATCCCAGAGCAGACTACCTTTAAGTGCATATGGTATAATTTGAGTTGGGTCCCTTCCAGAGTATTGTGGAGGATGTTCTTGATATTTTTGCTGAAGTCATTTTTGTAAGCTGAGATGGGGTCACACTGCCTGACCCCAGAAGGAGTCACTACCCTCCTCTCTTCCTCCCCAGCCCACTCAGGCAACCTCCAGGCTCCGCTCAAGGCCCTTTCTGTTTCCTTCTCTGTGGAGTCCCGAGTTCTCACCCCACAGAGCTGACCTGCCAATGATAAATACCATTTAATTACCGAACAAGCTTTTCTGCCATTTCTTTCAGCACGGCTTCTATTGCTGAAGATTAAACTTCATTCCAATACCACTGAATTACCTTTTTAAACCTATTATTTCAATGTGATTAACTTCACTTCTTTTCATTTAGCTGTAAGCAAAATCTTGTTTACAAGGCAAAAATAGTCTTTGCCTTAATATCGGCAATAATAATACAAACGAACATTGCGAGAAAATAATTTATGTGAAAAACAGGAAAAAATGGCAGTGATACATGAGGCCCCTCTTCAATTAATAAAAAGGAGGAAATATTTAAAAACAATTTATCAAAGAAATAAAAACAGTTCATACATCATGCATTTGCAAGGAATGTAGGACCATTCATTCCACAAATAGCCTTGTGACCCACTGGGATTCTAATTTGTGTGTGTGTGTGTGTGTGTGTGTGTGTGTGTGTGTGTGTGTGTGTGTGTGTGATGGAATCAAGTTGTGGTAAAAATCTAGCATTGGGTGAAGGGAAGTGTCACAGAACAGGCAAAGATACTGACAGAGGAAATGGCTTGGGTTTGCAAGACACCTGCTGGGCTCTTCCTGTACACGGCCAAAATGCATTTGAGATTTTTTTTTTTAGAGAAAGTTATTATCTTTGCAAGCAAGCAGGGGTGGATAATCCAAAACCAAGCATAGTTTTTGAGACATACCTTCACTGTTTCATAGCATTTCTTTTTCTTTTCAAGATTCAATTCCAAACCCTAAAGAACAGAATCTGACTGAACATTGCAAAAGGAAGAAATGCTTAGTGGTTTAAAAAAAAATTGTTTTTATTTCAAGCAAAACCCTGGCAGACTGTTTCCCCGTAAGTTGTCAAGGCCGGGTGGCCGTTGGGAAGTGGTGGCATCTGTCGCTGAAGTTATGCAAATCCCCTCCTGTTGGGGCCTGGAATTTGGAGAGGGGGACTGCGTGTTGACAAAACAGACACCGTCTGCTGCCACCCGCATTTCTCCCTCATTTATTTTTTTTTTAAACTGGTTTCTTTTATGGCCTTCCACAAGATGCACTTTCCAGGGGGTTTCTTTACAGGGCGATGCAGAGAAATTAGCATTTACATCATCTTTAACAGTTTATAGAGAGTTCCTCCACCCACACATAAAACAATGTGCTTTCACAAGGAAAAAAAAAACAGTATCAGAGTGAAGATTTCTACATATGGTGTCCTGTGTTTGTTGATGTATAAACGCCTTAAAATGGTATAAAAAAGGAAAACTGGAGAATTGGCAGAAAGCTTTCTTTCCTAACTCATGGTGCCCAGGCCACTGAGATGCCTTAAGAGAAAGGAGCTAACCAGAGACATACACCCAGGGCTGGGGGCAGCACGGAGCTCCTATCCTGGTCCATTGTTTTCTCCTAGTATTTATTCTGTCTCCTTGTTGCTCACCCCATTCTTTGCACTTCTCCTGCCTTCTCTCCTTTCCTTTACCTGTTTGATTCACTGTATTTACATAGCACCTGAAGTGGTTCTTATCTCCTATTAACCTTGGACACCGGCGCAAGAACAGAGAGTCAGACACTGGAAGCTTCTCCCATCTAAATTGTGTTTTTGGCATCTAGAACATACCCCTACATGTACTACCATGCATGCTGACCCCCGCGCCCAGCATTTCCCCTTTTGTATGCATAACATTAAAGTCACTTGACGCCCCCTTGAACTCTCGGGGGCTCAAGGCCCACGCTGGCCAGGAGAAGGGGCAGTGGGATCTTACCCAGAGTCCTACCTTGCCCTCTCCAGGCTGACAGATCCCCTCCCCCACTTTAGCCCTCAGTCTTGTTTGAGTTATTATATACTGCTTGTAAGGAGCTTTACATATCCTTCTCCAATCATCAGAGCAAAGCAGGTTTGGTTGCTTCCTGCTCCATTTGGAGATTTGATTGACAGCCACTCAAGGCCCTGGGGGGACTGCTGGGGTCTTTGCCCCACTTCCATGTCAGAGTAAGGCTTTGTCAGAGAGGTGAGGGTAGCACATCAGCTGAGCAGAGGAGCAATCTGACTCTGAAAAGAGTGCTCCTGAGTATCACCTCTAGGGATGCCCTATACCGCCCTCCAGCAGGGCTAGGAATTACAAAGCCAGAGACTGCTTCTTTCAGGGTGGGGCACAGCAGCTCAGAGAGGCTGGGGGAAGTGCCAGAAACCATCAGGGCAGGTTGACAGATGTGTTTCCAGCATCTGCCTTGCTGCTGGTGCTTGGCAGATGGGGTACGGGAACCAGGCAGCTGAAAATCTGGATTCATTTCAAACTGCTCTATTTCCTAGGCTCCACGCAGAGCATTTCCGGAGGGCAGCCATAATGCCAGCATCTCTAGGGTTCCTCCAGCTACAAAATGTTTTTTTACCAGAACCACCCCCCTTCATAAAAACAAAAAAGTCCAGATTTGTTGTTAGGGAATTGTGGAGCCAAGTGAACATTCTCTGGTTTATAAAAAAAAACAAAACAAAACAACAAAACCCCTCCTCTCTGCACCTGCCCTTGTAGCTTTCACCTTTAGACATCTGATAACTGGAGGATTGTCAGGTTGAAGGCTGACTTCATTTTCTAGAGCCATGAGGTCTAAAGTGCTAGTCCTTGACTGCTATAGATGGTAAGTGTACAATATTTACTGCATTTTTTGAGGATTTTTGAAATGATACTAGTACAGACTGAGATAGACAATAAGTTTAAAAAACAAAACCAAAAAAGCTGGATGCTGGTGTCTAGCAAGGTGCCTGTGGCTCACACCTGTACTTCTAGCTACCCAGGGGGACAACATCTAAGGATTGTAGTTTGAAGCCATCCCAGGCCAGACAAATCTGAGAGACTCTTATCTCCAGTTAACCAGCAAAAAGCTAGAAGTAGAGGTGTGGCTCAAGTAGTAAAGCACTAGACTTGAGGGAGAAAACTAAGAGAGAATGTCATAGCCCTGAGTTGAGTTCAAGCTCCAGTACCAACACATGCATACACACACGTGTGCGCGTATACGCACCCCCCCCCCACACACATTCTCACTGGTTTCAAAAGAGAATGCGAAATACCTCAATTATAGTTTCCACTGATTACATGTTGAAATGATATTTTGGATATCTTGGGTTACCTTCAACATGCTATCAAAATAGTTTTCCTTGTTTCCTTTTCCTTTTTAAATGTATGTCTATTAGCAAACTGAAAATGATATGGAGGGCTCACACTCCATTCCTTTGGGGTGGTGCTATGCTAGAGGGAAAACATCATCTTCAAGTGACTTTGTGCTTCTGTCCCCAGGCCCCTAAGCCCTTATTGCAAAACACCACCAGATCCTGGAGACAGGAGCCCTTCCTGCCTCTCCTGACTGAGGGGGAACGAAGCAGGGACTTCAGTGACCCTCAGCTATTTCTCAAGTGTGGGGGCTGCAGCAGGTGCTTGGGCTGTTTTGAGCACTTAGTGCCTGTGCCTATGCACAGTCCTTGTAGTAGATCTCTAGGATCATGGCTGCTCCCTCTGGACCCATGGACCCATGGCAGCATCCACGGTCTTCTCTTGCTGCTTGTGCCTGGTTGACCTGTTGCTTATTTTCTATCTTCTCTACCTTGTTTTATATCTACCTACAGTTTGCAGACAGGCATCTACAAACTGTGGCAGCCTTGGGAAGCAGGTTTATGTGTGTGTATGTCTTTCTAGTTCCGTATGACAAGGGATGCTTTTCCAGCTGTTAGGCAATGGAAGATATCCCTAGGTTTGGTGGGATGATGGTGGGGGGGGGCGGGGCTGGGAGTCTTTCTGCTCTGCATTGCGGCCCAAGGCCAGTCTGAAGATGGATCTGCCCTTTTACTCACAGGTGCATTCTCTTTGTGTGTTTCTCTCTGAGTGTTTCCCATTGTCTACGGCAAGATGAGTCTTTGATGAGAAGGTGCTAAGCCTGGATGAGAATGCGTTCAAGTCTGCATTCCTCCCTTGGTGAGTCGCTGTTTACTGAGCACCTACTGTATGATTGCTCAGCATTGTCAGAGGAGAATAGAGTCACCAGGGTTTTGTTACACATCACAACAGATACTTGGTAAAAAGGATGCTCCCGTCTTTGGATGATGGAGGAAGGCTCTCTAGAGGAATGTGATGTTGGAGCTGAGAAATGATTGGATTTTAAAAGCATTGTCTCTCTTTCCAGTCAGCTCCTCTTAACACACTGGAGTAAAACTCCCTAGAAGTGGGTCTCAGGAGGAGGTGAGACAGAGAAAACCTTTACCAGTGTGGCCGGAGGCAAAGTTGCCTGAAAGAATTGGAGTAGGATGAAAGAAGAAGGGATCTAGAAACCAGCCCAGCCCTGGCATTGAGTCTTAACAGTAAGACAAGATTGCAGCTGGGTGAAGGAACATGGGCTAGAATTCATGGTGGCCAGAGGCAGGAGGTTCAAGGCTAAGAAGATTGAGGTTTGTGCCTCCTTCCTGAATGACTCTCCTGCTGCTGAACAACAATTTCCCAGATCTGGGCCCAGTCTTGCATTGAATAGTTGCTGTTTTGATAGCCCCCCCTGTTTAATTAGATTTCAAAAAAGAAAAAAAAATCCAGTGACAGGGTATGCGTGATGGGGTGCCAACCGCTGGAAAGAGCCCTGAACCTGGAGACCTGTTTCCAACCCTTTTGTTGGTCCCCTGACCCACTATGTGACCTTGGGAAGTGCCCTCCCCTCTCTGGAATGTAGCCTCCTCATCTGTAAAATAAGGGGCTGGACAGGGTGACCTCCAGGCCTACGTGCACATCTCGGGTTCCAGGACTCCGGGAGTCAATGACGTGCTTGGCTGAGCTGTTCGCAGCTATAGCCAAGAGGTCAGGGTTCAAGCCTGTTATGGAGCTGTCGCTCAACACTGCCACAGCTGATATTAATTTCTTCTCTCCTCCATGAAGCATCGAGGGCTTTATGAATGACTCCAAGAATTGCCTCCAGCCTCAGGAATGAAGCTAGCTCTGAAAGCAAATGGAGCGAAATCCCCAGAGCACCCGTTACCCCAGGCTTTGGGTGACTTGACCCAAATCTTTTCTCTTCTGAGCAAGCTGTGGCTGGTGAGAACAGTGAGCTGGCAAACAAAACTTTCATTCTGAGCATCCTCAGAGCCAGTCTCGGCTTCACTGAATCCTGAGCAGAGAAAGTCCTAGCTTTACCCAGAGGTGCAATTGGGCGAGGATGGGCATTGCTCTGTGGTGAGTTAACCCAGTCAAGCAGTTTGGAATAACCACTATAAGCCTCAGTTTATCTATACAATGGGGAAGTTAAAGTTGTTTACTCTCGGGCTAGGGATATGGCCTAGTGGCAAGAGTGCTTGCCTCGTATACATGAGGCCCTGGGTTCGATTCCCTAGCACCACATATACAGAAAACGGCCAGAAGGGGTGCTGTGGCTCAAGTGGCAGAGTGCTAGCCTTGAGCAAAAAAGAAGCCAGGGACAGTGCTCAGGCCCTGAGTCCAAGCCCCAGGACTGGCAAAAAAAAAAAAAAAAAAAAAAAGTTGTTTACTCTCACCAGGTTATAGGTAGGTTAAAATGTGACATTATATCATACGAACTGTGGACTGGTGGCTCACACCTCTAATCCTAGCTACTTGGGAGGATGAGATCTGAGGACACTGGTATGGAGCCAACCCACAGAGGAAAGACTGCAAGTCTCTTATTTCCAGTTATCCAGCAAAAAAAAAAGTGGGAAGTGAAGGTGTGGTTCAAGTGGTAGAGTGCCACTCTTGAGCAAAAAAGTTAAGTGACAGTGCCCAGGCTCTGAGTTCAAGCTTTAGTAGCAGAGTGAGTGCACACACACACACTATGTGTGTGTGTGTGTGTGTATATCATATACAAGTACCTACTAAATTTTAAAGCTATATGCAGACTATCATAAAAGAAAAACCATAATAAAAATTCATATCCTTTCCCAATGTGAAAAATATGTTAGAGTTTTAAAATGTTGTGTTTATCAATGTCCTCTTTATTTGCTCAGTACTTTAGCTTACAAAACAGCTCCCTGTGTTCATTGTGTCATTTTGCTCTCATTAGGAGCAATCAGGTAGATGTGATTATGCCTAGTTTTACCTGGACGATAGCTCACAGACAGGAAATTGGATGCCTGAAGTCATACCCAGCTGGAGAATGTAAACCTCATCTGATCGCCTCTGACTGGAAGTTCTCCACTGTTTTGTGCTGTTTGAACTGGAGACATAGCTCTAGCATCCTCTTCCCATGTAGTTCTTAGAGGAGGTGATATTTCTTTTCTGATACATGTTGGTGACCCAGACCTATGGCACTTTTTCAAGAAGGGCTTTTGAAAGTGGACGGGTATCCCCATTATTTTTACATGGCCAGAGCAGTTGGCTCAGAATAGCTCTGTGGGATATCCTCTGGCTAGGCAGGTAGAAGCCCCAGTTGCAGGCTCTGAACCCAACTAAGATGGATGCTCTCCTGTCCTTCTATGTCTCCAGGTCTTCATGGGTGGCAGATGGGCAGGAAACAGAGTGGGCAGCCTGCAGAGTTGGGGCGCTCTAGATAAGGTGATCAGTCACTGGCAGAGCTTTCTGTAAGAGGAAGGTCCTCTCCCAGGCCCCCATGCCATTGCACACATTTTCTGAGTGCTTTTTCTATCACACCCTGAATCCAGGGCTACACACCAATTCCTATTCAAACTTTGTCCCTGTCCCCAGAGAAGCTCAATAGTTAAGCCCAGAAAAGCCATCTGGATGGCTACCAGAGAGCCCCAAAGTGTCCCAGTCTTTCCCAGCTAAGCATGACAATATCTTTTCAGAAGGTGGGGGGAAAAAGAGAACATAAAACAAATACATAAATAAACCCTTAGAAACAACACCTTATCAGAATAATAAAATTAAATTATAAGAGGGTTGTCAAGTGACACAATCTGGGAGGGTGACAAGATGTAATCCCAGTAAAAACATCGGATCTGTCTGTTTATAGATCTAATAAATTATGTTAGAATTGTGCTCTTATAAATCCAGGCTGTCGAGGAAACCCAACAACTAATTCATCAGTTGCTCACCGAGAGGACTCCTTCTCCGTTCCAATTGCTCACCATGTAGATAACAAGGAGCCTTCTAGGCCGGCTGGTTAAATGTCATTTGTTTCAGAGCTGTAACACGGCACGGATCATTGCTCACACATAGACACCCAATTATATTAACCTGTGCAGCAATACAGTGTAATGACATGACATTAACGGAGCCACTTCAGAGGGACAGCAACTTCCCTCCTCATAGAAGGCCAGCCCAGGCTTTCCCCCAACCAGCTCCCTTGTCATTTAAATGCAAAACACAAGCTCCTGAACCGAAGGAGCAGAGTGGCTTTCTCTCTGACAACCTCTGAAATCTAAACACAGTCTATGCTTTATTCTCTGTCACCTTCCAGCAGTGAGATTTTATTTTATTTTTTATTCAGCAAGTCAACTTTCCGAAAGGCCAGGATCCCCCCACCTCTTTCTGAAAGTCATAACTTCTTATCTTCTAAGGCAGTTCTGGGGATTGCTCTCCCAAATAAGGAACAGTGTGGGGTGACTGCCTCAGGGGATGAGAGGCACACAGAGGTAAATGACAGGCATGGAGTTCTGTGTCATTTGGGGTGTCTAGTTTCTTGAATTGTGTCAAGGACGTAAGAAGAAGTTGAACAGCCCTGACTTGATTGCAAAGCACTGTGTCTCTCAACTCTGCACCCTTGGGGCTGGGGGATTTTTTTTTAAACCATGGAGGATCTGTCTTGTGCTTTTCATGCCATGTAACACACGCCTGCTCAGTGCCCACTAGACGCCAGCAGCATTCCCCTACCAGCTGTGAGAACCGAATGTATCTCTAGATACTACCAAATGCCCATGCGGTGCCAGTGACAAATTAAGCCCAGTTGAGAATCGTGGATGTAGGCAAAACTTTCATCCTACAGACTTTGGAGTATAAATGTGCAGACTATCTGATCAGTGCTGGGTTCTAGGCCCTTGAAATGACCAGATTTTTTGTAACAGAGGAGGGCCTTTTCTCCATTCTCGGTCCCTTGTTTCTTTAAGCAAGGTGGGTTTGCCTCTCAGGTTCCTGGGGTTGAAGCCCAGCTCCCTAAGCTTGGGCTCCATGGCCCTGATGAGATTCTTCATCTGAACAATGGGGAGATGGCTGCTCCTGTGAGAACTAACGGTCATACAAGTACTGAACTCTGGCTCACAGAAAGCCTTTTGTGTGTGGTGATGCTTTTTTTTTTTCCATGAACAATATCTCATGAAGGATCCTGAGAGTTCTTGAGATAACTCAGAACTCAAGATCTGAGCTTTGCTGGGGGTCAGAACCAGGCACGCGAACAGTAATTTCATGTTTCAACCATTGAATTCGCCTGTGTGTTCTAGGTGCTCTTGAACTGAGCTCCATTCCAGCAAAGGAAATCAAGGATGTGGCTCAAGAGGATAGACTCTGCATGCCTAGATGTTCATGGCTTACCAGTGTTAATCAATCGAGCATCAATCCATCAATCAGTCAACCAGGTACATCTTGCTATATGCCTGATACTCTGGTAAGTGACTCTCAAGTATGACATCACTTATCCACTTTATAGTGGGTAAGTTCTATAACTCGATGGGAACTGGGTGGTGGTAGCTCTCACTTGTAAGTCTTAATTACTCAGAAAGCTGACATCTGAAGATAGTAGTTCAAAGCCAGCTGAGGTAGGAAAGTCCATGGTCCATGAGACTCTTATCGCCACACACACACACACACACACACACACACACACACACACACCCCCCAAAAGCCATAGCTTAAGTGGTAGAGTACTAGCCTTGAGTGAAAAAAATTAAGGGATAGTGCCCAGGTCCTGAGCTCAAGCCCCAGTACCAGGATTAAAAAAAAAAAAAAAAAACACCCAAAGGTTCACTTATTTTGATCTTTCTTTTGCCTTTAAAACTTGATTGCGAATTTTGGAGTCATAACTTTTTCATCTCAAAAACCCCATAGACTATCTCTTGGCTTTCAGAATTGTAGTGAAGTCTGAAAGCAGTTTGATCTTCTGTGTATAAAGTTCATGCATTTGTTATTCCACACATTCAACAAATGCTGGACAAGCACCTTCTGTGTGCAAATGCACAACTAGATACAGTAATGAATGGAACAGAGAGAAAGCCCTGCCTTCACGGACCTGATGTGCTGGGGGTAGTAGATGACAAACAAAATGAACAAATAAATAATAGCATTTCTGGTGGTGACTCATGCTAGGAAGGTGAACAGAACTGAGAAAGGATAGGGAGCTAGACATGTGACAATTTTAAAAGGGCCATTAGGAAGCCTTTGGTGAGGTGTTTTATTGAACACCTCTACAGCAGTACTATAATCTGAGCAGAGAAGTGAGTCCCTTATCTCAGTTAAAGAGGGAAGTTGGGGGAATCAGAAGAATGTAGTGTGCACTCAGCTATAGTCACCCATGTTGATGTGCTAATACAATACAAAACATTCAAGTTTACAGAATTAACAGTGTGAGAATAGAGGGGAAAGCAATGAACCACAGTATTTGCAGAGGAATTTGATGTAGATCTTGAAGATAAAATGTTAATAGACATTACTATGTGTTGAATAACTTTAGTTTTCCCTAGCTGACATGGAAGCTTGATCCTTAGAGACTTAGACACCATTTTTCTGGTTCCTTCCCACTTCAATATGTGAGAGTAGGGAAATGCTCTCTGACCCATTTCCCCATCTCTTCTAGAGCTCCACCACTTGAGCACAGCACCACTTCCAGATTTTTCTGACTCAAGTTTATTGGAGATAAAAGCCTCACAGAATTGTTTGCCTGGCCTGGCTTTGAACCACGATCCTCAGATCTCAGTTTCCTGAGCATTACAGGTGGGAGCTATTGATGCCTGGCTCTCTTCCTGCCTCTCTTGACTTCCTTACCCTAGATCTGTGTGGTTTGGGCACAGGCCCCATGAAAATCCACTTACCCCAAGTATGTATGGGCTGAGTAACTCTATGAAAGACTCCGGATGCGTTCCATGGAAGAGCCATGTAGCTTACTGTCCTGCCCCGTCCAGCTCCTCACTTTTAATTTTAATTTTTTCTCCACAAGCCTATGCTGCCCATAGAGGAGGTGAGCCTGGAAAGTAGAGTCTGACCTCCTTGAGTTTTACGTGTTCTTTTCAGGCTAGCAGCCCCCCACCCCAGCCCAGATCAGAAATCCAAGTTATTTTCCTTACCTTTCTTTGAATTCTACTAAACAAAACCCCTATGCCACTTTAGAAAATTATTGCTATTGATAATACGTTTTACCTCCAAACTTGTGAATGTAAAAAAAAATGTAAAACATTTGTGAGCACATAGTTTCAGCATAACTGTACTTGTTAATTGCACAAACCACTAAAATACTGAACTTGTGTTTTTTGAACTGATTATATCTGTATCCATTTGCTATGCACCTTTATGCTTAAAACCTTCCAGAGAATATATTCCAAATATGTGCATACTATTAATACTCATCTTCTCGAATGCCGTATAAAATATGGAAATATATAAAAATAAAGGCTAGAGGGCACAAATTAAAACTAAATATTAAATGTAAGTTCTAATTGTTTCTTATACCCTGTCAAATAATTCTATACAAAGTAGAGACTATGTTCTGCACGAATATCTTCTTAAGAAATCCTGGCATATTAAGACAAATTGCTCCTACGTTTGCCAGATAAAAAAGTACTAATAACTTCCTCCAAATGCAAGCCATATGTCTAATTCTGTGAACACAATACAATAAAACTAGGAACTAAGAAAGTATTAGAGGGAAAACTTTAATTAATGGAAAGAAACCAATACTTTTGGTTTAGAAAGAACCTAAACTAGCAGTTATGGGCTATTTAGATAAAAGAAATGAGGGCATTATTTAAAAAAATGAATGGAATATTTCTAGAGCTTTAGTCAAAGTCAAATGCATTTCCTTAAGCTAAAGAACTATTAAAACAGTGAAAAAATCAAAGAAATAAAACTAACAGAAATTAGGGGAAATGCATGTTGTTTTCTGGTACTGGGCTTGAACTCAGGGCCTGGGCACTCTCCCTTATCTTTTTCACTCAAGGCTACTGCTCTACTACTGAGCCTCACCTCCATTTCCAGCTTTTTGGTGGTTAATTGGGGGGAAAGAACCCTACAGACTTTTCTCTCTGGGCTTGCTTCAAACATTGATCCTCAGATCTCAGCCTCCTGAATAGCTAAGATTACAGGTGTTAGCCATCAAAACCCATCTTGGAAATGTCTTTTTGAAAATAAGCGAAAAGTGTTATTCAAAGACAAAAGAGAGAAATAATTTAGGAATGGCAAAAAAAGTAAACTAATGACAAAACCCAAGAAACAAAATAAATGAGTAATTTAGAAACTACAAGGACATAAAACTGGTAACCAAACCCGAGAAAAGTTCTAGTGATATCAATAAAACCCCTTGCACAACTGGAAGGTGGTCAAAATACAGCTATAAAACATGAAAAATGAAAAAAAGTTTATTAAATTCCTAAAGAGAGTTTTTTAAAGAAAGGTAAGTTCATCAGCAGACTTAGGTGATTTCATCCGTTCCTCTTTTCTGCTTTATAAGCAGAAACTTTTTAATGTCATGCTAAACTGCTTTAGAACAGAAGATGGAAAGCAAAATTACGCAAAGGCAGAAAAGGGGAGGTCAAGTTTTCCTTTAGATGGTGTGACAAAAATACAGAAATTGGGTCTAATCGTGAGTAGCATTGTGTGAGCTCCGGATTATTTCGGGACTACCAGGAGTGCTTAATATTAGCAAGTCTCTATTAAAAGGTCAAATTCCTGTCTGTTACTGTGTCATGTGAAAATACCTGCGTGACTTGCTTCTCAGTTTGGAGGGCGTATTTGAGAATCTCTGTCCTAGTATAGTTCATCTCTGTGTTCTGTGAGATAGTGGTGTTTGGGGACTATGAACCCTGAGAGGCCTAAAGGAAGTTAGCAATCATTCTTTAGAACCGCGAGGGCAGTGAAACGTTCCTGGTATTCTGGTATTTAGCTAGGATAACTCAGGGCAAACAAGCAGTGGCTCCTACGTGAGTCCCTCCACAAAGTCACAAGGGCAGACACTCCAAATTGCTGGCATTGATTTGTAATCAAGCTGCTTCGCACATGGGCAATTCCTTCTGGCGTGCTACAGAGGGGGGAAGCAGCAGGGACATGTTTATTTAACAATGGTCAATAATTTTCTCAAGTAAAGTCAGTGGAACCAAGAAGTCAATTATTACGGTGTTAAAATAGGACAAATAGCTGGTCACTGGTGGCTTGCACCTGTAAACACAGCTACTCAGACAGCTGAGAACTGGAGGATTGTGATTTGAAGCCAGCCTGGATAGAAAGATTTGCTAACCATTATCTCCAACATGTCCAGCAAAGAGCAGGAATGGAGACATAGCTTGAGCAAATCAATATAGGACAACAACCACAAAAGGCAATATTACCATCATGACCAAGACTGTACATGAATTTGCTAAGACTCCATGTCTATTGCTGACTTGATAAAACTTAGTTTAAGTCAGGCACTGGTGTCTCATGCCTGTATTCCTAGCTACTCAGGAGGATGAGATCTGAGGATCATGGTTCCAACCCAACCTGGGCAGGAAAGTCTGTGAGATTCTTATTTGCAATTAACCACCAGAAAACAGGAAGTGGAGCTGTGGCTCAACGTGGTGGAGCACTAGCCTTGAGCAAAAAGAGCTCAGGGATAGTGCTCGAGCTTCAGTTCAAGCCCCATTACTGACACACACACACACACACACACACACACACACACACACACACACACACACAATAAATCTTACTTTAGACTTTTTACTCCACAAAATTTCTCCTTTAAACCAATAGTGAAGTCCATACATAATGATAAAATGCAAAAGATGGTTTTAGTGAAATAAGGAAAGTCCCTTTCTTAGATGTCAGTCACTTTTCCCCAGCTGTGGTAACCAAAAATATCTCCAGACATTGTTGGAGGTAGAAAGACATTATCTAAGGTAGAAAGTCAACCCTACTTGAGAATCTGTTTTAGAAATTCTAGTGAAAAGGAATGAAACAAGTACTTGGAATTCATAAAATTGCCAGATTTGGTTTGTATCCTAGACAACTTATAAGAATTGACAACTTATTGGGAATCACAAAAAGGAACTTTTAAAAGTAGCCAGGTAGGGAATAAATGCACAAAAATTATCCAAAGTGTCAACCACAATCAAGTAGAAAATGTAGGGAACTAAAATGTTTTATTTCAATAGCAAAAAATTAGAAAATTTTGCATCATAAACCAAAAATACATACAAAGGAAACAGAGTAAATGAAGATAGATAGTCTCAGGCCTACCTCTAGAATGAACTTTTAAAAATGGTAGCATGCTATTAATTGCTTCACTCTGTGGGTAGCTTCCCACTGCCTTCAGGTCAAAGACCTGAATCCATAACATGCTGTCTTTGGCTTCTTTTGATGTCTAGCAGAGGTTTGCTCCTGCTCACTTCCAGGGCTCTAGGGGACCAGGACACTTGAATATGGTGTCACCTGCTGTCCTAGAACATGTATCTCATCTAACAGTCTAGCATAGTTTTTGTTAGCATTTCCCCTACCTCAGGTCCTCAACTCCTCCCATTAGCCCCCAGATCCATCCATACCTAAACTCCCTGCCCTGGAATAATGGGCCAATCCCACTCACCATTAAAACCTACCTACTTCCCCTCTAGCCCCAGAGAAGCTATCACCTGGATAAGGTGCAGAAGCCAGCTGCCATGTTGCTCTCTCTCCTGTGGGAGAAATGGCTCCACTAATAAACCTCCTTATAAACCTTCTTCTCCTGTCCGTGACTATTCCATAAGGTCCCCTGGGATGGCTGGGACATATCCTTTCAGTTTTCAGCACAATGATCACCCTATCATAGAATTGAAGACAGAGAGATATTTTCAGTGTGGTCTGATGAGAGCAAAGTTTGATCACTTCCTTCATCTCTGCATCTTAATGTTACTCATCTATTCATTAACACAAATACAAGTGGGCCTTCCTTCCTTCCTTTCTTCCTTCCTTCCTTCCTTCCTTCCTTCCTTCCTTCCCTCCTTCCCTCCCTCCCTTCCCCTTCCTTCCTTCCTTCCTTCTTTCCTTCCTTCCTTCCTTCCTTCCTTCCTTCCTTCCTTCCTTCCTTCCTTCCTTCCTTCCTTCCTTCCTTCCTTCTTTCCCTCCCTCCCTTCCTCCCTCCCTCCCCCCTCCCTCCCCCCCTCCCTCCTTCCTTCCTTCCTTCCTTCCTTCCTTCCTTCCTTCCTTCCTTCCTTCCTTCCTTCCTTCCTTCCTCCTTTCATCTCTTCCTCCCTTCTTCTTTTCCAGCCTTCTTTCCTTCCTCTCTTCCTCTCTCCCTCCCTTCCTTCTCTCTCTCTTCCTTTATTCTTTTTTTATTTTTATTGTTACTTTTATTTTTTGACAGTAATGGGGTTTGAATTCAGAGCTTCACACTTACTTGGCAGGTACATTGCCACCAGAGCCATGCCCCTAGCCCTCTTTTACTTTTAGTTATTTTGGGGGATATGGTCTTATGTTTTTTACCTGCAATTGGCGTTGGACTACATTCTTCCTACCTGTATCTCCCATGTAGCGGAGATTACAGGTGTGCGCCACCATTTCCAGCTTGTTTTGTCTGGACTGACTTCGTATTGTGATCTTCCTACCTACATTTCTTAAGAACAGGAATTATAGGTATGTGCCACTGTGCCCAGTCCTTGGATGGGCATTTAATTCCTGCTCCAACAGCTCTCCTTTACCAAGACAGGAAAGATGGATGTATTCCTTAAGAGCTACGCCAAAGTGTTTTCACCAGGGAGAAGGAGCGAGGAAAGGCTGGTGGGCTGGCTGGGGGCAACAGGATGGAGTGTGTAGGTAGGTTTCTCCCTAAGAGCCAGGAAATGAGCCCTGGGGCTCTGGAGGCTCCATTTCCAAGCACAACACCTCCCCCTACCCCACACATCATTGGTCACGGACACTTCTATTTCACGGTCAATTGGCCATAATTTCAATTATGTAGGAAGCTTTTATTTTGCATG
This sequence comes from Perognathus longimembris pacificus, assembly GCF_023159225.1. Classification (NCBI taxonomy): domain Eukaryota; kingdom Metazoa; phylum Chordata; class Mammalia; order Rodentia; family Heteromyidae; genus Perognathus; species Perognathus longimembris. The sequence goes on along the minus strand of NC_063166.1, from coordinate 73,158,171 downwards.
CAAATTCCAAAACAACTCAGAAATCTGCAAGAAAGGCCTAGGTATAAAAGACTTAAGACTTTCAGTCTTAGATGTGAGAATTACCCTACATTTTTCATCACCATCCACAGAGGTCCCAGGACACTCTGTCCATGTTCTGAGAATAATTATTGATTGTCAGGGGAGTGTCTGGAATGTACCAGACACTAAATATTAAATTAATGTAATGCTTTTTATTAGTTTTCAGAAAATTCAGTTTGCTTAATGTATATCTAATGTACATCTTAAAAGGCCTTGTAAGTCAATACAATTTACATATTTAAAGAAATGGTTGTACTGAATGTCTTGAGGATTAAAAAAAGACTTAAAACCATCTATTATGGTTAATAATATTTAAGATGGGATCTACTAGAGATACGATGTTGCACAGCAGCTCTCTAGCACTTTCATTCATCTGTTTGAGTCTCCAGATTTAATTTCAAAATTCAGGCTCTAAGTGTGAAGGCTTTTGGCTTGGGATAGTTTTTTTTTAAAATTTTTTTATTATTATTATTTTTTTTTTTTGCCAGTCCTGGGGCTTGGACTCAGGGCCTGAGCACTGTCCCTGGCTTCTTTTTGCTCAAGGCTAGCACTCTGCCACTTGAGCCACAGTGCCGCTTCTGGCCATTTTCTGTATATGTGGTGCTGGGGAATTGAACCCAGGGCCTCATGTATACGAGGCAAGCACTCTTGCCACTAGGCCATATCCCCAGCCCCTTGGGATAGTTTTAATGTCTCTCCTTCCCCTTACTCTTTTCTCTGTTTTAAGTGGGCAGAGCAGAGACTCGGCAAGATGGCTACAAAGCAGGCTCTGGCACCACAGAGAACAACAGGGAGGTCCTGGGATAAAATAGTTTCACCTTGGTTGCTCATTAGGATCACCTGGGAAATTTTTAGAAGTCTAGATTTCTCCAGGGCCAACCAACTTGGGGTGGGGTGGGGAGGGTTGGGGCTGGGGAGGCTGGCATGGGGGGGGCGGGGTTTGACTTGTACAATCTTCCCAGGGCCTCTAGCAGCTGAGGTTGAGAACCATCCTTCTGGTGCTAAGAACCTGTAGTTACTCTTTTACATTTCCCCCATGAGAATCATTCCATGACCACTACCTACAGCTACAGTTTGAACAAGTGATGCCTTCCCACATTCAGCCACAGATATGCAATGACAATGTGATAAGAATGAACAGGGGCCTTTAAGAACTGATGGGATCTCAAAGGTTCTTCCCTCCTGAATGGGAACCAATCCCTACGTCAGAAGCTTTGAGAAGAGTTTGATCTACTTGCCTTCTACCCTTGGCCAAGAAATAGTGTCCTTCCCTCCAGAAGAAGGAGTACCAAGGCGCCATCTTAGAAGCCAAGAGCAGCCCTCTCGAGTGCAGACACTGAACCTTCTGGAGCTTCACTTTGGGTTTCCTAGCCTTTAGAATAGTGAGAAAATAAATGCATTATTTTTATCTATTATTATATGGCCTCAGGTATATGTTCTAGCAACATGAGCTTAGACAAGCACTAGAATGTTCTCTATAAGGACTGAGGAGGGAGCTAATGTCCACAGAGAACCTATTGCACTTTGGACTTTGTGCTGGTTTTCTCCTATATCGAATGTTTACAATACTGTAAGTTGTAATGTAGGTATATTAGCATTGCCGTTTCAGGTGAGGAATCTGTAGATTGGAGGAGCAAAATGATTTCCCCCATGGTGATTAAGACCCAAGTCTATGCTGGGACCAGGAAATGTGGCAAATCTCTCTTCAAATCCTGTTGTCTTTCCATTTCCTTAAAGGTGCCAACAATGCCAGACCTTATAGTTAAGTTTGAGTTATCACTTCCTGGCCCAAAACCTGGATTGCGCAATGCTGATCCTCTTCCCTGAGCCCAGAGGCAAACATGAGTTAAACTAGAGCTGAAAGTCAGGGAGAGCTATGTGTTCTGGCACCCTATCCATTCTGGTACCTTCTCTCACTGAATCTCCTGCAGTTAACAGCTCAGGAGTCCAGATGCCTGCCTGCTGTGAAATCTTGCATGCACACACACAGGTATTAACACCCTCACTCAGACACCTGCACAGATAGACACCTACTTGCATTTAGTTATTAAACAAGTGTTTGTGGAAAACCTATGAGGGTACCAAGGCCTGGGCATGTATATGCTGATTATATAAGAAAGAAGTAGATTACCAAAAAAAACAAAAAACAAAAACAAAAACAAAAAAAAAGGTTAACTGAATAAGCTCCCAAGCCACTGGCTTTGAGTATGAATCAGTTTTCTATTTGTGGCAATGCAGACAAGTCACTTAAAGGTCTCTCTCTCTCTCTCTGTCTCTCGGTCTCTATCTATCAAGATTGTTATCTCTGAGAATCTACCCTCCGTGGCCATTGGCTGGAAAAGGGAGCTGGGGACAGTGCTCAGGACAGAGTCCTCAGAGTCTTTCGCTGCAGCTATGGAGAGGCTCCAGTGGCGGCAGTTGTGTCTGCCCTCATCCCTCTCCTGCTGAGGTGTCATCTTCCACAGGGATCAGGTGTCAAGCTGGAAGTGGCCAAGGCCAGCCAGAGGAGACCTGGAGGCCAGGGGTATTGATGTGGGCCTGTATCAGGGCATGGGTATGAGCTTGAGTTAATTCACCACCCTTGACTTTGCCTTGAGTCATGGGCCAGCTGTGGACATCCTTCCTCTCTCTTGGAATTTACCCGGTGGCTCCCAGGGTTGAGGCCTTGCCTGCAGCCTCTCAAATAGAAAGACAGACAGATGGGTAGACAGACATCTTCAGAATATGCTATGATTAAGAACATAAGTGCTGGTCTTAAACTCCTGGGTGACACTCTGTTGTTTTTTTTCTCTTTTTTTTTTTTTTTGTCCTTTTTGAGACAGAGCTTTGCTATGTAGCCCAGACTGCCTTCAAACTTGAGTTTCTCCTGCCTCCATGTCCCAAATGGTGGGATTTACAGTTATGCATCATCATGACTGGCTTTAGTTCCAAAAAGAAAGAAAGAAGGAAAGGAAGGAAGGAAGGAAGGAAGGAAGGAAGGAAGGAAGGAAGGAAGGAAGGAAGGAAAGAAGCAAGGAAGGAAGGAAGGAAAGAAGGAAGGAAGGAAGGAAGGAAGGAAGGAAGGAAGGAAGGAAGGAAGAAAAGATCCCAACTGAGAGAGGGCTCTATCTTCTCAGTAAGCTATTTCCTTCTGGCCTGTACTTGCCAGGGACTTTCAGTGTCACAGTGGGAACAAAATGTGCTAAACGGAACAGATGGGCCAAACCTTGTGCCCAGAATCACCAGTGCTGTTTAGGGAATCACTCTGATACAAAAGCTGCATCAGTGCTAGATCGGGGAGTCCAAACACCTAGAATTTGAGTCTGGATTGCTTCACTCTGCAACCTTGGGTATGTTCTTGAGTCTTTCTGCATCTCTGAGTCTTACCTTGAGTAATGGTCTAACAAAACACATCTTGTAAATCATTGGTTAAGCTGCTTCCCTGCCATCTTTGACAAAGTCATGTTTCCCCATTGGAGATGATGATCATTAATTCCTTTTCCCTAAGAGCTTCATCCTCATGAGCATCAGATATGAAGTTGGGGGTGGTTTGATTGTAGTCTACTCTTCTTTTAGCTCCATGAAGTACACACTAGTCTAAGCTTGGCACATGGTAGTATGTGCTCCACAAATATTTGTTGAATGATGAACTTGGAACTGGCTGAGCTTATTCAGTCTGTCTTACTAATTTCAAAAGTACTACCAGTTCTTGGGGACATCCTATCAATGGACATCCCAATCAACTGCCCACCAACCACGGCTGAGACACTTCAGAAAGAGCAAGAGATGTTGGGGAAGCCAGGCTTTTCCCACACTCTGGACCAAAGCCCTGGGGCTTGTTGCTACAATGTGAGGGCTCCTATCTTTTAGCCAGGACTTTGTGATCACCAAGTGCTACAGGAAAGTAGCACTTCTGGGACAGATCCTAGTGCTGGGAATCAGGAAGCAAAGTCCTACTACATGACTGATGAAGGTATAGGACCTACGGTGGAAGTCTACATTTCTGATAATAGTGGTTTTATTTGCCCAAGTGTCATGAGGATTCCATGATGTCATGTGATTTGGGTATCTGATAATAATCACAGTGACAGTGCACTGTAGTGTATTGAATAGAAGAGGAATCTGACAATGAATAAGTCAATGCACAAGCAAATGGGAAGAGGGAAAGAAACACTCTATAGCATGGTGCCAAGAGGAAAATGTAGAAGGCATGACAGATTTGGAGAGAGGAAAAAAAATTATCATGTTGCAACCATACAGTAATAACTGATTTGGATAAGAATCATCCATGGAGACTGAAATTTTTTTTTTTTTTTTTTTGGCCAGTCGTGGGCCTTGGACTCAGGGCCTGAGCACTGTCCCTGGCTTCTTCCCGCTCAAGGCTAGCACTCTGCCACTTGAGCCACAGCGCCGCTTCTGGCCGTTTTCTGTATATGTGGTGCTGGGGAATCGAACCTAGGGCCTCGTGTATCCAAGGCAGGCACTCTTGCCACTAGGCTATATCCCCAGCCCGAGACTGAAATTTTTGTACCTGTCTCAAACATCACCCCATAATTTACTTATGGATTATTGAGAGAAAATAGCATCTTTACAGTTGTGAGACCTAGGACAACCCACTCCACCAAGTGACCATTGTCAATTCATCAATAATAGGGCAGATGGGGCATATTGAGAAGCCCTCAACTTCTGTGGCCAGTTGTTCAAAATAAAAGAAAAACTAGAATCCAATCATGAGGCATCATTAGACAAATACGAATGGAGTTATTGTCTACAAAGTAACTCATCAAAAATGTCAAGGAGGGGCTGGGGATATGGCCTAGTGGCAAGAGTGCTTGCCTCATATACATGAGGCCCTGGGTTCAATTAATTCCCCAGCACCACATATACAGAAAACGGCCAGAAGTGGCGCTGTGGCTCAAGTGGCAGAGTGCTAGCCTTGAGCAAAAAGAAGCCAGGGACAGTGCTCAGGCCCTGAGTCCAAGCCCCAGGACTGGCCAAAAAAAAAAAAAAAAAAAAAAATGTCAAGGAAATAAAGCACCAAGAGAAGCTAGGGAGTACTTTGAGATCAAAGGAATCAGAGATGTGCAAAGTGCCATTCTGAATTGGGACTTGAACTGAGACATAGCTAGCAAGAACATCTTTGGGAGAATTGGCAAAATTAGAACATAGACCAGGAACTCAATAACAGTATTGCATTTTGGGGGGTTCATTTCCTGACCTAAGTTACTGCACTGTAGCATGCAAGGGTGTGTCTTTGTTCTTAGAAATGCATATGAAGTCCTTAGGTGTTAAGAGGAAAAAGGAAATGCTGGAGATCTTGGCTTCACGCATACTGGAGAGTGCACACAAGACTGCTTTCTTGGGGGTTCATGCAAAAGATGGCCTAGGATAGAGAAACTCAGCCATCTGAGGAGAGATGAAGTATTGCTATAGCCTGTGGAAAGACTGAAGAGAACCCTCAGACATATGTAACCACCTGGGCGTGACTGTGATGTTGGGGTTCTGGTGCATAATAATCCCCCAGCTTCCCCACCACCCCACACCACAGGCTCAATATGACTCAGATCAGAAACCCAAGACACCATGTTCTTCTCTTTATGTACTATCTATGCTCCCAGTCAAAACCCACTGGAAAATACATCCAAACAAAATTAAATTGACAGGGAAATGCATGTTTGAATGAAGCTTCTGCTTAGAACAATAATTTATCATGTTCTATCGTACATTTCTACAAAACCAGGACCATGGGTGGTTTAGCTGAAATGAGGGAATTCATTACTCTCGAAACATCTCTTGGACTCCCTGCACAAGGGGACAGGAGTCGTAGGGGCTGAAGCAACAGACATCCACTTCAACCCCAAATGTACCACACACTGCTGGGCCCTTTTTGTGCACAGCCTCTGTGAATTTTTTCAGTGACTTCTGAGACAATTTTTACCTGAAAAAACTGAGCTCCTCTGGGACCTAAAGGCTGCCCAGTTAGGAAGGATAGGCCAGTGTTTGGATGTGGGAAGAATCACCTTGTCCTTCATCATCAAGGCCTAAATGGGCCTTCTTGCTCCCTCCTTCCTAAGTGGGCCAGTCCTGTTTTTATGAGTGTGAGCAGCCACAGACCCTGCCTTATCCTGGGACACATACTCCTGGTTGCTTATTGATGTCTGGCAGATGCTGAGTAACCACAGACAAAATGGAAGGAGTCCCAGTTAAAGAGCTTCATAAGGCAGTTAACACAATATACTTAGTCATTGACTTGTTTGTTGTGCAGACATAAATTGAGCATCTACTGTATATTACACTCTGGGAATATAACATAGAGCTTACAAGCCTAGAGATTAAAAATCTTGTTCCTGGACCAATAGCATTCCCTAAGAACTTTTTAGAAATGTAAAGTCTAAGGCCCTGCTCAGACCTATTGAGTTAGAAGCTCCAGGAAGTAGAGCCTAGCAACTTGGGTTTCAGCAAGCTTTCCAGGTAGTTCTGATGGCATGCTAAGTAAAGTTTGAGAACTGCTGCCCTTGTAAAATAATGACAGGTGTGATGACAGGGAGAGAGGTGCCAAACAACTTTGGGGCTTTGGCTATTGTAAACAGGGCTCAGGACTGTGTAGAGATGTTCCAGTAACATCCATTCCATCTAAGAGTCTATTTTCTGAATCACTTCATGAGGTATCCACGGAAGTAACCTCTGGCCTAGCTTCATCTGGGAACCTTGGTTGCCTTGGGTGTGCAGAGATGCCCTGTAAGGCATCAATGGGGACAGCTGAAATTGTCTGTGAGCCAATAGCTTCTTAGATTATTAGTTGTCTCCCTTTCATTAAATGAGGTATGGCAGTGAGTCAGTTGAGATTTGCTGCAAACAGTGATTCAATCTGGTGGCATACATTGGGCAGGGAGTGTGAAAAGTATTCAAAGTTTGCAAATGATTGTGTGCAAAAATGTTACACACAAAGTATATCCGGCATTTGCACTGCCAGACCATACCTGGGAGATGATTCTGTAGCAGGGGTAGGGTCGGGGGAGGCCTAGGATTGGCACAATATACAAGCCCCAGGGTGATTTTAGTGTGGGCAGTTTGATCAACAACTCCTTGACAGATGCTGTCTTATGAGATGAGCTCACAGAACAACTCTTGGTTCCAGGCATAGGTCAGGCTTATCATTGGACCATCTCGGGTTTCTGGGTACCTGTAGACAGGCGTGTGGTTCAGGCATAGTTTTCTCAGAGGAAGATGATCAATTCCTTTCCTCTGAAGGGTAGTAGCAGGGATCAGAAGGGACTGTAGTACAGCTGGGGAGTGACTAATGGTCCTCTGTATAGCAGAGAAATAACGAAGGCTTTCTCATTTTATAAAAGTGGCTTTGAAATCTAATTAAAATATGAAAGTTGAGATCCCAGCCTATTTTTACTTTTTTATGAGTTCAGCAGGAATAATCAATATTGGAGCTGTTAAGCTACCTTCCAGCCTTCACTGGGGCCAGCGACGAGCGTCCTTCAGGAAGAGTCCTCCCTAATGAACCTCCTTCAGGAAGAGTCCTCCCTAATAGGGCAAGAGTACGGAAAGGATCATGTAGAGCTAGATGGGGCTATACTGAGCATATGGGAATGGGCAGGTGCCGGTCATTACATCTTCAGACTCATTCAAAGATCTCATCAGAGACTCTAAAGGGTAAGAGTAGGTGACTGATTTGTGTTCCAATAGGTCATATTGGAGGGAGAAAATCCCCCTCTTTTTGACCACCAAATTGTTCTGAGACTAGATGTAGTGAAAAAAAACTACATGCTATTTTTTTTTTTTAAAGCTAGGTTCTATGTGGAAATAGGCCCTGCTCACTTACTCGCTGTTTGATTTGGGAAATAGTATAACCTCACCAAACCTCAGTTTCCCCCATTTGTAAAGAGACAGCAATACTACTGAGCATATCTATAATGAAATGAAATGTGAATGGGGATAATACCTAACATATTTGGACCCTTTGTACTTTATGTGCAGGTTATTTCACTTGCTCTTTACATGAACACTATAAGGCTTGGGGAGTTGGGGGGTATTAGACTGTGCCAGTCATTCAAGGAAAGCCTTCAGGAGTGTGTCTGGTGCAAAGCAAGTACTCAATTAATATTTGTTCCCCCTCCCCCCAGGGGAATGTAAGGAAGCTCATTTTCAGAGAGCTGAGAACTGTTCTCCACTGCTGTAGGCTGATAGGCAGTAAGAGCTGATTGCTTAACTCACTGGAGCCAGAGTGAGAATTGCTAGGCAGGATATTTCTGATAACTGGGATTGTCAGCGATGGGGAAGGCAGAATGGTTGGTGTCTGCATGAGCCAGCAGCAGGCACAGAACGTAAAGACCCTCATGGGACAGCGGTGGGATTGCTCCCTGGGAGCATGCCCCTTATATTTGCCCTCCTGGAAGAAAAGTAATGCAAAAGGCCCATTTTTCACTTTTAAATAGCTTTCATTCTATGTCTTAATAAATGCACGTTTGTTGATTTGTGTAAGCATGATCTGGGAAGTCTGCAAATGGATGTAATCTGTACGGAGGGCACATGTAAGCACCAGCGGAGCACTTTTGAATAATGAATCCCTCCCGCAAAGGACGGACGCTATTCATAATAATTCCTTGCTTTTCTCATTTTGCCCTGTACAGTAGCGATTAATCAATTTGCAATGTTATGTCACCCGCAACAAATTGCTAGCACCAAGACAAATTTATTGCTTTATGATAAAAGAACTTGTTTAGGTAGAAATAAATTAAATTTGGGGAGGGGTTGTGATTTGGGTTTGATATTCACGTAAGAAGTGACCTATCTTAAGGGAGTGGGTTGGGCAGGTAAGAGGTCTGGGGAGATCCCAGCCTTGAGCTAGCACCCCAAATGATCCTGGACCACAGAGGCAAGTGGATGTTTGCTCAGTCACTGCCCTGCCCAAGTGCTACTGATGGGGAGGGAGAGAGAGAGAGAGAGAGAGAGAGAGAGAGAGAGAGAGAGAGAGAGAGAGAGAGAGAGAGAGAGAGAGACATTTGCGTTGTGGTTCCTGCAATTGCCAGGCTCCCTGTGTCTTTCCATAAGTGTAATTTAGAGTCTTGCACAGAGAGAGTTGGACCATCAGCAAAGCCTGGGGGAAGCAACCTGCTTCCTCTTCCCCACTTCATCGTGACTCCTTCACATCCCGATTTACCTCCCATAGAGGGAGACAGGAATGAAGTGTAGAGGTCAGGGGACAAGATAGACCCCGATGATTTTATTTGTTCAAAGTTCCCGGTGTATTAAAAATATAAGGAATAAGAAGGCCAGCGTGGGCTTAACCAAAATTGGGGTGCAATAAACATTCCATGCAGTAAGCAAATACTTTGAACACATCCACAGTTTAATTCTGTCTAATTGTGGCTATTAACGCAGACACTGTCAAAGCATTGCAGTAGAAAAAGTGGATCGAATGGGCCCTCGGGTCCTCACCAGGCCAGAGTAACCGGGGGACACACAATTCCATGCATCTCCATCCATTTTGCAGGACAGCAGCCCAGGGAAGCACTTCGCCTGAGGACTCAGAGGCAGAGGTTGTTGGAGAAACACTGGGCTTTCGGCACGCGTTTCATTTGTCATTAATTTATACTCCATTAATTTGGAATCTGCATGGAATCGGAGGCTGATGTATTCATTCTGCCCTCACCCAACACACATCCACATGCACCCAAGCACACGTGCGCAGCTTGACCCACATGCGGGGCGATAGGGCTGCTTCTTAAGCAATCTGATAAGATAAATGATTAGTACGATGCAGGTTTCAGGCAGCGCCAATGATCCTGTCAGTGGATTTCCCTGATCCAGTCATTTCTTGTTCTTACTAAAGGCGAAAGGGACCACCTCCTGGACCACTGTCATTCATCCTGTCTAACAACCAGAGCCCTGGTGAATTTCCTGGCCTCGGCCTCTGGTCCTCTTGGTCCCACGTTCATCCTTGAGGGGCAGCGTGGGTGCCCCTGTCTGCAGTGTCTTCTGCAGCATCGCAGCAGCCTCTTGGCTGTCCCCCAGCCTCAGTGTCCACACCCAGAGCCCTGTGGACAATGGGGAGCAGAGATCTCAAGCCCTTGGGTGACAGTCTTTCCCACTGCCTTGGGGCTGGAGGGGCCCAAAGGGGTGTATGGCAGTCCCAGAGCATGCCAGACTCACCTGAGAGTGGCTTCCTGTTTCGTCTTCCCTTCTGCCTGCTTGCTGGGCTCCAGGGGGCCCCAAGTTCCCTTGTGCTCCTGGCCTGGCCTGGCCTGCTCACTCTCTAGCCACCTCCCCAGCCTGGGGTCCTGGAGAGGCTTCTGGCCCTCTGTGGGCTGCATTGCCCTGCTCCTGCTGCCTGCCTGCTGGCTAATTCTGATTATTTCTTTTTCTCCTTGCTCTCTTGGGCTCCTTTATTCCTGACCGTGCATTTTCTCTGGACTCCGGATTAAAAAAAAAAAAAAAACCACACTGCTAATATCCTTGTCAGCCTTTTCCTGAATCATTGCTGCACAGCTCCAGGGAGCCATGGGCCAGTGCCTGCTGACCGGCAGACTCTGCCCTGGGCAGGGGGAGGGAGGGTGTTTCTTGTCCTTGGGGTCCCAGAGCCCTCTGTCTGGGTTTCTTTGTTGCCTGAAGCCATAACCCAGAGGCTCAGCTCCTCCAAGAAATGTCCAGTGAGAGGAGGCAGAGGAGATGAGAAGTGAGGATCTGGCTGAGGCCTCTCATCTGAGGTGGCCTCTCTCAAATGTTCTCTATGTTTTAAAGTTTAAAGCTCTTTCCTCTACGTGGTCTCACTTGCTGTTTTTGTTCCTGTTTTACAGATGAGCAAATTGGACTTCAGCAGTCTCACAAAGTTGCTTGACAACAGCAGCCCAACTACCACGGGTCGACCTTCGAATCTTCACCATTGAGTCGAGGTATGGGGGAGATGCCTTAAAGGACAGAGGAGAAAACGGAAGCTGAAACAGCTTGTCCTGAACCACATAGCCTTAAGAAGGGAGGGTGCTAAAAGTGGGATCCAGGCAGCCTCGCATCCAGGTCAGAGATACAGAGCTGTGTTCCATGGCCCCCAGCAGCCTGGTTACTAGGGCAATGTCCAGCTCTCCAAACAGGCTTGATGCACCTCTGGGCTGTGCATGAAAAGCCAGCTCAATCTGGGCAGGGAAACACCCACTGGAAGGTACTCAAGAGCCCCAAGTTCAGGAGATAGCTATGGGTGGGAGTGTCCTGACTACTCTCCTCTCCGCATATGAGTAGGAGCTGATGTACATATCTCCAGGAGAAGGCTGGAAATCAGCCTTAGCTTTCTATGCTTCTCAGTCCATTCCAAGCTTCTCTAGAGATAGCATACTGTGTAGGAGTGGTTAGTAAAAGTGAGTCTCCAAAGTTCTGATTTAGGATCATCCCATAGAAAGTCAGGAAGAAGGTCCCATGTAACAAAGATCTCCTCTTCCAGGTAGCCTTCTCAGTGTTTCCAAGACAAAAACAGAAGCTCCCTCAGTGGGCTCACAGTCCCTCTGCCCCTTACCCTCTGTGTATACATAGAGGCAGAAAATCACATGCCAATCTTCACACACACACACACACACACACACACACACACACACACACACACACACACACACACACCCTCATCCTCACAGAGGTCAGACACACAGAAACACTGTCACAAGTCCTAGTCACAATCTTGCGCACACACACTGTTGACAATCAGGTCCATTTAGAGACACAGAGTCTGTTCATATCTATTAACATCCATGCAACTTTTCAATAACATGTGTTTCTGACACCTGAGAGTCTTTGTGTCCTTCCTGGGCCTTGGCTGACTGTTTGGCCTCTGAGGACTTGGCACGTGGACTGCTCAAGCCTGAAGCTCATTGGCTATCAACACTGGGGATTTCTATCTGAACGAATTGTCTTCTCCAGCAGGGCCCCTCCTTGCCCGCCTTTCCCCAGATCGCTCAGCTGTGACTATCTCTAGGAAGAATCTGCCCACATCGCACTCCCAATCAGATAGCCATCCCTCCTGTGGGCCCCTATCACATCACACCATGCCACCTCAGCACTCTCTCAATGACTCCTGAAGGTCAACTGTTGCTCACTCAGTGGTTTTGCCCTTCCCACTGGTGCTCTGCTTCTTCCAGGCAGACACCTTGTATCCTTGCCTGCCCAGGGTGTGTTGTCCCAGGACATTGGCAGGCTACATAGAGAAGCTCAAGGTCCCTCCTGGACTTTGACTTGTCTTCTGCCTCAAAGATACTGTGAGTTCTGGGAGGGAGCATAGTGACAAAACATGGATCCTGGGGCCTGAGGAACTTGGGCTCAAACCTCAGCGTAGGCCCTACCAAGCTATTTCCCTTTGGCTTCTGGAAGCCCATTTCTGCTTCTGTAAAGAATAACACTGAACTTTATTTGGCTGTCATGTGAACTTTATGGGGATGTTAAGACACATGTAAGAAAAAAAAGTATTTAAAGGAGGGTGCTCTAGACCTATCAATGAATACCACTGTTACCATAGCAATCCATACCCAAGTTTTCATGGCCTCTTAGATCTCTCCTGTCAAACACCCCCATACTTAGCCAGGGTCTGAGTGGACATACCTAGATGGCTCAAGTCTTCAGGTTCCATCAGGGGACGGAGGTGAGAGGCTAATCAGGGGTCTGGGGTCTCTCTTGCAAAGCATGAGAGAGCAAGGAAAGGAAATAGCTTCCTGGGTGCTATCCGACATCAGTCAGTCAGTACATGTAGAACCTGGCTACCTATCTCCTCCCCTTTGCTGTGAAACTGAGAGGGAGTGAGGACTCATGGAAAAAGGCCACATCCAAGCCAGTCGTTTTTGCACATAGTACAACCCAGGGAGGATTTATTTCTATTAAAGGAAGCCAAGTCTCCAAAAGTGAACCTGGCCTCTCAGTGACTGAGCTGGGACGTCAACCCTCAATTTTGTGTGTGTATTTCTGTGTCAGTACTGGAGCTTGAACTCAGAGCCTGGGCACTGTCCATTAGGTTTAATTTTTTTTTTCCACTTCAAGACTGGATCTCTACCACATGAACCACAACTTCACTTCTGGATTTATTTTTTCTGCTTAATTGGAGATAAGATACTTAGCGGACATTCCTGCCCAGGTTGGCTTTGAACCATGCTCTTCAGATCTCAGCCTCCTGAATAAAACCCTCAACGTTTGACTTCACATGTCTGGCTCAGTCCCAGCCTCCCAGCTACCCTTGCAAAGTTGAGCAGCAGGAATAAGGGAACTGAATTGGAAACACAAAGCCTGTCCCTTGCCTGCCGAGGCAAGATGCTAAACAGATCGTCCTGTAAGCAGTACTTAAAGCACATTGTATTCCACTGAACAAGTCAGACAAAGACCTAGTTTTTGCAGCTGAATGAGAAATACAGCTCTCAGGACCTTTGTATAACATGCCTATTTCTTTCCCATCACAGTCTCTAAGCTACCTGTGCTGGGAGTGCTACCTCTTTTTGCTCAAGAATGAGACATTGAACTGATCTGGAAGGTAGAAGATTGGGGAAATTTTCCTTGAATTCACTGGAGGGCTTCTGGTAAGTTCTCTTCCCTTGTTGAGTCTCAGTTTCCTTATCTATAAGAGGATGTGGTTTTCTGTAAAGTGATTTCTCGGAGTAACTTCTAATTCTTTCCAATCAATCCCATTTGTATTGTCCAATGCAGGGCAGGTGTGAGAGCAACAAAATGTTTTTCTGACTTGTGAATTTCCTTAGTAGAGAATTCTAGTAAAGTTAACTCCATATACAGAGTTGGGTGAATACATTTAGAACATTGAAGAATAGCTTTATATCATACCTAGACAACTGGGTATAGACAATCTGACCTAGTGATTGTCAGAAAAAAAATATATTTTTAGTTTCCAAAGCCTAGGTCCTGTCACCAAGTTTTGTCTCGATTTTCCTTCATTTAGAGAAGGCAGTGGAGTTCCTGGTTGAACCATCCACCTTTAGTCTTGCCTGAGCTGACTGAATATCTTTCCAGCACCTCTCTTCTTCCCTCCCTCCTTCCGGGAGCAGAAGAATGGGGGCAGGGTATCAGCTTTGGCCTCCTGCTGATAAAGATGCACCCCTGGAACTGCTTTTCCAGGGCAGGCCTCTTTGGCAGCCAGAGGGACATCAGATCTGGTTTTTGCTGCCAACAAATCAATATGTTGACAGAGCTGCTCTCCGTGTGTGTCCATTTAAACACCCATCCCCATGTGGGATTTGGGCTGACCCGACTCCCGTTTGCCAAATGCAAATGCATTAACCTTCCAATTGGGTAATCTAATAAAAAGGATCAATGGTCTGATTCGGTGCTTATGGAGTCATTTACTGCAAGCGAGAGCAATTTAGCCAGGACCCAGATGGGTAGCTTGGGGGAACGGCTTGGGCTGGTCTTCCTTCCTGGCTTCCAGAGACAGAGAGGTTTGTGTGCCACACTGGTCCGCCCCGGAGAGGCGGCCTGGCAATGAGGAGGGCGTTATTCATTCATTACTGCCACTTTAATCACTAAGAAGTTCAATTAAGTATAAATCATTAGTGGTGTTTCAAGTTACTGGATCCTGGCTCATGCATAACACACTTGACTGGCAGTGGGGAGCTTTCTGTGACTAGATTTAGCGTACGACTGAACAAGGCAGTCATATGGGTTTTTCTGCTATGAAATTGATAAATGAAGCGGGCATTCGAGGTACAGCAGTAATTTCTGTGGTGCAGTCAAGTGCTTGCTCCCTTGTCTCCTCTAGCAATGAGGGCAGGGGCCCCTTTAATATGGCAGCTTTCCCTGGGGGTCCCAAAGGCCAGGTTGGGCTGCAGGCTTAGGGTTGATTTCCTTACCAAAGTTCCCAGAGCCAACCTTGGTTCATTAGTGGGAGTATGCCTGGGGAGGAGAAAAAAAAATAGAAAGAAGGAAAAAGAAGGTTCTTTTTACTTGTGTCTACTAAAGTGGACACTCTCATGATGTTCATGGAAGGACAGGAATCGGACGGCCTCGTCTACCATTCTCTCCCCTGTTCCCAGGGATAAAATTGTCCCCCTGTGGCCAGAGTCTCTATCTGGAAAGCATATTTTCTCCTAATCGGTTTTACGGCTCTTTTAAAGTAATATGTCAGATCATTTTCCCCCATATACATAGTTAATGAAAGTAACCCTACAAATTCATTTTAAATAGATGGAAGTTGTTATAACCCTGATCCAGAATTTATTACGTTCATTACAATCTTGCTGAAGTAGATAATGTAATGGACTATTACTTTTATTATCTTTTTAATCCCTCAAAATTATTAGGAACTGACTAATATTTGGCATCACCCTGTTAATGTTTAAACAGAAATTGATACTTTAATTCGTCTAATAAATGACCAAGGGTGGGGGGGGTGCACTTTGAGTAGAAACAAAAGCCTGATGGGATTTATCTCTATCAGTCCCAAAGACTTTTACGCGGGACTCAGGGGTCTGAATGCTATTTCTTTCAGGCAGGGTAGCTTCATGAAGTACTCAAGAGAGAGAACAGTAGAGTAGACCCACAGCAAGTGACAGACAGATCCAAGACAGAGAGCAAAGATAGAAGGCAGAAAAGGGAGAGGGAGAATTCCACTCAGGCATCCTAGTTATAAATCCTCATTCACAGAAAAAGAAAAAAAAAACAACTCCCAGCTGTAGTGAGCTCTAGGTAGCATTTTCTTCCTTCCTTCATCTTCCCCTCCCCTCCTGCTCAGATTAAAAAGGATTTTTCTTTATAACCATTCCTGTTAGCAATCAGATTTACGGCTAAAAATTCTCAAGTGCTCTAAGCATTTGTGTGTTTCGGAGACAAATAATTGGCCCACATCCTGCTAGAAAATAGAAGAGACTGGGCTTGCTCCTCAGAAATAACGATGGCTGCTCAATTTGCAAATTATCAAATCTCACAGTACAATGGAAAAGGGCAGGCTCTCTGTCCTGTCTCTCTTCCACAGAGGCTGTGTCTGTCCTCTAGAGTTTCAGTTCCTGCCAGGTGGGGTGAAAGGTAGGATTTAGGAGAAATTAAGCTCTTGTACTTTTCTGGATTTTACAACACAGAATGCAATGCTAGTCACTGAAGGACAATAATGAAAAAAAAATCAGTTAAGTTTATTTAGCAGGGCAAAAGGATCAAAGTTTCTTCCCTTTATAATTGATGATAAAAGATGGAAGGAGATACACTTGAGGATGCAAAACAAAAATTGTAAGCCACCTGGCATTTTGTATCACGCCAAGGCAAGTGTATGTGTGTGTGTGGGTGGGTGGGGGGAGTGTTTTCTAACAAAGAAAGCTTCCAGTTAGCAAAGTCACTAATTAGCACATAGAAGCTCATTAGAATTGAAAGCTGCTTCACTGGGTAGTGTGGCTTTGCTCTATCTCAATGTCCTGAGTTTCGGAGGCAATTCAAGTATTGATTAAATTGACTCAGCATGAAAGGTGACTTGTTTGTGCGCCTCTGAAGCAGTGAGCTTCTCCACGTTTCCTAGCAGAAGAGTCCGCTGAGTGTCCTGTGGGCTGAGCGTAGGTGGGTGAGCTGGAGACCACATTCCGCCTCCTGGGTGCCCCGGTAAGAGGAGGGACTTTCTGGCCACCCCTATCGCATGGTTGAAACCGTTTTGATCATCGGCTGGGAGACTGCTCCTCGCCCAGTCTGCTCAGGATGTCTCGCAAATGGTGCTGGTTGCTTTTGTCAATGCGGAGTTGACAAAGACCACGCATCATTTGGGGCTTGATAAAGAGACTAAAAGGTATCTTCTCAGCATGTTTATTTTTAATAGACATAAAAAATGAAAACCAAACACGGAGGCTTTCTCATTCCTTAGAACTTGTTTTGATGGAAACGTATGGAATACTCAAACAAAGTGGAGATTCTGGACCAGGAGGATTTTAATGTTTTGGGTCATTTTTGTTTGTTTGGGGGGGTATTTTTGTTTGTTTTTGTTATCAAAATGTCCTTGGAAACATGAAGACAGTGTCAGAACCTGCTTTGCCTATTAGAAATGCAGCACAGCAAAGAAAGCCGTATATTCTGAGTTGTATATTTGGAAATTAAAACCCTTTCCTATTTCTAACTCTATCTAAAAGAACTCCTCCCTGAAGCCTTACCGGACATGAAAGGCAAAAAGAAAATAAAATTATTTTATTTCAAATTAAATCATTTCAAAGTCTATCAAGACAGAAAGAGAGTAGCTAAGAGCTGGTTTAAGCTGGATGCAGATGGCTCCCACCTGTGGTCCCAGCTACTCAGGATGCTGAGATCTGAGTATGGAGGTTCAAAGCCAGCCCAAGCAGGAAAGTAGGAAAGTCTGTGTAACTCGCATGTCTAATTAACCACAGACACACACACACAAAGACCAGGTGGAGCTGTGGCTCAAGTGGTAGAGTTACACACACACACACACACACACACACACACACACGTGCGCGCATGCGCGCGCACCCACACTGCTGATTTGGAAAAAATTACAACCAATAAGATCCAGAGTTAATATGCTATATATAAAAGAGCTCTTTCAAACTGATAAAAAAAATTTGAAACGCTTTTAAGACTCTTAAAAGTGTACGGAAAATAATTTACAACAGGAAGAATTCAAGTAGCTAGTATTTATTCAACACAATGGTATGAGAGTGTAATTTACATAAGGTCTCCCATATTATTTACAAAGGCCTTATATGTTTAACAGAATTTCAACTCTGTTTAAAATAAAAGAGGAGGAAGAACAGGCACCTAGGAGTGTGGCTCGAGTGGCACAGTGCTTGCTTAGCAAGCTCACGGGTTTGAGAAGTTATATAATCATTCCTAGAGCAAGCATGTATTATTTTGTGTATGTGTGTGTTAGTACTGGAGCTTGAACTCATGATCTCACACGCTTACTTCTTGTTGTTGTTTTTTGCGCATAGCTGGCACACTGCCACATGAGTCACATTTCCAGTCCTGGCATTTTGCTGGTTAATTAGACATAGAGTCTTAAAGACTTTTTAACCCAAACTGGCTTTGAACTGTAATCTCCAGGTCTCAGCTTCCTAAAGTAGTTAGCATTAGAGATGTGAACCACCATGACACTCATTTTTTTTCCCCAGCTCACACATATTATAAGTGGGGAATCGGGTTTCAAAATAAAGCAGCTTGATCTAACAGTGACTTAAAAATTGGTGCATACTAATTGCCCAAAGGTGTTCCACTGTAGTATTTCACACATACATATATTATCCATTGATTGGATTAGCCATCTCTATTGCTCTGTCTTTTCCCTGTTGTCCCTCCTTTCTATTTTTTCTTTTTTTTATACTTAATCTTTTATTTGTATAATAAAGGTGTACAAAGTGGTGACAGTTACATAAGTCAGGTAAAGAGTACATTTCTTTTTGGACAGTATCACCCCTTCCCTGCTGTTTTTTTTTTTTTTAATAGCCTGCATTCTGTGCCTTGTAGTGGGTACCCTTCCTTGTGCTCTCATCCTAAACATTTACAGATGTAATCATGTGATAAAGTTACAGAGAGTTCATGTTTACTTGTTACTTACCTAAACAATCCAAAAAACTTTTACTTTGCACATGAACAGAGAATCTTTAAAAAATGCTTGTATTCAGTGTTTAGCAGAATGGGTTCAACTAGGCATTCTCAAAAAGAAATTGCATAATAATATGTATCTAAGTCTTGATAATAATACGTATCTAAGTCTTGAAAATGTATAAGTCATTTGACTCAGTTAATGCTACTGTAAATAATTTATCCCAAGGAAAGACAATGTAGGCAAAGCTTTTAGGCAGGGCACTGGCCATGGTTGAACCTCCTTCCTCTAGGAGGGCAGTTAAATACATTATGGTCCACTCACTTAATGCTATTGCTAACAGTAAAAATGAAGCTGTCAGAGAGTTCCTAAAAAATGTGGAGAAATGCTTATGCTGTTTTTTTTAAGCAACATATAAAATTGCACATATAATATATACTGCAAACGTGGCTAGAAAAGAAGCATAGAAAGAAACAAAAAAATATGAACTTGGGTTGTGCAAGTCTACTTCTTGTTACTATTACAAAAGCCCAGAGGCAGGCAAAATTTACAAAGAATAAAAGGGTTATTTGGTTCACAATCTTGGAAGGTCAAGGGCTTGGTACTGGGATCAGCTCAGATCTGGGAAGGGCCTTGTGATGGTTTGGGAAGAAGAGTTTGCATCTCTGAATGGGGGGGTGGGGCAAAAATCCCTTTCAAGAATATGTTCCCAATTAATCTAAGGACCTCCCATTGGGCTCTGCCTCTTAAAGGGCCCACACCATCATTGCCACCCTTCACCACATGAAGCTTTGGGAAGCACATTTAAACCATACCCAACCCATAGCAGATGCTGTCCGTGTGTGGGGACTCTATATGGCCATGTCTTCTTAGTAGTATTTTCCAAAGTAAATGTATTTTATTTTTCATCAGGGAAGCAAAGAAGAAGGTATCCTTTGTGCTATTTGTAAGTGTGTGTGTGTGTGTGTGTGTGTGTGTGTGTGTGTGTGTGTATGAGTGACTCCTGGGGCTTGAACGCAGGGCTTGGGCACTATTTCTTAGCTTTTTTGCTCAAGGCTAGTGTTCTGCCACTTGATCTGGCTTTTTGCTGCTTGATTGGGCTGGCTTCCGACCACAATCCTCAGATCTCAGCCTCCTGAGTAGCTAGGATTACAGGCATGTGCTGTTTGTTCCTGGCTCAAGCCTAGGATCGAATGGAGATATAGTAAGTTACTCCTCTCCTCTGCCCCCCTTGAATACCAAATTAACCTGAAACACTGGGTATATTTGTTCTGGGGATGGGCCCAGGGTCCCTGAGGGCATATTCTTCACTAGGCTCCCCTTGTCTGTAACATGCCTGCTGGTGCTGGCTGTGAGGATAAAATACCTGTGAAGCCTTGGAAGAGGGCTAGTCCAGTTCAGCACACAGTGCGGGCACTCAGATGTAGACAATAATAACCACGGCAATGCCCTAATATGATTTCAGTGCCTGCTGTTTGATTAATAGGGAAGAAGGCTGAGCAGTCAGTGGGTTCTGGGAAGCAGATAGAGACTGTTTGGTCCTGAGTTGGGACAGAGGCAACTTCTACTGACATTCACAGTTTCAGGGTGGCTCTGAGCTCCTGGTGCCATCCAGGTCTTCATGCTGTCACTGCAGAGGCGGAGAAGGCTTGTGGGGGCCTGTGTGCAGATCCTCACTTGGCCACTAACTATGGTTTAGCTCCTCCTGATGGTCACTGCCACGCGAAACCGTCTCTCCTATGGACTGTACCACTTGCGACGTGGAGAAGTGGGTTTTCTGAGCGTCTGTGAGACTGGATATCGCTCTCCTGGGTCACAAAGCACTGGGATTGGAACTGGTGTTGAGTGGGCTTCAGGCCTGTCAGGGAAAATGATGGGTGACAAGGACATAAGCTCTAGGAGTGTGAAAGTCCTGATGTTTAGGCTCTCTTCCTGCCTTTGAGAGGGGAATGAAGCTGTCTCGGTTTCCTTGCCTAAAGATGTAACTTATCATGCTTGTATATCATATCATTATTTTACACTAAGGAGTATAGAACCCTACTGCCAGTGAAACTGATGTCATATTTTCATTTGTGATATAATACTTAGAATTCTAATTTTATACTTATGAAATGTACTCTTGGAGTTTTTTTCAACATGAATTTTTATCATAAGGCCTTTCAACCTAGTAAAATCATTCCCTTACGGTATTCCTCAAACTCCATATACAGAGAGTAGCTCAACATTGTCTTTTTTTTTTTTTCTTTTTGTGCTGGTCACTGGAGCTTGAACTCAGGATCTGGGCACTGTCCTTGAGCTTTTTTTTTTTTTTTTTGCTCAAGGCTGGGGCTCTACCACTTGGTCCACAGCTCCCCTTCCAGCTTCCTGGTGCTTCATGACAGATAAGAGTTTCATAGACTTTCTTGCCTGGGCTGGCTTCCAACTACAATCCTCAGATCTTAGCCTCCCAAGCAGCCAGAATTATAAACATGAGCTGGCCATGGCACCTTTTCCAGATCACACCAGAGCCAGGATTCGTCATTGTCTTTGCCCATGTTTAGCAACACACTGCCATCTTAGGTCCCAGCAAATGCTAGTGGTAACTTTCTCTACAGACTGCGCCTTTGTTATTCTCAGGATTTTAAGCTGCAGCTGGCTGCCTGATCTTCAAGTCTGGGTGCACATTCCCAGATAGGGCAACGACGACGGCAGGATTGCCTGCTGCTGGCTCACACTGATAGCAAAGAGCATGTCAGTGTCAGAGATGTTAAAATGGGCCTTAGATAGCATACATTTTGGAGTCAGTGAAAAGTAGCTCCCTTACGTTACCTTAGTTCAATGAGGTCATTGCATGTAAGGAGCATAAACAGACGGAGTGGACACATCATCACCATCATGGTCGCTGCCGCTACTCTATTCTGTTTGTTGTGATATCTTGCATACCTGTGTAAATCTGTAGGATCTGTTTCTAGATTCTAAGCCAGTAGGCGGTACTGATAAACCTTGGCACCCTGGGGAAAAATCTGTCTCCTCTTCCTTTATGCTTTTCTCTGTCTGCTTTCCAAACCTTTCTTTGGATTCTCCTTCTGTCTCTCCTTCCTTTACCTTGCTCCTTGCTTCTGCTTCTCAGTCTCCTCTTTCCCCACCCTCTCCTCAGCTCTTCTGCAGATAAATGACCCTGTCACTCTAGCTCTCTTGTAGGTTTAGAGCGAAGGCAAGTGTCTTTTTGAAAAGCTTGTTCTGTCTGACATTTTGACCAGCTCCAGGGCAGGGTCCTTTGCATTCCCCTCTCTTCTGCCCAAAGACCTGCTCATCTGGTTAATGATTAGCAGAGCTAATCTGGGCTGGGAGCTCTCCTCCCCACAGGAGGGGCAGCTGGGCTGTCAGGAGGCCTATGGTGGGATTGGAGGGGTTTATGGATCCAGCCTCCAAAGAAACCATTTATTCCTGCTCGTGATTTTTTTTGAAAGAAGTTTATGACTTTTATGATGAGCCTCACACGTGCATTTAATGACACTGAAGTATTAGATTATGTGCATTAAGAAGAGGTCCGAGAACCCACTGGCGTCCTTAGCTTTAAGTGTGTTTTAACTGCCTGAAATACAAGGAACAAGAGGGAAAAATAGAGCTATAATAGCCTCTTCATAAATTTTGAGCCATAACCAACACTTTTGGCACCGAGAATGGTCCCAGGCAGGTGGACAGAAAGAGGAACAGTGTGTTTCTCATACTTCCATGGGTCTGGCTACCTAAGATCAGCCATCTCTGCCATATTTTCTCTCCAGTGGGAAGCCAAGTGCAGGCCCCCCAGGAACCAGGACTAAATCTCAGATCTGCTTAGTATGTATACCGGCTGTTCACATCTTACCATGTTTATTCTGCACACAGGGAGGTAGCATTGAACCATTTTCCAGATGCAGAAACTGAGCCCAGGCAAAGCCCAGTGACTCTCTCTTAGCTGGAGACTATCAGAGCCATTATCTAAAAGACTAGTGTTTATGACTCTCAGGCTTGAGGCCATTTGCAAAGACACTGGGTGCTGAGCTCAGAAGGACACCACCCATTCTTGGAACTTAGTGGAGGTAGCCAGAGGAAGGAATAAGTGCTGAGGACCAAGTGAACAGAGACCTCCAGACGGAAGCTTCTCCTCCCGCCCTCTGGGTCCCAGTCCCTGGGAGGCATGCGTCACCGTAGAAACAGAATCAGGACTGAAAAAGCCACTTGAAATGAACTGCACCCAGACAGGCCGCCATGGTGGTGTGATTGATACCGGAGCATGTAGGTGTAATGAAACTGATGCCGGCTTCTCTGCACCTGTGATTTATTGAGGACAAATTTAAGATGAGAAAGGGCCCCATACCAGGAGCTGTATCTTCCCCTCTAAGGGAGGGTGGTCATCCATCACCAGCCATTGCAAGGGCCCATTGCAAGCGGCTCATCAGATGAGCCAATAGTCTCTTTGTTGGGGTTCCTAACAAGTGTTGGATCAGCAAAAGTCTATTTATGCTGGTGGACCTTTCAGGACCAATTTGTAGTGGGTCACTGATTCTGCTGGGGTATTATCTTCTTTACTATTCGGGCCAGTTGGGGAAGGCGGCAAAGATTAATGGTTTTGGCTGCAGCCTTGCCGCCGCAATCTACTGCCTCTGGACCAGAGATTAAGTTTTTTTGTGTGTGTTTTACCAGAAAGGGTCCACCTTGCGTACAAGATGTGCTTTGATTTCCTGACTTGCAGTGAAGAAAAGAGTCACGGAAATGTACTTGGTGGTGCCAAAGGTTTGGCAGATGGCTGTTAGGTCTGGCGGCAGGACTCTGTACGTGAAGGCCCTGGCACCCTGGCGTGAGCGCTGTGGGCCCTGGGGTTTGCTTCTTTCTCCACTCACAGAACAGCAGGACTGGGGCTGGCATCTGGCGGGCAGCTTTGGGTTTACAGAGGCTGGTGATACCCTAAACGTTATTATTAAAAACCACAACAACTATGTTACTAAGTGAAATGGTTATGACCTTTTTCCTATGAGCTGGAGAATTGCAGATTTGGGAGGGGGAAAAAAAACATTTTCAAAGAGCCAATTGAAGCTAACTGCACAGCGACATGGCTTAATATTTTGCTTTACATCTTTTTTATCTAGAACTTTTGCTCTGCACAGATATACATGTGCTATTTTATGTGATTAGATTCCTCTGGAATTTAGTGGATTTTTTTTGCTATCTATTTTTGTGTCTGCTTTTTACAAGGAACATTGTCCCCTTAATATTTCTCCATCTCCTCCTCCTCCTCCTCTTCTTTCTCTTTTTTCTTCTCAAGTTCAGTTCCTTATCACATCTTCAGTGCCAAAGGTGCATTCTTTAATTCAGCAAACCTGTGCAGGTGCAGGTGCAGCACTGATCACAGTGCTGGGACCACAGAGCTGAATTAGGCATGGCAATCCTGAAATAGAGCAGTTCAGATCAGGACTGAACACCTGTGTCCTGTGGGGTTCCCCTCATATACACTTCACAAAGCCCTAGAACACTTCATGTGGCTTATAGGTTGGGGCCTGCCACCCCTACCCCTTCCCTGTAGAATCAGAGTTCCAAAGGAGGATGCATGCAAGCTCTGGACACACCAGCCTTGTGTGTAGAGTGAATTGCGGACTGCAAGCCACCTGTTGACCCTCACAGGGACTTCAGCATTTCTTTCTTGGAAAATGGAAAAAGCCCCTAAGAGCTCCAAGGAGCCATCTATACTAGGCAGCTGCTCAAACTTCCTGGGACGTGATAAGATGTGACACCAGGGAGTATGGCCTTGGAACTCATGGAGGTCTCAGGTTGTACCTTCTAGCTGGTTGGCCTTCATTTTCCTCATCTGAAAAATGGGGCTGCTTCTCCCAACTGCTGATGTTTTTGTGCTCATTCCATATGTCAGTCAAGTCACAAGGGTAGCACTGGCGTTCAGCCCAGGCCAGCTCCAGCCCAGACCCACTTTCTGGATGTTGTGCTGACTTCAATAGATGGATGGGCTCTAATTGTCCCAGCAACACTGCTGGAGTTTCACAGGCCCTTTCCTTGTGAGCCTTTGTCTCAGGGCCATAAATCACTGGACAACGGTCCCATGGTTGGCTTGGATGTCCTTCCCTGAACTGGCTGCAGGAAGGGAGAGGACACTGAGGGGAGGTGGGGCCTGTTATTCCCCACTGGTTTTTAAATCCTTGATGGGGAGTATTACTTACTCAGCGATTCCAGTGGGTTCCTTTGTAGCTGCCTCTTATCTGCCCGGGGGCAGCCTTTCTCTACCCTGTTCCCAAATTAAAATTATTTAAGGAAGTAGAGCTTCTCCCCCCCCCCCCCCCCTAGGTAACAGGGACGCAGACTCATCCAATGCCTGTCTGGACCCTTTGCACCAGCATCTGATCTAGCTACTTCCCTCTACTGGACATTCCTGGAAACCCCTGGATCCTTACTACCCCAGGAGATTCGCTGCTGCTTTTATTTGCCTGCATGCACTTCTCTGGGTTCCCTTCTCACCATTCAAGTGTCCTCTTAAATTTCTCAGGGAAAGTGTGCATCAGGTCAGACTGGCATGGCACCCCCATACTGAAGTCCTTCATGACATGCAGTCTCCCTTTCTCAGACTTCTTTGGGCTTGTGAAGATATATTCGTGTAGTGGCTGATTTCATAAGGGTGCAACTTTTCCTTTACCTGACTATGAGTGCCACGAAGACAGGATGGTTACCTTTGTAGCCTCAATGCCTTTCTCTGTGTCTGGGAGAGTTTGTAGACTCTCAGCAAGTGGCTGTATTGACTGAACAAACAATGGATGGACGGATGGATGGATGGATGGATTGAGTGATGAATGGATGAATGAATGGTTTACAGGGTGGCATACAAGAGCTTGTTTCCTCTCAGTGGCTTTAGAATGGACAAGGGACATACGGTTTCTCTGATGGCCATGGGGTTGAGAAGCCTTCCCAGTCCCTCCTGCCTCTATGGAGCTAAGTTGTAGTCATTTCCAATGCTCCTGTGTTTTTAAGTCCTCTTACTTAGTGGCCTACCTCCAGCCTTTTCCCTTATAAAAACATACAAGAATTTTTCTAGCAAAGAAGAGGGAAGAATTTCACTATCTCACTTACCCTTGGCTCCACCCCTCATTTTGAGGTATTTAAAAGAAAGCAGACATCATCAGCCTGGCACTGGTGCCTCAAGTCTGTGAGCCTAGCTACTCAGGAGACTGAGATCTGAGTACTGAAGTTCAAAGCCAGCCTGAGCAGAAAAGTTATGAATTAACCATGAAAAAAAAAAACAAAAACAAGTAGGGGCTGGGAATATGGCCTAGTGGTAAAATCCTCACCTCGTACACATGAAGCCCTGGGTTCGATTCCTCAGCACCACATACATAGAAAAAGCCGGAAGTGGCGCTGTGGCTCAAGTGGTAGAGTGCTAACCTTGAGCAAAAAGAAGCTAGGGACAGTGCTAAGGCCCTGAGTTCAAGCCCCAGGACTGGCAAAAAAAAAAAAACAAAAAAACAACTCCAAACAAAAACCCAAGTAGAGCTGTTGCTCAAGTGATAGATCACCAGCCTTGAGTGACAAAACTAAGAGACAGTGCTCAGGCCCTGAGTTTAAACTTCAATACTGGCACAGAGAATCATATGTGTGTGTGTGCATATGCGTATG
This sequence comes from Perognathus longimembris pacificus, assembly GCF_023159225.1. Classification (NCBI taxonomy): domain Eukaryota; kingdom Metazoa; phylum Chordata; class Mammalia; order Rodentia; family Heteromyidae; genus Perognathus; species Perognathus longimembris. Next base: position 73,131,992 of record NC_063166.1, on the reverse strand, counting down.
TGAGTTTGTGTGTGTATCCCAGGCATCAGCTGATGTCCTACATACATTTTAGAGGTTACTGCTAATGATAAAGACTTAAAAGTTTCTTTGAATGTAACCACAATAGCAACATCATGTTTAATGAAATTAAAAACCCAAATCCTTTAGTATCTAATATTTGATCAGTCTTCAAGTATTGCTGGTCGTTTCCCCCCCAAAAGGCACTTTTACATTGCATTTGTGGCAGGTCATAAGCATTGCATCTAACTGCTGTGTGTCTTAAGCATCTTGTCCACATCCCCTTCTTTTCTGCTCACATTTCAAAACGCCATTTGTTTTTCTGTTTGAAAATCGACTTTTTTTTCCCCCCCTTGGGAGCTGCTGTCTACTTCTGAGTGACTCTGGGTATGGTACTCTGAGCCTGGCTCCCATTGTGGAGGTGGCGATGGGCTCCGTGTGGTGCTTCTGAGCATGCTCTTCCATCCCCTGTGCTTCCTGGAAGCCAGTGGCTAGATCCCAGGGCCCAACCAGAGTCATATTCCACCTTGGCTGGAAGCCTTCGTAGACAGTGTTGTGTTCTCCTTGTTGAATCACATCCTAATGTCTAGTCGTCTCCCCTGTAACGATGTTAAGATCGATCTGTGGCTCACCCCTGCCCTTAATTAACTCCCACTCCCATCTCTATTCTATCGTGGTATGAACTTGTTTGGCAAAACAAGTCAGTTGAGAACATTGATCGTGTTGAGAAGTGGGAGCAGCGAGGGCAGGAGGCAGGTGCGCTGATTTCAGGCACCAGGTCTAGGTGAGAGGTTTAGTCTCTCTGCCTCCTTCTCCGTCCTCTTGAATGTAACACAGGGCTTCTTGGAGCAGCATTGAGAACTCCCAGGTTGTGGAAGTGTTTGGTACTTAGTATGTAGTCACTCCCTTAATCCTATGAACAGTCTGATGAGACATTTGCTACTTCTAGTTTCCTCCAGGCATATGAGGAAGAGGAATCATGGGCAGGGTACAGATAATGTGCCCAAGGCCACCTAGCTATAAAGGGTAGGGTTGAGATTTGGACCCAGGCTCCAGGCTGAGCCTGTGCTCTGTATGTATACTGTGTGGTGCAACACATCAAGCCCAAAGGACTTTCCTGCTCTCTCCCATGTGGGAGGCTTGTTGAGTCATAATGGGCAATGGGTACCTGTTAGTCCCCTCCTAAGGTAGGCCCCGGGTGGAGTAAGACAGCCTCCAGTGGGCAGAGAGGGTACTGCACTTCACTGACTTGGAGGTTTCACAAAGTCATCATTTCTTTTCCCCTTCTCCACTTCCCTCTGCTGTTAGATGGGCTTGTGTGCTACAAGGGGTCCAGACAACATAAGAGTTCATTCTCATTTGGGTAAAATAATTCTTCCCGTGGTGGTGGGGAGGAGACTCTGCTGAGTCCCAGAGAAGTCAAGAGACTCACCCAGGATCATACAGTAAATTTGCAGCGGAGCTAGGATGAGAACCATTTACTCACTCAAGCCTCATGCTTGAGCTTGAGGTTGTGTTGCTCTGCCTCCCACTCCTATGGCACACACACACACACACACACACACACACACACACACACACACACTGCCAGGCATGCTCATTTTGGTGAGAACTCCTCTTGGGGGCTAATGAACAAAGAGGCTCACTGAAGTTGCTGAAGCCATTGAGACTTGCCTGGCATAGCAGAGACATTGGTGGCTGTCATAGATGATTGGGCCTGCCCATCTCACCCTCCATGGCAGTCTGAGAATGGACCTTCCTGTCTTGTGGTCTCAGTCTGGAAGCAAAATCAGATAGAATTAGAGAGCCATGACTTGAACCCAGTTCTTCTGAGTCCAAGTTCCAAAGGACCAGGAGTCAAGGTATGCCCGTAATTAGTGACGGCTGAGCATGCGCTCCTATGGCTCTGTCTTCCAGATGAAGGAGGTCAACCGCAGGGACAGTGACATAGGGACGGGCTGCTCTTGTTGTGACTGGAGAGACTCAGAGAGTAGCAGCCTGTGAGGCCCACACTTATCCAAACTAGAAGGTACCTAGGGAGCTCGGGGCTTCAGGGCATCAGGGCATCATCAGGGCTGAGAGCTGGGTGGTGGTGGGGTTGCTGAGACTAGGGAATCAGCCCATGTGTTTGTGGTCCAGTTCCTCTGATTACAAAGGCCAAAGACAGTAATTGAAGGTGGCTTCGAGTTCCCTCAGCAGGCAGGACCTGGCGCCAAAGCCTGGGGGTGGGGGGAGCTCTGTGGGCGCCTCCAGCCCTGGGCATCCACTAATGGACTGTGGCTGATCCTGGGACTGATTGGCAGTCAGCCCCCTTAGTCCTCAGGGAAATCCTGGAAGCTATGGTCTCCAATCGAGAGACACTCTCCCTTCTAGATGCCATAGGGAAGGCTTCAAGTTGGTCCAAGGCAGGAGCGATTCTGAACTCCAGGGTAAGACACAGAGAGGAGATAAATTGAAACCCCTGTGCCCCCAGCCCCTGGGACAGAGTAAGAGGCAAGGATCTCAGACAGTGAAATGCAGCAAGCCATCAAAGTATCACTCTTCCTATATCCCCTTCTCTTTCCTTGCTCTGCTTTTCTGGGTCACCAGCTCCATACGACTGGCCAAAGTGGTAGTAAGGCCAGAGCGAGTGCTCCAGATTGGGGTGGGAGTAACCCCCAAAGAAGCTAGGCCACTATTAACACTCAGGACAGAGGAGACAAATGAACACTTCTGGGGGAAGGGGGAAATCCCCCAAAGCCCTTTCCCAGCTCTTAGAAGAACCTTTGAGGCCTAAGTCTTAACAGAAGCAAAGAACTAAAGCACAAATAGCATGGGAAATTGCATGGGGAGGAGGCTGGAAGAGCCTTAGGGAGAAGAGGCTAAAGGAGCAGATCTTGAAAGTACTGCGCAAATCCCAACCCTATCTAGTTAGCAAGAGGGCAATAAGGAGTTGTTGGAGGTTTGAAGGGAGATCAGAAGAGGGGCATTTGGGTCTGCCCAGAGCCATGACTCCAGGCAGGGTGAAAGGCAAATGTAAAACTGATTCATCTGACCTTTCTCTAGGACATTCTAGATTCGTATGCTTTGCGCATCTTCCAAATTGTATTCGTTGCATCACCCGAATTTTACTCATTTACTCCAAGAGTGAGAAAAAGGCGCTTTAGGAAGCTGCTATAAATCCAGTGCAAGTCACCATGGTAACCTGATTAGCAGCTAAATTAAGTTCATGATTAAGAAGAAATAAATAAAAATAACTCTCCTCCTTGGCTGGGGCTACCCACTGGGCCCCTGGCAGCTGAGCAGATGCTGAGGCATTAGAAAGCTAGGGTAAAAACCTGGGCCTGGCAAGCTACAAAAGTTAGGGCTGCAGACACTGACTCTGGGCAGAGAAGCACTCAGCCTAGCTTTAGTACAGCCTGGGGTGGGGGTTGGGAGGTGGAGGGTAGGGGGCTCATGAGGCCCCTAGTGGCCATGCTTGGGAGTGCACTTGGAAGGGCCCAAGGCCCCAGATTTTCACTGAGATGCTGTGCAAGGGTCATTCTGCGTGCTGGGCCCAGGCCACCATTCCCAACATGATCTAGACATGGTTTGGATCCTAGGGAGCCTGAGTTTGGCAGTGGACACATATAAAAGAAGCTTTGGACACAGTGCAAGACTACGGGAACATCAATCAGGGATAGGGGGATTCCTGGAGAAGCTCTCCAAGAAGAAGATGGGTGCATGGCCTCCAAAGTTCTGGCCTTCTGCTTGGAGTTGACCAGCAAGCCAACCTAGAAATGGGCTGACACGCATCCCAATGAAACTAGAGGGCCTTCTTGGAATAAGTGGTTAAAACATGTCAGGGATAAATCACAGAGATGGCTACGCACAGAGAAAGGAATCTTGCACGCCCCCTCCCCGAGTTGTCTCTTGGCCAAGGAAGTCTAGTACAATAGCTAGCGAGCCTGGTTCTTTGTCACTTACTAGCTTTGGCCTCTTGTGTGGGATTTAGTTGATTGGAGTCTGGTAAAGTGGGGTGACAAAGGATAAGAGTACCTGTCTATGTGGTTATGGGAAGGATTAAGTGAGGTGAGAAATACTGATTGTAGCTCACATGTAGGAGACCCTCACTGAGACACTGCTGTGAGTTTCACTGCCTGGCAATGTAGGCACTCACGCCTGTCTAGTGTAAGTGAGGGCCTGGGCTCTAGGTGATTTGATCTCCAGCACTGAGAATTGAGAAAAAGGAAGAAGAGAGAAGAGAAGGAAGAGGAGGATGACCTTGGAATTTGAGGGTTGAGGTAGACAAGATGAATCTGTTGGGGGTGGGGGGGTTCTTACTTTCTTTCCTCCCACCTCTTGCCACCAGCTCCTCCCTCCCCCAGTCTCTCCTCCCCTCTCTCTCTCCCTGCTCAGCGAGATCAGGGAAGCTGTAAACCCAACTCTTACATCAAAAAGGAACTTGAAAAATACTTGGAGCAAAAACTGCTAACTGTGCATCCTTGCTCGGTGCTGGGGCTGATATTAAATCAGGAAATGGCACTGAACAGCCGCTCCAAACACAGAAACAGGGGTTGTCAACACAGAAACCAAAAGCAATCTCTAACAGACAGAGGTGAAAGGGAGTTGGCACAGGGCCGGATGGGGGCTGAAACCCAGGAAAGGGTTCCTGAGCTCACTTCCCTGTGCTGTCTCTCCAGCCTTCAGGATGGAGGCAGGATTCCTGCTTCTGACACCGATGTGAAAGAGAACAAAGATAACTGCTTCATCGCCTCTAAGAAACTCTTCTGCCTTTCTATAGTATTTATTCTGCACCTATTGTGTACTTGGCAGGGACCCCCAAAGCAGAGATGATTCTCTAGCACTCAGGATGGAGCTCCAACTCCTTGGCATGCATGGCTTTTGAGACTTCTTAAATATTGGCGGCTACAGAAGTCTGCAGCTCTGTCTCCAATTTTGTAGGAACAGCTCCCTAAGTGCCTGAGGGACTGGTCCTACCATATTCGTGTCCCACATAATCATCACAGCCTTAGTCCAGAATCATCTCCTCTCTTTAGCCTTCTCTGCCTAAGTTCACCAATGTGTGTGTGTGTGTGTGTGTGTATGTGTGTGTGTGTACCTGCACATGCACTAGTACTGAGGCTTGAACACAGGAACCAGGTGCTGCCCTGAGCTTTCTCATTTGAAGGTGGCAGTCTGCCACTTGAATCACAGCTCCACTTGTGACTTTTTGATGGTTAGTTGGAGATAAGAAGCCCAGATCTCAGCCTCTTGAAGAGCTGGGATTGCAGACATGAACATGGATTGTCATGCCGGCATCCAGCATTCTACCGGCATTTTTTTAATGCCTCATCCTAGTATCACCTTCCCAGCCACAGTGCTAGGGCTGTGGTTTCCTGGAGGGGAGGAGAGAAGCTGTATGCATCCAGACCCCTCATTGCCCTCTTTCTAGAATTGACACAAAAGTGAAAAACCTGTGAGAAAATCTATTGTTGGTGTGGACCTGGGGAAACAGAGTACCCCTAGTTTCTTATGGGAAATACATGCTACAATCTTGTTAGAGGTTGATATTTTTCCTCTTGCAGTTTGTTATTGTTGGGCAGAAATGCTTGCACATATGCTAAAGGGAGCATGTGAGAAGAATTGGGGCTGGGCGCTGGTGGCTCATATCTATAGTCCTAGCTACTCAGGAGGCTGAGATCTAAGGATCTCAGTTCAAAGACAGCCTGAGCACAAAAGTCTTAAGACTTTTCTTTCCAACTAACCACCAAAAAGCTGGAAGTGAAGCTGTGACTTAAGTGGGAGAGTGCTAACTGTGAGCTAAAATGCTAAGGGGCAGTGCTCAGGTCCTGAGTTCAAGCCCCAGGACACACACACACACACACACACACACACACACACACACACACACACACACACAGAGCTTTTAGTTACAACACTGTTTGCCAAAGTCAAAATTAGGGATAGCTTAAAGTCCATCAGGAAAGGGCTAGATTTTAAGAAACAAACAAGCAAACCAACAAAAAAGAAACAAAACCTACACGATATCCATTGAAGGGAAAGCTGTGCTTCAGTTCAGGAGAAAGAAGCAGCTTTCCATGTATTAATGCAGAAGTTGCTGAGGAAAAGCTTAAAAAGCAAGCCGTACCTTTAGACAGAGATGTTGAAACCTATGCTGCTGTGTTTTGAGAAAGCAGTCTTGGACCTCTTATATATTTCCTCTTAAAAAGAAGAAAGGGAAAAGGAGGTTGAGTGACCACTGAAGCTCCTGGCTAAAGCTTGGGCTTTGGGCACAGCCAGATCATATTAATGACCTCTGTCAGTCCCAGGAAGAAGGCTGGGCATTGGGATAAAGGAAATGGAAAGGGAGCAGGCCAGCTGGGTGGGTGGGACTGGTCATCCACATTCCCTGAGCTGGTCTTTGATCTCTGAGGAGAGGAATGATTGTGAATAAAGGATATGCAGGGAAAACCTTAGGGTTCTAAGACAGTGTGCATAAGGAAGTCTCAGTGTTTGCCTAGTTTGACTTCATTCATTCATTTGTTCCTCTATTCATTCTACAACCTTAATTCAGTCCCTCCCTCCCTCCCTCCCTCCCTCCCTCCCTTTTCCTTCCCTCCCTCTCTTCCATCTATCCTTCCTTCCTTTTTCTATTCATTCCACAACTGTAATTCATTCCTCCTGGTATGCATGATCACGGTGACTGTCGGGTGACACAGAAACTTCACCCAGGGGAGTCACAGTCATCGAGTCTATATATTTTTTTATTCCCCAAGGCATCAGAATTACTGGAGAACTTCTGAAAGTGCACATTTTAGGCTCTACTTACACCTGTAAAATCATACCATGGTTTGGGAATCTCTTTTTAATACATTTTTATTGTCAACGTGATGTACAGAGGGGTTACAGTTTCATATGAAGGCAGTGAGTACCTCCCCCCCTCCGCAAAAAATTTTTTCTTTGAACTAGCTGACCAAAGCATTTTTTTCTGAACTTTTCTGTATCCCAAACAGGATGCCACCCAGCTCCCACTGGGAGAAGGAAGGGATAGAGGTACAAGCCTGGCTAAGTGTCTCCAACTGATTTCCCTAGAATGACAAGAACCTTATCCTAATGGGCTCTTTTCCTCACCCCTCCCCACTTTCCAGAAAAACCCTTCTTATACCTGGAAAGAAACATACCCCACCTCTTTTATCTAAGTCCTTCACAGTCAAGAGACCAACTCATTCTTGGCAGTTGTGTGTGTGGGGGGGGGGGGTGCTGGTGGTGGCATATGCAATGGCCCTGTGACAGAATGCAGCTTGAAGTGTGGAAAAATGTCAAGAAGTTGGTGTGCCTGAAGCACTTATTAGGTGGTAAATACAATGACAAAACGAGGTGGAGAAGTTGGCAGAGGCAGAGATGGTGAAGGCCTACTTAAAGGCTGTGCTAAAGAGTTCTGGTTCCTTTCCTAAGAGTGAGAGGGATTTTTATATCAGCCAGGATGCAAAGGGGCAGAGGTAGAAGGATGGGGTTCATGGGTTCACATAACACAGACATTCTATGCCTCCACTGTCCTCTAAGCCCCAGAAGAGGACACTGCAGGGAGAAGCGGAGGGCTCTGGAGGTGGTGACTGCACTATGGCAGCTGAGCTTTCAGAATCTCCAATGGTGGTCCTGGAGCAGGTGAAGATGGAGGGGAGTGGTCTTGGTTATCCCCACCCCTCCGCAACAGTGGCTTTGAGTGGTAGTGAGCTTCTCATGGCCATGCAGCATCTCCCTCCTTCCTTCCCCCCACCCCTCATTCTTTTCTCCCTTCTCCTCTCTTCTTCCTATTCTTCTCACTCTCTTTCTCCTCTGATATCTCAGGGATAGGTTAATTAGCATGAAGATCAAGCTCAGGCAGAGGCAGGACTAAGGGCCAAGCACTGAGGTTGACAGGGTCAGGGGCTCTGAAAAGTCTCTCTCCTTTGCCTCCCATCCTACCTGGGTTTTTCTCCAGATACACACAGTCAGGGCAGAGGAAAGGGAAAAGAGAAGGGGCTGAGGATGTTTCTGGCAGACACATCTACAAGTAAACCCAACGGAGAATGAAAGGCAAATAATTATACCTGGATATGATTAATTAAACATCAATCTAAACATTCACACAGTGAGAACAAAGGAGGATATTCTTAGGAGAGGATCACAAAGGCTCAATATCTATGTGCATATAACCATATGAAATGATCCTTATTGAAATGAACTCCAAGAAATGGAAATGGAAGCAAAAGTTGTTTTGTTGTACTATATGTGGTTCTTTCTTTCTTTCTTTCTTTCTTTCTTTCTTTCTTTCTTTCTTTCTCTCTTTCTTTCCTCTTTTCATCTTCCTCCTTCCTTCCTCCTCCTTCCTTCCTCCTCCTTCCTTCATTTTCATCCTCTTCCTCCTCCTCCTCCTCTTCCTCCTCTTCCTCTTCTTCCTCCTCCTCCTTCTTTCCTTTTTTCTTTGGTTTACTCCCTTCTGTCACTGTTTTTGATTTCTGTACCCTATGCCTTGTATATAAGTTTATCTGATTTGGGGAGGGGAAGGGGAAGCACAAAAATGGTGGGACAAAAGGAGAGCCAATTCGGTAGTGAAACCCACTAGACACTATGTGGGAAATGAACTATACAACTTGGGGAGGGAGGAAAGTCGGGAGGGGAAAACTGTGAAAGAATGAGGAAGGGGTGACACTGTTCAAAAAAGAAATGTACTCATTAACTGACTTATGTAACTATAACCCCCTGTACACCACCTTTACAATAATTTTTTTAAAAAACCACAAAAACCATGTCCCCTAGAGTGGCACCCTTGGGAGCCTCTTGGCACTGGGTTGAGGCTCAGCAGCTACCTGAACAGTCACCAGCCCCACGGAGCATTGGAAAGCCTGACCCAGATAGCAACTAGAGAACCATACCAACAAGGAAGCACTCAGAATAGAGACCCCAGCTCTGTAAAATAGGGAATATAAGAACTGCTGCTTCTTAGGATCACGAGACTTGGGTGGCCACGTGAACAGCAAAAGGCCTTGCAAATCCCTGGGCAAATGGAGTACTGGCCATAGTAATGTAGACTGGCCCCATCTATACTGGGGCTGATTCTGCTCTGGGGTGGCTGAGCACTGAGCAATGTAATCTAGAACTCTAAGGAATCAGGTGGGCTGACAAGTTCCCACCTCCTCCCCAGGAGGGCAGGCAGCCAGGGGGCCGGCTCTGTAGTCTGGGGCACTCAGCATCCTACGGGGAACTGCTAATCCCTTTTTCTGCCGAAAACCTACCAAGATCCAGTCCTCCAAGAGAAACCTTTTTGGAAGTACTGAGTTGGAGTCTGATGGGGGTTCTGTGGGGGAAAGTGAAAACGGCAGCTGTCTTTGGGAAAGAGGAAGGGCAGAAAAATCTGTCTGTTGGAAGCCTGGGGCCAGGAGGTTTTCAGGAAGTGAGAGGACAGAGTTGCTTCCCGCTGGGCTTCGGAGAGAGGCACCCGAGCCCAGGGAGCTCTCGCAAGAGACCTGGACACTAACGTAGTAAGGATGAAAACGCAGAAGGCAGACTTCTGGGGAAGGAGGGGGTCCTGTGATTCTGGCCCCTCCCTAGCAGAACTCAGCCCGGGGGGCCCTGGGGACCACCAGTCGCTGCTGGGCAACCCCAAATAATATGATCCTATAGCCCTCGGGGCTCGTGCATCCACAGGGCTATAGAACCCACTGGCATGCTGAGCACATACACGCGTTCTCTCCCCCTCTCTCCCCCATCTCCTTGCACCGCCCCCCCCCCCATGTATCTCCAGCTGCAGGACTGTGTCGAGAAACCTGCTCGAGCACACCAGCAGCCCTCATCAAAGCCCTGTGTGAACGCACACCCGAGTGCGGAGGGCAGGTGCTGCTCAGGTCTGGCGGCACAAAGAAGGCGCAAAGTTGGCTAAGTAAACTCAGCAGGGAGGGGTGGGGGCAGGGAACCCTGTAAGGGTCCCTCCTTAGCCATAGGAGGAAATTCTGTGGCCCAAGTGAAATGAGCAGAGAAGGGGTTGCTTTGGGGTGAAAACTCCACATGGAAGCCTTTGGTGAGTTGGTTGTTTAGTAGAGGAGCTCTGGCCTCTGCCAACCCCTGGGGATTTCTCTCTCAACAAGGCTTGGGACTTGGTGCGCTGCTGCTGAGTCTCCTCCGGCTTCCTTCTGGTGGCTTCCGGGCGGATTCTTTTCCTTTTCCTCCACCCTTGGTCATTCTTTCGACTTCTTGAGGGTGGGAAGGCAGCACCCCTCCATCCTGCCTGTCTTTTGGAGATGGGTACAGCTTCGGGTTCTGTGTGCTGACACGGCCTGAGGTGGCAGTCCCAAGCAAGAGGGCACAAAGCCACCCCTGCTCCAGCGGCAGAAGGAAGCAAGAGTTGGGAGAGGGGAGGGGAGCCTGGGCCTTGAAGTGGGGGTCTGCTGCTCTGCCCCTCCGTGGGGGGGGCAAGGAACCATTATGTTTCATCCTACACTCAGCTTGCAGGGGTGGGCTGTTTCCAGCTTTGGGGAGGTAATGGTGGTTGGGGGGAGCAGTAGCTACTCTAGGAACCAAAGAAATGGATTTGGGGTGGAGGAGAACTTAGGAACCCATAGATAGACACCCTTCAGTCAAACCTCAGGAGCAAAGAGAGCGAGGCACAGGGACAAAGAGGGTGAACAGGATCAGATTATAGCCCTAAGTCCTTCAGACGTGGGGATGGCAAGGGGGGCCCTGGGAGGTTTGGCAACTTCTGGCCAGGCATACGGGGAGTCCCCCGGGGTCTCAACAGATCACACTTTGGAGAGCCAGTCTCAGTCCTCCAAACTCCATCCTATGTGTGTGTTTATGCCTGGGGAAGACTCCCTCCTTGCCCGGCGCCCACACGGAGGGCTGAGCAAAGGGCGGACAGCGGGCTCTAGACCCTTGGGTCTCTTATAACTGGAGGGAGGGAGCTGCCCGCTGGAGTGAACCCCCGGTGTGGTTGTAAAGGTCCAAATACTAGCCTAAACAGACCCCAGGTCTTGGAGAGCTGGGGCACAAACTGGCCGCAACTGTTCTCCTCCGAGGAGCGAAGAGCAAAGCCGAAGTCTGAGAGCATGCGCTGCCGCTCACTCTCGTTACTTGTTCCAACACAACCGGACACTTACAGGGCGAGTGTGTGCCCCCCTTTGCCCAACTTCAAACTGGGGTGAGAGCGCAGCCTAATTCCCCAAGCTGGCTCTCCAGGCAGTCGGATCATTTATGCAGAGAGCACGCTTCTCTGAAAGGCTTAATTCTCCCAGGATTATCAGTTACTAACCTAAACCTTTTAGTTCATTCTTATTATTTTTTTACTTTAAGTACATTCATTTGCGTTAAAATAGGCGACCGGGACCACACCCTAGCACAGCCTTTCCAAATGCGCAAGTGATGAGAGGGTTTTCAGAGTACATTGGAGGCAACTATTTTATTTTCTAATAGTTAAAAATAAAAAGTCGTGCCGCCTCGGCACTGGTGGGGCCGATTGGACCCTTACCCCCTAGTCCACAAATACCAGCCCGCATGCACTCACCCAGGGCACTTTCTCTCTGGCCTTCAGTGCGGGCGCGCACATCCAAAGCTGGGAAGCAGAAGGCGACGTGGGAGGCGGGTCCGAGCTCCCGCTACAGCGAATTCGCAATTTCTCCGCTTTCAGAGCTGGGGCCAGGGGCTCTGGGAAAAATCCATATGTCCTCTCACCCTGGCCCAGGGCAAGGAGGGTGAGGAGGCTGAACGCCTGGTAGGTTGCGCTCTCGGCTCCCCATCCGTACTCCAGGGACGACTCCCGCCCCCACCCCAGCCCTGGGTCCCCCGGCAGTGGTGTTTCCACTTTCAGTCGGCAGATTTCACCCTCCACTCAGGACCTTCGCCCTTGGGGAACAGTCTGAGATGACACCCAGGAGGTGAGGGGCAAGGGATTTCCGTAGGGGCGACCGGCGTGCCGGAGTCGTGACTGAATACCGAGATGGAACCCAGAGTACCTGTGCGTGGCTCCAGGGCCACTTATTTTGGTCTTGGTTGCGCGCCACCCTCCCCCCCCCCCCGGCGTGTTGAGTTGGCTCGGGCTGGGGGCAGGTAGGGATGCCGTGTGGGGTCCCCAGTGCCTTCCAGGACTACCCGGTAATGGGGCAATATTGGGTAATGGACTGCGCGCATCGGAGCGTCTTCTCACGTCGTGGCCACTTGGGGTCGCACTTTATGCCTGTTTGAGCCTCTCGGCGGCCCGCCGACGCTGGGATCTGCTTAATGGTTACAAAACGTTCAAACAAAAACAGGGCCGATTCTCCTGCGCGGAGAGCCACTGTCCCGTGCACGCCACAGCCGGGTGGCTCGGACCGGATCGCGCAGCTTTCCGTGCGTCTGACTGGGGAAAGGGATTCTGATCGAGTTAAAAATTGGTGGCCAATCATCGTGGGCATCTGGGGGTGGGGGACGGGGAGGCCCGTGGAGGAGTCCTAAGGTAGGACGCGTACTCGCTGGGAAGGAACCTTTCTGGCACGAGAAAGCTCCCGGGGAAGGCTGAGTTCGGTCTGAACCCAACTCTGGGAGTCCCAGCCCTTCTCTTCCCCGCCCCCCACCCCTAACATTCAAATAATGTGCAGACCTGCAGAGACCCAGGCAGGCACCGCATACATTCCTGCAGCCCGCAGTCTGGAGAGGACACCGAGAGCAGTCGCCCACTTGGGCGGGGGCCGCTTGGGAACAAAGGGCCCGGGAGAGAGGCGTCAGCCCGGCGATCAGTCGGAGCCTCCTGGTGGATGACACGGGCTGAGGATAGGAGTGCAAAGGGTAGTGAGAGGGGTGGGGGTGCGGGGTGGAAACGGGGACTTGGCCCGGAGGTGGGGTGCGCACGGAAGGCGAGCTTGTGGGAGCCAGAACCCGGAGGGTGTGGGGGGTTGGGCCCGGGCCGGCAGCCCCACTGGCTCCAGCCCTCTGCCAGGCCTCGCTGGCTCCGGGGCTGCTCCGGCCGCTCGTCAGCTGACGCAGGGGGCGGGGGAGCTGTCAGACACGCCCCGCCCAGCGCCACCGGGCCGCCAGGGCCGGGCAGCTATTGGCCAGAGCGCTGGGCTGCCTGGGCCCCCGCGCCCCAGTGACATCAGGAAGGCGATAAAAGGCTGCGGCAGCTCGCGACCCAGCACAGCTGCACCGCTGGGCTGCGAGCGGCTGCGAGCGAGAAAAGCACTAGAGCCAAGGGAGCTAGAGAGAGCGAGCAGCGGGCGTCCGCCCCGCGCCTCCCGGCCGCCCCACCGTGCGCCTCGCTTGCTGCTCCTCCGCCCGGCTTGGCTTGACCTGACTTGATCCCCGCCCGGCCACAGCCCTGAGCTCTGGGGCATCGCAGGCAGCCTCGGGACTCTCCAGCGCGCCGCCGCGTCCCCAGACAAAGGCTTGGCCAGCGTCCCCGGCCCGCTACGCCCTCCGATCTCCCGCCTCCCCGGGCTCTCTCTGCTCTTCGCCCCCGCGCTTGGCTCGGTGCGCTCCGGCCGGCCGAGCAAAGTTTTCCCCCCTGCGGCAGCTGCGACGGAGGAGCCTCGCGTTAGCGATGGCCGCGGAGCTGAGCATGGGGCCAGAGCTGCCCACCAGCCCGCTGGCCATGGAGTACGTGAATGATTTCGACCTGCTCAAGTTCGACGTGAAGAAGGAGCCCCTGGGGCGCGCGGAGCGTCCCGGCCGGCCCTGCACGCGCCTGCAGCCAGCTGGCTCCGTGTCATCCACACCGCTCAGCACACCCTGTAGCTCGGTGCCCTCGTCGCCCAGCTTCAGCCCCACTGAACAGAAAACCCATCTCGAGGACCTGTACTGGATGGCGAGCAGCTACCAGCAGATGAACCCCGAGGCGCTCAACCTGACGCCCGAGGACGCGGTGGAGGCGCTCATCGGCTCGCACCCAGTGCCTCAACCTCTGCAGACCTTCGATGGTTTCCGTGGCGCTCACCACCACCACCATCACCACCACCCTCACCCGCACCACGGGTACCCCGGCGCCGGAGTGGCCCACGACGAGCTGGGTCCGCACGCGCACCCGCACCATCACCACCATCACCAAGCGTCTCCGCCGCCGTCCAGCGCCGCCAGCCCGGCGCAACAGCTGCCCACCAGCCACCCCGGGCCCGGGCCGCATGCAGCGGCCGCAGCCACAGCAGCGGGTGGTAACGGTAGCGTGGAGGACCGCTTCTCCGACGACCAGCTTGTGTCCATGTCAGTGCGTGAGCTGAACCGCCACCTGCGGGGCTTCACCAAGGACGAGGTGATCCGCCTGAAGCAGAAGCGGCGGACCCTGAAGAACCGGGGCTACGCCCAGTCGTGCAGGTATAAACGCGTCCAGCAGAAACACCACCTGGAGAACGAGAAGACGCAGCTCATTCAGCAGGTGGAGCAGCTTAAGCAGGAGGTGTCCAGGCTGGCCCGCGAGAGAGACGCCTACAAGGTCAAGTGCGAGAAACTCGCCAACTCCGGCTTCAGGGAGGCGGGCTCCACCAGCGACAGCCCCTCCTCTCCCGAGTTCTTTCTGTGAGTCGTGGCGGGTCCCGGCCCCCCACCCCCACCCCTTGCCCTGTCCCGGACTCCCTGCCCTCTTGTGTCCCCAGCCCTGGACTCCCCTGGACCTTGTCCCCGCCATGGCTCCAACTTTGACCTGTTTGACTTCAGGGAGAGGGAGGAAGGACGCTCGGGCCGCGGGCGACCGACAAGAGCGCAGGGCGGGCAGGGGACCTTGGCTAAGGCGAGAGTCGCGCACGCCAGCGCCACCTCCTAGACTCGGGCACAGCCAGACCAGGGGGTGGGAGGTCCCGGAGCAACTTTTCTCCAAGCTGGCTGGCGGCGCAGGCAGCACAGTACCAAGGAGTTTGCCAAGGCCGCCTAGAGACTCCTGGCTTTCTGAACTTTGTGCCAAGGGCTGCTGTTTCCGCAGTCCGGAGCTCAGTCGCTCCAAGGAAGAGAGCAGAGGAGAGGAGAGGGACCCAGGAGTCCCGGCAGGCACAAAGCAAGGCTGAGCGAAAAGGGAGGAAGAACAGACGGAGCTGTCTGTCCGGAGTCCGGAGAACACTGGCTCTCAGCCCGGGAGACGCGGGTCTCAGGACGTTTGGCGCTCGCCGCGCAAATCTCATCCATTTTATTGCCTGCTCGATTATATAGAAAAAATACGAAAATCTGCATTAAAATATTAATCCTGCATGCTGGACATGTATGGTAATAATTTCTATTTTGTACCATTTTTCTTGTTTAACTTTAGCATGTTGTTTGTTGATCATGTCATAACCCCCTTGTTTCTTTGAGTGAGAAGGGAATCGCAGTTCTGAAACTCCGGAGGCTGCCAGCCGGGGTTTCAATCCTGGTCCGGCTTGTAAATATCCGCTTGCCTCATAGAACATGGCAGCAAGCTGAGTGTCTGTTTGGGTTTTATTATTATGGCATTTTTTTGTTTGTAAGGTTTTTTTTAAGAACAAAGAAAGAAACGTTGTAGGCATTTAGCATCACGAAACATCTTTGTCTTGGAGGGGTGCCCTGAAAAGTTAAGTGTTTTCTTCCCCTCTGTGTCCGTGTTGGGTCCCCCTTTTTCCTCTCCTGCTTTATTATTATTATTTTTTTAAATTCTGTTGGTGTTGAAAGAAAGCAAGTTCAAACAGTTGCACACAATTCCACACCATAGAGACCAGAGTTTGTGTCCTCTATCTGCCTTGTCTGGTGGTCACATTCACACCCATCATAAGTAGAGGGAAGGAAAACAGATCTTTGCTTTACATTGTAGTAGCCAGAATTATTTCAGGACAGCACCTCCCCCCCCTCCCGAAATCCTCCAGGCACACATTCATCCCAGAGGCCGAGCGTCCCTCCTGTGAGAGAGTCCACTCTTCCGCTGACACTGGTCAACAACAATCAGAGCTCACACCACGTCAACTGCCATGCTCAGAATGTACCAGAAAGCCAAACACGGGCTGCAATTCTGCAGCTTTCAAGTGCGTTCTGTAGACCAATGCATTCATTATGTGTTTCTTTCCCTGCTTTTGAGATAGCAGGAAGAGTTAATTAGTGATATTTCCCCCTCCTCCCCGCCCCAACCCCTTCAGCTATATAGTGCTTATAGGGAAGATCTGGGTGTTTTATTTCTTATTACTTTTTTTTTTCCTGCAGGTCAGTAAAAGGATTTAAGTTGCACTGACAAAAAAAAAATGTATTTTTTAGTTCCCATTTGAAATTGCTGGCGCTGCTGGCCAGATGCATTTTATTTTTGAGTTTGTATTAGTTGATAAATTAACAGTAATAACAAGATTGTATGAACCGCATGGTGCTTGCAGTTTTAAATATTGTGGATATTTGTCCTGCATCAGAAACGAGCTTTGGTTTTTTACAGATTCAACTGTGTTGAAATCAAACTTGCCGCAACAGAAATTGTTTTTATTTCATGTAAAATAAGGGATCAATTTCAAACCCTGCTTATGATATGAAAATATTAAAACCTAGTCTATTGTAGTTTTAATTCAGACTGGTTTCTGTTTTTTGGTTATTAAAATGGTTTCCTATTTTGCTTATTAAAACCATGGAGATGGTGTTTATTTAGAGGACTCGGAGTTTGCATGACTTTGATTTTTCTTCCTTTGTACCAACTTTGGGGGCATAATTCCTCTTTGTCAAACCAAGGCTGGGCAGACCTCACCTAGAGTGTGGGACGGCATGGGTGTATGTGAGCCACAACCATGTTCCCTGCTTCTTATCCTATTTCCAAACCCTGGGCAAGAGTCTGGGAAATGAGATAGTGCTGGTCAGAAAGGCCTTGGTGTCCCCAAGCAGTGCGTGCAAGCCACTTTTTCAGCGTTTGAGGCTGAGGATCCTGACTGGCTTGTTAGCCAGCCTGCTGTGAAGTAGTGGCGTGCAGAGATCAGAAAGCCAGGGATAGCTGCCCGGACGAGTACACCAGGTCTTTTTGGTACTCAAGTCCGGCTGACCCCCACCTCTGCTGCCTTTGCTGCCTGGGTTTCTTTTGAATCTCCTGGCTTTCTTCTGCTGGGCACTAGAATCTTCCCAGGGTTAGAATTCCTGCTTTGAATGGAGGCCCCCCCACCATCCCACCCAACCTGGTAGAAGCTGGTGATACCTAGTGCCTAACCTTTCAGTGCATTACAAGAAAAGTCCTTAAAATGTCTTTCAGGATGCTCCAGGGTGTGCAAAGGGTTTATCTGGGAGCCCTCAGCCCTGCTACACCCTGGAACCAGGCTTGCTGCAATTCTATGAATTAGGGGTTGGAGAGTTGAGGGTCTTTCTAGGGTAGCAGCTTCCACTGTAGCCGGAAGATTCCCCCATCTTGTTATGGCCCCCCCATCCTTTCTTTTCCTGGATTCTTAGACAAGCAGTGCTCACCGAGGTGGCTCCAAACTCCTACCCTCCTTGTTACCTCGTCTGTCACCAGGGCTGACCTCGGACACCTCTGGGAAGTGGAATCCGGATTCCCAAATTTCAGAAGACATCCCTATCCTTTGATTAGTTCAAAAATATTCCTAAGCATCGAGGCTCTCTGGCTGAGAGTTCTTCATCTGGAATTCTGGACCCTGGTGGAGAACTATAGGAGGCCCAAGCCCTGGAATCTTCTAGGCGCCTGAGCTGAGCAGTGAGTGCCTAGGAGAAAGAAAGGTCCATTAAAGCTCACCAGGATGATCAGATTTGGGCCTGGATCCCTCCCCTCATCCCCCATCCCCACCCTATCCCCGACACTGCAGGGGGCAGATGGTCTTGGTGGCCGACCTCTAGGACCTTACACATGAAAGTTACAAACAGGCTTGAGAGTACTGTACAGAGGTAGAGCCTTGATGTTGTCTAGTAGGAGAAAAGCTTGGGATCCCAGCTCGAAATGAATTGTCAAACACAGTCCCTTTCCCCAACCAAAAGTTGTGCCCGGCTTTGGTTGCCAACCTGGTGGAGAAAGCAACGGAGCCACGGTGGTGGTAACTTTGCCCTGGGGTACCCAGATCCTGGAACAAGGGGCACCGACCGTTTCCTAATTACACAGGCAAGTGATCTTGCACGCGGCACCGGCACACCCAGCGCGCAGGTGCACCTTTTTAGGGTTAAAGAGGCTTTGGTCCAGGCCCGGGTTAGGCGAGCACCTGCGGGATGTCACAGGGCAGCTCCCGCTCCGCGGAGGCCCAAGGGGTTCGCCTGCTCCCGGGGAGGCCATCAGGGATCCGGAGGGACACGTCCGAGTGCTTTGGGGGAATCATCGCGAACAACTAGCACTGGCCACCCCTAGTCACATAGATCTTGAGGAAAGCCTGGGCGCTGGCACGCTGGGGAGGGCCGCCCGCTTCCAAACATTGGCCTTTACTGCCTTAGGAGGCGCAGACACACGGGACGGACCCAACAGCAGACTAGGTCACGTTGCCTCCAGAAACAGCAGGGTGTTTCCCGCCGGTTCTGAGTGACAAACTGCAACCTGGAGAAGATGACAGTTCCCACACTCTACTGGGGCTGACGCCCCGGGTGCTCTTACCTCCAGCCTCTCGCACCGTCGGTCCCGCCACCGAGCTACCCACTAAGCAGCCCCGGACACCAGCGGGTGAGAACCCGCAGAGCCTGCCTCTCCTGGAAGACAGCCCGGGTTTCTGGATTGTTGGAGTCGGATTCACAAGGCAGGCAAGCCCGGGCTTCGACTCCACCGCTGCTGCCGTCCTGACCCACCGCGGAGGTGCCCCAGTGCCCAGCGCCCCATCTCGAGGACCTCGGCGTCCCCTCCCCAGGGCACTCTGCAACCCCCACCCTCCTTCTCAGGATCCTGCACGTCCCCGCAGGGTAGGGGGAGGCTTCCTAGCCAGAGCTGGTCCTCTAGACAGGCTGGCGCCGGCATCCAGAGACGCGCACGGAGACAGACACCGGGACGCACGCAGGGGACACACGCCGCCCGGGCCCGGGAATGCGGCTCCGCACCGGCTGCGCGCCTTGCTGGGGAGGCCTCGCTTCAGAGGGCAAAGTCCCCTACCTGCGCGCGCCCCAGCGTCTCACCGCCCCGCTGGGCTGCCCCTGCGCCGCCCGCAGCCGTCTTCGGCCAGGTCGAACAAAGGTGGCTCCCCAGGAGCCTGGTGTCCCCGCTCCGAGGAAGGAGCTCTACCCGCTCCAGCCGAGCTCAAGGGGCATCGCCATCCTCCCCGGCCTCTCCCTTCCTTCCTTCCTTCCTTCCTTCCTTCCTTCCTTCCTTCCTTCCTTCCTTCCTTCCTTCCTTCCTTCCTTCCTTCCTTCCTTCCTTCCTTCCTTCCTTCCTTCCTTCCTTCTTTCCTTCCTTCTTTCCTTCCTTCCCTTCCCTTCCCTTTGTAACCCTATCTTTTTTTCTCTCTTCCTTTTCCCTTTCCCTTTCTCCTTCCCTCCCCTCCACCCCTCTTCCTCCTCTTCCTCCAGTCTCTTCTCCCCACTCCATCTTCTACTCTCTCTCTTCCCTCTTTCTTCACTCCCTCACTCCCAATTTCTCCTTCCTTTGTAGCCTTTCTTCTTAATGTTTTGCATTTCGGAAAATGGTCTCCTTCTGTTTTGTTTTCTCTTGCGCCTTTTCTACCAGTGCTGACTGGCACACTTGGGCTTGCAGAGCAGGTCCCGGTTGCTGAAGCAAGCCCGAGGAATGGGAGGATGGAGAGAGAGATAGGTCTGTCTGCAGCCCTCGGAGCCACCACGGAGCTCGGGCACTGGGACCCGGCCTCAGCTCTGCCCACACTCGGTGCGCTGCTTCCATTCGGCCACCAGTGCCAGGGTGGTGTGGGACTGACCCTAGCAGAGTCCTGCTGGCGGCCCAGGACAGACCTCAACAACAGCAACAACAACAAAAGATCTCTGGGGTAGGTGAGGCTGGTCCTGTGACAATCAGACTTCCATCTGTCCCTGGGCTCTGGTCGCTCCCGTGGCCCTCCCTTCATACCCAGCACCCTAGTTTGTGCTTGCCTTGGCCTCCTGCACCCACACATACAGTGAGATCGTCCAGGAACCACACCAGAGAGACACCCAGGCTGGGCACTTGGCCTTCTCTGAGACCTGGACGACAGCTTCTGCCTTGCATGGCCCACCCTTCTTTTTCTCCCCTCCCTACTCAGTAGGGACTCTGGAGAGCACTGGTTAACTTTGAAAACATTCTCTCGCAGGCTTTCAGATGCATAACTCCATCCTGGGCCCTGCAATCTTTGGAAAGGAAACCCTGAACTGTATAACAGGTCCAGCAGCCTGCATGCAGGCTAGCCAGCTGGCCTTCTGTCCTAGAGACAGTTGGGTGTAGATTTGTTATGTAAAGGACCGCATCTCCCCTCACCAAAGTAAAAGTCCCTGGCAGTGCATCCCCTAGGCAATGCATCTGTACCAGCCACAGTCCTCTGCGAAGAAGCTAGTCTGGTTAGAAATGCTGCTCAGCACTGTGCCTGGCACAGCACACTGGGAAAACAATGCTGCCTCACTGGAGGGAATGTCCCGTGTCCATAGCATACGGGGCCAGCTGGGGAAGCGGCCATCACAGCACTGACAAGGTGGGAGCGCTAGCCCCCTTTTGAAGAAAAAGCTAGAAAGCCATCCTTCCCACCAGCCCAGAGCAGGTGTCCAGATCATGGGAAGATCTCTTTCCACACACCTTGCCCCCCCTCCCAAGACCTCTCTTACATCCTAGGGGTCCCTTTGCCTCCATCCAGGTATCTTTACCTGTTCTATGTGAGTTTTGGTGCTTTTCACTTCTTAATACTTTTCCTCCATCCTCCTACACATGTTTTCTTCAATGATGAAGTTAGGTAAGAAGATCAGAGTTTTCTTCCAAGTTCTTACTTGGAAGAAATTAAATACCAAGGAAAGTTGCTTTCTCCAATACCCCCCCCCCCAAAAAAAAAACCCACCTAAATTAATAATAAGGATTTGCTCCAAAGCAGCATTTGGTTCTGTGGCTTCTCAGCATTGTTGCATGTGAAGTTACTTTCATGTAATGACAGCCCTGTCATTACAAATTCTGTTTTCTTTGTATAAAAAGACCGGATGACATATTGGGACTGGAAGGGCAGCTACAGAGACAGTAGGAGGAAGGCTGGAACTTTCTGGAAGAAGCAAGCTAGTTGCTTATGGCATGAGAAAGGAACTAAGGTCTACAAATCCAATATTTATGTTGTTGTGGTTTGGTTCACCCCCCCCCCCCTTTTTGAAGCTCTGATCATCTTACCAGGGCTTGGACTTTTCCGAATAATTGAATAGGGGTGGAAGGCTAGAGAGTGTGCCCATCTCTGCATTTGGAATGTGAGGTTGGACATTGGTCCTGCTCTATGACTACCTCAGATTCAGGCTGGTGCTTGGCTCATTTCCAAGATTCCTTGTTTCTTCTCTTCTGTCACTGTGGCTGCCCAGACTCTGCCAGTTTACAGGTCCCTGAGCCCTACACATGATTGGCTCTGGGGAGTCACTGGCAAGAAGTCAGTTCTGGACAGTCCCGCGGGGGCAGAGCAGGCCTACGCTTCCCAATGCAGGGCTTGGCCCCTGCCCTACTTTGTGTCCTGGGAGCAGGGGCCTGGTGCCCTGTGCCTTTTCATAGACAAGAGCCAGGCATGGTACAGCGTTGAAGAGATGTGGCTAAACCCAGGATTAGCATCCTTTGGACATTTCTCTTAGTTCTTTCTGAGTGTGGGCCGATTCCTGTAGGTCAGGGTGGATCAGCAAAAACCTGTCTGTCTTTTGCTTGGGAGGACCCAGTAGAGGATATGAAATGTAAACACCTAGCTAACTCACGTGCAAATTTGTATTTTTGCCACCAAATACCAATCCACTACTTTTATCTGAAACCTGTGAGTTGAGGTGAAGTATGCAAGGGTGGGCAGGACAAAACCCTGGGGACTTGGGGATGCAGCCGGGCATTGTGATGGCCTGTGGGAGCTCAGCAGGCATTCATTTCACTTTGCAGAAGAGTGTGCAGGTGGAAAGGGTGGGGGGCACTGTTGCCTTGCTTTGGTGCTGCTTGGAATGAATGAGAGGCCCCTTCCCCCTCCATCAGCTCTCAATTGAACTTTCTAATCGATGGCCCAGAATGGCTGAGTGTTCCTAGCAGAAGCAGCCTGCAGGCGAGGTGATCTTGATGGACACATCCACGAGCGAGCAGAAGCTGTTTTGAGGATGATCTAAGCTTTGAATCTGTATGTGGATATGCTTTTGTTTCTCAGACGGGCCGAGCCAGTGAACACACATGTACAAATTCCCACTTACATACTACACAGATGTGGTTATGCATGAGCACACATGTTCCAGCACAGAATCCATGTGTGTTCATTATCTGGGTTTACATATGTGCTATAGGTAACCACCACAGGCATGTACCCATGTCCACACATGTGCAGAGTCTTTACAGAGTCACACACACTGCTCACAACTCTGTGGGTGTACACCCATATCAAAGCCATTGATCACATATGCTTACGTGAGCTTGCAAAATGTATAGCAGCCCCCTGTACATGTGTACAGGCTCACATGCACACGTGTGTGTAAGTGAACACTGGCCTTCACACCCATCTATATATCAGCACTACCAAGCAAGATGTGGCACCGGCAGAGTTAATGGAGTCTCTAGACTCCCATAAATATTTATACGAAGCACTCAAGCTCTCAAAGTGGGAGACAGAACCCTCTCCCCACAAGCTCCTGTAAATCACGCCACTGCTGTGTGCTACCTGTCAGCTTGGGGGCTGTGTGGTCCAGGATGAGCTCTGTGATGGAGATACAAATGTGTTGGAGCCCATGGTGCTCTCCATGGGGCTAAGGTTAATCCCTGTTGCCAACCTTCCTCTCCAAGCAGCAGGAGGAAGTGTTTCAGGGCTGCTGAGGTTGGAAGGACTTGGGGTGGAGGAAGAGGGGGGAGGCATTTAGTGACTTTGTGAGACTCAGGAAGACATTCTGCAGAGATAGCACCTAAGGCCTGGGTGGGAAGGGATGGTGGGGTTGCCAGAATAAGGTGGGGTTCTGGTGGAGTCCAGGTTTGGTGCAATGGGGCCTCTAGCTCCCCCAGATTCTCTCCTTCATCGGTATGGTGGCGGGTGCCCACTGGATGGCAGAGTCCACAGCTGCTTTGAGGAATCTGTTTCTAGTCTCACTGCTGCCTAAAACAGCGTGTGCAACCACCAAGCAAATATGTATGGTGGGGTTTTTCATGTGCCACGTGTTGTTCTAAGGGAATGACAGTCCAGCCACGAGCAAAAGCAGCAAAGGCAGAAACCATCTCAGACTTCGAGGAGTTTGCAGTCTAATGGTCCCACAGGGCCCATTGATGAGCATACAGTGTCAAAAAAAAAAGATGCCTGCTACAACATTGTCTGTTACAGGACAATGAAGCTGCACAGGAGACGGAACAGCCAAGGATGGCTTTGTGGGGGAAGTGATGTTTGAATGGATGCAACGAAAGTCTGAATAGAAATGATCCCAGTCTAATGGGTAGCAGGAAACATTCTAGAAAAGCATCATCCATCCAGTGGACATTTCTGTGACGACAGACATTGTCTGTCTTCATGCCATCCAATTAGGTAGCCCTGATGCTGAGTGGCCATTGAGCCTTTGAAATGTGGCTCATGCCACTGAGAATATGGATTTTAAGTTTTATTCAGTGTCCATTCACTTTCAGATAAGTGATCAGGGCTTCTGTGGTCTTCCTGACTTTCTCTGAGTTCTCATCTCCTTCTTGTCCAACCATACAGGCTGCCTTGCTATTTCTGGATCATACTGGTTACTACTCTTGTTGAAGTCATGGGCGGGAGCTGCTTCCTCTGGCTGAACCCCTTTCCCCAAGCAATCCTGTTGCCAACTCCCTCTCCTACTTCCTGTGCCTGCTCATATCTCATCTGCTCCACCAGGTCATTCTGACCATGGATTTTTATCTGTTCTTCCTCCTCCAGTATAGCTCTTGGCCCCTGGCCTGTGTGATTCCTCTTTACTCTTGTCTTTCCATTCCTTTTTCTCTCCCTTCTCTATTTCCATAGCACTAATTACCTTAGAATACTGGATTCTTTATTCATTTGTTTCTCAGTTTACACTTCTACCTTCCAACATACAAACTCTGTGAGGTCAGGGTCTGATAATTGTTTTGTTCACAAATGTACCTTAGCAGCATGAATGGTACCTAACACTTAGTAGGACCAAAATAACCTCATAGCTGGTTGAATGAAAATATGCTGAATAAAATGTACTTAAAGAGGAAAAGGTGACGTCAATGAAAGTCTAGGATTGAGGTCAGGCCTTCTGTCATCTATCAATCATCAATTTATTATCTATCTATCTATCTATCTATTATCTATCTATCATCTATCTGTCATCTGTCACATCTATCCATCCTGTTTGGCAGAACTCTTTAAGAATACATATTACTAAAAATGTTTAGAAAATAGGTTTGTGCACTGTCCTCTGAAATCTCATACCTTATTAGAGTGCACTGTGGGACACACTCTGATGTCTGTGAAGAGAGAGAGAGACTGATGTCTGATACAAGCGGACGAAGGGGTGATGAGAGAAAGGTCTCTTGGGGATTTTGAGGGCTCACAGGTAAGCAGCATCCCTTATATTTTCCCTCTGTCCCCTCCCCCAATGAATCCTTCTTCCAGCTCTAACTTCAGGCAAAAAAAACAAACCAAAAAACAGCGAAACTCCCCCCCCCCCCCAACCAATTGCTTTCTGAGCTGAGAAGAAAGTCTCCCCACTGCGAGATCCTTTTTCAGAACCTTACCTCTAATCAAGTCACTGCTCTGTTTGCAAATCAACAGCATTGGTCTGCCTTTACCCCAGAGGAGAGCAATGCTCCTGATTTCAGTTCTGCCTAAACAGTGCTTTTGGCACTCGCTGAGCTCAATCAAACCCTGGTGACTTGGGGAAGGTAGAAGGGCAGAAGCTAAGTGCAGAGGCCCCTGGAGGATTCTCTGGCCTTCAGATGACTTCTGAAAAGGACCCAGATTTGCCTGCTTGTTGGCCTGTCCACAGTGCCTCCTTCCAGAACAGCAGGGTCACCTTGAAGTGTGGGATAGTTATGTATCATGTGGACTGTAGGTATCATGTGTCTAAAAACCTTCTTCTTCTTTTTTTTTTTTTTTCTATTTGAGATCTCTGAAAAGGATGACTCTGCTGCATCCCTTGGTGGTAACCACCGCCCCTGCCCCCCCCCACCCCTGTTTGCATGAGGCAAGAAAGGATCACAGAACACCAAAGTGCCCCAAAGTCCAGCTTTCAAAATGTAGATGCATGGGATTATTGATAGGTCATAGATTCATTCTGTGGATGAATGAGCCAGAAAATTCTAGGGTATATTACTAAAGGCATGGTTTATAGATAGCAATGGACCCTATGACTATTAATGCATCTATTAAGAGATCTTTACAAACACTCAATCAGGGTTGTCCTGTTCTCTCCCTCTCTCTCCCACTCTCTCAAGATCATAAAATGTTCTATGTCTTCTTAAAATTATTTTATTTTTAAGTAGTTGTAAGGAGGGGGTGCCATTCAACAAAGCAGTTTGTGAATACAGTACCTCTTGATCAATGTCACCCTCTTCAACAGTGTCACCCATCCTGTTTGCATTTTTGGTAGATTAGGACTGTGGATTCAAAGATCTTTATTTGACAGATACTTGCTACTTGCCTGGTACTATTGTAAATGCTTTACAATCACTAACTTGCAAAACCCTCACAATAACCAATGGGGGTGAGGGGAAGAGGAGAGAGAAAGAAGAGAGAGGGAGGAGAGAGAAAGAGAGAGAGAGAGACAGAGAGGCTAAGCAAGTGTCCTAAAGATGCACAGCTTGTAAGTGGCAATATAGTACTGGAATTCAAGTCCTGGCAATCCGAATGTAGAGTCTGTTTTCAACCTTTTTTTTTTTTCTGAGTCCAGATGGGAGATGTAGAGCAAATTTGTAACTTGCTAAAAATTGTTTCTGGGATTATCTTCTGTGGGCTCTGACTCTGAAGAGAGTGACTCCTCAGGGATCTTCCTCTTAAGCTGTATGCGCTCCTTTGGGGGAACACTGCTTTTTAATTACTTACTTCCTTAATTTATTTTTTCTTCAGAGAGGTTGGCAACTGGCAGTGCTCTGAAGTCATCTATAGCTGCTCATTGCCTCTAGGACACTTTCCTGATTCGTGTGTGTGTGTGTGTGTGTGTGTGTGTGTGTGTGTGTGTGTGTGTGCTTAATTGGAGATAAGAGTCTCATGGATTTTCCTACCCATGCTGGCTTTAAACCTCAATCCTCAGATCTCAGCCTCCCAAGTAGCTAGGATTGCAGGCACGGGAGTCACTAGCACCCAATTCCTGATTTGTTAGCTTAACCTTCAAGGTTCTGGGGCACGAACCCCTTCCCTTTCATTTTCCACTCCACATTTGGGGTGAAAGGCGTGCCCTCTTGGGGTTCACTGGCCTCCATAGCTCCTGAGCTTTTCCTGCTGCTGCCGCTTACAATTCTTGTGTTTTTAGGTCATCTCCAGAAATTACTCTCCTAGGGGAGGGTATCTTCCTTCCTTCCCTGAAATCTTCTTGGAGGGGCGGGAGATTCAGATGTTGAAACCCAGCCCCTCCTCTCTGGCTGAGGGCACCTTGCAAGTCAGGACACCTCTCCGAACCCCAACTACCTTTGCCTTTTCATAAAATGGTGAATTATTGACCCATTTATGGTTTCTGGAGGAATCTTTTCAGCAAGAGCCTTTCAGAGATGTCTGGGACGTGTGTGTGTGTGTGTGTGTGTGTGTGTGTGTATAAATGGTGGCAACAATGACTAAGGTTGACATGAGTGGGCATACCTGTGTCTCCTCAGAATTCTTCCTCAGTCTGAATCATTTCTGGTCCCTCGCAGTGTCCAGGACCAGGCCTTGCCAAGGAGGAGTGCAAACTCAGGAAATCCTCCCAGCAGCAATCTAGAAGGAATTACCTTGAAAACCCAGACTCCCCATTGCAGCTGCTGAGGCCACCAAGCAGGTCAAACCGGTTCTCCTCTGGCCAGGATCTCCTTCTAACGCTGATTAGCAGGGAAAGCCCTGGAAGGCGGGGTGCAATACCCCAGCAGGAGCTCCTGGGAAGTGGGATTTTACAGCTGCAAAGGAACTAACACGGAGTTTCAGCCCTGAGTGCGAATATTCTCACCCCCACAGGCTTTCTCCAGATGCTCAGGCCCTGGAGCCTTGACTGACAGCGTGCCAGCATTTTATGGGGGAGGCACAGTCCCAAAGTTACAATGCAAACTTGCTAGAGAGAACATCCGGGTCCTTCCATTGCAGACTTGGGCCTCTCACCTGGCAGTAACAGGCTGTTTTTG
The DNA here is from genome assembly GCF_023159225.1 of Perognathus longimembris pacificus. Classification (NCBI taxonomy): domain Eukaryota; kingdom Metazoa; phylum Chordata; class Mammalia; order Rodentia; family Heteromyidae; genus Perognathus; species Perognathus longimembris. The sequence goes on along the minus strand of NC_063166.1, from coordinate 73,104,775 downwards.
GCATTTGTGTTCCTGTGAGTTGTTGCGGACATATCATGGCACATGCGTGTACCTGTCCACATGAGCTCTTGGAAGACCATGTGTGCATAGCCACAAAAAAAAAAGGCTCTTCCCTGGTGAAAAGCCATGCCTGTGGGAGCCAAAAAGACTTGGTCAGGTCCTCCCCTCTCAGAGTGGAGTATAAATGTGGGTTAGTGAGAATTTGTACACCACTAGCCATTCTGCATTCACGCCACACTCAGCACCTGCTCATGCTCAGCCCAGTCACACTCCTGACCTCACTGACCTCCGGGTAGCCCACGGAGTCCTTTCGGGGGACTGAGAGCGGATACTCCCATGGACAGAGATGAGCCTGGGTCCTCCTGCTCAGTGACTGCAGGAGGGTTTACACTTACATTCTCTTGCCTCAAGACACCTAGTTGGGTCCAGGTTCCAAAGTCCCTCTCCCGTCCTAGAATCTGGACTTTTGGGAAGGACGTTAGAGCCAAGGGGACCTTACGGTACATGATCAGGAAGGTAGACAGTATGCCATTACTAAAGACAAAGGGGATAGGAGGAGAAGTATTGAGGGGAAAACCCACTGAGGCAGCATCCAGAACACAAAGAGGGCCAGTCAAATGTCCTAATATGCAAGGGTCCTCTAGGGATCCGGGAAGGGTAGCTGCACATCGATCCTCTGGGAGCCTTGGGTGCTAGGATAAAGAGATTGGCATTGCTCTGGACTGAAGAAACCTGCAGCCCTGCTTCTGCTGTGGTCTCCCACCCATCACACAGCTCCTAGGACAGAGCTGAGCAACCATCCTGAGTGACTAGGCTTTGGTATCTGGGTGCTAGTCAGGTTATGGTAGGAGCTTAAATGAGGAGCCAGGGCAAGCAACTTCATCCCACCTTGTGTATGAAGAGCCAGAGAAAAAGCTGCTCTGAAGAAAGGGCCCATGAAGCAGGTGTGTGATGAAACAGGATGCTTTAGAAGTTGAAGATGAAGTTTTAATGAAGCCAAATCTCTATCGGAGTGGGTCAGATTATGCAAAAAGTATGTAAAAACAACAAATAAAAAGCAAAATAACATAAAAATGAGAGAGAGCGGAAATAAAAGCAAAGTAGATGAGTAAAGACTGAGGCAAAAGAGGCCTCAATGAAGTCTCTGTCGAGAGGGGTCCAAGGAAGTTGACTGTGGGTCTCCTGGAAGTCAGTGAGAAGAGGGGCTGGGTTAGGGAAAGGTCAATTTTTAGGTCCAAGGGATTTCTCAAGGCAAATGAATCCCATTGCTCAGAAAGACATAAACATTGCTGGTTGCAAAGTAGGAAAGACATGTCCCTGGATGGAGACAGTGTCTCCATCATTTTCCAGTAGACTTGCATCTGGACCATTCCCTGTCAATCATAATGTATGTCAAGTATCTGGGCATATTTTTGCTGGGAAAGGAGATAAGGGGAGGCAGCAGTGCCTTCTGGGAGTCACACTGGTTTCAACTTCAAGGGTTACCTTAGGAAGGTTGCTTCACTGGGCTGAGTCTCAGTTTCCTCTTTTGTTACTTGGGGCCACTTGCTTTACAGGGTTAGGAAGGTGATCCCGACAGAGACCATGCAGTACTAGACACCCAGTAACTGATCAGGAAGACTAGCCTGCTCCCCTCCTTTCCTTCAAAAGCTGCCTCCTTTTAATTAAACGCTTTTATTGCTCTTCTGCCCTCTCCTGCCTTGGGCCAGCTCCTCCCCTTGCCCCTGGGAACAGGGCACAGCCAAGCTGCTGTCAGGATGCCAGCTGAAATCAACAGGGCTCCCAGCTTCTCCACTGGGCTTGCCACTCTGTCCGCAGCTGACCTTCTCCACAGAGCCAGGCTCTGCCAGGCTACTTTCTATCTGGGCCTTGGGTGGGGCTCAGATCTCTGCCCTCACAACCCAGCTCTGCCCCAGCACTCCCCCTTCCCTCCCAAGTCCCAGGAACAGATATTCACTTGACAATACAAGCAGTTAGTTTAACATCTGTCTCTCAGCTAGAACTTGTGTATCCTAAGGGTATGGGATGTTTTATTCTGTACTGTCAGGTGAGGCTACAAGGCCTGCCAGGCACCTGCTACAAAGTGGGTAGACAAGATGTTGGTCTGATGGCCAGTGAATGAATGGGATGATTGAATAAAACTCATTAGTGTTTTGTCTTGTTAGGGTCACGATCCATCTCTATTTTACAGTTAAAAAATAGACTTTGAATTTTGTCCTTATCCTTTCTTTTTAGTAATTGCTCAGGTATGATTTTGCTAGGCAGGTGGCTTCTAAGCTTCTAGCCTGGGACAATGACCCTCGTTTTCTCTGTGCCATCATTAGTGCCCACATCTCCAAAGTTGGCTCAGATTGCCTTTCCCCCATAGTCCATCCCCTGGGAACTGTTTGGCTTTTATTTTTATTTTAATCATCTTTTAAGTAGTTGGCCCGAGGAGTTTCAATTCCATGTGCCCGTTTATGAGTACAATGAATCTCAAATCTCACCTGTTCTATTGTTCTCCCTCACCTCTCTTTACCCTACCTACCCCTTCTGATTACTTGGTTCACTGGGAACTGTTTTGTTTCAGGATCTTCAACTCCTAACCGCCATTTTTAATTTTTCAAGGCACAGTATAAAATGTAAATGTAAACCCTCTGACTTAAAATTAGTGAGGGCTAAGTGTGTGGTGTCTTCCTGAAATCCCAGTGCCAGGCCAGTCTGGCCTACCTAATGAGACTCTGTCATGAAAACAAAAATTGCTGAGAAAGTTCAGATGGGCACCACCTTTCCCATTGCAAGATCTGGAGTGGCAATGGGGACACAGAAGGAGATCTGGTTTACTGGAGTTTCCCCTAGCCCCAAGCCTCAGACAATGTCCCATCTCATTAGCATCCCATTTAAGTGTGAGGTAAGCAAGTGAATGAATAAAAGCACATAGGCAAACAGAAGTTACAAAACCTTGAATGGTCCCATTGGCACAAAAGGAATATCTTGCTTCCTCCCCAGGCCAGCTGTGAGGACCTATTGAGCCTCAGGGCCACTAGATCAAGTGGCACACGTCCTGGAACTCAGATCTAAGTGGGCAGAGGCCAGAGGCCTAGGGTAGAGGGAGGCCAGCCTGATAAGGCTGGTGGACTCTGCTCTCTCCAGGCAGCCAGAGAGCCTCTGGTGACGTTCTTTGACCTGGCAGAAGCCCAGGGAAGGGATTGTGAGTCTTTCCTTTCCTTTCCTTTTTCCTTTCCTTTCCTTTCCTTTCCTTTCCTTTCATTTCCTTTCCTTTCCTTTCCTTTCCTTTCCTTTCCTTTCCTTTCCTTTCCTTTCCTTTCTTTCCCTTCCTTTCCCTTCCCTTCCCTTCCCTTCCCTTCCCTTCCCTTCCCTTCCCTCCCTCCCTCCCTCCCTCCCTTCCTCCTTCCCTCCCTCTTTCCCTTCCTCCCTTCCTCTCTTTGTTTCTTTAGTGTATTTTTTAAAAAAATTGTTACTGCAAAGGTGATGTACAGAGGGGATCACAGTTATATAGGTCAGATAAAGAGCACATTTCTTCTTGAACAGTGGCACCCCTTCTCTCACTCTCTCCCAGGTTTTCTCTCCTGCCTCCACCCACAAGTTGTAGAGTTCATTTTCAGCCTAAGGTCTAGTAAGTACCACGGTCACATTTGTTCACCCTTTGTCCCTCCATTTCTCTGCCTCTCCCTATCCTCCCAAAGACAGATAAGTGAACAACCAGGACAAAAAGCAAAGAAAACAGAAACAGCAACAAAGAAAAAAAAGCCCTCTTGTTTCCATTTCCTAGAGTTCACTTAGATAAATATTATTTTAAATGATCAGATGCACTGAGGTATTCCACCTTTGTGTTCCTCTCCTAAGAATATCTCCTTTGGTCTCACTGCGTGTGAATGCCTAGAGACCTGTATAATTTATCATGTCCTGGTGTGTGTGTGCGTGTGTGTGTGTGTGTGTGTGTGTGTGTGTATTAATAATCCAGTTTGTCTTCTTTCTAAACCCTATTTAGTATGCACCTATCACAAGTCAGGCACCAAAGTGTGTACTTTACATGTACCATCTCGTTTACTTTTCCTTTACTTTGCAGATGGAGAGAGAAAACCAAGTCAGAGAGGAAAAGTGGCAGGTCACAATGAGCTGGTGGCATCAGGAAGGCTGCTCTGAGGCTAGATGCTGGTGTGACATGAACAAGTGCACAGGAAAGCAGATTTGTTCCCAGAACTCCGTGTGCAGAACTCCTGAAAACACCCATAGTTTTAGCTTTAGATTTTCTCTAAGGCCAGAACAGATCAGTGCCTATCTAGCCATCCCTGCTGTGTCCTTAGGGCTGGAGGTAGCAGGGATTTCTAGCCTGCCTGATAAGGCCAGTGTCAAGGCAAACTCAGCAATATTAGAACCATGAGACAAACAGTACCTTTGTTCTGGAGGTACCACTGTGGTTCACATAGATTATCTTTCACTTTAAGGTCAGAACAATAATAGTTTTAAAGCTTAAAATGGCAGGAAGACCTAGGCTGGGAATGTGGCTTAGTGGTAGAGTGCTTATCTAGCATGCATGAAGCCCTGGATTCAATTCTTCAGTACCACAGAACAGAAAAGGCTAGAAGTGGTGCTGTGGCTTAAGTGGTAGGGATAGCCTTGAGCAAAAGAAGCTCTGGGACAGTGCCTAGTCCCTGAGTTCAAGCTCCAGGACTGGTGGGAAAACAAAACAAAACAAAACAAAATAAAAACAAACAAACAAAAACCTGCAGTAAGACCTGGATAATCTTATAAAAATGAAGGGATTGGACAATGTAAACAGCACTAAACAAGCATTCAGAGCCTGTGAAACTCTACTGTGCCACTGAAAAGCCATCATGAATGTATACATGCTCCCTGCACACAAATGCCAAACTCAATCCAATATGTACAACATATACAGACTTCAGACTCACTCCCCGCCCCCCACTTCCACCCATCCTTCCATTCTCCTTCCAAAGATTGCAGAAACCAAAGGCCAACTGCATGCTTTGAACCTTGGCACCTGTATGTTTTTATGCAGGCGTATACACAGCCCTAAGGCCTCCCTGGAGACCAACAGGCATCTACTTCCCACACAGTGCCTTGAAAACATTCCTTTTCTGAAACCTGGCAAGGTCTGTACTTTGTTTTTAAAGGAAAATGGGTCCAGTCTATACCTGGTGTTTTGAAATTCTCTCTTTTTTTTGTTTAGCAGTGTGTTTTAGACATCTTATTTGTTTGATAGCTGATGTGTGTGTGTGTGTGTGTGTGTGTGTGTGTGTGTGTGTGTGTGTGTGTTCCTAGAGGTCCTAGGGCTTGAACTCAGGGCCTGGGTGCTGTCTCTAAGCTCTTTTGCTCAAGGCTAGCACGCTACCACTTTGAGCCACAGTGTTACTTCTGGTTTTCTGGTGATTAATTGGAGATAAGAGTCTCATGGATTTTCCTGCCTGGGCTGGCTTTGAATTGCGACTCTCAGACCTCAGTCTCCTGGGTAGCTAGGATTACAGCTGTGAGGCACCATCTCTTGGCTTTTGTTTTAAAAAATTACATTTTTTATTAGCATCAATTACTTGTACATGGGAGTTTCACTTTGACATGTTTATATATTTGTACAGTGTACCTTGATCAGACTCACCTTTCTCCGCCACTCTCTCTCATTCCCTCTCTCCTCACTTCTGGAACCATTGTCATTCATCTTTTTTTGTGTCTTATTGTTTAAAGGGTTTCACTTTGGTATTCACACATGGAAATGCTGTATTTCAACCTGATTGACCTCTGTGCTTACTCTCATTTTCCCCATCCCCATGCCCTCCTCTATTATTCAACAGCTTCTGGTGAATTCCATTTTGCCCTCTCCATTCAGAGGTGAACTATATTTCTGTACTGCTCATCCTCAACATTCTCTTTTCCTCCTCCATCTTTAATAACCTCAAGCAGTCCCACAATCCCTGCAAATGACATAATTCTATTCTTTATGGATGAATAAAAACCACACTGTATGTATGTATATATGTCTGTGTATGCATGTATGCATGTATGTATGCATGCATCTATCTATCTATCTATCATCTATCTATATCTCACATTTTCTTGATCCATTTATCAGCTGTAGGACACATGAGCGGGTTCCATAGCTTGGACATTTCAAATAGTGCTATAATGAACGTGGGTGTGCAAATGCTTCTCTTGTAACCGGACTGAAGTTTCTTCAGATCAATGCCCAAGAGCAGTACCACTGGATTATTAGGTAGATATATTTTTAGTTTTTTTAAGGCACCTCCATACTGATTTCCATCGTGGTTGCATTGGATGGCATTCCCATCTACGGTGTTCCTTTTTCCTGCATTCCCCTCAGTCCTCGTTTGCATTTTTTTTTTTTGGCCAGTACTGGACCTTGGACTCAGGGCCTGAGCACTGTCCCTGGCTTCTTCCCGCTCAAGGCTAGCGCTCTGCCACTTGAGCCACAGCGCCGCTTCTGGCCGTTTTCTGTATATGTGGTGCTGGGGAATCGAACCTAGGGCCTCGTGTATCCGAGGCAGGCACTCTTGCCACTAGGCTATATCCCCAGCCCATCTCGTTTGCATTTTTGATGATGACCATCCTAGGTGAGATGAAATCTCAGTATCATCTTGATTTGCATTTCCTGTACAACTGGACCTCACACTTTTCAACCACTGCACAATGTCCCAGGGATTGGCAATTTGAAGCATTGCGTTTCTGATAAGACAAAAGGAAACACCTTCTGGCCTAAAACAATATGTTCTATAGGCAACTCACTGGGGTCAGGAGTCAGGCTCCCAGAACCTCAGGGCCTGCTGACATTGGCCTTAGCCTTCAAGAGAACTTGGATTGGAGGTTCTGGGTGGTGGAGAAGAGCACACAGCCGGGTTTTCTGTTCTGGAAACTACCATTCTAGATGCTGATTTCCACTCTCCTTCTCACACATGTATACTCTTTCCTATAGGCTCCTACCCCAGAACCCAGGAGAGCCTTCCCTGCCACAGACCCCACCTACTGCTGTAGACCAGAGGGGAGGGCAGGTTGAGACACCCATTCTGCCTCTCTGCATGCCCAGTGCTGTCACTGGAACCTCACGTGTCTGTGCCTGTGGTTCTCTGAGCGCTTTTCAGATGAGGACATATTGAGACTCAGACAAGGAGAGTTGTCCCCAGGGATCCATATCAAGTTAGTGGCAGACCCTGGTGGGCACCTTGAGGCCCCTTTGGACCTGGCTAGCTCTGGGTCCAGTGACCCTAAGCTGTCTTTGACCTTCCCTAAACCAGCCTCTTGGCCTTCAGGTTTGTTGACCTAGCTTCTCCCAGTACCTAGAGCCCAAGGATGGATAACTTCCTGATGCCATCCAATTACCACAGACTTAGAACCAGGAGAACCTTTTCCCATCATCCCTTTGGGCTATTGGCAGAAAAATGGTCTCACAAAAAACATCTACATTGCAATCAATCCCTGGAACCTGGGAATATGTTTTCTCATTGTGGCAACAAGGACTTTGCAGGTATGATCAAAGTTAATGACTGAGGAGGGGGAGTACCCTGGATTATCTGGGCGTGTCATTACACTGGTTCTTACTGGTAGAGAACTTTTCCTATCTGTGGTTGGATCCAAGGCAAGTGAGAGTAGGCAAGCCATGCTAGAGAAAGGCAATACTGCTGGCTTTGCAGGCAAAGGGAGGTAGCTTTAGCCAAAGGGGTGTTTTTCTAAGCTGGAAGAGGCAAGGAACAACTGGTTTCTTCCCTAAAGTCCCCAGAATGGCAAGGTAGCACCAATGGAATCCTACTTGAACTTAGTGAGATCTGTGTGGAACGTTCAACTTACAGAACTGCAATTAAGACTGTACTATAGACCTGCCACCCAGCCAGGAAGCTGCAAGTGTTCATCCACAGGCCCCTTCTGCAAGTCATCTCAGGCACGTGTGTCTGCACACAGGCCAGGTTGTTAGTGAACCCAGGGTGAATGTCTTATCAGGCAGGGCATGGATTTTCATGATGATAACAACAAGAATACAATGAATGCCAGCTTATTAGTACCGATGCTAACGATAGTGAACACTTCAACCACGTGCCCTTTCTAACTCATAAGGCTTCAGAACAATACTAGGAGGCAAGTTGCTCTTCCTTTGCCCATTTCACAAGTGGGGGAAACTGCAAAGGTAGGTGAATAACCTCCCAAGGTCACACAGCTAAAAAGTAGAACTAGAATTAGAAGCTAGGCCATCCCGGTCAAAGTGATTGATCCATACACTTTAGAGACACACATCCCCTCCCCCCAACTCTAATACCCACTTCACACAGTTCTGAACAGTGTTTCTTCCTCCTAGCCCTCTTCCCTTCCCCTCACCAGGCCCTATTTATCACTAACTAAGTCCAAGAAGACCAGATAGGTGGGTAGAGTTGAGCTTGGAAACTTTGGCTCTAAAAGGAATTATTATTATGGTTATTTTTTTTGCTGGTGGGTCTTACCAAAACTTCAAATAATAGAGCCATCATAGAAAAAAAAAGGTTGCAACGTTCCCTTTTTAAAAAGTTTACATCTCCATTTATGAAATGCCACCCCTTGCAACCAGATGATTTATTAGATGTGTAATTAAATGAGAGTCAATGTGTCAGGCTTGAGGGAATTCTTCAGCTTGCAGAAGTGGGGGGCACCCCAGCTGGTTGGTCCCCAGACTGCATTTGGGTGACTCCAGGCCCCTTCCCCCTCTCTGCACTGGGCAGGTCTGGGGATGGACTGCAGGGGTGCTGTCTGCTTTCAGGGAGCCCAGCCTGGGGTTCACACCCAGCTCCTTACCAGCCTGCAGGGCTGGGCTGGGCTGGGCTTCTGGAACCTGTCAGGCCGGTTTGGAAGCTATTATTACTGGTGGTGGTGCTGGTGCCTGTGTTTTGTTTGGGGGGGGAGGGGAGAATGGAGACCCGGTGGAAGAGGAGGAGGGAAAGACCCCAGGAAAGGGTAGGGTAGAGGGGTGAATGGGGAGGAGTAGGGAGAAAGGGTGTGAGGATGGCCAGAGGGCAGGAATGTAGCTGGGAATCCAGGGAAGGGGAAGGGGAGAGGAGGAACAGGGCTTGGCCTGGATCCCGCTGGGGTCCCCTCTTCTACCTCCAAGTCTTAGGCAAGGACCCAGTCTGATCCCTGGCTCAGAATGGGGAAGAAACTCTACTTTGAGAAGTCCAGGCAGCTCACATGGTGGGGGTGCAGGGGCTTACGTCCTGAAGTTCCTTACTGGATCCAGTTAGAGTAACTGGGGACACTTATTGAGCTACAGGTGCCTTGAGGGGAATGAGCAAAGGAGCCCCCCCCCCGACCCTCCCCCCCCCCCCGCCCCCCGCATCCCGTGACTGCTAAACCTACCTACAAAGCCATCTGGCTGAAGGCATCCACTCTTCTTGGCGCAGCCACTTCGAGGCTAATGATGGAAACAGTTGAAGCCTGAATTGTCTTCTATGATTACCCTCCACTCTTCAACTCCATCACATCCATCACCTCACACCTGACTTCTGATCCATTCTGATTCTCTCCTCTGTCTGAAGCTCTCTTCCTTCCCAGGGCATCTGTTCAGCTGTGGGCCGGGGAGGAGTCTGAGGAGTTGCAGACCTCTCACCCAGGGTCTGGGCTACTTGTCACAGCAAACCAGACCCCAGTCAGATGGAATGGAAACTCAAAGCCCAGTCTACCGGAACACATGCCAATTGGGAATGGTGTACCAGGCTGAGGGAAAGGTGAGAGAAAAGTCCAGGAGGACAAGAACAAGGATAAAAACAAAAACAAATTAAAAAAACAAAACCAAAGCACATGATGGCTTAGACACGTGGAAAAATTTATTTTGGAAGGTTGCAGCAGCCTGAGGGGCAGAATGGTCTGTCTGGTGCTTGGAGCAGCAGTCATGGTTTGAATCCTGACATGGCCACTTGCAGCTCTGTGACCAGGAGTTAACTCTTTTGTTGACTTCATATTGTGGCTTTAAGGCTGCAATAGTATCTGCATTATGGAGCTGTTATATGTATTAGGTAAGTGTAGTGTTCAGCTCTGAGCAGGGCACACAATCAGGGTTGACAATATTCATGCTTTCTTTCAGAATGCTGTCAACAGGGAAATAGAGAGGGGCTGAGCCAGGCTGTCTCCCTCCCCTCCCCCCACGTCCACTGTCCTGAAGAAAGAGCTCCTGAGTGATGGGTGTGTGTGGGGGGAGGTGGAGAGATGAAATAGAAATTCCAAGGGTCACCCACCAGGTCTGGCCTCTCCCTAGAGCTCCCACAGGGGGAGATAAAGCTGAGGAGCCTGTGCCCACCCACTATGCTGAGAAAGGACAAGAGTTGGGGCTGGGGCAAGCTCCATTTCCCTGCTTTTCCTATGTGTGCAGGAACTTGGCCTGGATTGAGTCTCATAGCCAATGGGCCTTTCCCCTTATTCTGTTGAGGATGAAAATGTCTGAAGAAGATGTGACAGGGTCTGGGGAGTGACCTACAGGAAGTCTTGGTGTGTGCTGGGGGTAAACCCCTTACCCTCAAGGGTGACACCCCCAGAATAGCTTTGCTTAATTGGAAGGCAGCCTCACTGCCTTCTTAGACGCGGAGATTATTTCCCAAGGCTCCTGTGACCAGGGTTGACACCCAGAAGGCATAGGGCTTTACTCACCAGGCCCATAGTATTTTAGAGGCCCACAGACATGTAATTTCTTTCTTTCTTTTTTTGCAAGTCCTGGACCTTGAACTCAGGGCCTGAGCACTGTCCCTGGCTTCCTTTTGCTCAAGGCTAGCACTCTACCACTTGAGCCACAGCTCCACTTCTGGCCGTTTTCTATATATGTGGTGCTGAGGAATCAAACTCAGAGCTTCATGTATATGAGGCAAGCACTTGGACCACTATGCCATATTCCCAGCCCCGACATGTAATTTCTTTAAGACTAGAAGCAAGAGAGTGACTATAATCCCATATTACTTTTGCCTTTATATTATCAACATCCATAAATTAGACAACCAGTGGGATGCACTTCTTTCCTCTGAGACAAGATCCCAAGAGACAAAGAATTTCGGTGAGTTCCTATGCAGTTGAGCTCGAACCCTAATTCTACCCACCAGTCTTGCCCACCAGTTTGGTGACACTGTCTCCGTGGCTTCACCTTCCTCAGTTGCATTGCCTGTTGAATGAATTCATGAAACAACTTCAACAAGGCCACCACTGAACACAGGAAAAGAATCCAGTGTGGAGTCTGGTGCAGTGGTGCGTGTCCCAGGACCTGGGAAACGAAGGCGGAGGATTGAGAATTCCAGGGCAGCCGGTGCTCTCAATGAAATAAGGAGGATGAGCCTCCTCATTCATGTTCAAGCCTACTCACTTTGCAGGTCCTTACAGAGCACCTAGCAAGGTCAGGCTCTGTCCTGGGCACCATGGCCCTGAGTTTCCACAGACTTCTTTCCTCGCTTCACTTTGTTTCCTTATCACCCCAACTCCCCAATGTTGCTTTATAGAGACCCGGTGGGTTCCCTAAGCCCCTTCCCTTCTTTCCCTTCCATGTCCTTATCTGTCACTGGGTCCTTGCAATCTGATGGCCAGACATCCACATCTGGGCTCACCAAAGCATGGGCTGCCCCATTCTCCATTCCCCACAGCCCCATGGCCAAGGTACCTCCTGTGGATAGAAGAGCCATCTCTCTCTCTCTTTCTCTCTCTCTCTCTCTCCCCCCCTCCTTCACACCCACATCCAGGCTCAGCTCTGGAGCTAGCAACTGTAACAGCCCCCCCCAAACAATCTGCATGAATGGGGGCCAGGCGACCTCCCATTTGATATGTTGACAAGCTCAGCTTCTTAATAAAATAAAAGCCTGTTTTCTATCTTTTCCCTGCCAAAGCCATCACGAATGATGGATTGATTGATTGATTTAAGGAAATTAAAACATGTCACATATTTTATAAGCAACTTAACTACCCATGCTGGTGCCTGGATACCTGACATAAAGATTCTGACTTTAAATGTGGAAATAAATATTTTTCAATGCCCAAATCAATAAGAAGATATGAAAAGATGAATAATGAGCAAAGGGAAAAATAATTTCTCTTCTCAAGAGCAAGTACTCCACAACTTGTTTCGGGAGTCCCACATTTTTGAGTGTTTGAATCTATGGCTTAAAATAGAAGGAAAACACAAATAAATGTGCAACCCTAACCATAACATAGCTGGTTGGTTAGGCCAGGGAGTTGTTAACATGGTTCTCTCGTCCTCTCAATACGTGTGGCCAATTCTCAAGCCTTTCCCTCTGCTCATCCCACTCAAGGCATTCAGAACTTTCTGGATCGTGGTCTCCTCAGTGGCTTCTCCCGGACTCTCACCCCGCCAAGGAGCCCCTATATTTTTCCTCTCCAGGGCACACCTCTTTGTTCTGCTTGGTGCTGAGTTCTCTGTCTGGGAGACTATCTGTTCTTGAATGTAAGTCTCCTGAGGAGAGAAGTCACCTACCCTTCATTGATGGACCCCATTAATGGCTTTTCAGACATTTTCTTGTGTACTTGTCATAGGTCATTCGTAGCAATGCTTGGAATTATCTGGATCTTCATTTCATTTGGAGTTTCTGTCATTGTGACCTGTTAGTTCTGGCTATGATGTTCAGTACCCTTGGAAGCCAAGGTTATGAGGAGGAGTATGAAGAGATGAGTAGGGTGAGAACTTAAAAACAACACACACACACACACACACACACACACACACACACACACACACATCTGAGCTGGGTGCTGCTGGCTTATGCCTGTAATCCTAGCTACTCAGGAGGCTGAGAGCTGTTATCATGGTTTAAAGCCACAGGCAGGAAAGGCCATGAGACTATTATCTCCAATTAAGAAAACTGGAAGTGGTTCAAAGTGGTAGAGCACTAGCTTTGAGCAAAAGAGCTCAGGGACAGCACCCAAGTTCTGAGTTCAAGCTCCACAACTGGTTAAAAAAAGTCGGATGAGTTTCATATTTAAGAGATGGCATATTAGGGTCTCTGTAGGGACAGGTAAAAGAGTAGATCGAAATACAAAGTGTGCCTTACACATGGTTTTATCTGAAATGATACAATTTGATAATGTTTTAGAATGACAAACTTCAGAAAATAGTAAGTGTTCAGGAATGTTTTAAGATTGTGACTTTGCAAGATTTCTTCAAATGACAATGACCTAAAATTAAATTGGGTCTTTGAAATTACTGGTGTTTTAATTTTAATCCAAATGTGGCTTAATATTGCAATTATGGTTAATTAATATGGTTTGGCCTAATATTTTGGGGTTATCTGAAGAGTGTACAGGCAGCTGAGAATTGCTAATGCCTTATGAACAGGAAAGGCTCATACTCTGGCAATGACTAGAGAAAGAGATGACCAAGATACAGGAAAGGAAGAGTCGGAAGCAGGAGGCAAGCCAGGGAACCCCAGAAGGGCACCCAGGGCTGTGAGAAGGCCCAGAGCTTGGGAGTTGGGACTAGGTGAAGACACAGGCTGGAAGGATTCACCATTCAGTCCCTATTCCCAGTGTATCTTCTCATACTTGTCTCATGGTCTTTACTTCTGCCATGATGGCTGGCCACTTGTCTCTTGAATGCTCTGATCTCTCTCAGCCTAGCCTTTGCTGTGGCTCTTCTGTTTGTTTGTTTGTTTTTTTCCTGCCTGCAGTTCTCTGTCTTCTATGCCCCACGGGCCCTCACTTGTAGATCACGGGCCTGTTCCTTTCTCCAGATACATTTTAATGTTCTTGAGCCTGTATCTTCATTTTGAATGCAACGTGCCTCATACTCTCAAGATACTGAAGGCTTGGCCTCTTAACTCAGTCAAAACCCCTGGCTGAGCTAGCACTTTGGCCCACATGGAGCTTCTGACCTTGGAAGCTACTGTGCCATTTCCACAGTCAAACTCAGAGACAAATTGGGACAGGAGGGACTCTGTTGTCAGAAGTTATTCCAGTGGCAGCTGTTGCTATGGAACAAACCTCCTACATCTTGCTGGTGTCAAACAATGTCTCTTTCACTACACTGGTAGGTTCTGAGGGCAGGAATTAGGAGAGAACTCTGGTAGGGACAGCTCTTCTCTGTTCTGCTGTGTCTGGGGCCTAGACTGGCTTAAGGCTGGACACGTATGGGATGGCAGCTGAAGCCTACAGTGGCCTCTGGCATTGTGACCTCCTGGAAGTAGGGTTCCAGGGGCATAGGATTTCTTTGTGTGTGTGTGTGTGCTGGTGTTGGAGCTTGAAATCCTTGGGCTAGTTACTTGTTAAGGATTCTGGAGGCATGGATACACTAAGAGATCTCCTCTGGTCTGTTCTTGGGCAGCAGACATCACTCTGTCAATATCTATGTCACTATATCAATTCAATGAAAACTTGCTGACTTTGTTCAGAAGAACCAAAGGTGGGAGATGTCCTCACATGAACAAGGCAGAGCCATGGCTTTTTGCTGGCTCCTAATAGAATTCAGTACTGTGCTAAGAGCTTTCATGTGTAATTCCATTTAATCACACTAATAGCTTTATGAGCTAGGTCCCTGTATTGTCTCCATTTTATAGATGGACACTGAGACTCAGAGAAGCTAAGTGGCTTGCCCAAGGCCACATGGGGTGTTAGAGCTGCCAAAATGCTAAAGCGACTCCTGACTGCATGCACAGACGCAGTGTCCCAAGCAGGGTAGGGACACACATTGTGTTCTGCGCTGGTTGGATTACCCTAGGGGTGGTTCTCATGTAACTCAGACATTGGACTCCATCCAGGAGAGGGAAGGAGAGAGACCTTGAAGACTTAAGACCTTAAAGTCACAGGAGGACACTGACCCAGCATGAGAGAGAGGGCATGCCAGTGGGGGCAGGACTTCCTCTTCAGATCTCTCAGGGGCTATTGTAGGCCCCAAAGAGCTTCATGCTCGTAAGAGGCAGCCCATGGCTCAGGATGAGCTAGTTAGAGCTGCTCAAAAGGCCATCTGTTCCCTTACAGTGTGGTGAGTCTCCTGTTGCTGGTGGTAATTGAGGGTGCGAGTTCCAGCAGTTCTATTGTAGGCTAGTAGGTCTTAGTGGGTGGGCTACTGGGGTTACATAATAACTCTAGTCCAAAGCTTGGCATTGAATAGGTGTTTGTGCCAGTGCTAGATAACCCTCAAGGTTTAGGCTCAGGACTGGCTACTGTGTAAATTTTTTTTGGTGCCCATACTGAGCCTTGAACTCAGGGCCTGGAAGCTGCCCCTAAAGCCTTTTATTCAAGGTTGGTGCTCTGCCATTGAGCTACAGAGGTACAGCTCCATTTTTGGCCTTTTTGTTTTGGCTGGTTAGTTAGAGATAAGAGTCTCTCAGACTAGTCTGTCCTGGCTGGCTTGGAACTGACATTCTCAGATTTCAGCTTCTTGAGTAGCTGTGACCCCAGACATGAGCCACCAGTGTCCAGCAAAATCTAATGTGTGTGTGTGTGTGTGTGTGTGTAGGCTGCTTCTTATATGCTAAGAAGGTAAGAATTATTTTAATGATAACCTAGCATCACGTATACCCAAGATTTCATTGTAAATAATGATAATAATTGTACATACTTTTTGACTTTACTATAGTTGGGAAACCAAAGCACAGAGAGGTGGAGAAACTCCCGAGAACACTCAGGAGCTGGCAGAGCTGGGGTGTGAATGCAGGCCTTTGCTGTGACTCTGTTGTCCTTGCCTATGGATCTTCCAGAGGTGAGGTGGTTCTTGTGGTGAGTGGTCAGCACTCATGACAAAGGGAGGTACTCTGAGTTTCTTCCTGCCCTGCTGCCTCTTGGACTTTAGATTTGCCATCTGGAAAAATGAGGGCCATTGACAGGACTCCTGGACCCCTGATAGACCCAGAGACCTGCCCCTAACAGGACATAATTCTGACTGATTAAATGAGTCTTCATGTCCAGAAGTAGGCCCTGTGAATATAACACAAGACAGAGACAGAGAGGATGCATCGAGCCTGTGGTTGTTCCAGAGACCGCAGGGAAAGGCCACTGCCTCTCAGTAATGCAAGGGGTAGTGTTGGGTGTAGGCAATGTCAACCCCAGGGCCTCATCTCTTGAGTGCTCATCCCCTGACTTCTACCTCCCTAAGGCCACTGGGCCTGAGCTCATGACAGGCAAGAAAACTGATATCTGGGACTGGGAATATGGCGTAGTGGCAAGAGTGCTTGCCTCGTATACATGAAGCCCTAGGTTTGATTCCTCAGCAACACATATATAGAAAAAGCCAGAAGGGGTGCCATGGCTCAAGTTGGCCGAGTGCTAACCTTGAGCAAAAATAAGCCAGGGACAGTGCTCAGGCCCTGAGTCCAAGGCCCAAGACTGGCAAAAAAAACCAAACAAACAAAAAACTGATACCCATCAGGAGTAGCCAGTGAGTGGCAGGCATGGTGGCTTCACGGGTGGATTTTTCTGGTGGAGGGAGCCCAGGTGTGTGTTGAAATCCCAGTGTCCCTGGCATTGAACACTTCCACTGCTCTTTATGGGAACTTACTACACTTGAGTCTTTGGTATGGAATCTGCCTGGGTCAGGGGAGTAGAGGGGGGCAGCTCAAATAACTGAGGTTCCAGACCAACCCAGGGACCTCTGTGAGCCCACCAGGGTAAAGAGCTAGAAAGATCCTTGAAGGAAGGAAAAATACAAAGTGAGGTGAGCTCAGGGTAAGTGAGAGTCAGCCAGCTAAAGGGGAGTCTCTCTCTCTCTCTCTCTCTCTCTCTCTGTGTGTGTGTGTGTGTGTGTGTGTGTGTGCTTGAGAGAGCGAGAGGAGGGAGAGAAAAGAAGGGAGAGAGAGGGGAGAGAGAAAGAGAGAGAGAGAGAGAGAGAGAGAGAGAGAGAGAGAGAGAGAGAGAGAGAGAGAGAGAGAGAGAGAGGAGATCACAGAGTCAGAAAGGGAAGGCGAGAGGGGGAGAGAGAGAAAAGAGAAGTGCTCCAGGAGAGGGACTAAGATTTGAGGAGGGCCAGAGGTGCAGTGCCTGTGTGAATGTGGAGTGAAGGATTGTGGGAGGAGAAAGCAGATCCACAGACCATGCAGAGACACAGAGATCCCTGGGAACAGTTTGGATTTCGTTCCAAACATGGATGGAAGGGTCAGCAGGAGAGGCCATGCTGATGGGGTCAGTGAGGAGGACCCAGGAGCCAGAGGACGCGGATGGAGGACAAGGCTCATGTGGTTGAGTCTGCTTTTAAAGCCCTGCACAAAGAGGAAGGAAGAGGCCAGCCGGGGTGGGAGAAGATTCTTGGGTCCCTTTCATGGAACTTCCACTTGCCGCCAGTCCCCCCGTTTGGAGCCCATAAAAAGCTGGGCACTGCGGGTAATTACAGGCTGGGAGAGGCTCAGGGCAAGGAGACTGGGGATGTGTTGGGGGCGGGTGGGGTGCTGTAGACAGGAGCTGTCATGCTGGCCTGGCGGCCAGCAAGCGAGCATGCAGACACCAGGGCCCCCATAAAGTTTTCAGCAGGCCCCCCCCCCCCCCTTTTAACAGGCATTCTGGGCTGGGGCCTTACATCACCAGGAGCCAATCAGTGCTCCCCAGTCCCCCCCCCCCCCCTTTTTTCCTTTCTTCTTTTGGAGCCTGTTCCTGTGGTTGCTGAGGAGAGGTATGTTCTTGGTAAAGTGAATGTTTTCTTTTGGGTCACTTGGATCTAGTGGGTTCTGTAGTCCTTGGCCGGGTCTGTTCTCTTTCAGGCAGACAGAGTTAGCCAAGATCTGGGCCCTCTACTCTCTTCTAAGGCAGAAGGGCCTCACAGGCAGACTGCTCAGATAGTTGAGTTACCTTCTGGTCACAGCTTCAAACTTCTTTCAGTGAATCAACCTTTAAAACATATCCATTTGAGAAAAATATTCATGGATTGAGAATCATGACAACTACAGAGCCAGGAGCTGGGGAGAGATGGATTTGAATCCTGGCTCTTCATCTCACAACCCTCAGTTTTTGTACCTGTAAAATAGGCCTACACCATCTAATTCTTAGGACTGTTGGGAGGGCCAGACTTAATAGATGAGTATTAATTTTGGACAACTATTAGCCAGGATTTTGACCAACCCATTCTTTTGCATAGCACTTGACTTAACGACTTAAAAAGCCTTCCCAGGTCTACTTCCCACACATTTATGGGATAGACGATCTTAAGGAAGACGGAAATGAGGCCCAGACAGACAGAGGGTCTTGTGAAAGCTGCTCTGTCTAATTAAGCTCTGTTTGAGGTTCTTCTGTGAAGTGTGATCATTTGTCAGCTCCAGTTAAAAGAAACTATAAAGCTAATATATAAACCCAACTGAAAGTTTAGAAAATAGGAGAAAGAGTCTTCCGCACAAAGTCATCAGCCTAGCTTTGCAAGGGCAATGACTCTTATGTTAAGATGGAGTTTGACCATGCTGGTTTCAGCAATGAACATGAGAGGCAAATGTAATGCAACAGCATTTTCAGATCCTGTACCACACGTGTTGATTACCATATTCATGGTTTCCTATGACTTCATCAGATTGATGCCACACATTGTTAAATTTTACTTTCAAGCTCCTCTCCCCTGCCCCATTCAAAATAATGTTTCAGTGAACCTGCTTTATTTTTTCTGTTTCTCCAGAGTGTTTCTCTTTATTTGTCTCATTTCCTTAGGACTGATTTATTTCCAGAAGTCAGTCTGTGGGTCTCAGGACAGGAACATTTTTGTAGTGTGTGAGAAGTGTTTTCTAATTTACTTTCCATAAAGGGTCTGCTCATTTACCCTTGCCTTTGCTTTCTGCAGAGCTCTCCCCTTTAACACTTTGGCAGCAGCCTTACCAGCATTATGTATTATTGTTTTGTATTTTGTTGTAACTCATTTTTCTCTGATCATTTGTATATTCAAAAGAAGTATGTATACATGTTATATATGTATATACATGTATATATGCACATTATATATATCTCAATGTAGCTATCTATCATCTATCTACCTGTCTCTCTGTCTATATTGTGCTGGCACTGCAGATTGAATTCAGGGCCTGGTGTGCTCTCACTTGGCTTTTCCACTGAAGGCTGGCCCTACCACTTGAGCCACACCATCACTTCTGTCTTTTTGCTGGTTAATTGAAGATAAGCCTATCACAGTTTCCTCCGCCTGGGCTGGCTCGAATCATGATCGTCAGATCTCACAGGCATGAGTCACCAGTGCTCAGCCCTTTTAAAAATATTTCCTGATATTTTTGGTGGTAATGAATAAACAAATCTCATGCTTTGAAACAATGGCAAAGTTGCCATTGGTGTGCTTTTAAAGGACAAGTGTTTCCTCTCCCCTGCCAGACAGTAATACTTGTAATAAACTGGGGCTGCCTCCAAACTTGAAATAAACAGATGATTCCATCACACAATGAAAGCTCCAAAGGGACCCTGATGAATGAAGTGGCTAATGTGGCTTCCTGAGGTGGATGTCAGACAATGGCTACTTGTTCTGTAAAGGTGGGAGGGATGAGGGCAGAAGGGTGAGAACTGGGATGGAGGAGGGGGATTCTGGATGGAAGAGTGTGGTTTTCTATAGCAGTAGCAAGACTGATTCTGAGCAACTTCACAGGGTGAGAGAGGGATCGGCAGAGGCACAGGAAAGGACATTAACTGAGAGGCTTTGATGCAGGGGTGCATGGCAGGGGCTCAGTCCTGAAGTGAGCACCCCTGCTCAGTCTCTCACATAAAGTGTCAGAGTGTCCAGAACAACTAGGCTCAGGTTCTCACCTTGATCCCAGCAGCTGAAGTTTGTGGGAGCTGTGCCAGGAGTCCAGGCCACATGCCCCATCTCCTTGGTTCCTGGCCTGGACTGGCTCTCTAGGCTGCAGTCTTTGTGCCCATCAGAGTTGACAGCCTGTCCCCTTGCTTCTGCTTGCATGGCCTCTTGGGCTGCCTTTCTTCCTCCTGGTTCCAAGCTGACTCCAAGGGCAGCTCCTGAGCTTCTCCGATTCCTCTCATCAGAGATCCTGGAACACTTGACTGTACTCTGGTGAGGGAGCAAGCAAACTCTACCTGTGGACTCCTCTTTGGTGATACTACAGGTTCCTTCTCTGCGTCGACTACAAGCCCCTTACTCAGACTTAAATGGTGATGTCTCCATATCCACTTATCCCTGGAGGGACCCATACTAATTTCTCTCCCTCCAGGAAGCCTTTTTTGATGTCTCCAGCCCTGGCTCCTGACCCCTCCTTTGCTCTCCTCTGTGGACACTTTATTGCTGCTGTTATGGTACCAGGCTGATGATTAATCTGTTTACAGGTGGCTGTCTTTCCTAGAGCCTAACTCTAGGGCACATCTGTGGCCATGTCTGTGTGTCCTTTATCGGGCCTGGCCGCAGGATAACCTTGTTCCTAGCACTGGCCTTGGCATGCTGCAGACTATGAAAGAACATTTGCCAAATGGGTGAGTGATGAACTACCCATTTATAAATAAGACTGTTTATAAATGGTCTTACCACAAGTTGTCTTGGGATATGACCTTCCTGTCAAGGTGGATAGGCTGGATGGGTCTCATTATATCCATCTCACAGAAGGCAATAGTGATACCTGACACTTGCTGCAAGTCTCTGTGTGTCAACCCCCGGGCTTGGCGCTTGACATGCAGTATCCCATGTAACCTTGTAGTGCAAGGGGATCCTCATTCCACCAGGAAGAGTCTGAAGCTTGGGAAGGACAAGGTGACTCATCAAGGTCACATTGCAGGGAAGGGACAGCACTGGAATCTTCCCCCAGTTTTGGGTGTTGCTCAAGTTCCTACTTAGCCATGCTATTTCTCCTAAAGGAATTGCTTCTCTAGTCTTCTTCTGGACTTCTGACTCTGAAGAGAAAGAGCAGTATCTTTCTTATTATATGTCCTTAAATGCTCACTGTCAAGCACAGGGCTGGGTACAAGCAGGCATCAACAAGTGCAGATGGAAGAGGTAAATAGAGGAATGGATAGATGGTTGGATGGGTGGATGCGTGCATGCATAGATGGATAGATGGCTGGCTGGATGAATGGATAGATAGAAGGCTGTTTGAATGGGTTGATGGTCGGATGGATGGTAGAATGGATAGCTGGAGGAATGAATGAGTGTAGGATGGATGAATGGTTGGATGGTAGAATGGATGGGTAGAAGGACGGATGACTATGTTCACCCCAGCTCTATTGCAAGTGGGGAGCTTCTACTATTGTTTAGTGAAGTCAAGAGATGGAGGTTGGGTGTAACTTGAAGTTGATCTTGCATCTGAGCTGTTCTGGCCATAAAACACAAGGTGTGTCCTTGTGCGGACACAGCGAGGAATGTGCCCGCCCACCAGTGCATCAGATATGTCTTGCCAAACACAAGGCAAGATGAAATGTCCTGAGAGAGCAAACAGCCACCTCCCTCCCCTCCTGTACCAGGTGAGCAGGATCATTTTGCTCCGTCTACACACACGTTCTTCTGCCTTCCCAGCTGATGGCCTTGAGAGATAACATGCTGTGTGTCCCAGAGTGTGGGAGTAGCTGTTATGGATGCAGTGGGGGTTAGAGGGAGCCGAACATCTGACTGGAGTGGGTTGACTGTCTTTCAAGGCATCGGGCTCCAGGAGAAGCAGGGCTGCCGTGTCAAGTGGGGCCTGTCAGGGTCCTCGTTTGCTGCCCACACCGTGCTGGAAGAGGCTGTGTGGCTGCCCTGTCACCTCCTGCCCTTGCATCAGGAACCGGGATTCGTTCTGCTCGAAGATCAGTCTTCAGGACCTGCCTGGCTGTACCTGGACCTTAGGTGTTGATCAGTGTCCCAGGTCCAAGTGCACACTGCACAAACATTGATTTTTGTCCTCCTCATTTTATCTTTATTAGAGTGGTTCAGCTCTGCCAATGCCCTTGTGTGTGGGGCTTAAGAGAAGACAATAATAGCAAAGAGAAGAGGTCTGAAGGACTGAGCATCTGCTTGGGGTGTCAGCCCTTCATACGGGGTCTCTCTTTCAAGCTGTTGCTGTTTCTCAGTGGTTAAATGCATGGATGTTAGAGGTAGCAGGACCTGGGTTTACCCTGCAACTCTTCAGTTACTAACTGTGCCCTGGGGCAAGTTACTTCACTTGTCTGAGCTTTAGCATGCTTACCCATAGAGCTTTGGTCTGAGCTTTAGCATGCTTACCCTTCTGGGTAAGGACAAGTCTTGGTGCCATATAGGTTAATGGGGAGCCACACAATGTGCTTTTGCTCAGGGCAGGCATATTGCTGGGGCTCCCTCAGGGGGATGAGTGAGACTCCACCAAGCTTGTCATTCCCCATGTCCTCGAAGGTACCCTAGCCTTCCCTGATCCTTCTTACCCTCATTCTACTGCTTCTGTCTAGCTGCTTCAGCTTCAGTCCCTGGTGCCCTTTCCATAGTTTCCTCCTCAACCACTTGTTGTACCTGGGCTTCCATCTTTCACGCTGAGGGGATCCATTTGTGGTGGGCTTTCCCTGACACTTACTTGACTCTGCACCCGCCCAAGGCAGGACACTTGGGTGTTTACTTATTTCCCTCTCGGAGGCTTTACCAGGCCTGAGGATTCTTTCTTCCTGTCTTCTCTGCATGCATGTGGGCACAGATATTTGCATGATATATACACAGACAGACAGACAGAGAAAGAGAGCATTCTGTGTCAAGGTACGTGTGGGTGAGGATGCATGACTGTACATGTGGACTGGGGCAAGGCCCTGGCTCTAGGCTGCTACTGACATTACCTATGGAAGCCACAGTGGGACATCTTCATGGTCTCTGCGTGTGTTGGGGGTGCCTGTGCATGGGGCTTCAAGCAAGTTAATGATGGTGTTTGTGGCAGAAATCTGACCATGTGT
This sequence comes from Perognathus longimembris pacificus, assembly GCF_023159225.1. NCBI lineage: Eukaryota > Metazoa > Chordata > Mammalia > Rodentia > Heteromyidae > Perognathus > Perognathus longimembris. Next base: position 73,082,017 of record NC_063166.1, on the reverse strand, counting down.
ATGATACACACACACATATACACACACACACACACAGATTGAGATAGAAATAGAGAGAAACAGTGGGGGTGGTGGGGAGAGAGGAGGTGCTTGGGGCCATGAGCAGGGGCATTAGCCAGTCAGGCCTCATTCTGCACTGTGAGATGCTCCCTTGAGTTCTGCTCTGAACTTCAAGGCAGGGGTAAGACTCCTCCCCAGTGAGACCGGCCAGAACTCTGTACCCTTTTCTAATCTATGTGGTTGGTACCAGAGACAGTTCTAGGATTCTCTGAGCAAGACCAAGGCTCAGAGCCTGGGAGAAGTGGCCAGAAGAGGCAGGCTGAGGCTGGGACAAGCAGAGGAGGGAAGAGACTCCCACCTCCAGCCTGGCTTCCTATAGGCTTTGATGGGTCCAGAACCTGGACCTTGTTTATAGGACTGAATCCAGCTCCATCCTGTTCTAGACAGTGTCTCTCCAGTCCCCTGTGCTGCTGCCTTGAGTGAGGTTGGGAGACACAAAGCTGGTGACAAGGACATCCTCCTTCAGTTGTATTCAGATGGTCATGGGTGTGCCCTGTCTTGATCCTAATTAATTCTCTTTAGCCAAGAACAATGTTTGTTGAATGAATAAATAATACAGAGGTGCTATGGTTACCCAGGAAAGGGAAGACTACTTGAAATTGACTTATTTTACAATATATGGGACCAGGCAGGTTGTCATGGAGAGAGAGAGAGAGAGAGAGAGAGAGAGAGAGAGAGAGAGAGAGAGAGAGAGAGAGAGAGAGAGAGAGAGAGAGAGAGAGAGAGAGAGAGATTGTATACACATGTGAGTGTTTGAACAGTGGAGGGGAAGAATTGGGCAACCATGGCTGCCCAAGCTGAGGTCTTCCAGGCGAGTCATAATGGGCCTGGGGGAGGGGAAGAGAGAAGGGGGCACAGGGTGGGATTGGGGTTTCTGTTTGCCCAGGAGGGGCAACTATCCTCATGGGGGATTTGTAGCAGCAGCTAAGCAGATAATTGCTTGTCACATTGATTGAAAGCTTTTCAAAATGTCTTTTCCTTGAAACAGCCCCCCCCCACATCCCCCCAGTGAGCAGATTCATTTGAGTTGGAACTGTTTCGCCCTCCGCTTTTCTTCTCTTTTCTCAAAGTAGTAATTACTGCCCAAGTAGCCCTCCATGGCGTTTCCTGTCATTTGGAGGCTGAAGTCTGCTGCTGTTTCCTCTGCTGGGTGAAAGACATGCAGGCCAATTAGGGGAACACCCAATCCCCCAGCTTGGCCCTAAGCTGGGGGTGGGGTGGGGTGTATACCCAGTGGTCTCCATGGGGCTGATGGGGCCTGGCTGCTCCTGCGAGGAGAGCAGTGACCAAATGACCCTGGCTCGCTTCCTGATCCTGGGGCTTCCCCAATCTATTGTGTTCTTGTGTGTGTGCTTGTGTGCACTCACATGTGTATGTGTATATGGGCTCTTTGGACGCAGTAAAAACCCTATACCTGGGTCACCCACTGTGATTTCCCCCCAAAGACCCTTGAGTTGATCACCCCTTCAGATTTGCACAAGCTGCCCATGGTCTGCCATTTTAAATGGGGGCATGGCTGGCAAGAGGAAGGGATGGGAGATGTTAATTGCCAAACAAGGGCAAGGGAAGTGCTTACCACAAACTGCATTTATCTTTTCCATATTTTCAAAATACTTTGAAGAGCATGAAGCTCAAAACTTTGCAAGGTCACTGGACACATCCTGCTATCCACCTCATCCACAGGTAGGATATACAGCTGTCACCAGCCGCGGTGTATGTACACGCGTGCGTGCGTGTGTGTGTGTGTGTGTGTGTGTGTGTGTGTGTGTGTGTGTGTGTAGTTTCTTTCTCTTTCCATCTTCTCCTGTTCCCTCATCACCAAGATATTCATTCCTCTCAGCCACACCTGAGCAGGACAAAGTCTAAGATGAGAGAAAAACCTGAGGCCCACAAGGAGAGACAATCTGAGTTGATTTCAAACCCTGCCTCTTTGTAGCCTCGGATGAGTGAGGTACTTATAGAGTTGAGGAACCCTTTGCCTCTGTTTGCTCATCCGTGAAGTGAGGCTAATAACAAGAGAAATTCCTTAAGGCTTCAGTGAGGGCAGAATGGGAAAATGCATGTAAAACGCATAACACCAAGCCTCATACCCTCATCTGGCATAGCACATGTTTGGTAAATAGGTGATAAATCACATCCCACGGGGCTGGGAATATGGCCTAGTGGCAAGAGCGCTTGCCTCCTATATATGAAGCCCTGGGTTCGATTCTCCAGCACCATATACATAGAAAACGGCCAGAAGTGGCGCTGTGGCTCAAGTGGCAGAGTGCTAGCCTTGAGCAAAAAGAAGCCAGGGACAGTGCTCAGGCCCTGAGTTCAAGGCCCAGGACTGGCCACAAAAAGCAAAAACCAAAAACAAACAAATAAATCACATCCCACAAAGAGATGTGCACTATAAGGAGACAGGAGGGAGTGTGCCAGAGAGGAGTGCGGCAGGAGCTGTGAGTTTGTGGGTGACCTAAGAGCTCCGTGTGGGCGTGGGTGGACTACCAGTGTGTTGGGTAAGGTGTGGAAAGGTGGTGGTGGGCAGGAGGCTGGGACCATGGTGTTGTGATTGGTTAAGCTTATGGCCCCTGGGCTCTGATAGCTCAGTTAAAGATCCCAGCTCTGTTACTTAATAACTGTGACTTTGGACATCTCCATATCTTGGTTTTCTTCTTTGTAAAATTAGCTCCTACTTCAGAAGGCAGAAATGAGTAAGTTAACAGAGGCAGAGAACCAGCCTGTGGGCAAGGCAATGAAAGTTGTTCGATGTCAGCATGTTGTGGGTGGCTCAAGCCTATCATTCTAGCTACTCAGGAGGCTGAGATTGGAGGATTGCAGTTTGAAGATTGCCCAGGCAAGAGAGTTCATGAGACTCATCTCCAATAAAATACCTCCCTCCCCCCCACACACCAAGAAAAAAAATATCTGGAAGTGGAACTGTGCCTCAGTGGTAGAGAACTAGCCTCAAGCAAAAGAAACTCAGACAGTGTCCAGGCTTAGGCCCTGAGTTCAAGCCCCAGGATCATAACATTCTCATGTGGACATGAACTGTACATTGTAGATGCATGGTTGGTTTACATATGCACGGTGTGTCCATAAGCACATATTTACAGCAGCCGTGGTCCATGGGGCTATTTTTGTGTCTACATGTAGGTGTGTGGTGAGACAGGATACAGGAAATCATGAAGCCCGTGGGAGAAGACCAGCCCATGCTGGGCAAGGAAGCTCTTCACTGAGAAGTGGAATCCTAGCAACCAGGAAGGGAGACCCTTGGTAAGTCATAGTTTATGTCATTTCTGCCACAGGAGAGCCTTTAGAACTTTCCCGTTCACTTACCTGTGCACCAGGCCCTTTGGGCTGGCTGTTGGTCATATAGGGCTTGCATTTCCTGCTGGCTTTCTAGATCCCAGGCAGATGTCATGCAGGAAGACCCACAGGGCATCCTGGGTTTCCTGTACCCACTCAGACCAGTGACTCTAGTCTGAACCACTGGCCCCCATCCCCCCAACACCAGGCTCCAACCTCAGTACAAGTGTTTTAATGAATGAATGAATGAATTGTTCATGGTGAGGACATCTCCAGGGTATCCGGATGCTGCCCATCAGCCCACAGAGAAGCGAGGAGTTAGAGCTCACCAGCTCTGCCGCTGTTACTTCTGGTTGTGTTACTGTAAGTGCTGTCACTTTTGGCTTTGCTACTTCAGTCTCCAGTGCTGTCTACCAAAAGAGCAGCCTGGCCTGGAGCCAGAAGGCACAGTAAGAGTTAAAGGAGCTGTGGGTGGGGGGTGTGGGGGGCAGTGAGCTTCTTAAGGCTGCTACAGTGGTGGAAACCAAGGGAAGCTAGGCAGGAAAGTTGTCAGGGCCTTAAGATAAGAGGACTTTGGACCTTGGGCGGGGCCCAAGGTCCTCCTTTAGAGTCTTTTCCCAGAATTCCAGCACTGCCCCTGGGGAGGCCTAGGAAGCTGCCTTGACAATGTGGGCCCCCCTTTGGTTGGTCACTAAGCCCTGTTTTATCTTCTCATGCCACATGCCACTGTCGAGATGTGCTGGGTACACATGACTTGGTCAGCTGCAGGAAGCTAGGGAGATTTCTGTCTTTCTAGGGTCAGAGGTGATTGGAATTTGGCAGCTAGGGAAATGGGAAGTTCCTGTGGCCCTCAAAGCTGAGATTGGTAGCAGGAACCAGTCCGAGCTGGGAGTCCAGAAATACCCAAAAGAGGATTTTCAGGGCCACTTCCTCCTGCGAGACGTGGTGGGACTGAATTTCACAGTATATAAATGTATAGAATACGTGGGCATGTGCACAGATGTGCGTAACATACACACACATGTATGAGCATAAAACAAGAATACGGGACTTATGAATCTGTGTTCCTGTCCAAGTTTGTCTGAGTGGATGCAGATGCTCTTAGTATGTGTGTGCTTAGTATGTAAATATGCATCTGGTTGAGGTGTATGGGAACTTGTGTATTGAGCACATGTGTATGGATGCAGAGGAGGTACAATTTCAGTATGCATTACATATCCTAAAAATTTAATTTGCATGTGTGTATGTGTGTGAGTCTGTATGTGTGTGCTGGTACTGGGACTTAAACTCAGGACCTGGGTGCTGCCCTTAGGTTTTTGCTCAAGGCTGGAACTTTACCACCTGAGCCATGCTTTCACTTCTGGCTTTTTGCTGGTTAAGTAGAGATAAGATTGTCACCAACTTCCCTGGCTGCGATAGCTTTGATCTTCAGCTCTCAGCCTCCCGAGTAGCTAGGGTTGCAGGCATGAGCCATTGTTACCCAGCTCTGAAAAACTATTTTGGAACCCAGCAAGCTAAAGCTACTGAAAGGGGATTGAAACCCACAATGCTGGAACCATCTGGCTCTTTAGGTGACCTTGGGGTCTCCAGAGAAGGTTTTATTATTCCTCTTTGACCCCCTCCCTCCCCAAAAAAGCCATCTCTCTACTCAAATATAAATGGTAGCACTCATTCTCTACTAAATATGCTTCTCAGTCCAGTTCAGCCTGGCTAGTAATTAATGATGAGCACCTGGAAGGAGTGACAATAAGACCAGCTCCTGGGAGAGCAGAGCTTCCCCTCTGCCAGGAAGGGGGGGGGGGGTCCCATTGGGCAGCAGGCCAGGCCTGCTGAATCTCAGTCCCATCGGTTGCAGTGCCTCCTGTGTGATTAAGTTCTCTATCAACAGTGGGTCTTGAGGCCTCGAGTTGGAAAGATAGTCCTTGCCTTGAATCTGAGTTCTAAACCCAGGGGTCTCTGATGCAGGCTCTCCACCCCAGGGAGGAGGAGCTTAATTAGAATCTTCAGTTTTATAGCATTTTAAAGCTCTCGAGAGAAGGGGATGCTGGGTGCCAGTGGCTCATGCCTATCTATAATCCTAGGTACTCAGGAGGCTGAGATCTGAGAACTGTTTTTCAAAGCCAGCTCAGGCAGGAAAGTCTGTGGGACTCTTATCTCCAGTAAACTACTCAGAAAAGGCTAGAAGTGGCGCTGTGGGTCAAGTGGTAAAGCGCTAGCCTTGAGCACAGAGGCTCAAGGACAGAGCCCAGGCCCTGAGTGCAAGCTCCAAGACTAGTAAAAAAGAAAAATAGCTAGGGCTAGGGCTCATTGCCAGAACACTTGTCTAGGATATACAAGGCCTTGGGGTTGATCCCCAAGACCATAGAAATTTGTTATTTATAGTTACTCTCCATCTGTGTGCCCACTGCTTGTTTTCATAACTAAAGTTTTATTGGAACCAAGTGGTACCCAGGTATGAATGCGCTTCCTGTGACTTCCTATACCAGAGTGGCAGAGTCCAGGAGCTGTGACACGGACCCTGTGACCCTCAAGGCCTAAGAAGATTTACTGTCTGAAACTTTATAGGAAAATGAATGACCCTGACACTGGGTAAGTCATTTCATCAGGGTGGGGGAGGCATAGTAATTGGGACACACTGCATATTTAATAAGCATGAGCTGAAGGAATGAAAGATTTGGTGAATTCTGAAAAACAAATTTGTTGGAATTCCAGGAAGAGGGAATAGTGTGTACCAAGGCCTGGGGCCAAGGATCAGCACTGGGTGTGCTTGTGCTGGTGATGAGAGGGTAGAACACTGAGAACACACACACACACACACACACACACACACACACACACGACTAGAAGAGGTTAAAGTCCTACTGCAGAGGGACTTCTTGGGCTGGGGGCGGGGGTTGGGAGGAGGCTTCCTTATGGAGGTGACCTTGAGCCAGACCTGAGACATGTAGGCATCTTCTCAGAGAAGATGGAGACCCTCCTTCCAAATGAAATAATCACCAGGGGTTGAGACCTGAGGTTGATGCTGGGTACAGACTGGTTGTGTGAGTTTTGATTTGGCCTTCAGAATTGTTGGGGTGCCAGAAGTGCCTTGAGGGAGACCGAGGCAAACAGTGAATGTGAGCCTCCGGGCAGGTCACTCAAAGGATCTAGACGTCAGTTGTCAGTGGCAAAAGGGGACTCATGGTGCCTGTCTTCCAGGTCTGGGTTGAAGGATGATTTGGCATTGGGATGTGAGCCTCTTCTATGTACAGTCCAGAATAGCTCATAAGCAAGGCCGCTGGGTGAGATACACCCAGTTAGATTTGCATTTCAGCTTAATAACAATTTATGTTTTAATCTAAGCCTGTCCTAAACATTGCATTCAACATACTTAAAAAATGATGACGGTGTTTATTTTTTCAAACTAACTGCTTCTTAGATTGAAACCTGATAAACTTACCTGGTTCAGGGATATTTGCTGGGCCTGAATCTCAGTTGGTGGGCTTCAAATCACCTTCCAGTAAAGCAAAAAAAAAAAAAAAAAAATCAGTGACAGGCTATGGAGTCTGGTACTGGGGATGTGGGTATTATAGAGCCAGTCTGTAAGGTTTATAGGAAAGAAATAAAGGCTCAGAGTAGAGACGGGATGAGCTCAAGACCAACAGCCAAGGATAAGCCCAGCAATTCTGCTTTTCCCTGGGGCTGGGCAACATGGAACTCTGGTTCTTTGGTGTGGAGTATTTCCTGAGATATCCAGGAAGCAGGAAGATAGAGAGGCCCCAGAACTCTGAGAGTGGCTTCAGGAACCTTCTGAACCTCCCCTTTGTCCTGGCAGGATATGTAGTGTGTGATCTCTACCACATCCCTTACTCCCTCCGTGCCTCAATTCATCCAGCCATAAAATGGGACTAATTACAGCCACCTCACAGGTGAGTTGTGAGGATTAATTAATGTTTGTAAAGGCTTTGTGATCCTTGGATGAAAGATGCTCTTTACATATAAAGGGTCATTATTTTTATTATTATTATACAAGTGCCAAGTATTATTACCTTAATTAGCTTTTCTAGATATCAAAAGCAATTAGACGGCTCACTTGTTGAATGCCACTTTGGAAACTCAAGTAAGTCCCAGAAACTTGCACATTCATTTGTCAGCTTGAGCCAGGGCCTGGTGGATATTAAATGATAATGTTGAGATTTGAAGAAGAAATGTGTTTCTGGTTCTGGCCAAGTTTCAGTCCATTTGAAAATTTTGCAGGCATTTAAACTTCCTTGAAAACATGTGTGTGTGTGTGTGTGTGTGTGTGTGTGTGTGTGTGTGTGTGTAAATACTGATTTAGCTTTGGGGTTCAGGAGGTAGGAGAGGATTCAGGCATCTTGCCTCTTGGGCTGGGGCAGAACTATGTTTTCTTTTCCTAATATATAGAGAAAACCAGACTTAGCCACCAGAGTCAGTCTAAGTGAGAAGACATCTCTTGGTGGCAGCCACTTCTTGTTGATTCCACAGACTATAAGTGGGTTTGATATCATTCTCTCCTCTTTCTGCTACCTGCAACCTACCTGGCTTGGAGCTGACCTGGCTGTAAATACTCAAGGGATTTTCTAATACCTAAGAGGGTGGACAGGACCAGATAGGGTTGATTGAGTTGGGGTCATTTGCAACCTTATCGGGACACACTTGCCCAGGCCTTGGTCTAACGTGGCTTAAACTATTTTTGGGGAGATGGTTCAGAACCCCAGGGTACACACAAAGGAGGGGACTATGTTTTGTATTGGATGTGCCCATTAAGGCAGGCAGGACAGGCTGGGGCAGAAATCAGCGGGGTGAGGCTTCTTGTGTGTTGTCCAGTTAGCTGGGAGGATACAGAGCTGGCTGTAATTAACTTTACCAGCGTCCTGAACAGAGGTGAGAGGACATTTTCTCTACTTCCCTTTCTACTCTGTCCAGCTTCCTTCATGGCCTTGAGGACCCTCCCAAAGTGGTGATCAGGCCAGGGAGCCCTGGATTCAACTGCGTTGCCAGTGTGTTGTGAACCAAGCTCACGCCCAGGTGTATAGTTCTCCGAATCTATTAGGAAATCTCCCTGAGGGCTGTGGAGTGAGTGAGTACACTAAGAGGTAGTTGGAGTGTTGCGAGTGAGGTGCATGGAGGGAACAAATTGTTAACAGTGGAGGAAGAAGCTGGGTATGAACAGAAGGACTGCTGACAGAGTTGTCCATATATATATATATATATGGGGGGTGGGGGAGTCATGACTCATGGAATGGAAGTGTAGGTGTGGGGATCAGTGGAGGTGGGGAGAGTTGAGTGGATAGATGGAGGATTTGGGAAAGGATGTGAGGGCGTGGGGCTTGCAGGTGAGGAGTTGGAGGAAGGGAAAAGGCATGTACAGAAAGGTTGGCAGGTGGGTATGAAGGGGTTGGTGGATGGATGGAAGTATTTGGAAGATAATGAAGAATGGTGTTTGGATGGAGTGAATGTCAGATGGGGACAGGACTGTGAAAAATGGGGGCAGATTTATGGATGAAGAGGGTTGGTAGATGAGTTGAGGAACTGGTGGATATTGAAGGTTTGGAGGAGGCAAAAGGAATTGGTAGGAAACTGGTCTTTGAGGAAGAATGGGTGGATAAAGAGGAGGTGGAAGCTGGGTAGAGGGGCAGGTGGACAGACGAGTGAGCTGTTGCACTGATGTATGAGTAGAGATAGTAAATGCAGAATGTCAGGACCAATGGAAGAGGTAGCAGATAACAGAAAGTATAGGCAGGTGGCTACATCACTGGGAAAAGAGAATTAAAAAGATAAAGGTGGGTAAAACACTTAGTGGAAAGAAAGAAGGGTTGGTAGAGGGGTAGGAAGGCTACCTGAATGAAGAGTTGGCATTGTGGTCTGGGTATTCGTCTGCACAGGTATCATAAACTTTCAGTGCCCAGCCCATGGGTGGTTGTGACCAGCCTCCCCTCATGTCTTCTCTCCTCCCCCTTCCAGAGTCAGGCTCTCCCTAGGCTCATAAATCTCCAGTCCAGCAGGCTTTCTGTAATTATCTCTGGAACAGTAGCCCAGGAGGAGGGGCAGGCAGAGCCCTGAAGAAAGGAGCTGACTCAGAGGCGGACGTCTGTCTTTTGGTGGTGTGTCAAACGTGGCTGGCGTCCAGCTCAGCAGGGCACTACCCTCTCCACAGGCTGACTTGGGCCCCATTATGGTTGACCTCAGAGAGCTGGTACCAGGAGGAAATTTGTGCATTGAGTTAGAACCTGACAGTTTTTCTCTTTCTTTCCCTCCTTCCTTGTCTCTTTCATCATTCCATTGCATCCACTTCCTTTGTATCCTGGCCTCCCCTATACTCTGTTTCTATTTGTTTCTGTCTCTGGTTCTCTGTTGTCTTCTCTTTTTTAATGCATTGTCTCCTTTGTCTCTCCTCTCCTCATGCTACTTTTCTCTTACTGTCTTGTTTCCTCTCTGCCTGCCACTTTCTCCATTTGAGTCAGTTTCCCTTGCTCCCTTACTCCTCTTTGCCTCTCTCTAGTAAGTAGTGGTTCTTCTACCTAGGTGGAATTCCCAGGTTCTCTGCTATACTACATCTAGTGCTGGAGATATGGAGGCAAGCCTATGTGTGTCATGGGAATGGGTCTAAGTAGAGTCTGGGCCCAGGTAGCCATCCCTCCATAGACTGTGCTTCTCCTTCTGCTCCATCTAGAGCATGCTCTACTGGAAGTAGGTTTTTGCCTCTAGGAATCTGGTTCGGGGCTGTTGTCAGGCTAACCTACTTCCCAGTAGCCAGACTTGGGGTGTAGAATGGGGTGAAGGCTCCTCAGGTGTGCCAGACAGTTAGCTTAACACTAAATATCTGTGCTCCCTCTGTGTGTCAGGGAAGGAGGGTCTTGCCATGCTGAAGGCTCTTCCCACTAGAGCACTGCGCTTCCCTTCCCGTGAGTCAGGGTTTATGCACATGGGCAGATATGGAGGTGATAGGCTTCGTTTTCCAGCCATGGAGCTTAAGAAGCACGTAGAGTTTCCCCAGGTGTTTTCTCATCTGCTGGAGGAATGTCAGCGCTCACTAGAATCCTGGAAGTCTGACACGTGCTGACCATGGCAGAGGCCTCACTAGTGTGGGATCTGAGTGACTCAGCAGAGCAGAAACTTCCATTCCCATTAGCCTGTGGATTGGACAGGCACTTGAGAGGAAATCACCTTCACTGGGACAAGCCGCTGGCCGTTCTGAGTTTATGTGCTGCAGAATCTGGTAATACCCTGATTCTACAGTACTCCATGTATAGTCACTTGGACCAGGAGCGTCTGCCCTCCCTGGGAATATGTTAGAAATGCAGATTCTCAGGCACCTTTCAGATTTGTGAAGTCTTTATGGAGGCACATCTATTAGAGCCTTAAGCAACCTCCAGAAGATTCCAGGGCACACTTAAGCTTGAAATCTCCTCTGCCAGCCTCATCACTAATTCATTCATAACTTCCGAATGGAGCACCAGGCTCAGGACCTCTCCAGATGTATTCCTATTCTTCTCTAAAGCCACCTTCATCCCCAGCCCCACCATTATCTTCCAGAGGTCTCCAGCAGAAGGCAGAAGGGATACCTGTTCCCTATGTGTGTATGTATGCATGTATGTACTTATGTGTACATATACACATATACATACTCATATTTATGAGATAAGATCTTGCTATGTGGCCTAGGCTGGCCTTCCATCTGTGATTCTCTGCTTCAGCCTGCCAAGTGCTTGAGTTACTAGATTATACCACCTTGCCCAGTGCCTCTTTCTTTCTTCTTTCTTTCTTTCCTTCCTTCCTTCCTTCCTCTCTCTCTGTCTTTCCTTCCTTCCTTCCTTCCTTCCTTCCTTCCTTCCTTCCTTCCTTCCTTCCTTCCTTCCTTCCTCTCCTTCCTTCTTCCTTCCTTCCTTCCTTCCTTCCTTCCTTCCTTCCTTCCTTCCTTCCTTCCTTCCTTCCTTCCTTCCTTCCTTCCTTCCTTCCTCTCCCTCCCTCCTCCTCCTTCCTCCTCCTCCTTTTCTTCCTTCCTTCCTTCCTTCCTCTCTCCCTCTGTCTTTGTCTCTGTCTCTGTCTCTCTGTTTCTGTCTCTGTCTCTCTGTCTCTCTCTCTCTCTCTGTCCTGGGCCCTGAACTCAGGGCCTGAGCACTGTCCCTGGCTTCTTTTTGCTCAAGGCTAGCACTCTACCGTTTGAGTCACAGCGCCACTTCTGGCTGTTTTCTATATATCTGGTGCTGACGAATTGAACCCAGGGCTTCGTGTATGCGAGGCAAGCACTCTTGCCACTAGGCCATATTCCCAGCCCCTAACTATTTCTTGACATGAATGTAGCCTGGAATAGTTCATGAATTCCTTCCTCACCTTTTCATTCTCTTGAAAGTTACAATGAAAGCACTAAGGCCACACCGAGCAACAGATTTCCCCAGAGGAGTTACAATTTGGATCGCCAGCCCTGTAAGCCAGTTTTATTATCATCATAGTTTTTTTAAGTTTACATTTTTTATTACTATCTTCAAGGAGTTGTACAAAGGAGTTGCCATTTAACAAAGCAGTTTGTGAATGCAATGTATCTTGGTCAATATTGCCTTTTCCACATTCTCACTCATCTGTCTTCTACTCACCCATTCTCTTACTCTTCTTAATTTTGTAGGATATAGATTGAATTCTTGACTGCATTTCCCACCTCTTCTCCTCATTATATGTCTACTTCTTTTTTCTTAACCCTACCCCACCTCTTTCAGTTACATACTGCCTGGTGTTTTATTTTGCTGAACTATGATTTTGCCTTTCTAAGGAATTATGCTATTTGAGTTCTCCCCTGAATCTACCAGATTTCAGTTACTATATTTGTATATGCTTCCATAATACCCAGTGTATTCACTTATAAGTTAAATCTAGCTTCCACATATAAGGAAAAAATATGTATCTCTACTTGTCTCTCTGGGCCTGACTTATTTCATGTAGCCTAATTTTTTCCAGGTCTTTTCATTTCTTTATAAATGGTACAATATCATTCTTTCTAATGAGTGAGTAAAGTTCCATTGTGTATATATACACCATATTTTCTTGATCTATTTGTTCATTGAGGGGCATCTAGGCTGATTCCATACCTTGGCTATGGTGAATAGTGCTACAATATAGGGTTGTGCTAGTTACTGTGCTCAAAGAGGGGTGATGAGAAGGGATGGCGGGGGGGCAGCAGGGTATAAGCTCAAGTCTCTCTCTTTCCATCATCCACATTTTTGCTGTATTCTCAATACTTCTACTCTTCCTGGAATTACGGGTAATTGGTATTTTGTAGAAAGAACTTGTCAGTTGCAACTTCTTCACATCTATGGGATAATTATGTTGAGAGTAGATTGCTCAGGAGGCTAAGATATGAGGATTATGGCTTGCACCAACCCAGGCAGGAAAGTGTGTGAGACTCTTATCTCCTATTAGCCACCCCCAAACCAGAAGTGCAGCTGTGGTTCAAGTGGGTAGAGTGCTAGCGTGGGGAACCCCTCCCCCCCCGGAAAAACCAAATCAAAACCTCAGGCCCTAGTCTAAGCCCTAATACTGGCACACGCATGTGGCACACGCACACCCCTTCCCCCACAGAATTACATCAGGCATCTAGGCTATTCAGGGAAAAGTTATCAGTCATATTTCATGAATCTGTAAGACAGGAGTATGTGTTGCTGTATGTCTGTGATTCTGAATTCCAAGTATCCTGAAAGAATGAATGAATGAGCTGATTCATAAAGGAATTGGTGACTGTAGCTTGCTCAAACACTTCAGTCTAACTCTGCCCCTATCTAGAAAATTCTTGGATTCCTACAGACAGAGAACACTTTCTGCAAAGAAGTTGGCACCCAGCTCCAATTATTGCAATTGTTTGCGGAGGGAAATCAAATGGATACGGTCCTTGTGGGCTGTGGATGACATTGTGCAAGTTAGGGCAGTGGTTCGCCAACGTGAACGTGCGTCAGAATCACTGATAGGTTTGTTAAAATACTGGTAACTATGGCCCATCTCCAGAGTTTCTGGAACTAAGCCAAGACTGCATTTGTAACATGTTTCTGGGTAGTCCTTATACGGCCTGTCTAGGAGCCGTACTCTGAGAACCAATGGGTTAGGGCAGTGTCAAATGCTGTAACAAATAATCCTCCTTCCCTGTGAAAGAGATTTTTTCACTCACTGATAGGGCAATGGTTGAACATATTGGCATATGGCATATGATATAACTCTTGGGAAGAAAAAGATATAAAAGGATTTATCCAAAGTGCTATCTATGATCTATTGAGTGAGAAAAGAAATTTGTCAAATCATTTATATGATATAATTCCACGAAGTTTGCAAGACAATAGAAAACCCTATCTAAAATAAAACAAGGCTTTTCCTCAGGTCTTATACATGTCTTACAAATATAGTGAAAATTTCATAGCATATTAATGTAAAGGTAACTTGCCAAGTTAAGGGGTGTTATCATCTTCTAATAAAATTGCTACATTACAAGGATGTGATGGTTAGAATAATTTTAAGATGCAAGAAATAATAAAAACTATTCTGATCAGAAGGACAAATTTGAGCCTTCCTTATTGCCTGCCTGCTAGATATAGAATTATGTATATTTTTTTCAGTCTACAGGGGAAATGGTGTGGAAATTGTGATAACTTTTTTTTTGTTGGTGGTGGGACTTGAACTCAGGGCTCGGGCACTGTCTCTGAGCTCTTTGGCACAAAGCTAGCCCTCTGCCACTTTGAGCACCACTTTCATTTTTTGAGTGGTTAATTGGAAAAATCCCTCACAGGGGGACTTTTCTGCCCAGGTTGGCTTTGAACAATGATCCTCAGACCTCAGCCTCCTGCGTAGCTAGGATTACAAGTGTGAGCCACTGGTGAATTGTGACAGTTTTGATGACTGAATGAATGTCCATGACAGCGACCATGTTTCTTTTGACTTAGCAATACTCTATACTCCATCTGTATTCCATCTATAATTTCCAAACAGAAATACATCAGGAGGAGAGCCACAATGTCCTGGGTGGAGAAAGCTGAGTTTTCCATCAGTACAATCCTCTTGGGTGGAAGATCGGTAAACGCCAGCAGTTTATTCCTGAAACTGAGTAGTGCTTGGTAGGGGTTTCTGCACCGGTGGCTAGTGTTTATCCCAGAGGACAGATGTAGAGAAGCCACTCAGTGGGAACCAAGCTCAAAGTCTTTGACCCAGAGTATCTCACCCAAGGAAGCTAGGGCAGATTCAAAACTCCATACTTAGTCTTTTCTTCCTTGGTGAGTGGCCAATCTGATCTTCACAGGGACATTGGCTCCTTCATGTTGCAAGTGAGAAGAGCCCACTCCAGGCTGATTTCTCATTTAAAGCTCTCTTCATTACATCTCTGGCTGGCTCAGGTGGCTGCTGAAGGCGGAAGGGCTTTGGGTTAGGTTTTGGGTTCTTTGCCAGCCCTCCTGAGGTCTGAGAGTCAGGGAAGCTGAATTACCTTTTGTAGCTATGGCTGAAGGCTGGTCCTTCATGGGAAATGAGAAGGGCAAGCCAGCCTGACAGCCATTTAGGCTTGTCCAGAGTGCTAAAGGAGATAGTGGTGTGAGAAGACAGAGACCTTCTAGGTGAAAATGTCCAAGGAAAGAATCTACTCTGCAAAGTTAGGATAGGAAGTGGGAGGGTGGGAGTCTAATTCATGAACAACTTGAGCTATGCTTCTTGGCACAGGACACTGAGCATAGAAAAGGAAATTTGGATCCTAGTTCGACCAACTTTAATTCTGTGATTATGGGCTATGCTTCCTGTTTAATTTAAATATTAGACATGATGGCTGATTTCCTTAGTAAGTATTACCTACAGTGGCTGTTACCATCATCCTCATCTGCCAGTGGAGAAACTGAGGCTCAGATCTTAGAGCTAGCAAATGTTAGAGTAGGACCTGACTCCAGGCATTGTGCCAGTAATTTCTTTATTGATATTTCCATATCTTCTTCCTTGACTTCTCCGAACTTCACTTCAGGAGACCCTGAAGTCTATAAAATTAGGTTTGCATTAGTCAATTTCCAGCCATGAATTTCTCTAGGTATTTCAAATGGAGGGAATTCAACACAGGAATTTACTTAAGTGATGGAAGTAACTGAGAGGTAACCCATCTTCTAGCAAGAGCAGGGAGCTACTGTTACCCTTTAGGCTAGAATAAGCATGAAAGGAAGTATTATAACCAGATCCTGGTCCCAAGAAGTTAAAGCCATGGTGGTTTGTGACCAATGGAGGGAACACCCTGGAGGAGATATAATCTCTGCTAGAGGTGCTGAGGGTAGCAGAGAGAAGGGTGGGAGGACACTGTTTCTCCCTTCCCATCTTCCTCTAGTGCTTCCCATTTGTTGAAGCTAGCAGGAGATCAGCAGAGAAGGGACTCTGGGAAGTGTAGATCCTAGTGTAGTTGAAAGGAAGGGGACCAAATGAACCTTCAACCTTATAGTCAGCTGACAGGTTCAGGGTTCAGGGTTCAGGGTTCAGGGTTGTTGGGAACACTGAAACAGACACATGGATCAGAACGTGACAGAGGGTGGAGTACATTGTATGTAACAAGCCAGGTTGAATACTGGCTGCCATTGTCACTCCATTGCCAGGAAATGGAGGCTGAAGAATGAATGTTGGATTCTTTGGTATGAGTAAGCAGTTTAAGGGGGATACAGATGGGAAAGGTAGTCCGTTTTGTTGCCAATTTTGTCCATTTACCTGACCAAACTTAGACACCTTACCAAACTCTGCTCTGATCACTCATCTTATTCCTTTACCTCCAACCTGCCATCTCCAAGTGAGAGCTCAGGCACCTGCCAGGACATTCTGCTGCCTTTTTTAGCTGGCAATAGGTACTTGATTGGCACGTATGGAAGAAGAACACAGAGGAGCAGGTCTAGGCCTAAGGTTTAGATATTTCCACAATTCCTCTGAGAATTTCAGACTGGGGCTGGGGATATGGCTTCATGCTTTACATCTCTGATACTCTAACTGGATGCAGAATTGTCCTTTTTCAATTTGTGGCTAAACCACTGAAGGTTCCTTTGGTGAGTTCCCTAACTTCAGCTTTCCCTCCATCAGCCCCTTCTTCTATCTTCCTATTTGCCTTTCAATAACGTGTGTGTGTGTGTGTGTGTATGTGTGTGTGTGTGTGTGTATGTGTGTGTGTGTGTGTGTGTGTGTGTGTGTGTGTGTGTGCCAGTACTAGGGCTTAAACTCAGGGCCTGGGTTAGCTTTAGCTTTTTTTTTTTTGTCAAGGCTGGCACTCTACCAACTTGAGCCACAGCTCTACTTTTTGCTTTCTGCTGGTTAATTGGATATAAGAGTGTCAATGCCCGACTGGCTTTGAACCATGATCCTCTGATCTTAGCTTTCCGATTAGCTAGGATTATAGGGGTGAGCCAGCAGCATCCATCTACTTTCCAATAATTTTTGATAATTTACTATGAGTTGTTCTAAGTGAACAATAAGAATACACCATGAGTAAAATAGCTTTAAAAACTATATATGTATGTATATATAATACTGTAAATGTAATACTTAATATAATAGATATTTAATATAACATTTAATATATCTATTTTTATACATAATACATGTGCTTTTGTAAATATATGTATACATTTAAATATATTTAAGCATAAATACTTAAATATATACTTAAATTTAAATATAAATAATACATACTACTATATAATATACAAGCTTATGTATTAGATTTATATATGTTTAAATTTATAAAATGTACAATTTCCTATTTTATGAGCAAGGAAAGGGATACTCAGAGAGATAAAGAAAACTGGCTAAGAGTCTGCAGGTCAAAGAGGTGGAGGCAAATCTGGGTGTGTCTGCGTGCCAAGATTCTCTATCCCATGAGAGGAGGGAGTCGATCTGTTGAGGCCCTGCTGGGAAACTCCCCAGAGAAGTCTGCTATTTGAGTTGCTCAATTACCAGACACTTTTAATGCACCTCTAGGAGAAGCATTTGACACCTGAATTTCCTCTTGAGTGTTTCACCATCACCATCTCCAGTTACTGAACAAGCACAGCAGCCCTGAGCCATCTTTCAATAACCGCCCATCTGAGAGAGCAGGATGAGCAGCCTGAGCCTTGGCCTGTGGCTCTTTGACTCAGCAGCCTCCCACCACATGGCAGTGCCTGCCTAGGCTGGTTAGTGGCTACAGCAACAGCCCAGACCTCTAAGCCAGGCCTCTTGCAGGGATAGCAGGGAGGAAGAAAGACTTCCATGTCTGTGGCTTCTAAGAAGACCACATCCTGTGGATGGGAAGTGAGGCCTGAAATTAGACTTGAAATTTTTGGAGGTGTAGATATGTCCCCTGAAGCCCGCTCATTAAGGGCTGGGCCCCCAAGGTGGCATTCTTAGGAGGTTATGAAGCCTTTAGGAGGTGGAGCCTTGTGGGAGGTCTTTAGGTCATTGAAGCCTTGTCCTTGAAGGGGAATGTGGGTCTCTGTCCTCCTCCTCACTCTTTTTCCTCCTAGATTATGATGGGTTGCATAGTTTTGCTTTGTCACAGGCTTCCACCATGATGAGCTCCTACCACAATGTGCCACCAGAGCCAACCAATCATGGATCGGAGCTTCCAAAATGGTGAGCCCTCATAAGTCTTTTCTCTTTAGGAGTTGATTATGTGAAGTATTTTGTTACAATAACCAAAAGTTGACTGTCACAAATGGGAGACCCAATGGTTGACCTTAACTTTGATGACCTTTGTGAAAGCAGCCATCTACCATCATCCGCTTTGTATACTGGCACCCCTTTACTTGAGAACATCATCACCCCCATCCTTTCTTTCATCTTTGGCTTCTGGTGGGTTGCCAAGGACAGAGAACTACCATTCCTCAGCCATGTGACTCAAGTCAAGAGCCTTTGCTTCAGTTGTGGTAGGTGTGGACCCTCTCTTTTGCTTTGGGATTGCTAAATGGGAATGAAGTAAGTCTGGGGTTTGGGGTAGAGGTGTCATGCCTATCTCCCTTGCATCATGACAGCTAGAAGAGAAGTGGGGGGACACATAGAAGTAAATAAAACCGAGAGGAAACTTGCAACACTTGACAATTTCATTTCAACTCCTGGATCTAGTTGTGCCTGAGGCATACCTCCCTCATCTTTCTTAGGGAGCAGGAGCCAATATTGTCCCTTTGTTCTTAACTATGTTTGAGTTGGGCTTTTGTCTCTTGACACCCAAAGAGTCCTGACTAACGCAGTTTGTCTTGGCTTCTCTTTCTCTCTCTGTGTCCCTTCTGAGTGACTCATCTCCCGACACCTTATAGTTCCCCCTGGGTCCTCCTCTCCAAAACAGGCTGCGACACAACTTGCTGCTTCAAGTGGAATGTTTAGCTTGGCTCTGAATATTTTAATGACTGTCATAATGATAAGGGACCATGAAAGGGACCCTACCAAGGTGGGGATTCAATAAAACATATCTGTCTGGGGAAAGGACCAGGTAAAAATAATAACCCCAGCTAACACTGAGTTGGGAACTGTGCCATGTGCTTGAAGTAAGTACAATAACTCCACACACAGCTTCTATTATGTCTCCTATTTTACAGATGAGGATACTGAGGTCACGGAGCTTAAATAATCTACCCGGGGTCACAGAGTTAGCAAGTGGGGAAGCCAGCTCATGAGATGAAGAATTTTACTGTGCAATCCATGTTCTGAACCCCTGCATTGGTTTACAGAATTGAATGACTTAATTAAGTGTGAGCTGGGCCTCTTTTCAAAATTACCTTCAATATCTTCTACATAGTTTTCTCAATTTATAGAACCTTAGGTAAAAATGTAAATCCTTTTAAGGGGACAGAAGAAATGGTATGAGTTAAAATAACTATTTAAATAAACAATAGGCTCCCAAACAATCATGGTTGCAAGAAATATCCCCGCCTAAGACAAAATAATGGTGTTCTCTTTGTAAGAGAGAAGGCTGTTACAGCTGTCCCTTGGTGGAGACTTAGGACTAAGGTTCTTCATCTGACTTTCAAAGCCCTCTACAGTCTGGTTTTGACTATTTTCCCTACATTACCCAGCCATGAGCACCTTTCTCCAAGGCAGCTTTGGTGTCTGCCATTGTGTCCCTATGGTCAATTGGTTCTTCAAAATTCACAAAAAGGTATTGAAGCTGTGATAGGGTAAGGCTACTCTCTTGGCCTCTTTGCTGTGTGTCTTGTTCCTACTCCGCTGCACTGTCCTTGTGGGCCCCAGGGTCTTTGGAGACTTGGCTAAGAAAAAGTTATGTTGGGTATATGCTTAGTTTGGGTTTAGGGTTAGTGACTTTTGCTTCTGGTTAAGTGAGTAGCTTTTAAGTATAGTTAAGTCATTGCTAGTCACTTTGGTGTGGAAATCACTTCCAAGAACACTGGTACCACCTACTGTAAGGACCCACCCGTGACAAAGGAGTAGTGTGACTTGTGGGTTTGAGTCGAGAAGCTGTGTCATGACATGAACGTGCCCTGTGGTACTTAAAGTATGGTTGAGAAACCATGTTTGAAATACACAGAGCCAGAGCGCGTGTGCGTGTGTACGTGTGTGTGTGTGTGTGTGTCTATGCGTGGTATCTGTGTGATGCTAAGGGCCTTGTGGAATACTGAGTACCAGGCAGTTTTATCTAAAGAATGATAAACTATAATCTCTGCAAAGAGTATTTCAAAGTAAAAAAACTGTAGTACTACTTAAGTTCTACTTTCTGTCTTTATGAAAAGGCTACCAGTTTTTTTTTAAATATTGCTTCCTTCAAAATAGATACAAAGGAGAAACACAAAACAGCTATCATCTTAGCACTCAGAAATAACAACCAATAATCTTTCACATATATTTTACGGAAATCTAGATCATACTGAGTAATGGTTTTATCATATTTGTTTTGCTCAGCATTTTATCATGAGCATTTCCTCCAGCTTTTGAATATCTCACTATAATAAGAATCTCAAGGGTTACATGTTTTACATTTTTATAGATAGATATACCAACATGTATATTTCTGATGGACTACTAGGGCATATTAAATTATTTCTAATTTTCACTATTGCTAATATAGTGAATAACTTCGAATATAGGTCTTTATTTATATTCTGGTTATTTCTTCAATAAACTCTGAGAAGTGGAATTGATTGGCCAAAGGAGATATACCTTAAAAGACTTTTATATCTGTTTATCAACGTGAGTGTTAAAAATCCATTTCCCCTATATATACTAGTAAGAATTAGGTATTACTATTCTTTATTGTGGTTGTCAAGTTGATGGGTGTAAATGAAGCTGGGTGTGGTGGTGCTCACCTGTAATTCCTGCACTTGGGAGGATCATGAATTCAAGGCCAGCCTGGCCTATGTAGGAAAAGTGTCTAACAATTTTTTTTGAAAAAAGATGAATCTAGTACCTAGCTATCTAGATAGGGTCAAAGGCTCACAAAGCTTTCAAGAGTTCGGATTGTTTATATCAAACCTGCAATCTCATTGAGTCGTCCTATCACATTGTTACTGCTTATCTATTTCCTCTATCTGGAGTATTTAAGCTATACTAATAGTCATTGTATTCAAGTTCCAGTATTTGCTTTATTACCTAGGAAGAACTCAAAGAATATTTGTGTGATCCATGAATAATCACTTTTTTAAAAGAAAGAAATTTCAGATACACAGAGGGGAAATCTCTTGTTCTGACCACATGGCCAGCTAAGGCCAAACAGAGTTTGAAATGTAGGGTCATGTCACTCTGTTATGGACTGAGTTTCAACTTTCAAATTCATATGTTGAGGTCCTAACTCCTAGTACCTCAGAATGTGACTGTATTTGGAAATGGAGCCCTTTACTGCAGTAACTAAATTCAAATGAGATTATGAAAATGGAACTTGATGCAATGTAGTGGGTGCCCTTATAAAGAAGAAGAGAGATCAGAACACACGTACACATACAGAGGGAAGACGGCATGAATACCCAGAAAGGGCATCTACAAGCCCAAGAGAGGACTGGACATCAATAGGAACCAATCCCACTGACTACCACCATTTCTGTTGTTTAAGTCGTTTGGCATGTAAGACCTGAGTCCAGCAGTTCTAGTGAGCTAATAATATACATGCTTAAGAACTTTGCCTACCTTGCCATATTTTAATTGTCTGTAGTAGACGTAGTCTATGAGCCACAAATATAATTTGAAGTTTTCTAATAGCCACATTAAAAAAGGAGAAAAAGTAACAATATGATTGCATTGCATTCAATCCAATAAATCTAGACTATGAGCATTTTTAACATGCAATCCAGATGAGATGCTATTGATAAATTATTTTCCATCTTTGGAATCTGGCTTGACTGTATACTGATGACCAATGTTAAGTTGGTTTAGCTGCATTTCAAGCTTGTATTAGCTAGTGGCTAATCCCCGGCAGAGCAGAAATGTAGAGAATTCTTTTCCTTCCTGCACATCTGTTTAAAAGAGTTTGTTATTTTATTTTGACACTACATAATCATTGTAAACGATCACAAAATTCATCCTGCTTTAAAATATTACTTCTGGCAATTTTGTCTTGGTGTTGACATTATAGCTATAATTGGCCTAGTTGTTCTTTAAAGGACTAGTTGGGAATTTCGGCTACCCATTTTACCCACTGGTATTAGACTGAATCTGTAAGATCATAGTGAGAAGCTCACAGGGAAGGGCCTCATGCTTCAGGCCTCCGTGCTCTAAGCTTATGTCTCACCTGTCTTAGAAGATCTTCACTTCCCCGTTTAAACCAAATGTGTCTGTTTCCCAGTGCCAGACTGGCCAATCCAGCTCGCTCAGTTTCTTCCTGACTTACAGAGGTAATTGCTTTTCCTGCAGCCTATGAGAATACCTTGTTTGAATGGGGGACCCCTTCTGGTCCTTACAGCTTGACTTCAGCCAGGCCTCTTGTACTGATTTGCCATTGTTCTTGGAGAAGAGACAAGACAGTACCTTATGGGGAGAATTCAGCAGTTGGCAAAAGCCAACTTGGGCTACCAGGAAGTCATCTACAAACTTGTTAGCTACCCCAGCACTTTTCCTCAGGGCATCTGTGCATATGCTGTAGCTCAGCAATTGAGCGTAGGTTTCATAAATCATGCAGACCTACTTTTAATCCTGCTCGACCACGTGTTTGTTGCCTGTGCGACTTTGGATGCTATCTCTGTACATTAAGTACTATAGCAACGATGCCAACTTTATCAGATTCTGTAATATGTTTATCATCTAGTTTATACCCCTGTGGTGATTATATACGATGGAGTGATGAGCAGGTTGCTTCACACCTAAGAGACTCTCAGTCAGTACAGGAAAGAACCAAGCATCTTGGTTCAGGTGAGGTATCTGTGACTCTTTGGAACATACCTGTTTAAAAAACTGTTTTGCTAATCAATAACTGTATGTCTTTGAGAATATTACTTGTAGCAGTCCAGGGCCCATGCTTTTCTAGTCTTATAGACATTTCATATCCAGAATTTAATTGACTCCTGATAGGGCACAGGAGGTAGAAGCAATTCAGTAGCCTGTTATTTTTAGGCAAACAAACCCACCCCCAAACAAAATTGTAATAATTAGGAGCTGAAGAAGATTTTGAAACTATGAGGCCATTCATGCTGAATCTTTCTCATCTTAAGGAGAGTCCCCTCTATCTGAATGTGATCACCTGGTTCCCGTTTGCACTGTGGGACATGTAGACAATTTGTCTTGAAAGAATGATAAGCCCTGATGTGTGAGTCTGTGTTGGAGAGTGATGGGAAAAATGTCAGGGGAGGGGGGGGAGCAGAAAAATCATGAACCTCAATGTGCCACATATATGCCAGGGACTTCCGGCATGCCTCTGCAGAGCAAAGCACTGTCGATTTTCAAAGAAACTACCCAGTTAGCTTCAAGGTTACATAGGCATATGGCTAGCTATAGTTAGGCCCCCAGACACAACCTCTCATGATTTCCAATTAACTTTTCTAATGAAGGCCTAGGAACAGCCTGGTCTACCAGCCTAAAAGAAGAGTCACTCTTTCCCTCGCTTTCCCTTTGCATTGGCTTAGAGACATCTGACTGCTACGGTGAAAAAGCTGAATGGCTCTCTGTCAAGTTTGTGAGTATTGCTTTTTAGGGCAGCCAAGTTTTACTAGGCTCATCTATATGTTTTCAGATAAAATGACAGGACAAAAAGTTGCAGCCTTAATATCAATGCCCTGCGAGGAAAAGTCACCACAGGCACTGAGTTCAAGCCCCAGTACTGACACATAAGCACACACCAACATACACATACTCATAATTATGCAAAAATTGATGCTATCTTTATACTAGCAAAGAAACTTTAGTTGGTGATATTTAAAAATTCCTTTGAGGAGCAACATCTGGGTATGGTGGTACATTTGTGTAGTCCCAGACACTTGGGATATCAAGATAAGGAGACTGCAATCCATCTCGGGTCAGCCTGGCAAAGAATGTGAGATTCCGAATTGGGAAACAAACTAAAAGCAAAGGGCTCAGGGCATGGTTTAACAACCATGTATTTGATATAGGAAAAAGAGAATCTGTGTCTTTAAAAACCTTGTAAGCAACAATAAAATAAAACCACCCAAACTAGAAAAAAAATATTTACACTAAATATGGCAGGGGGGTTAGTGTCCTTACTAGATGCAGATTCAACAATTAAAAATGAATTTAAATGGTTCATTTTGTAGGAAGCTTTCATAGTTTAACAAGACTTGTACATATAATTCACTAAAACACCCAAACAATAACTTTGTAAAAATCTTTCATAATGAGTGAAATAGTTACAGCATAAATAAAAGAAAAAAGAAACCCCAAACATCTTGGAGATACTTTTGAGTTTCTCTTGTTCTGCTGGTGAAGATAATATTGTAGTGAATATAATATTGTAGTGAATATTTTCATAAGCATTTGATAATCTCTGATTGTTTCTCAGGATAATGGTACACATGGTGGTGTTTCATTCTGTTGATGTGTGTGTGTGTGTGTGTGTGTGTGTGTGTGTGTGTGTGTGTGTGTGTGCCAATCCTGGGGCTTGAACTCAAAGCCTGGAAGCTGTCCCTTAGTCTTTTTATTCAAGGCTAATGCTCTATGGCTTGAGCCACAGCTTTACTTCCAACTTTGTTTTGCTGGTCAATTGGAGATAATTGTCTCATAGTCTTTCCTGTCTGGGCTGGCTTTGAACTTCGATCTTCAGATCTTGGCCTCTTGAGTAGGTAAAATTACAAGTGTCAGACACCTGTGCCCAGCTGTTGATATTATTTCAGTCCTTAGTTTGGTAGGTAAGATAGTTGAACTGGTATCTGAGGCATTGAAAGCGTTTCAAATGCAGAAGACAGAAAATGCACAAACATCAAAACAGTGACTAACCCTGGAAGGAGAAGATTCTGGATCATTTCTTCGTTCTCATGATTTTTTCATTTTCTAAAAACCAAAGGAGAATGTTACACAGAAGAGACATTCCGATGATTGAGTTGAACTAGATTTTAGTTCAGCATCTTGTTGAAATGCCCGGCATAGTAGGTAATTCAAAACACTCAAATAAACAACAACAGCTCATTGAAGCTGGGCACTAGTGGCTCCTGCCTGTCACCTGAGCTACTTGGGAGGCTGAGAGCTAGAGGATTGAGGCTTCAGGACAATCCACACATATAGTTCAGCAACAGATCACTAGCCTGGGAAGAGATTAAAAGTCAAAACTCAAAATATGGGTTTCTGCTTCCAGTCAGCCACACCATCTTGTGGGAGAACCATCAAAACCCCGCAGTGTATGATAGTGCTATTAGAATGTTAAATCTGTTACGAATGTTGGAGAAAGCTGTGTATTACTGTATTTTCTGTTTGTGATGGATTTGTCAAGATGTAATCTCAGTGGCTGTTAAGTATATCCACCAACCTCTCTCAGTAGTTCTCAGATTCTCTCTCTCTCTCTCTCTCTCTCTCTTTTTCTGTCTCTGTCCACCCACCATCATAAATTGTAGAACATTTTCATGGCCTCAGAAAGGAACTCTGCACTTTTTTGACTAATGTTCCCCCATCTTATCATTTACCTCAGCCCTGCACAAATGTGAATATACTTTCTATCTCTTTAGATTTGCCTATTTTGGCCATTGCATCCAAATATAATTATACCTAGGTGGCATTTTGTGATTGTTTGCACTGTCAACCCAAGTTATGACATTATTATTTCATTCGTTTCTTGGGGCTAAATAATGAATATTCCATTGTATGGCTACACATCTTCTTTACTCATCATCTGTTGATGGATATTTGTGTTGTGATTTTGTGCTTGAGTGCTGGTGGTTCATGCCTGTAATTTGAGCTACTTGGGAGGCTGTGAGCTGAGGGTCACCTTTGAGGCTAGCCCAGGCAGAAGTGCCTATGAGACTCTTATCTCCAATTTACCAGCAAAATGTCAGAAGTCGAGCTGTTACTCAAGTGGTAGAGTGGAAAAGCCAAGTAAGAATGGGTAGCCTTGAGTTCAAGGCCTACTACAGATGTACACACATGCACGCACACACACAAATTTGCATGTGTACACATACATTTTGCTCTGAACATTTGTGTAAAAGTATTTTGTATGACATATGTATAGAAGTTCCTCATTACTTGTGTTTTTGTTTTTGGTGTTTTTCAATTACAAGCTGTCAACTGTGGTATAAAATAACTCCAGAAATACACAATTTGTAGGTATTAAATATTTTTATTATAGTATGCTAGTCTAATTTGTTCTCTTTTATTGTAAGCTATTGGTGTTGATTCCGTAATGGGCCTGATTTATGAGTTAGACTTTATCTGAAGTATGCAAGTTCAGGAAATCATATAATATATTTAGACCTTGGTGCTATCTGGTTTCAGACATCCTCAGAATGTCTTAGGATAAGCACAGGCCCTGGGTTAAATCCCCAGAACTGTGAAAAAAAAAAAAGTAAAGAATGCTTTGGGAATACATATTACTGTACTAATTCTCTTGGTTATATGGCTAAAAGTAGAGTGGTGGGGGCATATGGTCATCTTATCTAACCTTTTGTGTGTGTGTGTGCGTGTGCATGTACGTGTGTGTGTCAGTCCTAGGGCTTGAACTCAGTGTGTGTGTGTGTGTGTGTGTGTGTGTGTGTGTGTGTGTGTGTCCTGGGGCTTGAACTCAGGGTCTCTATGCTGTCCCTCAGCTTTTTTTCCCCTCAAGGTTAGCATTCTACCACTTGAATCATAGCTCTACTTCTATTTTGCTGGTGAATGGGAGCTAAGAGCCGGGGCTAGCTTTGAACTGCAATCCTCAGATTTCAGCCTTCTGAGAAGTTAGGTGCCAGGCTCTTATTTAACTTAAAAAGTATTGTTATTAGGGCTAGGGATATGGCCTAGTGGCAAGAGTGCTTGATTTGTATACACAAAGCCCTGGGTTCAATTCCCTAGCACCACATAGACAGAAAATGGCCAGAAGTGGCACTGTGGCTCAAGTGGCAGAGTGCTAGCCTTGAGCAAAAAGAAGCCAGGGACAGTGCTCAGGCCCTGAGTTCAAGCCCCAGGACTGGCAAAAAAAAAAAAAAAGACAAAAAAATTGTTATTATAAAGGTGATGTACAGAGGGGTTACAGTTACATAACTCAGGAAAAGAGCACATTTCTTTTTGAACAATGTCATTCCTTCCCTCTCTCCCCGTTTTTCCTCCCCATCCCCGCCCACAAGTTGTGTAGTTCATTTTCAACATAGTGTTCAGTGTGTACCATTGCTGGATTTGTTCACCTTTTGTCCCTCCATTTCTTACCCTTCTAAAGACAGATAAACAATCAAATAAGATAAAAATAAAAGGGCTGGGGGTATGGCCTAGAGGCAAGAGTGCCTGCCTCATATACATGAGGCCCTGGGTTCGATTCCCCAGCACCACATATACAGAAAATGGCCAGAAGGGGCGCTGTGGCTCAAGTGGCAGAGTGCTAGCCTTGAGCAAAAAGGAGCCAGGGACAGCGCTCAGGCCCTGAGTCCAAGCCCCAGGACTGGCCAAAAAAAAAAAAAAAACAAAAACAGCAACAAAGAAAAAACCTCTTGTTTCCATTTCCTGGTCTGTATTTATCTTTTTGAGAAAGTTTCAGTCTGTTTTCCATATAGTTGTACCATTTTACATCCTCACTGGCAGTGTATGAGAGTTCTGCCTCCTTCACAACTCTGGCA
This sequence comes from Perognathus longimembris pacificus, assembly GCF_023159225.1. Lineage (NCBI taxonomy): Eukaryota > Metazoa > Chordata > Mammalia > Rodentia > Heteromyidae > Perognathus > Perognathus longimembris. The sequence goes on along the minus strand of NC_063166.1, from coordinate 73,054,532 downwards.
TTTGGTTGTTTCCCTCCTTCCCTTCCTCCCTCCCTCCTCGCTCCTTTTCTTTTCCCTCCCTCCCTCCCTCTTCCTTCCTGCTTCCCTCCTTTCTCCCTCCTCCTCCCTTTCCTTCCTTCCTTCCTTCCTTCCTTCCTTCCTTCCTTCCTTCCTTCCTTCCTTCCTTCCTTCCTTCCTTCCTTCCTTCCTTCCTTCCTTCCTTCCCTCCCTCCCTCCCTCCTTTCTATATTGGTAATGAAGATTCAACTCAGTGCCTAGGTGCTGTAACTTAGCTTTCCCATTTAAGGCTGGCACTCTACCACTTGACCCACAGCTCCATTTCAGGCTTTTTGGTGGTTAATTGGAGGTAAGAGTCTCATGTACTTTCCTGCCAGGAGTTGTCTTTGAATCACTGTCTTCAGATCACAGGCAGACTTCTGAGAATAGCTAGGATTATTGGATTGAACCACTGATGCCCAGTTGGCTGTTTTCTGACGTTTGTTGATATCCAGGCTCACCTGTGGGTGGGAAGTGGTGTTCTGTGTGGTTTGGATTTTCCCCTCTCTGATGACTAATAATGTTGATCATCTCTGCATATGTTTGCCCTTTTTCTTTCTTCATTGGAGTAAAGGCTTATTTGGACCTCTACCTTTCTCTTCCCAGTTGTATTATATATTTGTGGTTAGGGTATAAGTGTTCTTTATATGCTCTTGATATGTTATTTGCATATGTTTTCTTTCATTCTGTGACTGTCCTTTTACTTTCTTGGTAATGTCTTGTTGAAGTCAGGTGGTCTGTATTTTTTCCTTGTCTGTTTAGACTTTGGATATCAATTCTAAGATGTCATTACCAAATTTCACGAAGGTTTATCTCTATTTGTTTTGATTTTTATAGTTTTGGCCTTTGTATTTAGGCCTTAGATCTCTTCTGAGGTAATTTCTGTACCTGGCACGAAGTAAGGAGTCACTTCCTTTGCTTGTAGCTATGCAGTTGTCCCAGAATTTTTTTGCTGAAAAGAAGATTCTTACTCCACTCATCTATCTTGATGTCTTTGCCAGAAGGTCAAAATCAGTTGACCACAGATACATAGGTTAATTTCTCCAGTGTTGATTCTATTTTATTGGCCCATAATGTTTATTTTAATGACATTATCACACTTCCTTGATTAGTATAGCTTTGTATTCAGTTTGGGAGCAAGGAAGTGAGAGTCTTCCAACTTCATTTGTTTCAAGACTGGTTTGGCTGTTCTGGACCACTTGCATCACATATAAATTTTACAGTCATTTATTTTCACTTTCTACAAAGAAACCATCTGGGATTCTGATAGAGCCTGCATTGACTTTGTCAACCAGCTTCCAGAATGTTGCCATCTTAACAACTTGAATTCTCCCAATCCATGAACAGGCTATTCACTGAAAGCGCATAGAAAGAGAATTGATTTTTGTAAATTGAGCTTTTTAATCTTGCTACCTTGTGAATAATTTCTTAGTTGTACATTATTATCACTGGGCTCCTTAGTATTTTCTGTGAAAAAGTCACCTTAAATAAGATGTTATTTTCTCTTTTCCTTTGCAATCTGAACGTCTTTGTTTTCTTTTCTAACTGCCTCAGTGTGAACTCTAGGAAGTGAAGAGCGTGAACATCCTTGTTCTGTTCCTGGCGTTGGGGAGAAAGCATCCATCTTTCATTAGCTGTGGGCTGATGGATGTCCTGGATCAGATTCAAGATGTTTCCCCTGATTCTCAATTTGTTGAGTATTTTGTTTTTCTTAATCATGAACTGGTATTGAATTTGATCAATTCCCCCCCCCCCCCACCTCCATATCTCTTGAGATGATCGTGTGTTTTTATTTTGTGGCAAACTTTATTGTGTTTGTTTTTCTATTCCAGAAGTACTCCATGAATTGGTTTTCAGGCACTGTCCATGCACCTTTGTTGAATGTGTCCTGTGTATTTGGACCATTGGGAAGTGAAATGGAACTCATGGTGTGGTTGGGGGTTACCATGGGGCTGCAAGTCTGGTTGTTGAAGGGGAGTCCCCTGCCCTGGTCTCTACCTGTGTTCTCTGGTTCTTTCTTCAATGCCCATGTAGTCCCTCACACCATTGTACACCAGTCAAGTCCAGACTTACACCTCCAGCCAGGTAGACGTGTTTCAGGTTAATTAGGGGCCTCTGTCAGTTTAGTTCATGGGCTGTAATTACAAGCACCTAAGACCTGCAATTTCTGTTTTAATTAAAATAAACAGTGTGGAGGGGTGACATCACACAAGAGCAACTGGTGTGCAAGGAAGAGGTAATTACACCAAAGCAGAGCCTCTTTTGGCTGTGAGGCAGTCTGTTGGGACCCACAATGGAACACTGGGCATGGCCATCCTGGTGAATGCTAATTACCCACTGCCAACCACAGCTCAAACCAGATGGTTTGGTTGGTCATGATGGCATTAGAACGTGCTTCTTTCAAGTTGGAACTGAGTTGTGACCTTTGGGGCATATGAGTGTTTGTATTTACATATGCGATATCCCTCTAGATGTATTTAACTATGACATACCTCCACGTACACAAACAATGGTAGGAAAAAACTCTTTATTTTTGTGCTGGCCCTGGGGCTTGAACTCAAGGCCTGGGCACTGTTCTTAAGCTTTTGTTCTCAATTAGTGCTCTGTTACCTGATCCCACTGCTCCATTTCTGGCTCATTGGTGGATAGGCAAGTCTCAAGGACTTTCTTGCCCTGGTTGGTTTTGAACCATGATCTTCAGATTTCACATTCTTAGGCACTTAGGATTATGGACATGAGCAACTGGCACTGGGATAACACTCTATTTTAACTGCTGGTTTTAGCAATCCTCTTTGGCGAGGGAGTTGCCCTTGCTTTGGGAAAGTAAGAGTTCCCTTGGAAAGGGTAAGACATCCTTGACTCCTCAGCCTTAGAAATGATAAGGATATTGGGTGAGTGGAACAGAGATAAGAAAGTGACATGGGGAATGGAGAGAGGCAGAGGTTGTGGGGGAAAAGTGAAGTTTTGAGACAAAGGGAACCACCAACAGGTGACCAGAGTGGCCCTAGGATGTGCAAAAAGAAGTTATTTAATACTTGATTTAAAATAGCTTTCAGTCTATGATATCATTGCCCTCTGGCACTGTAAACTTTTTGTAAGGTCATCAAACACACACACACAGGTGTCAATTTATGATGAGTTATTATTATTTTCTGCTAGTACTGGGAATTGAACCCAGGGCCTTATGTTTGTTTGGTAAGGGTTCTACCACTTGTGTGGCTTTTGTCTTGAACCTATGTGGTTCAAGACAGGACATTCTTTCACATTGAGATAGGAACAGCAGGAGATCACATAAATATGTGAAAATGTGTATTCAGACAAAGGCAGGGGGGAAGGGGCTGGGGATGATAGTGAATCTCTGGGACTTGCCAGAGATTTCCAGCAGGGTGTGGGGTTGCCACAGAATGTGTGAGAGAGTTCACATTTTTTTCTTACTTTGTTTACTTTATTTTTTCTTATTTATTGTCAAAGCGATGTACAGAGAGGTTACAGTTTCATATGTTAAGCATTGGATACATTTCTTGTACTGTTTGCTACTTCCTCCCTCAGTCCTCCCTCCCCCTCCCCTTTTTCCTCTCCCCCCATGAGTTGTTCAGTTGGTTTACACCAAACAGTTTTGCAAGTATTGCTTTTGTAGTCATTTGTCTTTTTATCCTGTGTCTCTCAATTTTGGTATTCCTTTTCACTTTCCTAGTTCTAATACCAGTATATACAGTTTCCAATGTACTCAGATGAGATACAGTGATAGTGCTGGTACAACCACAGGAAGGGGATCCAAGAGGATCATCAACAATAGAAGCTACGGTTTCACATGGTATGTTGAAAGTAATTACAACAGTGATATATCACTCGTTTCCATAACATGGAGTTCATTTCACTTAGCATCATCTTATGCATTCATAGGGGCATAGCTATTAGGCTCTTGTGATCCTGAGAGTTCACATTTGTTTTGGACAAAAAAAAAAGTCTCTCGTCATCACTTTGCCACCGGGAACCTTCCATTTGCCTCCTCAAAGACACCAACATGAAGTGCATGGGTACTTTGGTGGCATGATCAGGTAGAAAAAAATGATCTGATCCTAATCCCTGAAACCTGTAAATATTCCTTTTGTGTTCCTTTTGAAAAAAGAAAAGAAAAAAAAAAAACGGTGGGGGGAGCCTGTGCAGGTGTGATTAAGTTTAGGATTTGAAGATGGGGAGATGATCCTGGATTATCTGGGTGAGGCCCTAAACCCCATCACATGGCTCCTCTCACAGGGAGGCAGGAGCCTTGGCCACACACAGAGAGAAGACTCCCAGACAGAAGCGGGAGCCATTTACCACGTAGGCAGAGATTAGAGTGAAGCCACTGAAATCCAGGAAAGAAGCTGGCAGCTCCCAGGAGCTATGAGAGGCAAGGGTGGGATTTTCCTCTGGAGCTCTGGAGGAAGCGCCCCTCTGCCAGCACCTTGACATTGGCCCCACGGAGCCAATGGTGAACTTTGCATCTGTTACTGGGAAAGCATAAATTTCTGCTGTTTTAAGCCCCCGAATTTGAGAAACTAGGTCTGGAAGGGCTCCATCGTTTCCCCTTATGGCTAGAGAGACCTTCATCTCTCATCCAAAACACCTCACCCAGACACTCTCCTAACCTTTGCCAATTCCAAGAGATGCAATGAGCCGGACTAATGGATAGACAAGGAACCCTGGTATGCAAGATGGCCGTAGCCCTCTGAGCTCTGCTAAGCTGGTCTCCTAGCCATTGTCTGTGTGCTACCATGTTGGGCTGAGACAGAGCCCTCCTGCCCCCTTAAGAGGCTCCTGGTCAAGGCAGTTTTGCTCATTGGTCCCACCTATGACTTTACCCAACTCCCCAAATTCTTCTTGGACACAGTGAAATAAATACAGGCTTTGGTGTAGAATGTAAGTAGGCCAGAGTCATGTTTTGACTGCTTGTACACTGGGTGAACCTGTGTCAGTTACTTAACTTTTCTGAACTTCGTCTACAAAACAGGATAATTGTTTTTATGAAAGTAACTTTTGAAGGATATATGCTATATTTACATATATGTATATATACACATATCTACCTATCTCTTTCTCCCCTTCCCTCCCTCCTTAACCCCCTCCGTCCCTGCCCCCCCCCTAGTGACTCTGTTCACTCATGCTTGTATTTATTTCTATTGCAGCCAGATCTGTGATTTCAGAGCTACATTTCTTCTTCCCTTTTCCTTGACAGGGTGTTCAGGAAACAATGAGGAACTGAGGTAAAGTTGTGCCTTCTGGGTCACACAGAGTACACACACACACACACACACACACACACACACACACACACACACACACACACATTTTTACTCATCTATAGAAGAGAGCACTATAGGGGAACAAATTCTTCAGAGCACAGAGTTGGGTCAAATCTTGGCTTTGCACTATTCTACCACTGAGACCTTGACAGTCACTTCACCTCTCCAAGGCCTCAGCTTCCTCTTGAAATGGAGATGACCAGAGAAGCTGTTATACAGGGCCTGAATGAACATTAGAGATGACAAGGAAGCATCAGACACCTTGTCTATGGGGCAGTACATGTTTGCTCAATGTTATTTGTTGCTACTCAGCAGCCCCACCAAGTCAAGTCTCTTCATCTGGGAGATGGCGAGTTAAAAAGAAAGGCCCAAACTGCACAGATATCCCAGCTCTAGTTGGCAAAGGAAGGAAAGCCTGGCACAGAGGCCCACAGTCATCGCTGAGCTCTGTTGTCCTGGGATGCCTCTCTTTCCCCTACCCTATAGACCTGTACCAGGCCCACTTCAGGTCTGGAGAGAGAATTTCCATAGTCCCCAGGGCAGCTCCTTTGCCAGTGCCTGGGACAGGAGTTCTGATCCTTTATCCTGTCACCCTGAGAGCCACCCAGACTGCTACAAGCTTGCAGAGTAGAGGTGACAGTACCTCTCCAGGCGCTTCTAGGGCTTGTCTGGCAGAATATCTCTTTCCTGGGCTGGGCCATCTATTCCTGGGTGGCTGCCTTGGGGTCTAAAGCACCAAGACCAGCCGTGTTGGGCAGCCTGTCACTCCTGTTCTGTCTCACGCCCCTCCATGCAGATCCAAACTGTCCAGAAAAGTATCATGGGTATGTATCACGACAATTCAAGCCCATCTCCATCCCAGATGGCTGGAGCATTTGCTAACCCTGCCTCTCGTTGTGGTCATGAGGATTAAGGAGAAAATGCACCATTTTTGACACATGATTGGTGCCCCATAAATGCAGCAGCAATGACTGTTATAGTTTCATCATTGTTGTTGTCAGTGTTATTATCTTCATTATTGGATCCCAGTGGCAGGCGGGTCTGGGATTAGAATCAGCCGCTGACTGTGTGATGCCAAGCAAGTCTCATGTTTAGGACTTAGTTTCCTGTCAAGAAAACTGGCTGCTTCATTCTGTCTCCAACATCTGTGCTGAACAATTCTCCTCTCCCTCCCTTCTCCTCCTGCATTTATGTTAGAATGGAGGCTTGAACTCAGTGCCTTGTGCTCTTGGCTGGCCTTTACTTTTTGCTCATGTTGGTGCTCTACCACATGCTCCTAGCTCACCTTTTTTTGCTGGGAAATGAAGTCATTTGGATGTTTGTGCCGAGGCTGGCTTTGAATAGCAATCCTGCAGGTCTCAGGCTCTTGGGCACCTGGAAGTGACCCTATTTCTCTCAACCTCAGTTTTCTTGTCAAATGGAGGAGGCACATGTGGTTCATTCACAGCAAGGAGGTTGGAAGGGGAAGTTTTGGTCCACACGTTGGACCAAAGCAGAAGGCATTATTGCTTTCCTCTTGGTCTTGCTTCATCTCCATCTTCAAGGATCAGCCTTCCCGAGCAGGTCCCACTTTTCTCCGAACTGCTGGAGTTTTTCTTAGTTTCTTTTGTCAGCCTCTCTTCTTCGTCTTTTTTTTTAATAAAAGGTTTTTTTTTTTTTAAAGAAAATTCAAGTCTTTTTCAATTAATTTTTTTTTCTTGCAAGACTAAGTTTGAAGTCAGGCAGGAGATCTGCCCCTTGAGCCATCTCTCCCATTCCTTTAGGTTATTTTTGCAGGTAAGGACTTACATTCTTGGCTGGGGCAGGCCTGGGACTGAAATCCTTCTACTTAACATCTGGTATGGCTGCGATTACACGTGTTTACCACCACACTCAGCTTGTTTGTTGAGAAGGGATCTTGCAAACTTTTGTCTAGGCTGAACTCAAATTATAGTCCTTCAAATTTCTACTTATCTAGTAGCTGGGGATTATAGGTGTGAACCTCTGTGCTTGGCTCAAGTTAGTATTATTTTTAAAGGATGGCGTATTTCAGAATTCTATTGTTGGTCACTTAGTCTTTTTCCCTAGAATCTTTCTTCCCACTTGGAAAACTCACTACTATGTCTTTCTTCTAAATCATCACCTGTTACCCAGAACTCCTTTTTAATAACCCACGATCTACTGAAAATCGAATACTTGGATGTACCAAAGAAAATCTGTACCCAACACCCCCAACTATGCGTCTTCATGTTCTGTCTTCTGTGACTCAGCCATCAAACCTCATCTTCAATGCTGCCCTGGACACGTGTCCATCATCCCCTGGCATCTTCCTCTGTCATACTTTCCCCCTACCTGCCTCCCACCCTCCTTCCTCTCAATAACTGTTGTAAGGATTCACAAAATTCCTGCTACGTTCCAGCCATTCTACTAGCTGTTGGGCCACTACGTCATTAAATCCTCTTAGCATAACTCCTGAATGTGTAAGAATGGTCACAGACTAGGTTCTCAGTTGCGAACAACACAATATGCATCTAGAAAGAAAATAAATTGAGCAAACCATCAATGGATGAGATGGGGAAGCTGGCTTGAGGCCAAACTTCTAATCATATCCTTAACCACTGTACATCTCTGGCTTCGTGGTGAAGCTGCAATCATCACTACTAAAGTTGTCCTTGAGACCCAGACATATTGCAGAGCATCCTGATCCTGGCACCATCGCTGCCCTGGGCTGGCAAATTGGCTTGGCAACCATTCCTTCTGGGAGCAGAGGGTTGGTGTTAGATAGCTTCACCCTAAGCTATTTCCTCACATTGACCACTTCCCAGGGGGAGTGTCTCACTGATGAGGACTGACCAGGTATTGTAGCATGTGGACAGAGAGAGAGAGAGAGAGAGAGACAGAGAGAGAGCGAGCACACTATTTGGATGGTGATGGACTCCTATGTAAGGAGATTGGAATTCATTATGCCATATTTCTTTTTCCCAGACTGCAAAAGGCTGTTCAAACGATGATGGACAGCCACACGGAAAGTGGGTGGGTCCCACCTGGTCCTCTGCATCATTGCTATTGGTAGCCCAGGCCCAGCTCTTCCTGTCACTCATATCTGTCCTCACTCTGGCTGCTGCAGCACAGATATGACCTTCAGGGTTCTTTATGACACGTAATGGCCTGGTCTTTCAGCCACCCACGGTGTCCTTCCCAATCTGTGTAGGTATTCAACCTCATACCCAGTCACCTACACTGCTTGCCCCAGCTCCCATTCTTCTAGAAAAAAAATAAAGAGAGGAATCCATGGTGACCATTGGCTAGCCATTTCTCAATGTCTCTTGATAGAATGGGGTAATTTCTTCTGGGACTTGGCATAAATTACAGTTGGTAGAACCTGTTGTTGTGAGGTACATACACGGACATAGGTATGCATTAGGCACAACAGAAATGATGAACTTCAAATAGTTCCTTCATGGGACAAGGAATCTCACCAGCAGAGCTTACTTGTGTGGGTTCCGTGGCACCCGTATGGTTCTTTAAAACGGTAATCCATAGAGAATTCTCCGCTTTCCTCAACACTAGAGGCCAGGAGGGAAGAACCATTTCTATCTTTCTCTAGCTCTGGGCTTCATTCTTCTTCTATTTGTCTTCCATTTCTTCCTTCATTCCCAGGCCAGAAGAGCCCAGCACTTGTCCCTCTTTCCTTCCCCCACTGATGCAACTGCACTTAACCAAACCAGGAGGGCAGGAAGCCAGGGGAGAATAGAATGGATGGGGAGAAGCTAGTTGCCTGGTGAGGAGGGGCCACCAATCCCAAATGGTACAGCATGAATAATTGTTTCAGGACCAAAGTCATGATTATGGGGTATGATCTCATTCCCTGGCTAGAAGCACAGAGTCAGAGAAGGAAGGAAATTTCCGAAGAAACCCTCTCCTGGTGTTCCAAAGGAGAAGCTTGAAGGCTGGAAGCAGCTGTGTGCAAAGTTCCAAGTATCTCTGGAGTGACTGGTCTCTGGTTGGGATGGAGACCGCTGTACTGAGGTGCCTAGTGTTTCTAGGTTTATTTTCTCCCTCTTCCTTCCCACAGCCCTGCCCAGTGTTTGATCCATGATGATCAGTCCAGGAAGTATTTTTGAGCAACTAAGCTCCACTTTGAGTGGCAAATGTTTTTCCCTGTTACCTGGGGCTCTAGGCCTGGTATGTGTTCCTGAAAAGTTCATATTATACAGCCCCTAGAATTCATTCTTTTGTGTGTACCTTTACTTTAAGTTCAGCTTTGGCCTCAGTTTTCCCTGCCTAGCCCTCTGCTGATTAAGCACTTGATGAAATGTGTCCCTTCGGGCTGGGTTCCTGGTAAACTTCCCCTGCCCCTGACTGACCTGCCTTTTCTTAGAGAATTCACAGGGCTATGACCTTGGTACTCTCAAGGGGGTGGGCTTTAAGTATAATTTATGCAAATAATAGCTTAAAAACCTTATCAGTCATAACCATTTATTAAAATTACATCAGATATACAGAGGACTTTCCCATTGCCTGGGAGCTACCCCACTCACGGGCCAAGGCTGCTTCAGTTATAATCCTGGATCATTTGTTCATGGGGGAACTTTGTCCACCTTAGTCAATGTCCTTCAATGAGCTCTTTTCTCCTTCGTGAATGGAGAGAATGTCAGGCTATGGAGAGGATGAAGTGACACAATACACACAGAACCTGTTTAGTCACCCAACTTCAACAAATAGCTTTCATTATTGGCTTGCTTTGGAAAATATTTTTAGTAATAATTAAAGTTGAACTGTTAAATGACCATGCACACACACACACACACACACACACACACACACACACACACACACACACATTAAATATCCAGTAATCCATTACCACCACTGTTGTCAGTAAATAGAATAGTCCCATCACCTCTAAAAGTTCCTCCGTATTCCTTTTCCCAGTCTCTCCTACCACCCATCCCTGGCCCCAACATAGATACTAATCTGCTTTCTATCACTTTAGACTAAACTTATCCTTTCTAAGGCTTATAAATAAAATTATAGCATTTATTATCTTGTGTTTCATTCAGCAAGATGTTTTTGAACTTTACCCATGCTGTAGCATATATTACTATTTTGGTCCTTTTTGTATGATACCCCACAGCTTATGTAGAGGGGGTAGAGTTGCTTGCATACATATATCCAGTCATTCAAGCATCACGTAGGGAAAAGGCTAGCCTCATCTGATCACCTTGGCATATTCATGTAATATCAACTCACTTCTATATATCTATATCTATATCTGTATCTCTGTCTGTTTACCTACCTACCTACCTACCTATCACCTACATTGGCTTATATACTCTCTCTAGTGTGTTCTATTAACGTATATCTATTGTTGGGCTAAAGTCCACACATCTGGGTCTCAGTAGCTTTATTGTAACTTTTGAAATAAAGTTCTCAAAATGGTTTTCTGCAAAATTGTTTTGGCTCTGCTAGGTCCTTTTTGCATTTGGACAAGAATTTGAGAATGTGTCAGTTTCTTTCAAAGATACTTCTAGGCTTTTGATTGGGAATGCATTGAAATTCTAAATCCATCAAGGGTAAACTTATATTGTGACACCTTGAATCTTCCAATCCATGAATATAGTATGTTTTCTCATTTGTTTAGATCAGATAAGCTATCCAATCCATGAAGCTCTCATTTAGATCTTGTATTTTGTCAGCAATATTCTATAACTTTGGTTAAATAGTTCTTGGGTATATTTTGCTAAGTTCATTCCTAACTATTTCATTGTTTTAAAAGTATGCTAATAAGTAGTGATATTTATAAATGAGATTCAAAATTTGTATTTCCAATGGTGTATTGCCAATGTGCAGTATATCGCAATGCAATTGATTTCTATACTTTGACTTGTATTCTTTTTTTTTTTTTTTGCCAGTCCTGGGCCTTGGACTCAGGGCCTGAGAACTGTCCCTGGCTTCTTCCCGCTCAAGGCTAGCACTCTGCCACTTGAGCCACAGCGCCGCTTCTGGCCGTTTTCTGTATATGTGGTGCTGGGGAATCGAACCTAGGGCCTCGTGTATATGAGGCAGGCACTCTTGCCACTAGGCTATATCCCCAGCCCTATACTTTGACTTGTGATCTTGCTACATTCACTTAAGTACGCTGGCATTTTATTTCCAGATTCCACACAGTTTTTCTTTCTTCATTTATGATGTAGACATAATGTGACTATATCTTCTTCAGAGGAGGGTTGTGAAAGCTAAATAAGAAAACATACTTAGTGAATTCGTTCCGGCTCCTGACATTAAACGAACACTAGTAGCAAAACAGATAATGCCATCTTTACTTCAGGCAAAATTTACCTATGTCATTAGGAGACAGGATAGTGGAGATAGGAATGATGAAAACATTTTGCTTCTGGAATTGAATGCTGCTGTGCAGACGTGTTCTGTTTGTGAAAATGAGTGATGTATATTCTTATGACATATGTAGGGGGTATGTATGTTCATTGCATGTCAACAGGAAGCAAACAAAAGACAAAAATGTAACTCACTTTGGGAGATGGTTCTGTAACCTGCCCATCCTGGTATATTTTCTTCACATGAGTGATCTCATTTAACCCTGTGAGCAGGCTGCTCCCATCTCCCCCATTTTACAAAAGATAATACCGAGGCATCAAGAGATGGAGCCACTGTCCAAATCTGTCCCTAACCACTATGCTGTACAACCATGGACCAGAGCTTGGTAAGAAGCATGTAAACTCCTTAGCTCCTGGACCAAGGAGTTGCTTGTGGGGTTTGCCTTCACCATGCAGGACCCGGGGGAGGGAGTTCTGGACTGGAGAGATCAGTTTGGGAGTGGAAGAAGCAGTGGGAGATGGGGTGGAGAGGGCCTGGGAAAACACAGCCAGTCCAGCTGGGTCTTCTCACCTACAACATTCCCCATTGCTGTCTTGGTCGCTCAGAACCAGTCTACTTCTACCACAAACACAGTTATGATTGCTTCATCTGGCTGGCTGAAGAACGGGGTGTGAATGGGAGGACGTTTATTTTTCATTAAAAAGTCAGAATGAGATCCTGGGAGGTGGAGCTCAATAAGAGGAGTAACCTCAGAAAATGTGCTGAGTGGTCTGACCTTACCTGCCCCAAACACACATTTCAGGTACCTTCTGCTACACATGATAATGTTACTTTCTCCACCTGAAACTATTAATGCGGTCCATCTTACCTAGGCTCTAGGTATGATTGCAGGAGACATATGAAGAGGGCAGTGAGAGGCAGTAGGAGACTGTGTGTGTGTGTGTGTGTGTGTGTGTGTGTGTGTGTGTGTGTGTGTGTGTGTGTGTGTGTGTATGCTGGGGGCTTGAACTCAGGCCTTAGCTTTGTCCCTTAGCTATTTTGCTCTAGGCTGATGCTTTACCACTTGAACCACAATTCCACTTCTGACTTTTTGGTGATTGATTAGAGATAAAAATCTCATGGACTTCTCTTCCCAGGCTGTCTTCTAATCAAGATCCTCAGATTACACCCTCCTGAGTAGCTAGGATTACAGAAGTGAGCCATTGGTGTTTGGATTCCAGGTAGATTTTAAGTAATCACCTTTTGTCTTCTGGGCCTCATTTTCCAGATCTGAAAAGAGCATCTACTGCTTATCCTGTAGTGATGTCAAGGGTCATGTGGTAAATATTAAGGGCCATTTAGCATAAGCATCAGAATGATGGTTTGAGGAGCTTTGTTCTCTCCTGATCATGGGTACATGGGATGCATATCCTGGGTCTATGTGACACACATGAGGAGATGCTTCTGGGCTCCCTCCTAGAAATCTCTCTTGGGTACTCTCTTGGCACAAACACAGATAATATCTACATGCCCATTACAGTTATTTTTGACAAAAACAACGCCATTCTCTCTTCTTCAGACCAGGTGGAGGCAAGCAACTTCTCTGAATAAACAGGTTTCCTTCCCACACCTTGGCTCTACAGTCTGGCCCTTCCCAAGATGGTAGCCCTCTTGCCAAGACATAGTGACTGCTATACTAGAGGCGAGCAAGCAGAGAAACATAGAGAAGGGCCTCTTTCCATGACTTGGATGCTTCCTTCACTCTTCCTTGTGTGATGGAAGCAAAGAGAGTTGCTTATTTCTGTTCTTGGGCTTCAAGGACCCTTTTGATCTTTAAGCTCTGGGGAAGATGAATCTCCAAGCCTCTATTTAAGGTTAGGATGGGGTATCAGTTGGAGGCTGATCCTGGGCTCTACCTCCAAGTTTGGAATCTCTTACTTGGTAACATTTCTAGAGGGTCAGCGTCCAATCTTGTGCATGCTGGCCAAGCAGTATAACATAGAGCTACATCCCCAGTCTTGTCCTGTGCTTCTCAAGTTCCCTTAAACAGGTTATGTCCCCTCTCAACTCCAGATATTACCCAGCTCATTCCCTCTGGAACACACTTCTGCCTTTCATTTCCCTCTACACCATCTGCTAGCCTACTTCAGTGTGGGTGTGATTCCTTTAGGATACCTTCCTTGATCCCATTGGCCTGTGTCAGAGGCTCCTTTTCTCTGTGTCTCTGCAGCTCCTTTGATTCTCCATCACAGTAAAGAACTAAGTCCTGGCTACTCCTCACTCTCCCTGTCTCCCCTGGACTATCAACTCCTAGAGCACAGGGTCTCTTATTTATCATTATGCTGCCACTATCTGGTGCATAGTAGGTGCTCAACTTCTTGAATGAATGCCCCATATAGGCAGTGACATGGCATTTATATGTTGTGCGCTGGGCCAACAGCTTGGGTATTTTTAAGTAGTAATGACAGAGACTCTACATTTGGGGCTTTATGAAGACACTGAAAATGTTCATGGAGAATTCTGAGCTTAAATTTGAGAATGAGTAGCCAATTTGGGTAACCTGAAGACACTGAGATGGAAAAAGTTTATCCATGACACAGTGTGAGGCTCTTGGGTAAGTGCTTGCTGTGCACCTGCCGTGAACCCAAGGCAAGGGACAGCCAGGAAAACAGACAGGCCTCTTGTTCTTCAGGAAATAATTTCTCTTGAAGATACATTACACCTCTTGATCACAACTGCCTGATCTCCCATAACCATTTCGGCAGAAAATTCCCAGCATCTGTGCATGTTTTTGCCCAACTTTACTTCCTGGGCCATGCATGAAAAATGAAATTCCTAAATATTCTTAATGAGCTGTACTTCCTTTAATGTATTCAGGGGGAATGGCTGCCTCAGATTTTTATTGAATGCATTAATGCCTTCCCCTTCCCTATGTGTTTAGAGCCATGGCTAGTATCTCTGACCTGGTCATCTAAAACAAGCATAGTCTATGATTAGAGGTGTTGGTAGAAATGATTGAAAATGGTGTTTCCTAGTCTGGTAGGGAAAGTAACTTCATGCATTTGATTTGAGCTGCAAATGGATTTCCTTACTGGGTGTAGGTGGCCACAGTGGCACTTCATGGTAATGCTGCCCCTGTGTCCCCTTCTCTCCTCACGTGGACCTCCATCTTGCACTATTCACAGCTGCTGTCAGCCTTCCCCTGTACTTCCCATCTGTGGCCAGTGGTCTGATGGGCTCGTAGTCGTTCCTTCCGCCATGCTGACAGTCCCGGGCTGTGTTTAACTAAAATGGGTAACAAGGTAAGACACCAGTCACTATTTTTGAGACACTCACAGTGTAGATATAAAATATTTAAATAAGTAGGAACAAATGGGAGTTGCTTTTAAGAGCAACAAGGGAAAAAAATGAGCATTTCAGGAAGCATTTTGCAAAGGCACTGGGGCATACAAATATCTGGCAGGTTTCAAGAACTGGAAAAGGCCTGAAGTGACAGAGCTCTGGGGACATGTGGGAGAAGTGACGGAAGAGTCAGGGTGCAGTCAGAGACTTGAACACTCTTAAGATGCTTCTTGGTGGAGAAGTGCCTCACCAGAGAGTGACGTCATATGTGTGCTCCAGCAATTCCTCTTCAGCTGTGAAGGGAAAGTCCTGAAGTTAGGGAAGAGCATGTGCACAGATGTCAGGGGGTGAGAGGTGGGTGAACATATTCGTCCATGGACAGCCATGTTCAGGGAGAAGAATCCTTACTAGATAATTTTGAGAAACATCAGTTTTGCCAGACAGATTAGTATTCACTCCTTGGGTTGTGAAATGACCCAAAGACCCCTTTTCTAAATAAATACAGACTCCAGTGGTCCCAGGGAGTCCAGGTTATATGGCAAACACAGATTATGGAACCCTATGATGGGAAATCAATAACTTCTATCTTTTCTCTACCATCTCATGTCTTACCAAGGTTGTGTCCCATCCCAGGGCCTTCTACATGAGCTGGAGGAACCACACAGATTCATGGGTTTTAGGACTAGGCCTTGAGCTGCCTGGTTGTATTGGCAGAGAGATTTGGAAGTGCTCTGTTCCTTAAGACATTTTAATTTAAGCTCAGGAAATTTAGGTCACACTGAGGCAGTCCATTGGTTTCACTGTGGCGCTTCCCATCTCTTGGCCTCAGTTTCTGCACTGGAAAAAGGAGAAGACAAAAATAAAACAAATGTCCTTCTACCTTTATTTGCCTATAGGTCTCAGCTTTAGGCTCCTACACTTTTTCCCTTCAAGGCGATTGTGACTGATGGCCCCTTCTGGCCAGTGCCTGGGCAACATCCACTGAAAGCTCCTGCCAGGCACTTGGAGTCAGTGTGCGCAAATGCAATGGCGGTGTTCATTTGTGTTGACTCAAGAGGACACCCATCTTGGGCTCCAGGGAGAAGTTTACCTTTTAGGGATCCACTGAGCATTCAGGGTGTGATTTTACTCCTCATTGGAAAAGAAGAGCCAGGGTGTGTAGTTAGTTGATGATGAAAACTTGGCCAAGGAACTGGGTGTGGTTTCCAGTCTTTGGAACATGGATTTAATCATGGCTCTTCTGCATTTTAAACTCTTGATTCTTACCTCTATAGCAACTCTTTAAAAATTTCAAAGTTTCTTAGTTTTTTTTTCCTCTGAGTTTTTTTCTTCTCTCTCATTCTAGAATCTTCTCCGTAGGCTCCATCATGCTCCTCCCCCCTCCCCAACCCCCTGCCCCAGGGACAAACCTCAATTCTGACTTTTAATGTGCTCCCTGGCTTCTGGGAACTGCTCCTCTCCTGTGCCTTTAAGCTCTTATAACTCAGCAAGTCCTAGCCTGAATTGCTCCCCTTTCCTGCCAAACTTGCTCCTCCTCCTTGGTTCCCTCTTTCAGGAATGACACCATTATTCATTCAGTCACCATGGGTAGAAGCTGGGAATTTTCCTGGACTCCTCCCTCACCCTCACTCCTATATGCATCAATCACAAAATCCTCCCTGCTTGGTCCCTGAAACATGTTCTCTTCAACAGCTTCTCACCCAAGTTCAGTTTCTAGCTTTGCTTATCTCCTCCTGGATAATGAAAATGAACTCCTTCTCTATGGTTTCTCACCAGCCAACCTCTCCCTCTTCCAGTTTGATTTTTCCTCTGCTACGAAAGCCATTTTTTTTTCTTTAAACCCCAATCCAGCATCTTTTTACCCAAGATATTACATGAGGTCTCATAGCTTACAGAATAAAGTTAGAATTCCCTTGCCAGACACATAAGCAAATCTGTCTTCCCCCTTCTGCATAGGCTCATGTGCTGATCTTATGTAAATGCATGCTGTTTTGGACACTTAAGACCACTTATTGCTGTCTGGGTGTGGTTTCTTCTTTCAAAGCTTTGAGATTTTTCACACATAGTTCCTGCTTCTTGGTTTGCCCAACTCCCAGCACTTTTCTACTTGACTCTGCTGACCCCTCTTGTTACCATTCTTCTTTCTCCTCTGTACTGTTGATGCCCTGTACCATCACCGCACTCTCAATCTGGTTCCTTAACAAGAGTCAAGATGTCCTCTATTGTGCTACCACGACTGGCCACAATTGTCTGCTTCAAAGGCTTTGGAGATACCCTGTAGGTCCTTGTCATGAGTACCTTCTCTTGCATTGGATAGACATTTGCTATTCTAGGCTGGGATAAAGCCATGTGCAGAAGGGGTAGACATTCTTGTGTGAATAGACTACCCTTCTTGTTTAACCTTGGACCCCCTTCTGCTGCTAGTGCTCTACCACTTTGAGCCACAGCAACACTCACTGCTGACACAGATGGGTAGAAGGCAGTAATGTGGCTGGCACTGAAAGGGATCACATTCTAGAAATACAGTGATTATGGTGGAGATAGCTACAAACATGAGGAGAAGACAGGTGTTCCTCTATGTGGGCTATATGATTCCAAATAGTAAACTTGACAAAACCAGAAAGTGAATCATCATTTCCATTTTCCTATGTGGTTCTCATAAAGCTTGCATTTTTGGTGTTCATCAGGGAGGTTTGATAACCATCTTTGAGTTCACTGGAGCTGGTATGGTATGTTCATAAGTGGTATGGCAGGAGACTCAGTACCAGGTTGTAACTGGTAGTAAAAATCAGCCAGGCACTAGTGGCTCATGCCTGTAACCCTAGCTAGTCAGGAAGCTGAGCTCCGAAGATCATGGTTCAAAGCTAACCTGGGCAGGAAAGTCTGTGAGACTCTTTAACTACTAGAAATCTGGAAGTGGTGCTTAAAATGGTAGAGAGCTAGCCTTGGACAAAAGAGCTCAGGGATAGAACCCAGGTTTTGATTTCAAGCCCCATAACTGACAAAAAGAAACAGCCAGGCACTGGTGGCTTATGCCTATAATCCTAGTTAGTTAAGAGACTGAGATTTGAGGATCAAAGCTAGCCCCTAGGTAGGAAAGTCCATGGGATTCTTATCTCCAATTAACCAGCAAAAAGCCACTTGAGCTCAAGTGGTAGACTGCTAACCTTAAACACAAAAGCTCAGAGACAGTGGTCAAGCCCTGAGTTCAAGTCTTAGGGGACACACATGCACACACAGACACACACAGACACACACATGATGCTAGGGGAACTACATAGGCTACATAGGCACAAAGATCTATGTTGTTTCCAAACAAGCAAGTTCTGAAATGCCATAGGAGTAAGTGTTGCATTGTTACCTTCTTAACTCATGTCAGGAGATGTAAAATTAGTCAGAAACTTGGCATTTTAAAATAAACTACACAAAGAGATTTGTATTAGTCAGGGTTAGAGTATGTATATGCATATTCATGTACATACTATCTACACACATATGCATGTTTACATATATATGAGCTCACAATGAGCTGTTTTCTGCAAGCTGTGGACTCACAGAAGCTGAGGGCATAATCTTTTTTTTTTTTTTTTTGGCCAGTCCTGGGCCTTGGACTCAGGGCCTGAGCACTGTCCCTGGCTTCTTCCCACTCAAGGCTAGCACTCTGCCACTTGAGCCACAGCGCCGCTTCTGGCCGTTTTCTGTATATGTGGTGCTGGGGAATAGAACCTAGGGCCTCGTGTATCCGAGGCAGGCACTGAGGGCATAATCTTATAATGGTAGGATATAATCCAAATTTAAGGGCAGAAGAGGAATTCACCCATAATATCCTGGGTTAATCAGGTAGGCAGAAAGAAAGAAAAGAAAGGATGCATTTCTCTTCTCTTCACCTTTTTTTTTTTTTTTTTTGGCCAGTCCTGGGCCTTGGACTCAGGGCCTGAGCACTGTCCCTGGCTTCTTCCCGCTCAAGGCTAGCACTCTGCCACGTGAGCCACAGCGCCGCTTCTGGCCATTTTTTCTGTATATGTGGTGCTGGGGAATCGAACCTAGGGCCTCGTGTATCCGAGGCAGGCACTCTTGCCACTAGGCTATATCCCCAGCCCTCTTCACCTTTTTGCTTCTGTTTCCCCCTCAAATGAACTGGGTGATGCCTACTCCCTGCAGGAAGGTCCTTGAATGAATGACCACGATATTTACTGTCCCTAGACATGAATGGGAAGAATAGCGCCTGGGCACTGTGAAGAATCTTCATGTGCACTGACTGAACAGCACACTAGTTTTGATCAATTCCATTTGATTCATAAGTTGGTAACTCACTATGCTTCTTGTGGACTTACGAATTTTATATCGTATCTTTAAATTAAATCAGTTATTTGCCACAATTTTCTCAGGTCTTCATGTACACACTCTCTAGGGACAAATCTGTTTTAAATGATAACTTCATATGTATATGTTCACAATGCTTCCTGGCTCTCTAAAATCTTGGCCCTACATTTCATGTCGCACCACTTTGAAGAACCTTTGGAATTTGGTCTTTCCACTTGTTTTTAAAGGATGGGAGTGCAAGGGTTCAGACAGACAAAACTCTGTTCACTGCAGGCAAAGGTGCCAAAGAGAATTTCAATAAACGTATGTCCACAAGAGACTGCCACCAAGATACTCAGCAACGTAATTCTACTGAGTGGTTATGATTGCCTTGATTTTAGAGATAAAACTCACACTGCCAGGGAGAGATGTAGGTATGATTCATTTTTCTGTGAATTTTATCCTGACATCCGTGTTCCTTGTATTATATAATCTTGATATGGGTGAACTTGCAGCCAGTGTGATTGGTAGAATGGTCTCTGAGGGGCATAGGTTTAAGAAAACATATAGTGAGACAGATCATATATAACAAGATACTTGGGGAAATCATGTTTCATAAGAGCCATATTAGAAAGGCTAAACTCAAGTCACTGAAAAATGACTGAAAAAAAGGAGATAATTTTATTATGCTATTTGGAGACAGAAGAGGGGAACGATGGAGAGTCCACTACATATGGTTGATGCTGTAATGCTGACAGCTACTGGAGAGAACGCCAGGTTGCTCAATTCATCAAGGCAAAAGGCCTTTAATCTGGAAAGATCGAAACTCAAGATAGGAGATAGGAGAAAGGCAGAAGGCACACCTCACTGCACTTAATTAATTCAAGTCCCAATTCCACATGAATTATAGCCCAGGGTCCTGAAAGGACTTGCCTAAGTCTTTGTAGAATCTGTCAGTTTTACTTGAAAATAAGACTGAGAGGGAACAGGACGCCAGAGAACTGGGGATGGGCACGTCTTATCTTGATATTCAAAACGTGGGTTCTAGAAATTATGGGCTCCAGGCCAGTCTCTGGCAATGAACTAGAAATAATTATCTAAATGGTGTAGGGTTATGTGTACTTAAAAAGAAAAGAATCAGTTTAGAAGCATAATAAATTCACAAAGAGTGAGTAATTCCACAATATCCTTACTCAGCTTCAAAAGGAAGCTTCCTAAATGGGCGCTTATGGATATTTGTCATTATTTTTCATTTCTCTATCATTTGGACTGATTGGGGGGGGGGAGGTAATTTTTCCTTTATGCATCTTGGTGAAATAAGGATCTATCTTGACTATAAAACAATATAATTTCCCAATTTTCCTAGCATGGGCAGGTGCTCAGGTTTGTCCAATCATAGAAAGCCACCCATGATGTGAATTGGGATGGAATAATGCCAAGAAGTACAGATGGTGGGTGAGAAATTAACCGTGTAGAGGTGGTAGTAGTAGAAATATTCTAGATAGAGAGTCATATGTCTATGTCAGTCGGATGAGAAGGACAGTAGCAACAACTTCTTCCCAGATCAGTTCTGCTGTATGGTGAGAGTTTGTTCTTGCTACTTGATTTCTGACCAGTTTCTTCTAGAGACAATGTGAGCTTCAAATCAGCCAAAGCGATTTTCTATTGCTTGTAATAAGTAAGTCTGAAAGCATAGCCATGTCTGGTGTGTGTGTATATATATGTATATACATATATATACACATGTATACACATATGTGTGTATATAGACACATATATTTCTATATCTATCTATCTATCTATCTCTCTATCTCTCTATCTATCTATAGGCGATTTCATAAACAATGTCTCTTGGTAGTAGAGGTATTTGTCCAAGAGTCACATGTTAAATGACAAGATGTTGGAGTGAGATGAATGGGGTGTGTATATTTTTCAAATACTGAGTGCTTTACCCAAAGAGGCCTTTAGCTGGTAGAATAATGCTCCTCTAAAATATCTATCCTAATTTAGGAAACTGTGAACATGCCATGTTAACATATGTGAACAAGGGGCATTGTGGTTGTAGGTAGAATTAAATGGATGACCATGCTGTTTTTAGATGGTTTATTCTAGGCCAGCTAGTTGGGACAAGTATAACTTTCAAGATTTTTATATATGGGGGGGGGGCAGGGAGGAAAGAGAGTCAGAGAAGGGGATGTGACGAAAGTAGTGTCTAAGAGAAGTCAGGCTATTGGGGTTGAAGATGGGGGAAAAGTCATGAGACAAGGAACATGGCTAGCATCTAGAAGCTGGAGAAGGCAAGAAGACATTCTCCACTAAATTCCTCAGGAAGAACACAACCCTGCCCACACCTTGACTTTAGCATAGTAACACCTATATCAAATGCTTGACTCACAGGACTAGATTGTTTTTATATTCTCCAAGTCCCTAAATTTGTTGTTTTTTAAAAAAAATTTAAAAATTTTATTTTTTTATATTCAAAGTGATGTACAGAGGGGTTACAGTTTCATACGTTAGGTCTTGGGTACATTTCTTGTACTTTTTGTTATCTTCTCCCTCATTCCACTCTCCCCCTCCCCCTTTCCCTCTCCCCCTATGAATTGTTCAGTTGGTTTACACCAAATGGTTTTGCAAGTCCCTAAATTTGTTCCAGCAACAACAGGAAACGAATACATGTTCTATGTGTTTCTGCCAGAATTTAAATTCTCCCAGAATTTAAATTAATATATGGATTAATAGTTTTCCAACTATAATGGAAAGAATTCTAAGATTCCAATGAGACATATCTCAGAGACCTCTAAGAAATGGGTGAGTGAGGGAGAAGGAAAGGGAAAGGCAGAGACAATGGGACTCTAGGACACTCTATGGCACTACCATCAAAGCAATACCACTTTAATCTGCTTCATATATGGGATTCTAAGCATATTTGAAGACCATCACTGACACCATAGATAAAGGTATTAATTCTACTAATGAGAGAAAATATTTATTGTGTTCTAAATACTGTTTAGCAATTATATATTATCTTATTTAGTCCTTTTAATATGTCTAGGTAGGAATCAGCTTTACAGATAGGGAAACCGAGACTTTGAGAACTTGAATAACTCATCCAAGGCTCGACAACTTATCATTGGCAGAGAAGTATTCTACCTTAGGTAGACTGGATCTAGAGACTTCACTCTTGGGCAAGTGGATCAAACTTTTGATGGGAAAGAACAGAATTGTTGAACTGGGCACTAGTGTCTCATACCTGTCATCCTAGTTACTCAGGAGCCTGAGATCCTAGGATCACCGCTTGAAGCCAGCCAGGACAGGAAAGCCCATGAGACTCTTCTCTCCAATTAACCACTAAAAAAGCCAGAAGTGGAGAACTATAGCTTGAGCACAAGTCTTGAGTGAAAAAGCTAAAGGACAGCACCCAGATTGTAACTTCAAACCCTAGTACTAGCCCACATAAAAAAGAAAATAAAAAAAGAATTATTGGGACAATTCAGACACAAACATCTTTTCAACAGTGGGAGTCTGTTACTTGGGAAAGAGGCAAAAGTCTGCATTTGAATTAAAAAACAGAATAACATGCATGACTACTAGAGAATGAATCAGGAATCCGATTATTTGTGGGTTTGTTACAGAGAGGTTATTGCCATGGAGTAAAAGAGCAGCACACTGCTTTCTGGGTGTGTTAGGATTCTAAGACTCTAGGATCCTGAAGTAAGTCCTTAAGACAATAGAATGGGATGTTGAAAGTAGTTACAACTGTGTTATAACAATCATTTCCATAAAATGGAGTTCATTTCACTTAGCATCATCTTATGTGATCATAAGGGTATAGCTATTGGGCTCTTGTGATCCTCTGCTGTTGCTTGCCTAATCCTGTGCTAATTATTCCCAATAAGGGAGACCATATCACAGTTGTAACTACTTTCAACATCCCATGTGTATCTGTAGTTTATACTGTTGATGACGTTCTTGTATCACCTTCTTGGATTGTATCTACACTATCTCTGTAATCTTATCTGAGTATATTGGAAACCGTGTATACTGGTATTAGAATTAGGAAATTGAGAGGGAATACCAAAATTGAGAGACAAAGGGTAAATTAAGAGAAACAACAACAAAAGCAATACTTGAAAAACTGTATGGTGTAAGCGAACTGAACTCCTCAAGGGGGGGAAGGGGGAGGGGGAGGGGGGTATGAGGGACAAGGTAACAAACAGTACAAGAAATGTATCCAATGCCTAACGTATGAAACTGTAACCTCTCTGTACATCAGTTTTATAATAAAAAATTAATAAAAAAAGACAATAGAATGGGCTGGGCAGGTACTTCACAACATTGTCATGGGCTTGCAGTCAAGAAAAGAGTCAAGAAAAGTTTTAGTGGAGAGAAGTTGATTTTAGGCTCCTTTAAAATGTGAGACTCTAAAACCTAAAGATGATTGAACTCGGGGCTAAATGTTTCATTGCAACCCCATCTTCCTTAAACTCACCTGAAAGAGAAAATTCTGCACTGATAAAGTCTGCTTCAGGATGAGACACCCCAGCCTATATGGTGAACAAGGCAATCCAGAGCAGTAGCTCGATATGAGCAGATTCATATGTTTTGAGGGTTGAGCATTTCAGAGGGGAGAAATTGCCTCAGGAGGGGTAGTTATTACAGAGACTCAAGTTCAAGGGACACAAGCAGAGTCTGAAGATTGGGGCTAAGAGGGGAAAAGCAAAGGGTGGAGTGCGGGACAACACCCAGGGGAAGCCTGGGCAGGGGAGAGCTGTCCCTAAGAGGTGGTGCTAGCACCTCCAGGCTGTAGGAACACCAGGGCACAAGAAGGTCCCCAGGGAAGAGTGTCTGAGGAGGAGCCCTGTGGGAAGTGGGTCATAGTGTCTGATGACTCCACCAATGGGTTAGTCAGAAGTGGGTCAGGAGTTGGAGGTCAGGTATCAAGACAGGTAGAGCCCTGTACTCTCTACCCCACTTGTGTTTTTAGGGACCAGGTGAGGACAGATGTGAGACTGGCCATGGCATGAGCCTAGTCTCTGAGTAAGATGTGGTCTTGGGGAGAGGGTAGAGTAGAATGCTGAAGGCAGCATACAAGGAAGTGTTGCTTGATTGTGAGTCCTATTGAACAGGAAGACCCAGGACTCATGGCCATCCACTCCTCAAACACATGACAGCTCCATATGGAACCAGATATGAGAGGAAAAGCACAGTTATAGGAGAGAGATGATCTCATCCCAGAAAGTCTTCAGCAGTTGCTGTCTCCCTCTGGGCCTTCAGACTAAACTAGCTTATTATTGTTCAGGAATTCAGTCACATCTATCTATTTCTCTAGGTCAACCATTTGCCCATTAGCTGGTATTGTGATCTGTTCATCTTTTAATTGGATCTCCTTCATGCCATAGCTCTCCTTTCTCACAGAGGAAACTGAGTATTGGCTTTATTATCTGTAAAATGGCCATAATAATAATGCCTACTGTATAGCAGCCAGTATCTACCTATCTATCTATCTATCTATCTATCTATCTATCTATCTATCTATCTATAATCTATCAATATAGAGATAGATACCTATATCTATAGATACTAACTCCATATATCTATATACAAAGATATATTTATGTCTATCCATATATCTTAGCACATATATTATATATATATATGTACACACATATAGCATGTAGTTCTTGTCATGGAGGAGATGCTAAACCAAATAACAAAGTCACTTATCTCATGGGACTAGATGGTACTGGATAGTACTGCTAAAGCATGGCCAGATTTTGTGGGGAGAATGGTTGGGAGAAGTGAGAGAGGATAAAAATGGGAATGAGACCAGAAACATAGGGGGGGAACAAAGTCACAGTTAAATGTGCTGGTTGTCAGGATGGAGTCATTAAAAATATTTTATTATCTTTAAGCAGTTGTGCAAAGGAGTTGCCATTCAACAAAGCAGTTTAAGAATACCATGCATCTTGATCAGTGTCATCCCTAAGATGGAGTCATTTAGTATGTTTGTGTCTGTGTAGATTGCAATCACCTATAGTCTGGAAAACCTAGCTCTATTTCCAGATTTTTGCCACTTATACCCTGTATAACTTTATGCAATTTATTTATCTCCTCTGTATAAATCTGTACGGTGAGAATCTCAATCATAGTGTCTCAATAATCCCTTCCCATTCTGACAATCTAGGATACAGAGCCAATTTACTCTGATCCACTGTTCTCCCTGGCAAAAATAAGTGACCTTCACTGAGTTCCTACAATGCACCAGATGGTAGGGTATACTTTAGAAAAATACCTCCATAAATTTGATTTTCAGAGCACATCTCTAATCAAGGAATTTCAAGTCCCAAATTCATAGTACCAGGAATGTTTCCTCATTTCTATTTCTTTTCATGTCTTATTGCATTGGCTGAGTGCTATGGTCTTCCTACTGCTCTTGGATCTCCACAACAGCAATATTTATTCTTTTTCTGAGCTCCCAAATGCCCTTTTCTGATTTTACTTTCCCCTAATTCTTTTCTTTATGATACTCCTAAGGAGACTGATTCTATCTTCTCAATATGACATAGAAGATGCCTGTCTTGGATTTGTTACCATAGCAATTATATTATATTTTCAGATATGAGGGTTTCAGAATGAGGTTTCTGCTGGTGCAGAAGACATTAGGATCCTGAACTGAAAATATATGATCAGGGCCAGAGACCATCTAATCAGGCTAAGTTCTAGTAAATAATAATAATAATTAATATTAACTGAACATACAAAATATCCCTGGCTTTGAATTAAACCAGTGAGTGATATGCAAACAGAGATGGTGTCAGGAGAGTTTTGAAGATGTCAGGGGATATTTAGTTGTCAAACACAAAGTTTGCTACTGGCCTCTGGAGATCCAGAGATTCAATGTACAGGATGAGCCCTCCACCCCCTCCCCCTCCCCCTGACTCCCACAAATGGTTTTTGTCTGGGCTGAAATATCAATAATAATAAGTTGAGTAACTGTGTTAAACCCTTTCTCTGTTTTATCTTCTTTAATAATCAAACCTACTCCATTAAGCAGATAATGCTAGTATTATTGTGTCTATACCTATTTTGTAAGGATTAAATGTATGAAATAATTTGTCTAAGTTCACCAAGCTGGTCCCAAGGTTGCCTGACTCCAAAGCCTGTTCTGGAGGCTAACTAATCAGGCCATCTGAATATGTAGGTCAGGACAGGGATGATGGCTTGGGACTGATCCTCAGAGATAACAGATAAATCACCGCTCCCTGTAGCCCAGGAACCACCAAGTCATGGCTCCCTGTAGCTCAAGAACCACCAAGTCTTACAAGGGAACAAAAGAGCTTAAGCCCTACCTGATGGGGCTAGGGCTTCCCAGGGGTGCTGGGATTGATCTGGGGCTGATCTTCATTGTTCTCAGCCAAGCTGAGCCAGGGAGGGCAGGCTGAAGTCCAGTGACTTTAGCATCAGGGTCCCATGATTCTGATCTCTGTAGCTTTGGAACCAAGTTTGAAGAGGAGGCTGGCTGACAGCTAGAGGCACGTGCTTATCAACTGAATGATGCTGCAATTGGCCAGGACTTGGAGCTCCTCTCCAACTTCATCTGCAATTGTCCGCAGACTGTCAGCTCGATAGGGAGTTGACAAATGCACAGACACAGGCTTGGCACATAGTAGCCCCCAGTCATGATTGAATGAGTAAATTGAGTGGGTGAATAAATAAGTCTTTTATGAAGTCAAACCTCGGAATACAGTAAAAGGGCTGGGCAGTAAAACTTGGCAGGGTTGAGCCAACGAGTGACGCATGGAGGGACCGATGGTGCAAGTCATCAGGAGGGGCTGGCTGGGCAGAGGGTTGCATTTCAGAACACAAGGCACAGAGGCTGCGAGGAAGTCAGACTGCAAGCACCTTGGTGTCTTGAGTAATCTATGGACTGCATCACTGGAACTCTGTGACAGTCAGTCTTTAAATTCAGTGTTCTCCAGCCCCAGGGGCAGCAGGAGTCTGGACCCTTCTTTTTGGGACAACCCCTGGGTGAGGGTTGAGGCCCTGCTTGCAGTCAAGAATTTGGCTTATTGTTCTTGAGAGGGGAATACTTCTCAATATCCTGGTTAGGCCTTTCCCTGTCAGAGACCCACAAAGACCTCATGAAATCCCGAGAAACCAGTGGAAATCACATAATTCTAGGATCACGATTGTTTTAATTCCTCTATGGGATGGAAATGGGGAGATGGTGGTGATGGCAGGAAGGGCACAAAGGGCACAAAGGGAACTGAAATTAATCGATGGTTTAATTGGGGTTGAGAGATTCCCACAGTCAAATGAGGGAGGCAACAGAGCGAACAGCTCAAAGCATGGTCTAGTCAGGCAGACCCAGTTCATCCAGTGTCTTGAATAATGTGTCCTAACCTTCCTGACTCGCTGTATCGTTCATTTGTAGTACGGGGACACTCGTAACTTCTTCCTAGTGTTGTAATGAAAAAATGTAATGTTCCAAATGTGCCCAATCCAGTGGCTGGACTAAAATCAGTGCTCACTAGATGTTAGCCAGCACCTTCATGGTTTTTAAAGTCTCCACCACGCTGAGAGGGGGGCACTCGGGGTCTCCATTTACATATGAGGAAGTCAAGAAATGGAGGGGGGGTTATTGTGAAGCAATTTTGTTCTCAGTTCCTCTGGCAAGTTCTCTGACCAGTCCAAGTCAGGTGGTCCTTCTTTGTGCTGTCCAGTCTCCTTGCACTTCCCTTTCAGCCTGGATTGCAGCATGCGCAGGCATAAGCACTGGCTCAGAGTCATAGCACTCATCAAATTGCAGGTCCAGGAGTGCAGGCTATGGGCCCACAGGCTCCCTCCCTGTGGAAGGCCAAGTGCATGGGAAGCTTGACTCTACATCAGCTGATGGAGAGGTTACTCAGGACCACTTGACCCAGAGATCTGCATGGTTTTGTTTCTTCCTCATTTGTATGCATATGATTTTTTGGGGGGTGGGGGGCGGGGGTCTCATGAATGATGGGTGAAGTGGAGTGGCAGATGCCATCCTTTATCTCATTTGTTTCTTTTGTGTGCCTGTACTGGGTCTTGAATTCAGAGCTTCTCCCTCTTGCTTACCTTCTGAGCTCAAGGCTGGTGCTCTACCAACTGAACCATGCCTCTACTTCCAGGTTTTTGCTCTTTTTTTCTTTCTGTTTTTAAAGAGTATCCTGAATTTTTCTCCACAGGCTCACGTTGGATGTCATTTCTCAGATCTCAGCTTCCTGAGTAGTTGGTACTACAGGCATGAGCCACTGTCACCCCTGCTTTAGCCTTACATCATACCAAATATCTTCTTTTTGAAGTAACAACAGCAAACGTGTTTCTTTCTCCTCAATGCTCTCCATTCTCCTTCCACGTCTGAGGAATCCACGGCACAACCTAAGATCTCCAGAGAGAAGACAAACATGTCATCTATCCAGAATGGATTAGAGCCAATTGCATGCTTCCTTGTTGCAGAAATATGCAAATTACAATGGGACCTTGCCAGCTATTGACAAACAATGGCCAATTTTGGCATTAGGTTCTTAATCTTTCAACAGTTCAGCTTATTTCTTCCACCTTTCACTCCTAGCACATCCAGTTCCCTGCTCTCTCATGCGGATTACTAATTACGGGGGACCTTGGCCAGCTGCTGGAGGGTGAGCCAACCCTCATACTAGATTGTTCCTCATTTATTGATTCAGTCACTCATCCATTTATCCAATGCTTTGAACTAAGTCGGTTCCTGGGCTTACGAAGTAGCACCCAAGGAGACAATGTCCCTGTCCTCTGCAGTTGACAGCTTGGTGACAGACAGTCATAGTGTCACACCAGTGAACAGATGTTAGGCCTTGTAGGAGTCCCTGACCTAGACTCAGTAGTCAGAGTGAGTGCTTTTCTGTGGAAGAAAAAGTGACCAGGGGTCTGAAGAAGGGACTGGAGGTGGCTAATGGTTGGTGGTAGGAGAATGCAAAAGGCTGTTTGCTTTGGGAGAGAAGATTTGGTAGCAGGAAGAAACTAAGGAAGCCTATAGAGTGAAAGAGGTGTATGCCCAAATGTATGCTTTGAAAGATCGCCCCAGCTACAGGGAAAAGAGTGGATTAAAGATGTGATGACTGGAGGCAGGAAGCACAATTAGAAAGCATGCTGTTGCCATTGTCCCAAGGAGCAATGATGCATCCTTGGATTTAGGCTCTGTTCTGGGGATGAAGAGTAGGGGGGAATGACATGATGGATATTCCCGTCTCTCCCTTTCCCTCCCCTCCCCATCCATATTCTTCCTTCCTCTTTTCTTCCTTCTTTTTCCCTCCCTTCTCCTTTCCTTCTTTCCTTTCTTCTTAATTTGTGCTGGTATTGGGGCTTGAACTCAGGGCTTGGGTGCTCTGTGTCTAGGCCTCCACAAGGCTTTGTGGGCTGCAACTCTCCTCCAGACCTCTGTGTGTCTGCTGAGGACATGGGGTAGATGTCTGGACAATGAGAGCTGCGTGGAGCTGAAACATGCTCTTCCAGCAGAGGCCAGCCTGGGCCAGCTAGGCCCAGGCTGATGGTGAGCTTGCCTGGAAATCCACAATTGATCATAGCCAAGAACTGCCCGGCCAAGCGCAGCTCCACCTGCAATCCCCACTCACTACTTAAAACTAAAGACATTGTTTTAAACCACTAGGCTATGGGTAGCCTGTTAGGGAGCAAAAGTGAAGTGATACCGGTGTTCACGAAAGACATAGCCGAAAATCAGCTCCAGAGGCCCATGCTGGTGTTCTGCCATTACACACGCTTTACTAGACTCTGCAATCACATTCAAGGCTAAGTCTTCATTTTATTTGAGATGTACATTTTCCAGAAAGTGCTTCTTACACTTTTGATGACCTTTGTCCCCATCACGAATGGGGTTCTGCTAAATTCGGAAAACCCTAAGTGGTCAATGCTCTCAGTTTAACAGCGACTTTCCTAAAAATCCCACATCCCCGGAGAGCCGTCAGTCTCAGGTAAGCCAGGACAATTGCTCACCCTGTGTCTCCTGGTAGGTACACATTGTGCACAAGTGATAACTTTGTACCTGGTTTACCAGCTGTGAAGGCAATAAACCTGAGACCCAGCAGATTCCAAGTGACCACCCAGGGAGGCAAAGAGGAGTTGAGGCCAGATTGGCTTGATGTTCATGCCTGCGCCTGCTCCTGTACACCTGCTGCTTTTGGGGTGGCTGCATAACCCCTTACTGCTGGGTTCTGAAGGGGAGAGCTGCAGCTCAGGCATATGCCCCAGCAGGGCAAACGGTCTCCATCACAATCATTTTCAAAAGCATCGTGGGAGGAAGGACTCTAGG
The DNA here is from genome assembly GCF_023159225.1 of Perognathus longimembris pacificus. Classification (NCBI taxonomy): domain Eukaryota; kingdom Metazoa; phylum Chordata; class Mammalia; order Rodentia; family Heteromyidae; genus Perognathus; species Perognathus longimembris. The sequence continues at coordinate 73,023,941 of NC_063166.1, read as the reverse complement.
AGAGACAAGGCTATCCCTCCTTGTGCAGCTCTGCCTGGGCAGTCATGACCTGAGCCCCTGGCAATCCTGGCCTAGTTCTCAGAGAGGAAGAGCTTTCACCTTACATACATCCCAAAGATCGATAGGACTCAGCTCCAGAGGCAGATCTCGAAGAATCCAGAAAAAAATAAAAAGCTGAGATGTGAGAGGGGAAGGCACAGGCATAGAGAACTGCTTTCATCTCTTTCAGGAACCTTGTTGATTCTTTAGCATGAACTCTTTGTTGTTGTTGTTATTTTTTCCCCCCCTTAAATCCATTTTTCATACATTCAAAATTCCAAACTGCTGAAAATTTCCTCCCGTGATGAGACACATTCAAAACAAAAACGTGCGGCCTGATTTGTCTTTCCCTGAAATCAAAGGCAGTATTCTAAAGAGACAGCGCTTGCCACACAAAGGTGGCAGATGTTTGCTGAGATTATAGCTGCACAAGCATTCTGCATGTTCAATCTTGGGAGCATTTCAGCTTTTTTTTTGAAAAGAGAAACAGTTTTGGTGTGTGTCATTCTTAGATGTTTGTGAGGCTTCGGGTACCTCCCTTTAATGTGTAGAGATGGTTCAGGTAGGGCAAAGACAAGAGTGATACGCTAACCTGGATTTCCATGCTCTCCATATCTTGCAAAAATAACTCTCCAGCAAGACTGGGATGTTTCCCCCCGCCCCCCTTTCTGATACTTGGGGTGGGACCTACAGCCTCATCCTGCCAAGCTTGTGTGCTATCTCTAAGCAGTATCCCAGCTAATTTCTGAGCCAGGTTGTGCAGGAGCACAGAAGGAGTGGCACAAGGGGAAGCCCATCACCGCCCACCGGTACCCACACTTGTAGGAGGTTTTCCAGGTAGACACACAGAGTTGTGAAGAACTACAGTTCAATTCAGTGGGGGCACCAGTGGCTCATGCCTTTAATCTTTGCTACTCAGGAGGCTGAGATCTGAGGCTCAGGGTTTGAAGCCAGCCCAGGTAAGAAAGGCCATGAGACTCTTATTTCCAATGAACCATCAAAAAACGAGAGGTGGAGCTGTGGCTTAATTCGTAGGGTGTGAGCTTTGAGCACCAAAGCTAAAGAACAGTGGTCAGGCCCTGAGTTCAAGCCCCAGTGGTGGTATAACAACAATAACAACATCTTCCTAATATTTTTCTTACAAAATTCCTAGTCCAGCCTCACACATGTGAAGGGCTAATTCCAAAACAAAGCTGCCTTTTGACTTCCTAAATGTCCTACTTTCCTGCCTTTCCTCCTCTTGGTGCCTATGCTGGGGCCTGGGTGATCTCTCTTCTCCCTTGGGATGTGATCAGCCACCTAGTCCTGTACATTTTATCTCTCCAAATGTAATTCCAGATCCACCATTTGTCCACCTGCAAAACAGATCCCATCCCTCCTCTTCATCCCACTTTCCAGAAACATCCACATACCTTGCCACTCCTCCTACACTGTTCGACAATGACATATTCATTGCTCTACCCACTAACTACACTGGAGGGTAGATTAAGGGCTACTTTCTCAGTAGCTAGCACAGTGTGGGGCATCAATTTGACAGTTAGTGACTTCTTTTGTCAATTGTGGAGCCTGGGCACTGTCCCTGAGTTCTTCAGCTCAAGCCTAGGGCTCTACCACTTAAGCCACAGCACCACTTCTGGTTTTCTCATGTTTAATTGGAAATAAGAGTCACATGGACTTCCCTGCCTGGACTGGCTTTGAATTGCAATCCTCAGATCTCAGCCCCTGAGAAGCTAGGATTACAGGCATGAGCCACTAGTGCCAGACTTTTTTCAACAGAATAAACTTCTATTCACCCAATGTTTATGTTAACTCCCTCAGCCCCTGTGTGCTTGTGCACCTAAGGTTTGATGCCTCTTTGTTCACATATCTTTTCTCTTGTTTGTTTCCTCCAAGAGATGGCTGGTGGATTTCACTTCACACTTCCACTCTACCTGTTGTCATAGCTGCTGGAATTAGTATTGAGCTGGGTTCCAAGTGTGTCTTCTCATCACCATATGCTCTGATTCCTGTCTACTCGAGGCAGCTGGCTTATTTCCTCTGCAGCTGTAAATCTACAAGGATATGTCAGTCCTAAGAGGCAAAGCTTATTCCTGGGTGAAAGTAGGTGGGGAGACTATAGGAGCAGAGTGGTCAACCTTCTAGTCAGCATGGCTGTGGGAATATTTGGCCTGGCTAGTTCAGAGGGTCTAAAGTTGATCTGTCTGGAAGGCTCAGCACTGTCCTTCATCCAGGATTCAGTCTTCTGATAGTTTGGGGTTGGTCAATAGAAAAGGACATTTCCTTTTCTCACAGCCTGCTTCGGACTGCTGCCAGGTGTGAGTTATGGTGCTTTTAGAGTTAAGGATGTTAGATTTGGGGTTTAGAACAACTGAGTTGGAATTTCTTCATGGCTACTTGCTAGCCAGATGATTTGGGGCAAGTTATTCAGCCTCTCAAAACTGGTGGGACAAATGGTGAACAAAGTAACAGTGATACTCACTAGACACTATGTTGGAAATGAATTAAACAAGTTGTGGTGGGGGGGGGTGCAGGAAGGAAAAACTGAGAGAAAACCAGAGAAGGGGTGACACTCATTACTGGACTTATGTAACTATAACCCCTCTGTAATCACCTTTACAATCACAATAAAAAAGATCTACAGTAAAAAGCAATTGGTTTATCAATTGTTTGATAAGGGGACTTCATTCTAAAAGCTTGGGGTTTTTTTTTTTTTTAGGTGAGCCCCTATTTTATACCAGGTGCAATATTTTATTTTTGTTTCTGATTGTGGTGAAAAATACATCTCAACAATTTTAAATGCACAGTTTGCTAGTGTGACGTGTGTTCGTACTGTTGTGTAACAGAACTCCGGACTTCTTAACATTTTCTAAAACTGAAACTCTGTACCCATTAAATGACTTCCCACTCTCTCCGCCCCCGCCCCCCACCCCCAGGTCCTGGTAACTACCATTCTCTTTTTGGTCCCTATGAATGTAACTACTTTTTTTTTTTTTTTTTTTGGCCAGTCCTGGGCCTTGGACTCAGGGCCTGAGCACTGTCCCTGGCTTCTTCCCGCTCAAGGCTAGCACTCTGCCACTTGAGCCACAGCGCCGCTTCTGGCCGTTTTCTGCATATGTGGCGCTGGGGAATCGAACCTAGGGCCTCGTGTATCCGAGGCAGGCACTCTTGCCACTAGGCTATATCCCCAGCCCCTGAATGTAACTACTTTAGCATACTTGGTACAGTATTGTTTTTATTGTGACTAGCTTATTTCACTTAGCATGATTTTCTCAAGGGTCATCCACAGTGTAGCAAGGGTCAGATTTTTTTTTTTTCCTTCTTAAGGATGAATAATACTCCATTCTATGTAGGATCCATGTTTTATTTGTCTGTTCATCTGTGGATGGACACTTGGCTTGGCTGTTGTGAATAATGCTGCTTTGGACATGAGTATGCAGTTATTTCTTTGGGATCTTGCTTTCAGTTCTTTTGGCTATATAACTAGCAGTAAGACTGTTGTATCATATGGTAGTTCTATTTAAATTATTTAAAGAATAACCACTCTGTTCTCCTTAACATTGACACCATTTACATTCTCACCAACAACTGTGCATCAATTTCCGTTTTCTTGGATGTAGCCATTGTGTTGGGAGTGGAATATCTAATTGTGACTTTGTTTTGCATTTTCCCAGTGATTTGTGATGTCAATGCTTTGTGGCCCTTCAAAAATACCATCCTTGTAGAAATGTTTAACTGTCAATACCTATGCCAATATCTGTATCTATACCTATCTAAAAAACACTTGTTTTGTTCAATTGTAGACTTTCTTTATATAATCTAGACATTTGATGTTTATTGGGTACATGATTTGCAAATATTTTATTTCATTCTCTAGATTATATTTTCATTGTGTCCTTTTGTTAGCTACATGTATGATTTTATTATATATAATTAATATAAAAACCTGTTTAAAAGCATTACTGTTATTCTTGGTGCTGGTGGCTCATTTAGGAGGCTGAGGTCTGAGGATTGTGGTCAAAGCTAGCCCAGGAAGGAAAGTCCACGAAACTCTTATCTCCAGTGAACCATCAGAAATAGGAAGTGGTGCTGTGGCTCAAAGTGGTAGAGTAGTAGCCTTGGGCAAAATGCTCAGGGACAGCACCCAGGCTCTGAGTTCAAGCTCTACAACTGACAAAAACTACACAAAATTTATTTTTTGATTGGTATAGTATTCATACACACATGTAGGAATTCACTGTGATTATTTAATTCATATATTATGTAGTGATCAAATCAGGGTAATTAGCATACCCATTACCTTACACTTCAATTGTATCTTTCAATACACAGAAGTTTTTCTATTTGGGTATGGACCCATTTATTTACTTGTGCTTTGGTTGCCTGTGATTTTGGTGACATATCCAAGAAATCATCACCAAATCCTAAATTACAAAGCTTCCCTATTTTCTTCTTGGAGTTTTAAATCCTATATTTAGGTCTTTTTAAAATTTTTTATTAATTAAATTTTGTTGATAAGGTGTTGTGAAAAATGGGTACAGTAACATAATAGGGCAGTGAGTACATTTCTTGTGATATCTTACACCCTCGTTTTTCTTTCTCTTCCCTAGATCAGGTAGGCATATATACAATACCAAGTGTACCAAAATCATATGCAGTAGCCACATGGCGTACGCCAAAGGAAATTCACCTAGAACTTTAAATATAACGTCAACAATAAGCGTTTGCTTATCCTTGTCTTATATGATCATATATACATAGCTGTTGAGCTATTGTGATCTACTGATAGGTCTATTTTAGACCTTTTTATGTTTAATAGTTGTTTGGTTTTTAGATACATAATGTAAGGTCGCTGACCCAAACCTGTGGAAATACCATTTGACAAGAAGTTTTTTGTTTCACAGACCTGGTCTCTACTGTCCCGCCCCCCCCCCACCGCCACCCCCAACAGTCACATATCAAGGAAACCATGCCCCTTTGTTCTCTGTGTTCTAGGCTTGTCTCGCTCAACATTATTTGTTCAAGTTCTGACCATTTCACTGTGAATACCAATATTTTATCATTTCTAATCGCTATGTAGTATTCCATTGTGTATAGCTACCACATTTTTTGGATCCATTCATCTGTAAAGGGGCATTTGGGTTGTTTCCATATTTTATCTATTGTGAATTGTGCAGCGATAAACACGGATGTGCAGATGTCTTTTTGATATCCTGAGACCTGTTGTTCAGTATAGATGCCTAGGAATGGTATGGCTGGGTCATAGGGTATGTCTATGCTGAGCTTTTTGAGGAACCCCCATACTGTTCTCCAAAGTGGTTGTACTAATTTGCACTCCCACCAACAGTGGAGAAGCGTTCCTCTTTCCTCGCATCCCCTTCAGCATTTGTTGTTGCCTGAGATCAGAGTATAGGCCATTCTAACTGGAGTGAGGTGATATCTCAGGTTTGTTTTTATCTGTATTTCCTTTACTGCCAGGAATGTTGAACATTTCCTCATATGTTTCTTTGCCATTTTTATCTCTTCTCCTGTGAAGTCTCTCTTTAGCTCCTTTGCCCATTTAATAATTGATTTACTGGGTTTGGAGGGGGTTAGTTTTTTGAGTTCTCTGTAGATGATGGATATTAGGCCTTTGTCTGTTGCTGTGCTGGTGAAGATCCTTTCCCATATGGTTGGCTGTCTATATTTAGGTCTTTAACTTACATTAAGTTAATTTTTTAAATTATGGTTTAAGGTAGAAGTCCAACTTCATTTTCTTCTGTTTTCCCCAACAGCACTGTGGCTTAGGTGTCCCTTTACCCACTGACTGCTCTTAGTACCATTTCAAAGATCATCTGCCCACATGCTAGGTAGGGCTTATTTTTGGTTCCTTAATTTTATTCTGCTGGTTTCTATGTCTGTCTATAATCACATTTTTATTACTGTAGTTTTTGGTCTTTGTTCTGAAATCAGGAAACAAAACTCTCCAAATTTGTTCGTTTTCAAAATTGTTTTGGCTGCTTAAGTGCTTTTGGGATCCGATAGGGGTTGCCTTGAATCTGGCTTTGGGTGATACAGATAGGAGGTCTTCTAACCCACAGGCAATAGGATGTCTTCTTTAAAACTTCCGTTGGCAGTGTACTGTGCTTCTTTGTCCCCCCGCCCTCCTGCTAAATAAAACCTTCTAAAAATCATTTTCTTTTGGGATTGTTCATTCATTGTGTGTAGAAATCCAGGTGCTTTTTGCATGTTGATCCTGTGTGCTGCAACTTTGCTGAATTTGTTTATTAGGCAATTAAAATGTTTTCACTGTGTTCTATCACAGACTCTCCACAGCCACCCAGTGAGGTTGGCATCATTACTACTCTCATCATGCAGATGAGGAAATAGCCTCCAAGTGCTTAGGTAACATGTCAAGGTCACCCGATGGGACAGACTCCAAGTCTGGATAGAAAGTCAGTAGTCTGACTTCATATTCATTTGGATTATGATACCCATTAATCATTTTTCTGATAAGGTATGTTGTAAAGCTTATGTGAGTTTTTTTTTTAAATACCTTCTAGAAGACTCTAAATGTCTAATAAGCAAGCTTTTCTAAAGCCATATTTTTCAATAATACTTCAATGAACATGCAAAATGAAAAGTCTCACTTGCTCTGGCTGACCTGATTTGTTTTTATATTACAAAGAACTATCTTTTTTTGTGTGTGTGTGTATTACACAGTAGAGAACCAGCCTTCCCAGGCTATGCTGGGTCCTGGAACTTGGTCCTTTTCTTTAGGGAAGTCTCTCAGATCCTTGGTTAGAAAACTGAGCATGAACAAGTGTTCCTCTTTCAAGATAGCCTTCATGATGAGCCAAAGCACAGGGAAGGGCAGGGGTAGAGAGGGCCTGACATGCCATCCTCATGCTTTGGCCTTGCTTTATTTAGAAAAGGAACATTTTCCCAGGGTAAGGGGAGAAGTTAGACTTTCTTGTTCCTCTTGGGCTCGGTGTGAAGCAATTTTCAGCTCTGATGTTGACACCAGGTCAAAGTCTCAGACTGTCTCCCTGGGCTAAGCTTCTAAGGCCTCTGAGCTCCAGCCTTCCCAAAAGGAAAATAACAGACTGACCACAGACATAAGAAGCAGGCCTGGCCTTGATGAGAGGAAGCATTGGGAGGAAACAGAGGCAGGAACTGAGACTCTAGAGCCATCTACTTGGACTTGAGCTTCAGCTCTACTGACCAGTGCTTGGGAGGTACTGGAGAAGTTATTTAACCTTTCTACATCACAGTTCCAGCAGAAAAGTGGAGGGGCAATTGGACCAAATGAGAAAAATCCCAGGTGGCACTTGTTGTGGAACTGGGCACATGGTACGCACCTGGGTATCAGTTAGCCTCAAGGTTGTTGAAAGTTGCTTCCGAATCCTTACTTGGAAGAGTCACATGATCAGTGCATATGACAGCATTCCTACATTGGGGGGGGGGGGGAGGAAACTCTGGATTTGATGGGAATCGAGTTCACGTCTCAGTTCCTGCAGCTCTCAGGGGACTGCATGAAATTTGAAAGATCAACCCTCTTCTCTGAGCAACATTTCCCATCCTATGCTCTCTTTGCAGGGTGCTTCTTGCAGGGGAGGGGAGGGCGAGTAGATGAAATGATGAAGGTCTGGGCCCAGTGGATGTTGAATGTACCCAAATGATTCTCATTACGACTAAGGAATCCCCTCGAGCCCATTTAATGAATGTTGTGAATGCTCGTGGATCTGATCCTCAGGAAATGTGGGAAGTCACATCCGTGTTTTTGGCTCTCTCTCTCTCTCTCTCTCTCTCTCTCTCTCTCTCTCTCTCTGTGTGTGTGTGTGTGTGTGTGTGTGTGTGTGTGTGTGTGTGTGTGTGTGTAGAGACAAAAGGAAAAATTAAGGTCAAAATGGCATTCTTAGTTGGATCAGTCATTTCTTCATACTCCTAAGGGCTGGCACAATATCTTGGCTTCATTTAGGCCCTCAATACATTTTTGTCAAATTCAAGAAAACTTTGTAGAAGCCAATGTCTGTAGCCATCTCCCACATTTCTGCTGCTTCTCACTCTGCAGCCACCAGGCCTGTCCCTTTAACAGGTGAGTCCCGTATCCCAGCTCATCACATGGGCTGCTGGAGACATCTCTCCTGTCTGCATTGCCAAGTCACCTCTACCGTGAGGCCCCACCCTGACCACTCCCCAACTGGGAGCTCATCTTCACATGCGACATCCTGGATCTTTCTTCCATGGGAAGTCTTGAGCAGAGCAGACACTACAGATTACAGGGGAGGCATGGGTAGGGAAGGGGGGCCCACAGCCCTGCAGATAAGCAAGAAGGCTACTATTCCCATAAGTCTACTGGAAATGGAAGTTGTGGTGGGCTGGGGGACAGGGTTGGATCTTGCAGCTGGGGTATGCTCTGCTGTTGGAGATGTAGGCCTGACAGCGGATACAAAGCAATAGGTGAGAGATGAGGTCTATAGCATCGGAATCATTGGATTAGAGACCACTCAATCCAGTGTCTACTTCACAGAAAGGAATATTGAGGCCGACAGAGAGAAGCAGAAGCTCCTTCAACTAAATGGAATTGATGAATTCAATAAGAAAAGAGAAATAAATGAACAAACCAAGACAAGTCAGTATAAAGTCACGTTAAAATCTATGTAAGTATCATATCAAATGAGTTGATAGTCATAAAGTACTTAGGGAAGTTCCCAGCACAAAGGAATGGCTATTAAAATGTCACACAGTAAAGGAGAATCTCTTGAGTTCTCACTGTTTCCAGAAGTTTGCAAGGCTCTTCATTGCAGTCAGTCACTGACTCTTCCGGGTACTTGGAGAGCGATGCTCGGATGATTTATCCCCATTGTACAGATGAGGAAATGAAGGCCCAAGCCACAGACAGAGCTGGCGTGTGGCTCCAGTCTGGCTGACTCTGGGGCTGGGTTCTTTCACTGCCCTGGGTGTCAGTCAAGGGCAGAGCTGGCATGGTATACTCTGTGCTCTTTCCCAGTGCCAGGCCTGACACTGGTGCAAGTGGGAAAAGCTGCTGATTCATATCTGCTCTGCTGGGAAGTTGCCTTACTCACTGGCCGTTCATGCTGCAAGCAGCCTCTGGGGCTATTCTCCCCCACCCCCTGCCCCACCCCCACCCATGCCAGCTCCATGCTGGGCACTGCAGACAGACAGGTGGAGCCAGGTGTTGCCTGTGCATTAGGGAATCACTAGGGCGGGGCAGGCAGTGGGTGGGACACACACTGGGGAGCCTATAAGCTCAGGCTGCGATGCTTTTCCATGTCCTTGGTTATCTGTGTGTATAGGGGACACCTTGTCTGATAGTCACCAGTGATTGAGATCTCAGATATTTGCAGGTAGAGAAGAAGTAGCAATCTTTGGTACCCAGATTACCTGTTCAATTCTCTCACCTAAGACCTCTACGAAGAAGGTGAAGAAAGAGAACTGGGCTGGCTCTGAGTGTGTCTTACTCCTGAGCAGCAAGGAGGCAGATAAAGCCCCACAGAGGAGATCTTTGGTTGCTCGAGAACCTTCATCAACGATTCCAAATTCGTCTCTCCTGCCACTGCCTACCTTCTCCATATTGGCATTTCTCTGGGCCTGTCCTTCTCACTTGTAACTGATTTCCATGTACCCTGTTATTAGCACCCCAAGATTTATAGGATTCAAGGTGGGTCACTCAAGGTGAGTGTTCTATCCTCAGTTCTCGGCAGAGATGTCCAACCCCATGACATCCATCAATCTCATGGACCTATTCATTCATGCTTCCGTTGACACATTCACTCAACAAATATTCATTGAATTCCTACTGTGGGCTAGGCATTGTGCTGGATTCTTAAGGAAGCAACTGAAAATATCTCAGTCATAGCTTCCATTACCAGTGAACACACACTTGAGAGGGCTAGTCTAAATAAAGCAAGGAGGAAACACATTACATGTCTGAAAAGGTGCACAGAAGGAAAGAGTGTGGTAATATGAATGAAAGATGAGTCATATCAGCTCGAGGGAGTCAACTGTTAAATTTTCAGGGATTTTGTGAGCAAGTTGTTAAAAAACACAGCCATTAGGACAAGGTATACAGATTTATAATTAAATAAATTTATATCAAAATGAAGATTAAGTGAAAACATCACTGCTTAATTATTTCACCACTCTCTGTGCTCTTGAGGTTAATGACTCCTATTATATCTGTGTGGTGGAAATAACACATCACAATGTGTTACTCTATATTTTCTCCTGCTTCACCTTCTGTGACCTTCCATCTTTAGCTTGACCTTGACCACAGGGGAAGATATACACCATGAGAACAGGCAAACAAATCAGAGCTTTTATTTTTTCTCTGAGGATTCTTTGCCAACATTTACCAGCCAACTACTGTGATATGAAGGAACATACAGGGTCGTCTGACTTCAAATGGGTTAGCCAGGGAAGAACTCCTAAAGTAGGAATACTTTTGCCAGGGTGAGGACGTAAGAGGTTTGTTCAACAACTGCAGACATGGAGTTCCTTACAGAGGCATGAACAAGGACAAAGGATCTTTAGCTTGGCCATTTCTGGGAATGGCAAGGAAACCAATATGGCTGCTCATGAGAATATGGACTTTTGATGTGAAGAGCGGAGGGAGATGAGTTTAAAAGTATGGTGACCATTCTGGACATGTGCGTTAGTATAGCCAGAGGCTGTAGAGGGGGAGGCAGATTCTCCAGGTCTCCACCACAGGTTCCAGCCGCACTGCCGGAACCCTGCTGTTCTCCCACATCTGACTCGGTGCTCTCTACATCTGTCTTCAGTCGGCCCCATGGCTGCCTTGTGGGTCTATGGGGAGGGGGCTGGCAGGAAGTTAATTCTCTTGGGGGCACCCTCCAATCTCAAGGCCATGGGGGGGACTCAACCTAAGACTGGGGTCACCTGAGAGTGATGTGTGCAGTGAGAGCTGAGGTGGCAGATGAAGGGGGAGCGGGAGGGGAAATGTCTGCTGACTCGGTTTCTCCCATCCATGTATGGCTAGGGCTTCAGGCTACTTTTAGGATCTCTTTCTCTCTCTTGGTGTGTCTCTCTCTCTGTCTCTCTCTGTCTCTCTGCCTCTGTCTGTCTCTGTCTCTGTCTCTGTCTCTCTCTCTCTCCTTGGGTCCTGAAATTAGCCCTGAAAAATGGCAGCCTGGATTCAGGTCCAGGAGATACATTAAAAAAAAAAAAAGTGGGGCTGGGGATACGGCCTAGTGGCAAGAGTGCTTGCCTCCTATACATGAAGCCCTGGGTTCAATTCCCCAGCACCACATATACAGAAAATGGCCAGAAGGGGCGCTGTGGCTCAAGTGGCAGAGTGCTAGCCTTGAGCAAAAAGAAGCCAGGGACAGTGCTCAGGCCCTCAGTCCAAGCCCCAGGACTGGCAAAAAAAAAAAAAAAAAAAAGTCAACACCATGTTGTAGAAACAACTTCAGGTCTTTCTGGATCTGTTAAGACACTCCAAACTCACCCCTCTTTGGTGATTTGATGCTAATCACCCTCGGCTGCCCCCTTTATGGCTGGCCCCTGTTTCCTTCTGAGGGCATCCCTGTCCTGCCTGCCTACCACATTATGCCAAAAGCTCACCTGGAGAAGGATGGTTTGAAGAGCTCTCCTGAGCTCTGAGAGTCCTGTGTAGTTGGTTCCCAGCCATGACCAAACTTATATACACGAATGACGCAGGGCTACCTAGACCTACACACTATCTAGGTCTTTTGGGGCACTGCCATGGAAAGCCAATCCTATGTAGTTCATTTCAGTCAATGCAGAAACTCAGCATTGAATTTCCCTTACTTTCCCCAGTTCAGCATGACTAGTCAACACATCCCCTTCTCTTAGCAGGCTATTGCAGCAAGAGATTCTAAGACTGAGCTTCTGCAGAAGCAGATAGCTATAGGAGTTTGGTATGCTTACAGAATAGGCTCTGTACACCCCACCTGAATCCTTACCTACTTGCTCCCCACAAAGTTCCCCTCCCTATTTCTCCTGTACTTTGCACTCCTGGTACAGGATACCCTTGGGCACAGATTTGGTGAGGTGGTGGGCTCCATTCCTTTCAGGATATTCTTCCCTGGCTCAAAGCCTGGGAAATCTTCCCATTCTCTCCCTCCTTCTCCCCTGGGGGACCTGGCTCCTTTCCCCACCAGCAGCCCCTCCTGTTGTTCCCTTCTGAAGCTCTACAGAACATTCTGACTCATCCTCTGACTCAGGTGAAGTCTATTTCTGTTCTCACGTCTTGCTCCCCCATGGGCCGAGATCACAGCTGTCACCCCTGTACATGTGTGTGCCTATGTGTGGGCAAGTGTGTGTTCCTATGTGTACATGTCCACAATGGCATGCACATGCCTGTGCACACATGCGTATCCCTGTGTGAGGGCATAGGTGTATATGTAATTACCAATGTGTACCCCATGTGTCTATGTGTGGGGGCACATCTACTCCATGAACTGGGAAGGGCAGTGCTTCTGCCTATATGTCTATCCTCCAAATTCTTCAGGAGTAGGCAAGCATCCTGCAAGGCCCTTGGCCAAGTGAGCTGGAAGGGTTGCCCTAGGAGATCTAACTCTGATCACCCAGATATGACTGTATAGTAGAAGATGTTTTTGAGCAAATAAAGTCCAAGATGATGACCCTGTCCTCGAAATCCTAACTCCGGCATCTCCACCTTGCAATGCTGGAAGAAACAGAGGCTGAAGGCACTCTGTGTTTGAAATTTCAGGGGCAAAGAAAGCCAGCTTGGTTAAGAACCATGCTCAGAATTACTCAGGAAGAAATTGGCCACTAGACAACACATGTCATCACACTAGACAACCAATTATCAATGTACTAGACAACCAATGTCATTGAGAGCAGGGATTACAGGCTTCACTTTGAGTAAGTGCTTAGGAAATATTAGCTGAAGCAATGAGTAACTTGATGCACGTGTGTGTGTGTGTGTGTGTGTGTGTGTGTGTATTTGTGTGCCTGTGTGCCCAATGGTACAGGGGCTTAAATTCAAGGCCTAGGTGCTGTCTCTTAACTCTTTTGCTCAGGCTGGCACTTTGCTACTTGAGCCATAGCTCCACTTCTGGCTTTTTGCTGGCTAATTGTAGATAAGAGAGGCAACAAATTGTACAAGAAATGTACCTACTGCCTTACATATGAAACTGTAACCCCTCTGTACATCACTTTGACAATAAATAAGTAATTATTCAGAAAAAAAAGAGTCGCATGGAATTTTCTGCCTGGGCTGGTCTCAAACCAGGATCCTCAGATCTCAGTCTCCTGAGTAGCTAGTATTTCAGACATGAGCCACCAGTGCCTGGATAACTTGATATACTTTGGAACTACTTGATATATTTTGGAACTAGAAGTCTGTTAGAATCCCAGGCAGAGGGATAAGTGTATGTGTGTCCAAGTGTGGGGGCAAGGAGCAGCTTTGTGTTCTATAGGGCCCTGAATACTTACATCTGCCTCCTCCTTGGGGCCTGGTCTTCTGTTTCTCTTTTTCAGGCCACCTTCTCTCTGTCCATGCAGACCCCAACAAATCACTGAGCTGCTCTGGCAGCAGGCTGGCCATTTTGGTTAGGAGGAAGGCTTAAGTCCTGAGCATGGCCTTCAGGGTCCTCTTGCACCACCTCAGCCCTTCAGTGTGGTTCTCTGTCATCTCCGGTGGCCTCCAGCACCCGGGCTACTCCCGCAGCGCCCCACCCATCCTGGTCTTCTTGCCGTTCTCCACATCATTTCTCTGCAAGTCAAACATCCACCCTTCCAGGCTCAGCTCCAATATTTCTTCCCTGAGACACAATGTGGCGTTTTGCCAGTTTTAGAGTTTCTCTTAAATAATTGTTACCACAAGATAAATGATAGGTAGTAGTTGGTTCCCACAGCACGTCTTATCTTTTCTTCATGATGACACTAATAATTTAAAGCAGAAAAAAAAGATCTCACTTTTGTATCTGATATTTGCCATCGGTCAGACCCTACCCTAGGCTCTCTGCAGGTATTGTCATTTAAAAAATTCTCACAGAAATTTTTATGAAAGAGGTACTATTTGACCCCTGTTTTATAGATGAGGAAGCTGAGATTCAGAGATGGACATAGAACTTCTGAGTGGCCTGAAATTCAAATATAGCTTGCTTTAGATTATAGTAACAAAAGGATTAAAAAAAATTGTGGAGGAAGGGAGGTACTAGGTATTGGATGCAGGGCCTCAGACTTACTTGGGACGAGTGCTTTATTAGCTGAGCCATTTTCCCAGCACTGTTGCTTTAGTTTATTTCTAGATAGGGTCTTATGTATTTTTTCCTGGGGTGGTTTCAGAAATTGATTTTCCCATTTCTACCTCTAGAATAACTGGGACTACACACATACATTACCATACTCAGTCCAAGCCCAAATGATTAATCAGAGCTCTGTCCTCCTTCTTGCTATGACAGCCTATCTCCCATGTGTGGGTCCCCTTCATCTTTCCTGCAAGAATTGCATCCTAGAGCCTAGAGTCAGTCCTGCTGAGAAGGTACCCTAGTCTCTGTGTATCTGCCATTATGTAAATCAAGCACAGCACCATGTTGTGGAGACCACTCCAATAGCTCCTCTGTGGCTGCTTAAATACTCAATCCCCATCGTTGAGGGCTCAGGCACAAAGATAAGTTTAACTCTTCATCTCTGGTCTTAACATAACCACTGCTTCTTTTTTTTTGGCCAGTCCTGGGCCTTGGACTCAGGGCCTGAGCACTGTCCCTGGCTTCTTCCTGCTCAAGGCTAGCACTCTGCCACCTGAGCCACAGCACCCCTTCTGGCCGTTTTCCATATATGTGGTGCTGGGGAATCGAACCCAGAGCTTCGTGTGTAGGAGGCAAGCGCTTTTGCCACTAGGCCATATTCCCAGCCCTAACCACTGCTTCTTGATGAAGTTCATGAAGATGATCTACCCTTGGCTGGGGTAGATCTTGGATATATGTTTGCATAGTATTTCTATGTCTTCCAAGACTCCTATCAGAGTTTAAAAATGAACAGCTTTATCACTCCCATCTTCCCAGGAGACCCGCACCAGGAAGGCCAGAAAGTGCTAAAGTTCCAGCACTTTCCTCAGGCACCTCTAAGATGCACAGTGAAAACTCGAATGGCTGGACGAAACCCTACACATCTCTTCACTTCACTGCTCTTCACATCTGAAGGGAGGTAGACAGCATGAGGTTTTCTGTCTCTAAGTCCTGTCTTTCCCGAGAAACTCAGTGAGGAAGACCCTGGCGTGAGTTAAAAATGAGACAATGAGAGATTGGTGATCACAAGACAAGTAATGTCTGGCCTTAAGACAAAGTTACTTTCTTCAGCCTCAGCCCATGAAACCTACGCCCCAACTATGTCCCTATTGGACACATGGCCTGAGGTTGATAACAGCTGAAGGAGACAGGTCTCTTGTCCTGGGATGAGCAGGCGGGCCTGTGGCCTGCACAGTGAGTCAGACAACCTCCCCACCCTGACCCCACCCTGGGGAGTGAGGGAAGTGATCTGATCAGTCATTTCCACAGCTGCTGACAGCATCTTGGAGTTTGATCTCCAATCTCAGCCTTGGGACTCCCCCATTCCCTTTCTCCGGTTGGCCTCCGTGGGTGTGGCTTGAGAATTTCAGTTATTATCTGGTTCAGGGAACTCGGTGGTAGGTGAGCCCCATAGGTGAGCCCCACCCTGCCCACCCTATAAGTATCTCAGGGATTGGCTAGTGGGTGGGTGCAGGCAGCCCGGGGATCGTGCCTCATAGGCATGCCTGGTTACAGGGCAAGCACCCTACTCCCTATTCTGATTTGCTTGGGCCCGTCTAGTTATTATTTTTTATGTCCAAGTTCTACTTCCTAGGAACTCTCTCAAATAGTTCCCAGTGAGCTGGGATGGTTGGTCTGCCATCTAGATCCTTTATACTTGAGGAATGAGTTTCAGGATAAGATGTCACATCTCTGGATTCATTTCCACACAAGGCTGCCCACTGGCTTCTATAAAGTCTCCCGCTGGGCTGGGCTGTAGATAAACTGCCACCAGATCAGTACTGTGAACTGTCTAGCCCTCAGAGGACTGTCCTTTTAGACTCAATGTTAAAGATCATGGATGTTTTATTCATTCCTTATGGGTGGGGGACCCAGGGTCCCATCTACTTGGCCATGATGGTGCCCAAGTTGGGTTGGCCTGAATTCACTGATATCTGTTCAGAGCCAGAGAAGCTGTGCCAAAGGATACAATGGAAATGCCATGAAAAAAAAAAGAACCCATCAGGTGAAATTACTTTTAATCCTAAACCTATTTAATGAGATTATCCAAAAGATTAGTATTTCAACCTCCAATAAACATGTAAATTATTAATGAAAACCTTCATAATTTTCTGTCTCCCTCCTCAGTGGAACATCTGGTGTGCTTTTCATACTGTCAGTCCACTTTAACTCGGACCAGCCACATTCAATTGCTCCCTATTGGACAATGAGGCTAATGGCTCCATATTAGACAATAGGGGAAAGGAATCTGAGTCAAGGGAGGACTTGCAAAGTCTGGGCAGGTGCATTTCAAGAGGATGCTTGGAATTTTTGTAGGTGAAGAGGATGTTGTGGACTCCGATGTCACAAGCAGCCCTACTGTGATAACAAAGCTGTCTGGAAAGAATGAGTCACTTGGGGGAAAGGTGGTTTTGTCATGCTTTCTATAGGACTGTCAGATCACTAAGAGGATTTCTCTCTTACTCTTAGAGATGCCTTTGTCAACCCTAATTCCAATGGACCACCCCCAAATAGGCCATGAAGAGCCCACTGTCTATCCCCTTACTCTTTTCATTTAGAGGGGGTATGGATTGCATTCTGTAGAGCCATGGTATGTCTTAAGATTTTTTTTTGTAAATGGGCATCCACATGTACAAATATGTCTATAAATTATCACATTTTTGTCAACGAGTGAGTTCAAGTCAACTCCTTTGGCTATCCAGGAATCATATTTGGTGTAAGGTATGGATAGTTTTGAAGTGGTTTAGTAATGATGTGTAAGCAGCGGGAGTTCCAAAGGCGAGAGGGACTGGGGACTCCCAAATTCTTGAACTAACCATGTAATGGGTTTACATGTACGTAAACCCACTGGAGAACTCACTGGGAATCACATAAGATGGGAGAGAGTATGAAAATGGAGGAGCAGAAGAGTAGTTCATTATAAAGATACATATCTCATTTGTCTTTTATGAAAAAGCCAGTGGGTGGCATTCATATATATGTATACACACATATGTGTGTATACATATATATGGCATTCATATATATATATATATATGTTATAAGTGGCAGAGAAAAATGACCTCTTAAAGATGTCTAGATTACATGCCCTAATACTGTGAACATGGAGCCATAGGAGACAAAAGTTCTCTGCAGGTGTGGTTAAGGTTACAGACCTAGAGATGGGGAGATGAGCTTGAATTATCCAGGCCGGCCCCAAAGAAGAGAGTCTTGGAGAGTCTTTCTTAGTGAAACAAAGACAAATACAGTCACTCCTGAGATCTGGAAAAGCAAGAACGCCTAGAGTACAATGCTGCCCTGAAGATGCTTTGGTGAGATTCCTGAGAGATGTGATGCATTTTTAATCTGAGAACTATTAAGATCTCTCTCTCTCTCTCCCTACTATCAGTCAGTCAGTCTGTCTATCTGTCTGTATGTCTCTCTCTCACACACATTTAAGCCCCTAAGTGCAATATTATTTGTTATTTCCTCACTAGGAAATTAACACAACTCATCTGAGTCCACACAAGAGCCAGGATGTATAAGCTTTCTCTAGGCCATGCACTTGTTCTGACCTTTGTGGGTATGACCTTATATGATATTCACAACCCCAGGAAGTGGTCACTGTCAACAGCCCATATCGAAGCCCAAGCCTCAGAGAGGGGAAGGGAATTGCCCCATGCACAAGTGCTGGTGTGTGTGTGTGACAGGCAGGTGAGAAGTTTGAATCCATTCTGTGTGCCAATTGTACTACATGGACAGTCATATCAGGAGTTTAAAAAAACAACAACAACAAAACAAAATGCACAACTCTTTACTTTCCTGTCCCTGATCCAGAAATGATTAGGTGAAAGTCTACCTTTTCAGAACTCATGAAGAAGAGACGCCTCCCAGAACTGGAATGTGACAGCACGCAGCACCTCTGCTCCCGTAACCAATTACAGAACTAATTGCAAAGTGTTTCTAATCTGTTCATTAAGGTAGATATAATTAAAGCAACATTTTGTTAAACTAGTTTAGTATGTGCTTTAAAGTAATAATTACTACTTTTATTTCTTTGAGACTTTCTAATTTGTCTTGGCTTGAATCTCAGCCTATCTCATGCTCTCTCTTGCTTTCTATTTGGCATCAGAAAGTCTGTGGACCTTAAACCTGAACTGAAATCAGTTTTAGATCCCAGACTCCAAGTCTAGGAGTTCTGTGTATGAGATTGGTTCATTTGCTCTTTTTTTTTTGGCCAGTCCTGGGCCTTGGACTAAGGGCCTGAGCACTGTCCCTGGCTTCTTTTTGCTCAAGGCTAGCACTCTGCCACTTAAGCCACAGCGCCACTTCTGGCCGTTTTCTGTATATGTGGTGCTGGGGAATCGAACCCAGGGCCTCATGTATACAAGACAAGCTCTCTTGCCACTAGGCCATATCCCCAGCCCCCTCATTTGCTCTTATATGCTAAATAAAGAGACACAGTGAAGGGCAAAGAAATGACATTTATTACATGTCATGAGAAGCTACCTAAGACAGCACTTCAGCCCATCTGCAGACATCTTCAGGGTGCAGACACGAGCTATAGGTTTAAATGGTTAGAGAACTGGAGCAGCAGGAGGGAGAGGTATAATAGCATCCTTAAACAGTTCCAGTTGCAGGTATGTTCCGGTGGTCCCCATCGCTGGCTGTGCATTGTAAGGGTTCTTGAGAAGTTGTCAGCATTTTATCATTTGAGGGGAGCAGCCTGGTCAGGATGACCAAATCATGGATGCCTGAGAGGTGTCTGTTTCTGCCTCCCACCCCCCCCCCCCATGGATTCCAAGATGGTTGTAAAGTGACTGCAAGAGAGCATAGCACAGAGCAAAAAGGGCCTAGCTTCAACATGGAGGCTGGGATGGTTATCCTCGATCTTACTTTTAGTTAATTCGTGGGTCCAAGTGCTGAGTCAGCGTTTAAGCATGGTTACCTGATTTTCTAGACATCCTTCAGTTATCTGGTTAGAGACAGGGAGAGTCCCCAGACCTGTTGACCTTCTGATAGTTGTTTATTTTCTTCCTTCTATCTGCCCCACCATACTAAATCAATGCATCCTTGATGACCCTTATTTTCCACTGTGAAGTTGGGACAACAGGTAAGTGGTGTCTAGTTCAATGCTCTCTTTGCCTTTAAGCTACTTTTCCTTGCTTTTTGTTTGCATCCATCTAGAAGAGGGAGTAGAGGGTTCCCGGGATGATTATACGCTGAGGTGCACTGCACTTCCAGGGGGAAGCAGCTACCTCTCAGGGTGCTTGTGCCTCCACTGAGATGGTACCTTAGGGCCAGCACCCTGTAGGAGGTCTCTCTTGCCCTGAAGCTCAAAGCCTAAAGTTCCATTCCTACTGCTCCTGCTCTCTTATAGGCCTTGCCATGCTTTCTTCCAATTTCCCTTCTCTCTCCTCCTTCCAGAGGACATTATAAGACTCTTAGGTAGGAGGTTTCTTCCTTCCAGGCTCAGGACCTTTGCCAAGACAACAACACACAGTGATCAGATTGGGGCCAGGGTACAGTCCTAAAAGTGTCCTAATCACTGAACCACAGCCCTCTGGAGCAATTCCAGGGGGGAGTGGGGTGGTACTTTGACCTTAGAAGCAGGGCTTTTGGAATCAGAGCTAGCCAGTGTGTTCTTTCTTGTTCCTGTTCCCAGCCTGCCTCAGCTCCTCCCTCGCTCCACCCCATTCAAACCCATGCCCTAGATCGTCATTTGGCCTGAACCCTGTCCCTTCCCAGTATCCAGGATCGGCTCCACCTACTGTGTCGACCAATGAGAGAGCAGAAGAGGCCAGTGTGAGGGAGGGGATGGGGGGAAAAGTCTTCCCCCAAAGGTAGAACTGCAGCAATCCACAGGCAACAGCTTCTTGACTTTCATGAGGAGTTTGTGTCTGTCTTCTCCGGCAATGGTGGTTATCTGGTGGGTGTTCAAGTTTTCATACCAGCGGGACTTCCAGCCTGTGACCTTGTTGCCTGCTCCCCTCCTTCTAGTGCTGTGTGTACATTACCTCTTCCCTTTGCTCCCATTTGCTTACCAGTGGACACAGAGAGTGGTGGGGAGACCTTTGGAGTTCATGGGTCTTGGTTCAATACCTGGCTGTTTGACCTTAGACATGTGGCTGCTTCTTTGGGCCTCTGTTCCTCAGAGAGAAGATGGGCTTTCAAAGCCCTTCCTCTCAGGTTGTGATGAGCATGAAATAAGGTGAGGCACTCACTGGCACACATTTCCTGAGCACTTAAATTGTGACAGGCACTGAGATGGGTTTACAGTGGTGATTGGGACTGAGTGTAGTTGGAAGGAACGAACTTGGGATCTACAGTGGAGACAGAAAGCTCTCACCAACCACAGAGAGATATACCAATAAGAAACAATCATACATTCCTCACATGTTGAGTGATGCTAGAAAAGCAAACAGGCAGGTGAATTTCAGTGAATTTGAAAACCTCCTCTCTAGGGAGGGTGGAGAACTGTTTTAAAAGGCAGGCTAGAAGGGGAGCCTTCTAGACCCAAGTTAGTGATGATCAGTCCCTTACTCCAAACAATACCAGGTACCTTCCAGATGCCCTGGAAGAAAAAAAAATGACCAACTCCTTGCAAGACTCACAATTCAACAAATCTTGATGTGTGATCTGAACTGGGGCACAGACTCCATTTTCCGGCAGCTCAGGAGGGTCAGCCCAGGTTTGGGGTGGCAGGGGTGGGGGAGAGGAGGACAAAAAACACATACCAGGTTCTCCCTCTCCTAGCATTTAAAAAGCAGTAATACATAGATGCGAGTCTGGGAGGTATGATTGATTTGTTTTATGAATCACAGAAGAGGCTGTAACTCATGGGAGATTAGGGCTGGAGTAAGTTATATGGCACTTGCATTACACGTGAAGATTAATGAATTATTACCTAAGTCCCTACCGTTAACCCAGCTCACCCACAGGTAGCGTAAACAGCAGGACCGTACTGGCTGACTTTTCATATGTGAACAAATGTTCCTGGCTTGTGGGTGGCCCTGATTCTCACCAAATGAGTACTTGTGAGGCTGGTGATGAGGGCTCAAGAACTGAGCACAGCTTCTCCTTTAATGAGAAGGAGCAAAGGTTTCTGAAGATACACAGTGACTTTACACATTTTTTTTTTGGTCTCAAATCAATGCACTCTTGGAGAGGGTCTGAAGAATGATGCTAATTTTTATCAGTACCACCAGCTAGAATGTTACTGTCCATGCTAGGTACTGTCCTGAAAGCTGTTTGGGTTCTCTCTGAAATCTCACAGTAACTGCACAAGGAAAGTTGAACCCATTGAATCCATGGTACAGATAAGAAACATAGCCAGAGGCTGCATGGGCCTCTGAAAGGAGTAGAGCTGGATCATGTTGACTGAGGTTGAGACCTTGGGTGTGTTGTGTGTCTCCTTCTTATTGTATTTACTATGTTGGAGCTATAGGTGCCTCATGTGTAAATTAGGTAATGTCGATCCATTGCAGGGATGCTCTGATAACGATACAACTGTGGTACCTGGTACATTTAGCCAGGATACTGCTGGGGATAAGAGGGATAGCCATCAGGTAGGCCTGAAGCAGACCTGGATGTCTGAAACAGCCTCCGGGACTATTCCTGGGAGTTCAATGTGTTGGTCAGGGGAGATAGGTTGATTCAGGCTTGGGAAGGTTAGACTCTATGCTTAAACATGACCCACAGTCTCAGACTAAGAGCACTGAGCCATGCATATTATGAGGTGTAGTCAGGAGAATTCAGGAGTTGGGTGACATCTGACCAGGTTCATAGCTATTCATAGCTATTCATAGCTATTCAGGCCGAGTCTGGATGAATGTATTTGTGTTGCTGGTGGCCACAGCATCTGATGAGACCACTGAATTTCTTGACCATTCTTTGGCTCAGCCTGTCTGTCCATCTCTACTTCTCAGCTTCTACTTTTGCTCTTTTGACCACTACTCTGTGTGCCTCTTTGGATTAGGTGCTGGGATCACACACGGTCCAACTGCTGGCTTATGTCAAGCTGACCTAATCATGTGGAACTCTGAACCTTATATCCACTTGCCCTCTGGCCTTTGTACCCACAGAGAGGACCTTTATGACTGCTCCTATTTACCTGAACTGCACATGTAGTGTAGAAATCTGTCTTCTACTGCAGCCACAGCAAGTTAAGGGTCATGAGGTATGAATCCTTAAAGTAAGAATCAGGAGCCCCCTCTCTCAAAGCTTGCTGAAACAACTTTAAGAACCCCTTAAGACTTTTCTCTTTTCACAGAGGGGGGCATCATACTTTTAAATTTTCTCTCATGGATACCACCCATCCCAACCACCTTCTTCATACCTGTCCCATGAGATAATCCTCCCCCCAATTCTATCTGTATCTCTCCTCACCTCCTGAGTGCCCTTCTCTCCCTTTTTGGCTTTATTTCTACAGGATACTCAAAGCTTTCTGCTTTATAATATCCTTATTTGCTCTATCTGTGTCTCTGCCTGCACAGATATTCACATGTGGGCAGGGAATTTTACTTCCCGTGTTTCCTGCTCTGTCTTCAGTCCTAGGCAGAATCTGAAATACATGAGGTACCCAATAGACACCAATGGAATCGATGAGATGACTGGAACCTCAGGAGCTCTCAGAGATCAGGTCTCCTACCTTCTAGATACGCTTTGTTCTCACTTTGCTCGTGGACTCTGCTCCCTGGGCAATGTACCAGGGGCCCATTTGCTTCTGACCTGGCTGCTCCACTTTGCTCCTTAGACTCAGTCTTGGCTGCCAGCCAAGGCTTTCCAGGAAATCCCAACCCAGCTGTTACTAGTCTTGACTTTGTTACTCCTTGCTTATCTCTGGGAGTTCACAGGGGGAGAGCGGCTTTCATTCCTTTGTGGGCCCCCCTGGTCATGTTGAACGCCCAGTCCTATCAGATCTGCAGTCAACCCCGTGGTCACTCAGCAGGGTTTCAGTTGGGCAGTCAATCAACAAGCACCTATTACAAAACAGATGATCCAGGCTTCTGGTTGAAATTGGTCCTCTGGGGAGGTGATGGAGTGTGAGAAATGGCATGGGAGCCTGCTGCAATCTCAGCTCTCACACTTAGAAGCTGTGTGACCCCTGTCCCTTTAGAAGCTCTTAGACCCCTGTTGCTGTAGCTCATGGTTAGGGAGTACTAGAGTTGACTGTTCAGGGAGGGAGTGTACCTTGGGGTTATTCCAAGATACAGCCAATACTCTTTACAGAACTGCCCTTTGGTTTGGAGCCATGGAACTTGGCTTGGTAGAGGGCCCTCAATGACCACTTTCCCTGCATCATTCTGCTACTCAGTATTCCACTTCTCCCTGGCAATACTTTCAATAATTTTCATTTTGAACAACCCCAGGATTTATGAACATTGTACAAAAATCCCAGCCAATACTTATTTTTTTAAAAAAAAATCAAGGTCAGGAAAAGGCAAAGAAAGGGTAAAGAATGGGTTAGCTTAAAAGAGTAAAAGAGACAAGATATGTAATACATGGTTCTGGATCTGATCTTGAACAAGGAAGAAGAAACAGTTTATAAAAGACTTTACTAGAATAATTGAGAAAATGCAGGTGTCACAGTATTGTAACAGTGCTAAATTTCAGGATTTTGATCATGATACCATGGTTATGCAAAAGAATGGCCTCATTTCTTGAGCATAAATGCTGAAATATTTAGTGGCAAGGACTCACAATGTCTTCAAATTGTTTTCAAATTAGTCCTTTAAAACAATAATGAGAGGGCTGGGGATATAGCCTAGTGGCAAGAGTGCCTGCCTCGGATACACGAGGCCCTAGGTTCGATTCCCCAGCACCACATATACAGAAAACGGCCAGAAGCGGCGCTGTGGCTCAAGTGGCGGAGTGCTAGCCTTGAGCGGGAAGAAGCCAGGGACAGTGCTCAGGCCCTGAGTCCAAGGCCCAGGACTGGCCAAAAAAAAAAAAAAGAAAAAAAAAAAAAACAATAATGAGATAGCTTGGTGAAGTGGTTTGCATCTGTAATTCTAGCAACCAGGGAGGCTGAGACTGGATGGATCAGTTTGAGACCAGTTTAGGGGAAAATTAGTGAGACTCTCATCTCAACCAGTAAAAAGCTGGGTGATGATAGCTTGGGCCTATGATTCCAGCTATGCCAGAAGCATAAATAGGAAGATCAAGGTTCAGGCTGGCCTGAACATAGACATGAGAGCCTATTTGAAGCCTAAAGAGAGAAAAAAGGATGGCTGGTGTGACTCAAGCAATAGAGTGCCTGCCTAGGAAGCACAAAGCCCTGAGTTCAAATTCGAGTTCCATCAAAACACAGCAAACAACTGAGAGATAGAAAGGGTGGAAAGGGAAGCAGAATAAAAAAGTGCTAAGCAAGGAGAGAGAAATTTCAAGTTATACCAGAATGAAGGGGATTTCGATCTCAGGGTCTGCTTCCGGAACATCTAACCTAAGAAACTCCCCATGCCTCGATTGCTACATAGAGACCAAGTCTTTATCCACTAGCCTGTTACAAGGATGAAAGCAGCCAATATCTAAGTCAGCTAGGCACAGAGGAGACTCCCCTTTCCCATCCGTTAGGCATGAACTGTGGAACCCTGGGCCCCCCGATGCCTGCAAAGGGTTCAGGGCACATGGAAATCAGGGCGTGCATGGAGAAGGTCCTGCAGCTCGCTGCTACCTCTCTCCATTCCAAGCTCCCTCAGCACTCTTTCTCTCTTCAGACTCCTTCCAGGTCTGTGGCTGTGGTCAGTGATTTTTGTTGATTAAAAGAAAATCTGCAGGTGGGAGAAGCGTTTTCCTGGGGAGATCAAAGAGTCAGCATCGCATAAAAGGAAACCTTATAAAATGATAGCTATTAAGAACCAAACAGCCCTCGGGGCTGGGGATATGGCCTAGTGGCAAGAGTGCTTGCCTCGGATACACGAGGCCCTAGGTTCGATTCCCCAGCACCACATATACAGAAAATGGCCAGAAGTGGCGCTGTGGCTCAAGTGGCAGAGTGCTAGCCTTGAGCAAGAAGAAGCCAGGGACAGTGCTCAGGCCCTGAGTCCAAGCCCCAGAACTGGCAAAAAAAAAAAAAAAAAAAAAAAAAGAACCAAACAAAACACAATCTAGCCTAGAAGCACGATCCATATGTCAGAGACAATGGGTCTGAGTGTCTTTGGTCTGTGCTATACAGATGCCAAAGGAGGCAGGATTGTTGCCTCCTCCAGGAAGACCAGTTGCACAAAAGGGAGATTTCTTTATATAGACCTTGGTACAAGGATGAGGCAGAATTTCCCAAGTCCAGACTTCACAAGAATCTCTAGGAACCTATCTGATGTGGTCTCTCTTATTCCTATTTTCTTATAATGGCTTAATTAAGGTATAATGAATAGTAAAAATATGCAGATTGCGGGGGGTGGGGCATGTGTGCGTGCATGGGCCTTAGTACTGGGACTTGAACTCAAGGCTTCATACTCTCCCTTGGATTTTTATGTCCAAGGCTGGCATTCTACCATTTCAACCACCAGCTTTTTTGCTGGTTAATTGGAGGTAAGGATCTCTTTTATTTTTGCCTGCTTGGGCTGGCTTCAAACTGTGATCCTCAGATCTCAGCCTCTCAAGTAGATAGGGTTATAGGAGTCAGCTACAGGCACCAGGCCCAAATACACAGATGAGTTTGGACCTAAAACTACTGCTAGGATATTACTGCAATCAAGGTTTGCACATATCCATTATCCCCAAAAGTTTCCTGTGTCTTACCCTACATGTTTTTGTGGTCAAAACATTTAAAATAGCCAGATAGGTTCTGGAGGCCCATGGCTGTAACCTCGGCTACTTAGCAGGCAGAGATCATAAGGATAATAATAGTTTGAGGCTAGCCTGGACAAAAAGTTTTTCAGACCCCATTGTAACAGAGGACAGGTAGGCATGGTGGCACAGCTGTCATTCCAGCTACAGTGGGGAGCATAACTAGAAGCAGCATAGTCCACCTTGGCCCAGGCAAAAACATGAGGCCCTATTTAAAAAATAACTAGAGCAAAAAAGGGCTGGAACCATGACTCAAGTGGCAGAGTTGCTACTGAACGCACCTCAGAACTGCCCAGAAACACCACCAATAGCAAATACTTCCAGTGAGATCTTCCTTCTAAGGAAAATTCTAAATGTGGATACCATATCAGTAATGCTCACTGTAGTTCCAGAGATTCTTCAATGGTTTCACGTAACTGAAAGTTTACATGCATTGAGCAGCAGCTCTGTTTTCCCCTCTCTCCACTCTTTCAGGCACTATTCTCTGTTCCTTTAAATGCAGCTATTTTAAATACTTTACAGAGGTGGAATCATGGAATATCTGTCCTATGGTTGGCTTGTTTCATTTAGCTTAGTATCCTTCAGGTTTATTTATCCAAGATGTCAAATGGCAGGCTTCCTCCTTCTCCTCCTCCTTCTCCTTCTCCTCCCCACCCCTTCTCTCTCTCCCTCTCCCTCTCCTTCCCCTTCTCTTCTTCCTGCTCCTCCTCCTCTTCCTTCTCCTCCTCCTCTTCCTTCTTTTTCATAAAAAAAGACTGGATCCTATTTTATTGAACTGATGGCTCTCTGGGGTAGCTGTAAGGACTCTGATTTGCATGTGGTCTCCAGCAACCTTCTAAGACCAAAAGACTAACAGTGGCTCCCAAGCTTCACTACTAAGAGCTGGAGTGAGATTTCTGAAGATGAGAAAGGAGCCCAGTGATCTCCTTTGGAGCCCAGCTTCCAGATGCCAGTGCTGACATGCATAGGAGGGGACAGTGTTTGGTGTCTCTTGATGGCCAACCCATCTGGCCTAATGATCTGTGACAGTGTCCTGAGGGTCCCAGGTAGGACCCTGCTGTTAGACCTCGCCTGCGGTCACCTGTTATGTGAAGGGTAGCAGATGCCTTGTTTCTTTGGTAGGAAGGAAATCTCCCTCAACCTGTAGAAAACATCAAGAGTCAGTGAGAGAGCTCAAGCTGACCTCCTCTGGAAGGAGGCAGAAGTTTGACGGCAAAATGGTAGGCAAAATAGAAGCTAGCATGGTTATCCCCATGAAGTTTCTAGGGTTAAGCTCAGAGTGTTTCAGTTGTCCATCATAGGTTGGGGTTTAGGAAGGCCCAAAAGGTGAATCTCTCTCTTCTCAGCCATATGATGATACAATCAGAAGATCGCTTCCTGTGAACCAGGACTAGATCACAGATCTTCCAGTGCCTTGATCTTAGGCTAATTCTGGGGCCACACACTACAACTGTGAGGAGAAATGTTCTTGCTTAAGTCACCCAGACTAGGGCAATTAGTTATAGCAGCCCAATATGACTAAGCTAGCTAGTCATCATAGGAAGATTTACATGGTGGTCACCCTGACCTTGAGAAGGAAAAGGAGAAATCTAAGCTGTTGAACTCCCAGTTATTCTGTTTGGTAATCTTCGAGTCAGTGGTCCATTGTCTTCCTGTTACAATTGTGACTGGTCTCCTCTGACTTTACAATGATTCCTAGTCTTTCTCCCATTGGCTTCAGTGCCCTCCTCTTGGGTACTGTACTCCAGGGCCTCTAAATGGGGTGTTTCCCAGCAGTGGGGACTCTGTCAGTCATCTGTGTCATTCTGACCTCTAGGACAGGGCTTGGCATGTCACTGACACCCAGTGAATATCTGATGAGTAGAAAGGAGGCACACACAGACAGGACCAGGCTGCATTCTCCATATAGATTATCAGCTGTGAGATCTATTCTCATTTCACTGAAGTGCAGGCACAACTAAATGTCCTCCAGGCTGTGAAATAATCTAACATTATCTAGTACTTCTTTTTTTTTGTCCTTTTGTATGTGGAATCTGGGACTTGAACTTAGGGACTTGCACTCTTACTTGGTTTTGCTGGTGCTCTACCACTTGAACCACACCTCCCCTTCTGATTTGTTTTTGGTTAATTGGAGATAAGAGCCTTGTGGGCTTTTCTACCCAGGCTGGCTTAGAGTGGCTATCCTCAGATCTTAGCCTTTTGAGTAGCTAGGATTGCAGGTGTGAGCCACCATGTCTGTAAAATGGGAATTACCACATCTACCACATAGCAGCATTTAGAGTCATAGAAACTAGAAGCTTAGGCCAGGCAGGGTGATTGATGATCTATTTAAAAATGTCTCTGCAATGCCTGTATTCTGACAGGACTCAGTCCAATGGTGGGAGCCTTAATTATAGATCACCTCTCCTGCACATGCACAGTGTGAGACCCTCAGCTCCAATAGCCCTTGGCCTGCCCAGATCCTGGCCAGGCTCAAGGGCCCTGTCAGCAGCTGAGGATGAATGAAGTGACTCTCCGATGCAGCGTCCTGCACACACAGGCGAATTCAGCTTCCATGAGATGTGTGTTAGTCACAGGAAATAGAAAATGATAGCTTTTGGGAGGCAGCAGTCTTTGGACATTTGGTGAAAACATGTGCTTTGCTTGTAAGAATCCAAACTGGTCACTCTCCTAAACCACATGAAAAGGGAGAACACTTTGTGACTAAGTTCAAGGTGGAGATTTCAAAAGGTAAAGGGGAGGAAGGTTAAGGCCAAGAAGGGAGGTGGCACTTGGCCTAAGGACTCTGTGGCCTGCCCCAGTATGAAGGAAGATTGTAGTAAGTATCATACAAATGCATCATTGTGCCAGGGAGTGGGTGGGCCTAGTTGGATACTTTATGGGAGGGACTAGTTGCAGGTGGGGCTTGTTAGCTGGAGCCAGGCAGAGGCAGGGCTTGATGGGCAGGGCTGGTCAGAGGTGCGGCTTGGTAAGGGGCTTGGTGGGCAGCACTGGTTAGAGGTGGCTCCTTGGCCAGATATTGACCTGGAGAGGAGGAATACATGGTACCACATGATTTAGCAGTTAACTTGGCCTTGGCCTCTCTGTGCCTCTGTTTCTTCACTTGATAACATCATTATAGGGGAGGTGGGGGGAAATAAACCTGATGGCTATAGAGTCCTTTGATTCCACAAATTACCAAATCTAATTATTTTAGCATGATTTGAGATCCTTGGATGAAAGTAGGGGAAGCTTCAGCTGAGTTATTCCCTGGTTGCCAGGGACCTTTGTTCAGGTAATAGACGTAATTACTACTTAATTTGAGATAATGGTAAGAGGCATAGAGAACCTCCCATCCTTGCTTCCCACCTACTGTTCAGGTGGTTTCAAGGTGGAAATGTGTGTCCACCTGTTCTGAACCCCACGTCCCATTATTGTCCCCAGGGCATTCACAGTGGGCGAGGGCCTCCCTGGCCTTGAAGGTTGATGAGACTGGTCTCTAGTTCTTGTGTATCAATCACCAGCTCTAATTAGACTGTAAATGTCCTTCCTCCCCTCCCCTCCTTCTCTAAGCTTGTTGCAGGTCACATGGTCGATATGTAAATCTCAGCTCTTGGAACAGTTTAATGGCTGCGGTGACCATAGGTAGTAACTCAGACTTCCCATAAATGGAAAATAAAAACAACAACCCATTATGGATGATGGTGGGTCGGCAACCTGCATGCAGTACATCGTAAACTTGAGCGATGGCTCCTGTGTTGGCTGAGGACAGGACCAGGGAGGGGCGCAAAGGTGGAGGGAGAGGAGATTTGTGATCTGAATTTTCCATGTTGTCTCTCTGCTCTCTGTCCTGGCCCAGCTCAACCACAGGTGCCACAAAACTTCAACCTGCCCTGACTGAAGAAGAGCAAGCAAGATGTGGCCTCTCCCTAGGCTTCGTGTCTACCCATTGGCCCGGGTTCACACTGCTGTTCTTACTGTGACACTTAGTGTGTGTGCTGGCGATTGGGGGCACATGGTGGAAGCACTTGCTCGCTTCAGCATCTACAGCTGGCCTGAACGTGTAGTAGGGGTACAATAGGGAATTTTTAGAAGACGCTGGATGACGGCTCTACTTCTTACTAGCTGTGTGAAGTGGGAAATAGTTTAACTTTTCTGAACCTCAGCATTCTGAGCTGTAGAATGGAAATCAAGGGCTTGCTTATCTGGATTGCTGCAAAGTTTAAAACATCTCATTTCTTTTTTTCTTTTTCTGTCAATTGTGGGGCTTGAACTCAGGGTCTGGGTGCTGTCCCTAAGCTCTTTTTGCTCAAGGCTAATGCTCTACCACTTGAGCCACAGCTCCACTTCTGGTTTTCTGGTGGTTAATTGGAGAATAGAGTCACATGGACTTTCCTGCTTGGGCTGGCATTGAACCTTGATCCTCAGATCTCAGCCTCCTGAGTAGCTAGGATTACAGGCATGAGCCACCAGCACCTGGCTTAGATTTCATTCCTAAGCATGCCTGGCCTTGGATGACATACGTGCCTCTGTAGAAGGGTGGATGAGGACATTAAAGCTGAGAGAGAATAAAAGGGGTTGATAACATTTTTTAAGAGGTGGGAAATGTAAAAGAAGGACCTTGGGGACCCTGATCCTTCACATTTAGTTTTCTTTCTAGTTCTAAGCCATGTCACAGGCACAGAGGAGGATCTTCTGGTTTCTCTCTCCTCCCCAGGGGCACCTGGGGTGCTCAGAGCTGATGTGTATTTCACCATGGGTTTATTGAACATCTGGACCTGGGGCTACAAGTGGCTACATTCATGGCCCCTGTCTCGAGGAGCTCCGACTCTGGGGGAGAACACTGAGGCAGGGGGAGCTGACATGGAACAGGGGTCTCACCCTGATGAATCCTGTACAGAGTGCTGCTGGGCAGGAGTCATGGTAGGGAAGTTCCTCCTCTTCCAGGGTTGTTCCAGAAAGCCTCAGAGAAGACAGGACGCAAACCGTGTCGTGAACAATGGGAAGAAATACTCCTGGTAGAGAAAGGAGGTGAAGCAAAGCATCACAGAAAGAATAGGGCAAGATGGAGGTGTGGTATGCACAGTGCTCATGGACTGACAAGTGGTTTGGACAGGAGTAGGGTTAGTGGAAGAGTGAGTCTGGGCTGCACCAAAGAGAAAGGGCTTATTGGTTAATTTCAAAAATGTAAATTTTCCTAAGGGCAATAAGGAGCTAGAAATGACTGTAAGCAAAAGAATGATCTATCTCTGTTTGCATATTAAGTTAACTGAGTGTATACAACCTGTCAGACTGCAAGCCTTACCACTGTGCTTAGGTACTCCTGCAGGGAGAGGCCAAGCAACTTCCAGAAATGACAGGAGCCACTGGCAACCACAAGAGCCATGGAAGGACATTAATCTGGGGTTTTTAGAGAGCACAGGCCTTTCTTTTGGACTCTCTTGGCGTCCAGAATTGTGAAAATAAATTTTGGTTTATTTAAGCTACCTTATTTGAGAAAATTTGCTATGATAACCCTGGGAAACCAATATACCTTCCAAAAGAACCAATACAGAAGTGATTTTGTTTTGATTTTTTTTTTTTTGTGGGGCATGGGACTTCTGGCCTGGGTAGTGTCCCTGAGCTCTTTCTGCACAAGGCTAGCGATCTATCACCATGAGCCACAGCTCCACTTCCAGTTTTCTGGTGGTTAATTGGAGATAAGTGTCTCGTGGACTTTCCTGCCCAGGCTGGCTTTGAACAGCGATCCCTAGATCTCAGCCTCTTGAGTACGTAGGATTATAGGCAGGAGCCACCACCAAGTGGCTGAAATAAGATTCTTTTTGTTTGTTTTGTCAGTTGTGTGTGTGGTTTGAACTCAGGGCCTGGGTACTGTCCCTGAGCTCTTTTGCTCAAAGTTAGTGCTGTACAGCTTTGAGCCACAGCTCCACTCCACTTTGTGTTCTCATTATTTTTGAGAGAAGACTTGCTATATTGACTAGACTAGCCCAGGACTCATTTTGTAGCGTAGGATAGCCTGAAGTTGTAATCCTACCTCGGCCTCCTGGGTTCTGGGATTATAGGCATGTGCTACCATGCCTGACTTAGAAAATTTTACTTTTGGAGAAAATTGGTTTTGCTAAAGCTAAAGGAAAGTGCTTCTATGGTTTGGGGTTCCCTGGGGTTCAGGAATTAAAATTCAAAACCATTTTTGTGGTCCTAAAATGGATACTTAATCTGCCTAAGGTGTTCACAGGCGAATTCCTTGCATGATTAAGAGTATGGAAGGTCATTAGGCTGCAGCTTCTCTTACTGTATTCTGGTGGCTTTATAAAGAAGAGAGAGGGATGGGGCAGATACACACGTGCTCCTTGTCTCTTCCCACACGAGGCCAGTTCCACCTCAGCACTCTGCCTGCAAGAAATCCATCCCCAGACGAGGATCACTGGCCTCTAGAACCAGGAGCCAAAAATAAGCCTTTCTCTCTCTCTCTCTCTCTCCCTCCCTCCCTCCCTCCCTCCCTCCCTCCCTCTCTCCCTTCTTCCCTCCTTTCCTCCCTTCCTTCCTCTCTCCCTCCCTCCCTCCCTTCCTCCCTTCCTTCTTTCCTTCCTTTTTTCCTATTTTTACTTTTTCTTCCTTTTACTTTTCCTTTTTCTTGATCAGTGTCATCTCACTTGCCGTTCTTGCTCATCTCTGCCCACCCTACCCATCCCTTCAACTTACCTGGTTTCATTTTTACAAATGTATGTTGAATATGATGTCTGCATTCTCCTGCCCTTCCTCTCTCCACCCACTTCCTCTTTTTCTTTATGCTGTATCCATATAGTGGCATGATGTTATTACAAAAGAACTTGCAGATCTAGAACGGATCTAGAACTTGTAGTTAGTTAGCATTGTAGTAAGTGCTGGAGCTGGATTCAAACCAGCACCAAACTCCTCTTTCTGTTATAGTAGGAGGGACTTCTGTGAGCAACCCATCAGGAGGGCATGTTAGACTTATGTGGCAAAAAGGACATAGATTGTCTTGAGAAAGCCCTCCAGGATCTTCTAAAACGCATTTGAAGCCAGTAGGAATCATTCTACCAGCTGGAGGGTCACTATGTCAGCACTACTTTATTGTTTCTCCCTTTACTCATGTGAATCCCACTTCCAATATTAGCCTGAATTCCAGTACCTGGACAACTTCCAAGGAACACACAGTATCTTGTTTAGTTAGAAAGGAGCCTCTGTATCCCAAGTACCAAGAGCCAGAACTAGAAATTTGCATCTACTCATTAGAGTAGCATTGGCCACATGGGGGCGCTGTTGAAAACCGGTCTCATGCAGCCCCATGGACCCTGGTTCACTGAGGTAGTGATTTCTTGTGGATCTAAATTTCTGCACAAGTCACAACAAAGCTTCAGATATGACCAGTTCTAGGCTAGACTTTTATCACACCAAGAGGCCACACAGATGGTAGCATCATGTTACTACAATAGAAAACAGATGGATCTAGGACCTGTAGTTAGCATTGTAGGGTCTCACAACGTAGTCCAGGTCATGATTCTCTTGCCTTATTTTCCCAAATTCTGAGATTATAGTCATATGCCATTATGCCTGGTTTCTCTACCTATCTCTTATTGTTTATGTGTTTTTATGTACTTATGTGTGGACACTGCTTGTACATGCATGAGCATGTGAAAGGGTGTTTTGTGTACAGGTATATATGAGTATATATGTGTGCATTTGTGTCTATGTATGTAGCTGTGTATTTTTTTGGGGGGGGGGATACCAGTCCTGGGCTTGAACTCAGGGCCTGGACACTGTCCCTAAGCCTCTTTGTGCTGAAGGCTAGAGTTCTACCACGTGAGCCACAGCACCACTTCCAGCTTTTACTGTTTATGTGGTACTGAGGAATCGAACCCAAGACTTCATGCATGCTAGGCAAGCACTCTACCACTAAGCCACATTCCCAGCCCTATGTGTATATGTACACATGCATGTCTGCATGCATATAAATGTATATATGTGTGTTTGTTATAGATATGCTATATGTGTATGCACCTACACGTGTGTGTGTGTATGTGTACACGCACGTATGGACATTCATGCTTGTACCTCCAACATGGAAGACTTTCATCCTTGAGGTGCAGAGGAGTCTGTGCTGTCGGGGGAGGCCTGGTGCTTCCGGGGTCATGTAAGGACAGTGCAGTGTTCACAGCTGTCCTTACCTGCCCTGGCAGTAGCACCGCCCCCAGGAGTTAGGGCAAGGGAGGAGCCAGGTTTGAGGTGAGAGGTCGGTCTGCACCAGCCTGAGTGGATGGTGTCCTAGCTTCAAAGTTCATTCGCTCCTCATAGCTTCCAGCATGGCAGGAAGCTCCCGAAAGGCAGAGAGCAGGACACTAAGTTTTCCCGGAAGACCTGGGCATGGTGTCCACAGTGACCTGGGCAGGTGATGAATGCTGGCACTTCAGTTTTCCTATGTGTATCATGAGGGATATTTCAGTTGAGGGTCTTACACACAAGCACTTACGCAAGCCAGATTGCCAATGAGTGGAATCAGGTTAATTTGAACATATTCTCACTCAAAGAGGCCAATGTTATTCAACTTCAGCCAACTATTGCTATGTGAGAAGGTGATCTCAGAACTCCTAGCTTCCCATTTAGTCAAGAAAGGGAAGGAAGGAGTCTGAATCTGTACAGCACTCTTGTATATATATAATATATATATTATATATATATTTAAAACATCAAAAATTCCTTACGACTCCTTGTGTGGTATAAATAAAACATTCAGTTATGGTGGTTAGGTCACTCCTTTATGATCTCTGCTGTTAAGACTGGCCCAGGGTTGGGCATCTATTAAACACTAAATTACAAACATGCAAATGAGATGCTGCTGTTAGCCCTGGGATGAACGCTGGGGCAACTGGGGTGAGGGAGAGAAGAGGAAATGAGATGTGCAAGGAAAAGTTAGTCTGGCATAGTCAGGGGCCTGAAGCTGCTGTAAAGGGTGAGCTGGGGTTGTGAGTGTTGTGTTTGGTCCCATCCTGACCCCACTGTAGGCCCTCACTTCCCCATGGATGCAGGCCAAAACCAGCTCGTGGCCTAACCTTGGGGACCACCAAGGTTCTGAATCTCCCCTTCCTTTCTGTATATAATACAGGTAGGTGACTTTATCCACTCTACTGTTATCAAGCTATGGGGAAAGGTGTTTCAAGTACTCCAGGAGCTCAGTTCAAAGCTGGAAGGTTTTGTGTTTTGGTTTTTGTTGTTGTTGTTGTTGTTTGGTTGTTTGTTTTGATTTTCCAATCTAGCCTTTCATATCACCAGACTAGATCAAATGATATAGGTACTCTAAAAGAATTTGGGCTTCTCAGCATTAGAATTGTCAGAGCAACAGAGGGCCAGATGTGGGCTGGGGTACGGGTCTACTAGAGGGGTGGATGAGACCTTGCACAAAATGAAAGGATGACCAGAAGATTCTAACGGGTGGAAGGTGGCAAGGTTAACCCAGGTGTGGAACATCCCCTCAGAAGAGAATCTGAGTAGCAATGGGTAGAATGTAAGTACATGAAATTGAAAATATGCTTTGAGGTCGGGAATGTAACTTGGTGGTGGAGAGTTTGCCTAGTATGTACAAACCCTGGGTTTAATCCCCAGTACTGCAGGGAAGGTGGGAAAAGAAAGAAAAAGAAAAGGAAGATATCTTCTGCACATGTATCTTGACTCTAGGCAGTTTGACTCTAGGCAGGGTGAAAGTGATCTCTAACCCATTCACAGGGCTCACAGATCATGAGGGGAGACAGACACTGGGTAGGAAATACAGATATACAGAAATCTGTGAAGAGGAAAGTTCAGGGAGCTGTGGGAGGGATACAAGGACGCCTCGCATGGTCTGCTGCAGTCACCAAATGGCATGCTGGTCCTCTTAATGATGATGATAGTAATAAGTAACAATTATGGAGAACTCCCTCTCTGCCAGGCATGCTGCATGTATGAGCTCATTGGATCCCTAGAGCAAGCCATTAAATAGGTATTTTAAAGAAGTTGAGGCTCAGGGAAGTGAAGTCATGCCTGTGGTCACTTGGTCATCAAGTGGTGAAGTCTGATCTGGGTACAAGACCTCATGTTTGGTTTTGGACCCACAGAACTCTGGGTTTCGACTCATCTTGCTAAGGGGTTGGCACCCTAAGACAGCCTCAAGCCTCTCCCTTCTGTTCCCCCCTGGAGGGCATCAACAGGAGGAGGAGAGAGCCTGGGAGATCAGACACATTTGAAGGGAAGATGGCAAAGAACAGGGAAGTGTGAGAGAGCACTCTCCATCTCCTCCCTTTGGTGGTGCACAACCTTGACATTCATTCATACTTCTTGGGCATGTCTTTCCCTCAGTGGCCCCTACTAGCTATGGAATTAGGTTCTCCCAGGGGTGATTTTCTGACTTTTCCATTTTTATCTGAAACCTATTGAGGCACAGGTGGTACCTGGGATAGATATCTGAAGAAAGAAACTTCCAGATCTTCAGGTCTCTGGGCTGCCATCTTGGACTGCGTGAACTATGCCAGGGATCAGCCCCTCAACTCAATAAATGGACAAGAGGGGGGAACATAGTTCTGAGATCCTCCCAACACTTGAACAAAATCAGAGGCCTCTGTGGGAGAAGACAGAGAATCCATTCGTAAATCTTCCTGGATGTGGGCTGACCTCTGGAAGGAGCCATACATAGATGATCCTGGCAATGATGACCTGCAGATAAACCCTTCTTCCAGGCCCTCTGAAGGTCCTGCAGACTTGCCCTGGCAATGAGAAGGAGAAGAGGCCCAGGCCATATTTTTAGAAGCAAATAGGACAACGCCTTCTCTTGGTTTCATTGAGCATTCTGACATTATTTTCCCCCTACTGCAAACTTCTGGTTTTCATCTTCAACTGGAAGTGGTCAAGAACAAAACTGAAAGTGAGGCATATAGGAGTGAGGTTCAGCTATCTTAGTGGAATCTTGTCTCTTAAGGCCCCGGGGTGAGGCCCCAGAGATCACCTCATATTGCTGAAGATCTCATGACATAGCTGGATCTTTAGTCATACCTGGGGCAGTGATGTGTTGCTGCCTTTTTCTAAGCTGAGAATTAGCTGGTGAAGATTAGCTATTTCAGATCTCTCATGAGCCCAAGATCTGGTGACTGAGACAATATGTTATCAAAATAGCAAAATGTGAAGACTTAAATAAAACAAGGGACAGAAGAACTGAAAAGGATTAGCTAATTCTCCAGGGCCTGAGAAGGTGGTCAGGAAAATGTCAAGAGCTTTGATTAAAATGCTAAAGAAATCTAGAAATCTCAAATGGCTCCAAGTGATTTTGGAATTGTCATGTAAGAAGATAAATGAAATTTCTGCAAGTCATTTAAACCTTTATTTGGTGTCTGTGAAAAGTGCTCAGTGGGGAAGGGCTACTTTATAAACACTCGCCCCTTGTAGCTCTCTTAAGATCCTCTATGGGGCCTTTCTCTCTCTCTCTCTCTAAATCTCAGCTATCACAGAAATCCCCTTTTCTCTCAAGTCTCTTTTTTAAAAACTGCATTTCTCTCATGCTACCTATATCTTGTTAAACAGATAAGTTGGTTTCTTTGCATTTCATTGTCATCCC
Organism: Perognathus longimembris pacificus; assembly: GCF_023159225.1. Lineage (NCBI taxonomy): Eukaryota > Metazoa > Chordata > Mammalia > Rodentia > Heteromyidae > Perognathus > Perognathus longimembris. The sequence continues at coordinate 72,986,315 of NC_063166.1, read as the reverse complement.
TATGAGAAATATGGCCCTGACTTTACTTCTTAAAGAAATGGGAGGGCTGGGGATGTAGCCAACTGGTAGCATGCATGCCTAGCATGCATGAAGCCCTGGGTTCAATTCTTCAGCACCATATAAACAGAAAAAGCCAGAAGTGGTTCTGTGGCTCAAGAGGTAGAGTGCTAGCCTTGAGCACAAGGAAGCCACAGACAGGGCTCAGGCCCTGAGTCCCAAGCCCTAAATCTGGCAAAAAAAAAAAAAAAAAAAAAAAAAAAAAGGAAAAGAAAAAGAAAAATTGAATGGGAAGAAAAGAACCTGAATACTCACACTTTAGTGCTTTCTAAAATTCCTCTTACATAGGGCTTATTCCTGTTCAATGGAGTTTTGCTAATGTGGCAATTCGGAAAAAGATCATCTTGGTAAAGAAAGCACAAAAGAAATCTGTAGAAGAATGAGCACGAAGGTGAGACCTGAGCTGGAAATGTACATGAGGTGCTGGGAGGTAGATAAGGTTGGAGAGGGTAAGAAGGACTGGATTGCAAATGACCCCAAGGTCAATGACTAGCAATCTAGACCTGTCCCTGACAGTAATGGCAACCATTGGGGGTTTGGCTGTTGGTGTGTGTGTGTGTGTGTGTGTGTGTGTGTGTGTGTGTGTGTGTGTGTACTAGTCCCAGGGCTTGAACTCAGGGCCTGGGTACTGTCTTTGAATTTCTTTTGCTCAAGGCTAGTGCTGTACCACTGAGTCATAGCTCCACCTCTGGCTTTTTTGGTAGTTTAGTGGAGATAAGAGTCCATGAACTTTCCTGCCTAGGCGGTCAATTCTCAGCTCACAGCCTCCTGAGTAGCTAGGATTACAGGCGTGAGCCATGGGCTTTGTTGGTGTATTGTTAAATTGGAGGAGATAGGATATGATTTATATTTTAAGACAATAGCTATTAGGGAGATTGGGATAGATGAAGAGAGAGACTGGCAGCCGGAGAACCAATCAGAAAATGGTTGCAAAAGCCTGGGCAACGAGACCAGCTTTGGTATGACTACGGGTATAAGGAGGAGAGGATGGAGGTTAGAGCTGTGTCAGGTGGGCCAGGGAGGGAAAATGGCTCCCCAGGTCTATTAGCATCCACCCATTTGTCAAGGTGGCCACTGCAAAAGGCACCAGGCCCCCTTATGTCTTGGCTATGCATCTATGTGGTAATTATCTCTGTAATTATTTCTAAAGACGTGGATGTATGGACTCAGAACATGCTTCTGGGCGGGGCTTCCTTACATTTCCAGCTTTCCTGGCCCCTTCCCACACAGACCAACCTGTCACCACCCAGGACCAACCTGACAGCGCTTCCCTGTTTCCCAATTGAGGATCCTCCCTTCATGGCTTGGAATCCAAGAGGAGGCCATAAAGACTTCTTCCTCAAGGTGCCTCTAAGAGAGAGGAGCAGAGAATCCAGCCTTTTGAGAGGCCCACAGGACTTAAGTACAAACTCATCATGCTGGGCTGTCACTTCACCTCCAGAGCTTCTACCTGTGAGGTAGAAAAGAGTAATTCCTTTAAAAGACTGAGAAAATCATGAGATGACCCATAGAGAGCAGACAGCCTCTATGATTGGCGTGTGGTAGGCGCTCAATGCATGTTCATGCACTTCCACTGCTTTTTGACCTATTCTTGAGGAGGCCAAGCAACTGTGGCTAGTATCTGTTAGAATGCTTGTTTTCAGTGTGAGCAGCTTGAGGCTCTCAGGTGGTATAAATCTATGTCAATCTCACAAGTTGTAGGATAGGACTGGTACTACCAAGGTTTTAAAATACACAGCAATGTAGTTCATGACACATAGCGCTTTTGTTGAGCCAGGGACCATGAAGTTAGATTCTTAGGGTGGCCATAGAAAGGTCTGAGTCTGTCTGTAAACATCAAGACAGTCTCATAGTCTTCACAGTCAGAATGTTGGCTAGGGGTCCCCTTAATAGGAGACTGATCCCTAAGAAAGTTTATTGTAGACTGCTTTGATGAATCTGGGACTAAATATCTTTATAGCAGTTGCATCATAGAAGAAGAGCAGGAAGGAAGGAAGGAAGAATGTGTTCCCGTGAAGGGAACAGATTGGAAAGCCTTACCAGGCCAAGCCTGATCCTAGAGGCTTAATAAAGATTGTCTTAAGGAGCCCTCTTTTTCCTTCCTTCCAGGAAGACCAGGTAATTATCAAGTATTATATTAGTATGAGGGCATCAAACTTACACAAGTCAACTTTGAAACCAGAATAAAGAGAGCCAGGAAAACAAAGAAAGAAACACACAGATGATTCTGCCCATCATTGTACTCACTGAGCACATACCCGAGCTTGAGCATATTGTGGGAAGGCATGAATCTGTCAGCTACTCCATATCTAGGTACTCCTAATTGTGAAGTCCTGGAAGCCCTTAGTGTGATTCTAGAAGCCAACAGTTTCAATATTTCTGTCACCGTTGCCTCAAGTGCTTATCTAGTGGATTTTCTTGGGCTCAAGTAAAGTCACGGTGATTTGTCGCAAGACATGAGAGCGATCTGGCCGGGTTGACCCATGGCAAGGAGGTATCTCCGTGTACACAGGATTGGATGACAGTGATTCATGTAACTGTCCAGGTCTTGGGCTTTTCCTCCGGAGGATACAGAAGATAAGTGATTTTGAGCTCAGGTGGTAGGGCTGTGTGAGAGGTTCTGACCAAGAAGCTGTGAACAGAATTGATGTCTACCAGTACGAGATCAGAATATTCAATTACTAATACAAAGAGGTCCAGAGCCCTCTTTTCTTCCACCATGGGCTAACTGATGGCTGATTTGTGACACTTCTGTCCTGAATGACTTTGACACACAGAGCCTCCTCATCTGGCTGAGTAAGCAACATATAACACTGACTGAGAGATCAGTCTTGGCTGTCTCAGCTCAGATTTTTTTGGGCTTGCTTGTCACAGAAGCATGATCTAACCTATTCTGACTGATGTAGAATTTTTATTTTTATTTTTTTAAAAAGAGTTGGATATACAAACCATGACTTTGGAGTCTGTCTCTGTAGCTTCACCACAGTGAGCAGGGCCACTGGCATATGGAACAATCCATCTATCTTGGACCCAGTGTTCTTTTACATGTGTTATCTCATTCCACTCTTGGCACCACCTCTGTGGATGAGCAAATGAGCTCAGAGCGATTACACAGCTTCTCTAGATGCACAATGGCAGGAATGAATTGCTCTAACACCAAAGCCAGTGTCCCCTTCCCAATGTCACTGATGTCACTGACCCCTGTGGCTTCAGAGCTCGGTTCCTTCCAGGACAGGATGGGGCAGCTGGGGGGTGGGGGTGGTGATAATGAGCGACAGCTCCACCCAGCCTTAGCTACCCTCATGCCAGCCAGTTCCTGCCTTGTGCCAAGTCTCGGAGCACCTCTTCTTACCCCATACTCCTCCTACACTAATGATATTTATTCTCACCACTCTGGCAGGGTGTTCCACTGTCTAATTACTGTTTAGAAATCTCCAAAGGCAGAAAACATGGTGTTAAGTACTTAATGGTTAAAGGATTCACGTCAAGTCTGCAGAGGAGGGGAGGCTAGGGGAGGAAAGGAAGATTGTTGGTACGCAGCAGGGTGCAGAAACTGGGGATTCAGACCAAAGCAGGTCCATTGAGTCATAGAGGGCAGGACAGAGAAGGTTCTAGAAGTCCCGACTCTGGCTGCAGTCAACTTTTAGATGTGTGCTTTGAAGAGTTGTGGGGGACACTAGCCTGTAGCATGGGCACCCTGGATCTTTCCTGGAGCCAACTCTCCCTCCCACCCCCCCCCCCCCATGCCACTTCACCTGATCACAGACAACAGCAATTTGTTGGCCTCATACTCCATGCCAGGAACTTGGATTAGAACTTGACAGCCATGGTCTCACTTGCTCTCCCCACTGTGAGATGGCCTCTGGTCCCCTTGAGGATCTGAGGCTGACAAGGGTGCGAGGCCTTGTTCAAGGTCGTCCATCTAGGAATGTCCCATGTGAGTGCAGGGGGACTGGATCCTCAGCCTGGGCTCATAAACCTCTTTGTGGCCTTAGTTTTAGAAGGCAGTTGAGTGGTGATTCTCTATGCCCTAGACTTTGGAATGTATCATGTTCTTGCCTATTTCTTAAGATGGGGAGCTTACCACCTATCAAGGCAGCTCTTCCTCAGGCCGTGGGGTGCTGTGTCTCAGGGAGTTCCTCTCCAGTAAAAGGAGCAGGACACAGCCCTCACCCGCAGGGGATGTGGAAAGAGTAGGAGGAGAGGAGAGGGGTGGGCATTTAATGGCTGCGTCCTGGTGGGTGTCCAGGGGGGCACACCTGTGATGCTGATGACTAGGTGGTGATAATGGGCCATTTCCCTAATTGGCACTAATGACACCATTTGGCCAGAGCATCCTCCTCCTGCTTTCTCCCCTGCCACACCTTGCTGGAGCTCTGAGTGGTGACACCTGGCTCATACCTCAGCTTATCTGGACAACACTGGTTGGTCTTGAAAGCTGGGGGTATGGGGAAACTGAAAGGCGTGTGCCTAGGTTATAGGTTCGTTCAGACCCAGACTGTAGATCTGATCTGCTACAAGAGGCAGCCCGGTTCCCTGCCAACGTGAGATGGCTATTTTCTAAGAGCAGAGGCCACCTAGGATCTAAATAAGGACTGAGCCAGGACCACCCCTCACTGGCATGTGAAATGGCTTCCAGGGACCAGAGGTCACCTGCCATCCAAGGGACCAAAGGGGACGGGACCTAGTGACTGATTAGAGGCACAGAACAAGGAGGCACAGAGAAGCAGACTGTGAAATAGGTGAGGAAAGAGAGAAATAAGTAGGGAGGCAGAGAAGGAAGGGAAGGAGAGAGGAGACCACAGCATACTACTTCACAAATGTTGTTTCTCTGGGGGATGATAACTCTTTATCCCCCTTCCTTCCTCTTTCCCCCTGCTCTTTCTCCCTCCCTCCTTCTCTCCCTCCCTCAGGCAGGGGTTGGCAGGAAGAGCCCTCAGGGCCACCTGCTGTCTTCCTGGTGTTCACAGTTCTGTGGCCAGAGCTGACTGCGATGTGCATTGCTGTCGCCTGATCTCTAGGCCTCATTCTGCCCATCAGAGGGAAGAGGTGAGGCTGAAGGGCCTTGCAGGAAGTCCTTCAGACCTAAAGCGCCTCCCTTGGGTGGGTCAAGCCTAAGGGTGGACCGGAGAAGATCCCGAGGTCTCTGACCTTGAGAGGCTTACAGCTGAGAGAAACAGATGTCAACTACATAATCACACATGCACGCACATGCACACACCTCCACACACACCTCCACACATTGGCAGTGTGCTCAGGGCCACAACTAAGAACAGGAGTCTGTGAACTATAGAACAGAGTGACCATATCACCAGGGTGAGGTCTGTAGGTCACCTTGCCTGTCCTTATGTCCCTGAGCAGCTACGGAACTGCTGCCTGCTGCTTTGGCCCTCCTTCCCCGCCCGCCCCCCCCCCACTTCCAAACATGAGGGCCTCACCCTGGCCTCCTTATCCATCCACTGATTTGGTTCATTAATAACCTTTCCACTGAAGAACGAGAAGCAGCAGGAATTGGTCTTAACCTTGGGGACAGTGAGGTGGCGCAGGAGCGACTCGGAACCCAGACACACCACAGAGGGTGACTGCGACACTTACAAGTGTCATGAAGAAAAGGAAAAATAAAAAAGCAAGAAGGCAGAGGATGAGTGACCAAGGTGACCAGCTAGGAAATCTCTCTCTCTCTCTCTCTCTCTCTCTCTCTCTCTCTTTCTCTCTCTCTCTCTCAGGAGGTACTGTTTGAAATTGAGATTGATTGACAGGACCCAGGAAGGACCTTGCAAGTGCAGGGGCAGCAAGTACAAAAGACCTGGGGCAGGAAAGAGCTTGGTGTGTCTGTAAAACAGGGAGAAGGCTATCCCATCTCCCTAGCCAATTGTTATTAGTTCTTCCGGCTCAGTAGGACATTCAATACGGACCCAAATCGGCTTAACTTTGGAGACGTGCAGAAAGTCCGGGCAGCTCCCCCCTCCTGGGCCTGACCCTGTCCAGTCTCCTACTTCTGCTTCATCCCACGCCTTTCTCGTGTCTCCTTTTACCACTGTGTTCCCAGCATGCTCCATGGCTGGGCACGAGAAACCAAAGGCCTCTTTCTGGACACAAGTGCTTACTCAATTTTGAGGTCAGAGATTCTTGCTCCAGACAGAGGTCTGTCTGTCTCTGATGTGGCATGCTGAGGCGCATGGCACTTCTTTGACCCAGGTTTGCAGATTGGGCAAGGTCAAACTGGGACTGTGTGAATGCGACATTCATTTATTCATTCATTCATTCATTCATTCACTCTGTAGTACCATTATCCCCACCATTCAGAGCAATAAAACTAACAAGGGGATATTATTAGCAGGGGATGATTTGGGAGAGAACAAGATTTTTAAGGGGGAGAACTGAGGTAGAAATTGTCTCTTGCCAAAAAGTTGAGTAGAAATTTGTTAGTGGAAATAATCAGGAGGGAAAGAGAGAACTTTTGGATCTAGAAACTGCCTGTGCAAAGGCCCTGGGCTGGAGGAACAGAAGGCCTTTGTGGAATTACAAGAAGTTCAGATAGAATCCGGAGTAAATCAGGTAGTAAAATCAGGTAGTAAAGGAGTGTGCACATGCAAGAATCTCACCCAGAGGTCCTCTTGCTTATGGAAGACCAGGACCTACAAGGTCTTGTCCGCTTCAGAAGTTTGTTCATTTGTATCCTAAGACTGTGTTAGGGAGTCAGGCCCAGGAGGTAAATATTGATGGTGGAAAGGATGGCTAACCTTGAGATACCCTTGAGGAAAGTGACCTTCGTGGGCACCCTTACTTCGGCTTTCCTTCCGGGGTTTCTGTCGCTGCCTCTCTGTTTCTCCACCTTTCCCAGCTCAGCCTGTCACCTCTGTGCCATCGTTGGAAAACTTTCCTTCTTCTGCTGTGTGAGGTTTTCTGCCCTGTAGAACTCAGGCCTGCCTGGGCAGACCTCGGGGCTGCTGTGGAGTGTGCGAGTTGGAAAAGATGAAGAAGGAGAGGAAACCCAGTTTAGAGGCCTAGGGGTCCAGAACTAAAAAAATAGGCCTGGAGAATAGTGACATTTGACAGACTCTTCGTTCTCCTGTGCATGGTTTAGATGGATCTACAGATGGGCAGAGCCACTGAAGGAAGAGACTCAGGAAGCAAGGCCGGGAGTTGAGGAGAGCATAGAATTTGTGAACTTGGGATCATAGAGCTGCCTGACCTCAAACAGGACTTTAACCCCCAATCTTCCATCTCTTCATCTGTAAAGTGTGGGTACAAATAACAGTTACCTCACAGAGTAAGGAAGAAACAAATAGCCAGTGTGGTACTCACACTTGTAATCCTGGATACATGACAAGTGGAGATCAGGAAGATCAAAGTTCAAAGCCAGCCAGGGTAAAAAGTTTGAAAGACTCCCTCAAACCCCTCTGCCCTAAATCTCCACCAAGAAGCAGAGAATGGCAGCCTGTCACCCAAACTCTGAAGGAGTTATAAATAAGAGGATTGCAGTCCCTACCAGCCCAGCGGGAAAATATATAACGTCTTATTTGAAAAGTAACGAAAGCAAAAAGAACAAGAGGTGTGGCTCAAGAGGTAAAGCACCTCCCTAAGCAAGTGGGAGGTGCTGGGTTCAAACTTCAGAGAATACAAAGAAGTAAACCAGCAGCTTTTAGCACACCGGTGGCACACTCTAGTTATATCATTGTTTAAGTCTGTTCCTGGTGCTACTACAGATCTGAGGTTTGGAGGAAGACCTGGCTGGAGGCAGGGGTGTGGGGTTTATTTTCCTGGTTGCTGTTCCTACCCATGGGGAAAATAATTGTAGGGTTAGTGTTGGAGCATTTCAGAGAATCAACTCTTTGCAAGGAGCTTCAGATACATCGGAACAATTGATATGCTAGTTACAAACCAAGTCATCTCATCAGAGCTGCCTGGGGAATTTGTTGGTAACAGGTCAGTACTTAGTTTGAATTACTATGTGTATTCCAAGCAACGAAGCCACAGACTTTAAAAAGCAAGCAAGAAAAAAAAAAAGACCTCACTTTCCTTTTCTCAGACTGGTCTTCCTTCTGGGGCAGCCTGCATTAATGAAGTGTCTAGAATCACTTTGAACTCAATTATAGTTTGGTCCTAAAATGGCAAGCCCTTGTATTCAAAATCACAAGGTGGAGGTCATGCTTGTCTGTAACCTGTCAGTTCTTTCCAGGTGGGACTGCGGTGGCTGATGGGAGTGAAGATGACACATGAAGGATTTCTTTAAGTCTGGCTGTGGGTTCCATGTTCTCCCACCCAAGTAGTCCTGTTGAACCCAAAGTATTAATAAAGTTTAGCTAGCAGAAGAAGAGACAATTCAGCAGAAAGGCTGACCTGCTACAAGCTACCAGTTACTAGCTGCTAGTGTGGGGAACAGGGCATACTTGAAACCCATTTGATGGAAACTTATTTGACTGATGGATTTTTCAGAGGATGGCTTTCCCACTGGACTCTTCCTCCAAGTTCCATTCAGTTGTGAGCTAGGCTTGATGGAGACACTGGCATGTTTGGTGCCTAAGCCATCCTAGGACAGATATCTTATTGGCCAGAGCAGGCCACATGTCTGAGCCTAGGTCACTGTCACAGAGGGGACCACACAAGATCGGGGATTCTGAGGGGTCACTTCCTGTGGCAGATTGTAGCATTGTAAGGATACATAACTCAGGCTTGCCCGATCATCTGAGACACTGCGGACCAACAATTGCGCTATTATTTAGAATGTATGTGCACACACTCCATTTAGTGCCCAGGAAGTGCCAGACTTAATGTAAAAGCAGTCTGAAAGAGGCTGAAACACCAGACAAGCCTGATTATTTAGCCTTTTGGGTTTATTTACCACTAAGATTAGCCTTAAAAGATGCACCTAGTAGTTGGGCATCAGTGCCTCTTACCTGTAATCTTAGCTAATCAGGAAGCTGAGATGTGAGGATCACTGTTAGGAGGCCGGCATGAGCAAGAAGTTCTGTGAGACTCTTATCCCCAGTGAAACCACCAAGCAGCCAGAAGTGGGGTAGTGGCTCAAGCAGTAGTGCACCAGCTTTAAGGGTAAAAGCTAAGGGATAGTGTCTAGGCCCTGAGTTCAAGCCCCAGTACTGGCGCGTGCGCACACACACACACACGCACGCACGCACACACACACACACACACACTCTGCTTAGTGATTTCATGTCAGGGCAATCTTGTCAGTGTGAGGAGATTGGAAGGTGAAGTGCATTTCTCTCAAGGCATCTAGAAGCCCTAATTCTTTCTGACCATAGACAGCCAGAGCCTGAATCCCTCCACCATCACCAAGAGATCTCAGGACAAAGCAAATTCACATTTGCTCCTGGGGCCTGTTGAGATCTATGCAGCTCTCACCAAGCAGCAGCCTGATGAGCCGAGCAGAAGTGAATCAGAGACATGAGGCTGATGTTTGTCTTCATCCGCACAGGGGTTTGGCAGTTTACAGGCTCCCTTGGCAAGCAGACTCCAAGGGGCCATGCCAAAACCTGGGGTTCTGGCACAGGGCTGCTGGCCTTTGGGTCAGGCCAGGCGCCCGCCCTCCTGCTGTCGAAGTCAGGGGCCAGGCCCCTGTGGCTTCTCCTGCTGTTTCTTCCTGCCCTTGGATCCCCAGGACAGAACGGCAGGAGGTGTTTCTCCCCTGGTCACAAGTGGGAGCAAGGAAGCTTGGAGTAAGGCTTCCTGGAGTGCTGTCAGAGCAGCAAGGCCTCTGGGTGCCAGGAAACCAAAGCCCTGGAAAAGGTGGTGTCAGGGCCCCTCCTGGGCTGCTCTGTCGGGAAGAAGTTTTGTGCCCAGAGGAACTTGGCAAGCCAGTGGGAGGAGGCTCACCCGGGGCCAGCAGTGAGTCTGCCTGCCTCCTGCCTCCTGCCTTTAGGATGGCCTGTGCTGGCCTGAGAAAAAGCAAGTCTCAGATAGAAAGAGGTTGCACAGACAGAAATGCTTGATTAGCTTTTTTTTTTTTTGTAATTGCACATATCTCCAATTTTTTAATATTAGGATATTTGGGGGGCAGTGAGCTCATCTGCCTGGGGCTCATTTTTGTTTCATGATTTGTAGGACTGGCATTCTATAAGGTGAAGGGCAGAGTGGGAAGAGTGCTTGCTGAGCCAGAGTACAGACCCCACGAGGACAGGTACCACCTGGCTTTGCTCCTGTCCCCAGGGTCTAGTACATGATGAGTGGCCATTGCTTAGGGATCAAGCCAGTGAATGAACAGATGAGTTCACTCAATCCCTTCCTGTTCATCTGTCATCCATAGTTTGGATCACCAATGTCCTCTAATGGCCATGTGTTGGGGATGTGGTGGAACCTTTAGGAGGCGGAGCCTAGGGGAAGGTCTTCAGGTCATTGGGTGAATGTGAGTCCTGGAAGAGGATGATGGGTAAGCAGGATTTTCTTCACCATCATATCTGCCTTTTGAGTCAAAATAAATCTTTTTTCTTTATGAATTGATTCATCTTAGATGTTCGTTACACTGACAGAAATCTGACAAACACCTTTTCTTCTCTATGCCTCCTCTCCCTTCCTATCTGCATTCTTTCTCTCTCTCTCTCTTTTTTTTTTTTGCCAGTCCTGGGCCTTGGATTCAGGGCCTGAGCACTGTCCCTGGCTTCCTTTTGCTCAAGGCTAGCACTCTGCCACTAGAGCCACAGCGCCACTTCTGGCCATTTTCTGTATATGAGGTGCTGGGGGATCAAACCCAGGGCTTCATGTATACAAGGCAAGCATTCTTGCCACTAGGCCATATTCTCAGCCCCATCTGCCTTCTTTCTCCTTCCCCTTTTCTTCCCTTTCTGTTTTTCTTGCTCCCTCCCCCATCCCCCCCAACCAGCATTTATTGAGATAGGCACAGTGACGGTTCCTTGGGATACAACAGTGAAACAAAGCAGATCTGTCGTGTACCAATTCATAAACTAATTTCTTTTGTTATCATTATTTTTTGGCCACAGGAAATGAACTGCTTTTTTTTCTCCAGTAGCTGGAGTCTCAAAAGTTAATGGGAATTAGTGAGCCCGAATGTGGAAGAACAGGAGCAAGAAATGTTCTAGAGAGAGCCAGAAGCGTATGAAAAGACCCTGGGACAGAAGTGATCCTGGTGCTTGCTGGGAAACAGAGATTCACAAAGGGCAGGTAATATCCTAAGGTTGGAACACAGTGTCTCACCACAACCTTTCTAAGCAAAGATGGGGACAGCAAAGATGGCTCCTAATTGAACTTGGGAAACATTCCCCTGGCTGCTGTGTAAGAGAGTATGTTCCCTTATAACTCTTGCTAGTAAAACAAAAGAAGGGAGCTGATGGATTCTGCTTGGCACATTGATTCCTTTCCGTAAGTCTCAGTTTCTCCTTCTTGATCCAGTGATCTTGGATCCAGTGATTGACACTTTCTCTTCCCCTTGCACGATCTTTTGACTCTTCCTCCCTGTATGCTGGGGAGAGGTGGTCTTGGTGTGTCCAGTCTTCCTCTTGAGCACTTGGTAGATGAGTTCCTGTGTGCACACCCACTCATCTCTGTAAATTTCTAGAAAGGTGGAGAGAGAATCTCATTTTGGAGGGGCTGTGCAGTGCACCCCTTAGGAAGGCACCTGCCTTCCAGAAACACCTGAACAAAGGAGGATGGGAGGGAGATGGTCACTTCAGTGTGATTTATAACAGGGAAACAGTTAGAGTCCTATTTTTGTATTGGCTTATATGGGGATAGTGGGTGTTTGTATTGTTACGCCTCTGTACATGTTAACACTGTATTCCAATCTATGTCACCCTTGGCATCACACTCCCTGCTCCCTTCCCTTTAAGAAACAGTGTCCCTCACCCATCTTTCCTTGTTCCGTTCTCACAATTGTGCGTGAATCCTCCCACAGGATCTTTAGGCTCCTCTCGGGCACACCCACCTGAGTGATAACCTTCCAACCCATTGGCAACTGTGAAGACTATGGCACGTGTGTTATTGAATTCTGAGTAGCCATTAGAAGGTGCCTCAGTGGAACATGAATGGAAATTTCTAAGGCGTTCCAATGGGTAAGTAGACATGGTGTGCGAACGATGCATAAAAACCAGAAAGTAAGTATGGAATCCCCTCCTCTCCTCTTCCCTAGTCTTGCTCATAAGCTTGTGCATAATCAATACTTACCATGCAAAGATTATTTTAAAAAGAAGCATTAACTGATCATAGGGGTTTCCCCCTGAATAGAGTCACAGATGTCATGATAGGCTCTTGCTTTCTTTGTAACAGTCTAATATTTTCTTTTTAAATGGGCAGAATGCATCTATGCACTCTTACATCAATTAAAATTAATGAAAAGGTCAAGCTCTTGAAGATACACAGGAAAATATTGACCAGATTTGTTATCGTGTGTGTGTGTGTGTGTGTGTGTGTGTGTGTGTGTGTGTGTGTGTGTGTGGTGGGTGGGAGGTTGTCTGAAGGGGGTGACGTGTAAGGGAGCATTTTCCATTTCTTCTTTTCTGTATTTGAGAGCCATTCTATTTCTTATAAGATGAGCATATGTTTAAATAGCCATGGTGCCATTTTAAGGAAAACAAGGCAGGGGGAGTCTTCCCCCACCCCCCCAATATATAGTTCTTCTCTGAATGATTTGAGTAGCTCAGAAGTTGGGCTGGTGGGGTGGGGGGACTGAGGCTCAGGAGCCATGTGACTGGAAGGGTCCTGGGTGAGTCAGCCGGGGGGAAGGCAAGGCCATGCACAGAGCCGGCCTGCCTCACGTGACACCACAACACAGCAAACGGGCTTGTTTTGCAACCCAGGCAGGATCTTTAACCACAAGCCTGCTGGCTGGCCCTGTGCGGCTGGGGGGGAGCGAGTGCCAACCCTCTTCCCTCGAATGAATCACGCCTCTTCCCGCAAGAGCTGGGGGAGGATGCAGAGAAGTTGATCCTGCTGTGGGCAGAGGTGCAGCTTCTGTGTATGAGCCCTACCATGCTGGGTGCCCTTCAGAGCCTTAGGGGCTCCTGGGGGGGGTGTCTCCAGGTGGTGGGCTTCAGTGGAGGCAAGTGACTTGCCCAAGTCCACACTAGGAAGTGGCAGAGGTGGGATCTGAAACCAGGGGTTGCTAAATCCAACATCGGGATGATTCTCATTGTGCCTTGCAAAGGTTGCTTCAGTTGGCCGGAAAGTCTGGGCGTACAGGTGGACACTCCCTCAGACCCTTCACACAGGCATTCTCACAGCATTGCTGCAGAGAAGGGAAATCGAGGCAGCAGAGGTAAGAGGTCCTCAGAGGTGGCAGCCATGACAACAGAGACTTGTCTACCAGGTGCCACACCAAACAGTTGGCTGTTGCATGCTCTCTAGTTCACTCAACAACTGATGAGTCAGTGATCCTTGTTTTGCAGGTGGGTAAACTGAGGCTCAGAGAGTAAATGATTAGTTAGTTGCATATCCAACAAGAAGAAGCAGGTTTCAAAACCAGATCTACCCTGCCACCTGGAGTCACTCATACGTGACTTTCAACCTCCAGACATTTATTTCTGGGAGACCCAATTCTTGGTCCCTCTCTTCCCTCCTGAGCCTGACTCTTGTTCAAAAGAAGAGCTCTTATTCATGCTTCAGTACCCCAAGGGGCATTACCACCTTTAGGGAGCCTTCTTCAGCCCGACAGTGTCTGTTTCTGACCAGTATTCCCGTAGCTTTCTGACCATGTGTTTCTTTACTGAAGGATTTCATACTCATCCAGCCAGAGCTTCTTTAGGGGAACGACAATGCCCTGCTAATCAATCCTCTAATCGTGTTTTTTTTTTTTCTTCCATCCAGACATTAATGCAGTGGTTACATCATGGTTTTCTAGACCCAGAGATCTAGATTTGCATCCCTGCAGGGCTGGGCGATGGGGTCAGGGAGGACAATTACATTCATTCTTTCAGCCCCAATGGTAAAATGGAAATTCTCATGTGGGCTTCCCAATCCTTGTAAGGATTAGTGAAATATGTATATAAAGTGCTTACCACAGTGCCTGAGGCACAACGTGTATTAATATCATTAACCCTCTTGTCTGACCCTGTCATGGATCAGTGGTGACTGGCTGGAGAGAATATGGCTGCCTGGCTCCACAGTAAGGATCTAATGATCTACACCATCCTCCTGGTTTAGGAGTAGTGACCATAATCCAGATGTGCATGCACACATGCACACAGAGGCAGGAGACCAGGATGAGCCTGACACATCTGGAAACAGAAACTTAAATGTGAAGTTTAATTGTTTTAAATTCTTTTAAAGAGGTTCCTTCCTGTTAGTTCTTTCTTTCTTTTTTTTTTTTTTTTTTTTTTTTGCCAGTCCTGGGGCTTGGACTCAGGGCCTGAGCACTGTCCCTGGCTTCTTTTTACTCAAGGCTAGCACTCTGCCACTTGAGCCACAGCGCCACTTCTGGCCATTTTCTGTATATGTGGTGCTGGGGAATCGAACCCAGGGCCTCATGTATATGAGGCAGGCACTCTTGCCACTAGGCTATATCACCAGCCCCCTTCCTGTTAGTTCTGATCAAGGGCATTAAATGAACGACACTACCCTTCTAACATGAAAAGGGAAACGTTATAAATGCCTAGCTCTGATGAAACTGGATTGGAGATCGTGCATGCAGACACTTCTTATGACCACTGAAAGTTTTAACAAAGCTTTTAGGATAACATGATATTCTATCATTCCACCCTGATACTTATCCCGAGAAAATCTCTGAACATTGAACAGTAGAAACCTTGGGTAATCTTTGAAGGCCCATTTATAGGGATTTGGGAAATCCAATGGTGGTATACTGGTCTGATCCTCAGCAACGGCAGTGGCAAATGTCTTATAGGAACAGGGCTGAGCACAGTGGCTCATGCGTCTAGTCCTAGTTATGTGGGAGGTAAAGGTTTGGAGGATTATGGTGTGAGGTCAATCAGAGCAAAATAGTACAAGACTGTATCTGAAAAAACCTGGAGGTCTGGTTCAAGTGGGAGAGCACCTGCCTAGCAAGCACAAAGCTCTGAATTTAAACCCCAATTCAAAATGCAAAATGTGAGCTGGAATTTACTCTCTGAATGCAGCTGTGCTAAATTTGTGCAAAGAAAAAGGTGGACAAGCTACAACAATGGTCCAGGCAGAATGAAAGGGTTTTGGTGGTAGGAAGGAGGCTATGGGCTGCCTTGAATGCTATTTGGACCCAGTCACCTGTTCATTCTCTGCGTGACCGGGAGTGGGTAACAAGTTTGAGATTTCTTGCCCAGAGCTTTACCTACCAGGCTACATCTCATGTAGACAGGACTCACCATCCATGCCCCCAAACCCTTGTCATACGAATGTATGTAAGTGCTGTGCATCTGGCCCCAAGATGCCCAGTGGCCTTCACCAAGGATTTTCAGGAGGTGAAAGCACTCTGGAAGGTTCTACCCAAGTGTTTTGCTGCACTGGGCAGCAGGGGCTGACCAGCAGCTCCTGAGAGTACTTTCCATAGAGACAAAGAACACTGCCTAAGAGCAGGTTGCATTAGGCCTAATGGAGCTGATGGGAGCTCCGATAATCTAGGAAGATTGCCTGCACATGGAATCATGTACTCTGGCCCACAGGACCATTTCTAACTTTAGAGGAAGCAAAGTTATAGATGGAACCACTTCCTTCTGAAACCAGCTCCAGAGGGGCCCTCACAGTGAGGCAGAAAATGCTGAACTCCCCAGCGCCTTGTCTCTCTCTATCTCACTCTTTCTGTCTGTTTCTTTGTTTCTCTCTATTTATGACTCTATCTCTTTTTGTCTCTCTCATTCTTTTCCCCCGTCTCTTTCTCCTTTTCGATCTCAATCTCTGTCTCTCTGTTTCCATCTCTCTGTCTCTCTCTCACACATTATTTGTCTTCATTGTATTTTGATATCTGTTTTTCTTGGTTTGTTTCTGGATTTTTTTTGGTCTTCTCTCTTCTTCACTTTTCTGGCTCTTTATTCCTGACTGGACTCTTCTTCTTGTTGTTGTTCAGCCTATTTTTTCATCCCTCTTCATCCTTTCTTCATGTTGTCTCTTTCTTCTCTCCCTTTCCTTTTTATCTTTCTGTCTCCCCCTAACTCTGACTCCAGCTCTGTCTCCCTGTCTCTACATCTCTGCCATTTCCCACTTCTGTTCCTAAACAGAGGCCACTGGGAAGCCTGTATGATTGATATTACTGCTGACAGCCAAGGCCTTTGAACCTCTACACAGCACATCTCTGGGAGGTGGTAAGCCAGAGGTGTTTTGTCTGTACTCAAGAAAGCCAGGGGGTTTAAACAAATATGTACATTCTCAGAAACCCAAGCGATTGTGTTTCTCCGTTGATCCATCATGATGTTGAGTATGTGTGAAGTTGCCCAATGCCTATGGGGGAATCACAGAGTGAAGACTGTGCTCTCTCTGGAGGTGGGAAGGAGGCAGAGAGGAGGGAGAGGAGACTGGCCAAATGGGGCCCTAGCCAGAGCCTGTGCTCCAAGGACCAGAATAAGGTAGTTTAGGAGGGAGAGACAGCACTTCCGTTTGGGAGTGATTAGAGAAAGCTCTTGATGGTCACCATTTTTTTTTTTTTTTTTTTGCCAGTCCTGGGCCTTGGACTCAGGGCCTGAGCACTGTCCCTGGCTTCTTCCCGCTCAAGGCTAGCACTCTGCCACTTGAGCCACAGCGCCGCTTCTGGCCGTTTTCTGTATATGTGGTGCTGGGGAATCGAACCTAGGGCCTCGTGTATCCGAGGCTGGCACTCTTGCCGCTAGGCTATATCCCCAGCACCATTTTTTTTTTTTCTTTGACACAGATACTGGAGGCTTGAACTCAGGGCCTAGACACTATCCATAAGCTTCTCTGACTCAAGGTTGGAGCGCTACCACTTGAACGATACCTCTACTTCTGGCTATTTTGGTGGTTAGTTAGAGATAAGAGTCTCATAGACTTTCCAGCCAGGTTGACTTTGAATCATGATCCTCAGATCTCAGCCTCCTGTGTAACTAGGATTATAGGTGTGAGCCACCGGCACCAGCCAGTCTCCATCTTTGTTAAGCTTTCTTGATCCCCCTCTCTTGTCTTACTATTATGAGTGCTTGGCATAGCACCTAGGACTCATCAGGACTTTCGACCTTCACTGGACTTTGTGCTTCTTGGAAACAGCCATCCAGGGCTTCTCCATATCACAGCCCATCCCCAAACCTCTGTCTTCTCTGGCCACGCCAGCTTCCAGGTCAAGGTTTATGATGGGGGGAGGGGCTATGTAAGTAGCACCCTTTAAGTGTGGAGATAGCTTTAAGAAAATGCCTCGTTTTCCTCCTTTCTAAAGTAAGGATACTTAAAGCTGTAGAGCATGTGATTTAAATGTTCTGCAGTATGAGCACTGGGCTGTCACTGTCAGTCACTGCCACCATTATTACCATTGCTGTCATCATCAGTACCATCATCATCATCGCCATCACCATAGCCATGATACTCTTCAGGCCTGGGATCTATGTAGTGAAGTGGATAACGAGCTCTAGCTGTCAGAGTTATGAATGGATAGGAGATGGGGCATTTGGGTGCAAAAGTCTAGTAACCATCAGCACAGACTTTCTGTGATTCTCCAAAATGCATCCTTTCATACCCTGTTTCTGTGTAGACTCAGAGCTCTGGGACAACATGGCCATGAGAGGTATTCAGGGAGTGACAGACCCAAGCCCTTCTCCACCAGATGTCTCCTTCCCCACTTCCAGGCGGGTCCCGTGTGTCTCCTTTGAGTGCTGTCCTTTGGGTTGATACACTTGCCTCAGGCTTATCCTGAGCACTTTCCACGGTGTTCCAGGATGCTCCCTTGACTTAGTTCAAGTATGTCTGAGTACTTCTTTCTGAGTGTTGGCTTCCTCAAGTGTAAAACAGAAAAGCCATATTCCTATAGCTTGCTCTGGTTCCCAGGTCTCTACTAAAACTCACATTGACCTTTAATACCCATTGTGAGAGGTATTCAAAGGGTGGGGCCTTTCATACGAGTATGACATTTAGATGTATGATCTTTAGGATGTAATTAATTAAGTTTAAATGAAGCCATAGGTGGAGCTCTCCAATGAGACTATGACCTATCTATCTTTATCAGTCATGGGGCTTGAACTTGGGGCCTCAGTGCTGTTCCTGAGCTCTTTTGCTCAAGGCTAGTACTCTACCACTTTGAGCCACAGCACCACTCAATTGGAGATAAGAGTCTCATGGACTGACTGCCTGGGTTGGCTTTGAAATGTGAACCTCACATCTCAGCCTCCTGAGTAGTTAGAATTACAGGTGTGAGCCACCAGGGCTCAGCTGGGACTCTGACTTTGTAGGAAGAGGAAGAGACTCAGAGTAAGACATTCTGTCTTGCATGAAGTGTCCTATCCTGTTAAGGGGAGCCTCTTGAAGAATCCCACCAGCAAACATCTCAACCCTTAGAATTGTGGGCTGAATGTTCTTGATACATTCCAGAAACAGAAAATGGACTAAGAAGGTTAAAGTGCATGGATTGAAGAAGCAATAGGTTCTTAAAATTACCTTTCTGGCTCAAATCATAGTTTGACAGAATAGTGCTGCCTTAAACCATAGTGAATAAGTTGCTTAGCATAAGCAAGCAAGTGAGAGGGAATGGATAAAGAAGTGGAGAAATAAAGGAGCTAGTGAACAGCTAGACAGATGAATTAATGAATGGATACATAGATGAAACAGGTGGATTGACAACTAAAAAGAGGAAGAGAATGGTGAAATGGATAAAAAAAAAGACTAAAAACATAGGGATACATAAACCACTAAAACAATTAAGTGCCCAAGTGCAAAAATAAATACATAAAGGAAGAGCAGAGACCCAGGAGCATGGGATATGACTTTGACAGAAGGCTTCTTCCCTTTCCTGAGCTCATGAAGTATAAGTCTGTGACCAAGAAAAAAGGTTTACCCTTGCTCTTGAGGGGATTTATTATTTTAATTGTTAGCCTTCATCAGGGGTTATTGGAATTTTTCCCCCCTTGGACAGTTTATCACTTGTAAATTATTTTGTCACATGCTTGCAATTCTATCCAGATCCTTAACATTCTAATCATGCATCTTTTATGGGGTCTCCTTTAAAGGAGCACTATAATTACGTGCCAAGGGTCCCAGTAAATTTTATCAGGCCATAAAATATTATACTTTAATTATTTGGAAGGGGAAGAAAGGCAAATGTTCCCTCGGTAAGGCTGGTGATCAATACTACAGGGCTCGAGGTGGCACTTGCAAGCTCTCATGTCGTTGTCGAGCTGACGTTCCTCTGAGGGGGCTTAGAGGCCATCAGAATCAAGCCACACAGAGGCCGCGCTGCTGTGTGCAGATGCCTCCTAGGGTAGGAAGCCAAAGACTCCTTTACCTAAGCCCAATGGGTGAATTACAACATTTTTTTTTTAAAAAGAAAGAGAGGAAGAAGGCAGGATGACTAATCCTCATTCATCCTTCTGGTTTTTAGCTTTTATGTCATTTCCTTGGGGAGCCCTTCTCTGATCCCTTCTTTGGGCTAGGTCCCTCCTCTCCCCCTGCCAGCAGAGGCTCCCCACCCTCCATTTCCGTTTGTGCAACACACAAGACTACGATTGCCTTGTCTTACGGTTTCATCTTTTCCCCTTGCTGGTTGCAGAGACCATCCGGGAAGACAGAGATGGAGGCCATGGTCATACTGTTCCTTGCTCTACTCCCGGCCTAGGGTCTGAAATGTGGCTGGAAGAAAAGACCTAGGGCGGAGTGAGCAAATGAACGAGTGGTACCCAGGAGAGATGGAGTATGTGAGGCACATGTTTTTCCAGCTTCTTGCCTCATGGTCCCTCCTCTGTTCATTCTCACCCCCACTCCCTTCTCACTTCCTTTTTTTTTGCCCCAGTGCTGAACTCTTTCCAACTCCCTGCTCAGGAGCTTTCCTCTCTGAGAAATAGATGAGCATATAGCTTCAGAGGGGAGATATGAATTTCCCTGGAAAGATGTCAGTATCCACACCTGTCATGCACAGGAACTACAACTTGGGTTCAGAGGTGAAATGACTCAGTCACCACAGAGCAGAAAGAAGATGACCAGAACAGTTCATGCCATTACCATGTCACCATTTCAGAGTGACTCATCTTGCCACTAGATTTTCTGCTGCTAATCTCAGGGTGAACACTTTTGGGTGAGCCGCTTTTGTGGTCTCTGGGCTGATAGAGAATCCCTAGCACATTTTTCTACTGAAAGGAAGTTGTATAGATTAGCATGAGTGTGAATATTCTTGACCTAAAGTCAACTTGCTTGATTCTGAGTGCACACTGAGAGCTCACAGTGTTTTTTTTTGGTCAGGAGAGAGACCTGGCACTAACTCCTCTACTCATCCTGAGACTACAAAGGCTGCACGTACTATCAGTATCTTCTTCTGGGGCCCATGTTCTGATTCTCTTCATATGAAGAGACCCATCAGCAGGTAACTGAAACCAAACCATCATTTACTTTGTTCTCCAGTCTGTAATGCCAGCAAGTTTGGAGACAGACACTGTTGCACACAGCTCCCGCCAGCTTGTGCACAGGGGGTTGAGGATGTACATCCTCCGTGCTTCCCTGCATGTCGGGCCAGTGGACTCTTGGTTCTCTTCCTCGGCTCGCTTACACCTTGCACCTCCTTGTGCCATGGTGACTGAATTCTAAGAGATGGCACCCGAAGAGATGAAAGGTGGGATTTGCCATTTTAAAAAAGGTTTTAAATATTTTATTGATATCATTAAGTAGTTATGTGAAGGGGTTGCAGTTGCACAAGTTAGATTATGACTATAATGCTTCTTTCCAATGTCACCCCTTTGTTCATTCTTCCCTGGAATTCGCCCATGTTTTAAGGGCCTGGAATTTTTCACAGATCCACTTTGATGTAGGGCTATTAAGGTGTGAAAAACCTGACATAATTCAAGGGAGAGGGTAGACGCTACCTTTTTTTTAACTTCTTTTATTGGTGGTTCTGGGTTTTGAACTCAGGGCTCCAAACTTGATCTTTTTGATTGGGCCACTGGTATTCTACCACCTGAGCCAGGCCTCCATCCTAGCTTGTTTCCTGGTTATTTAGGTGATGCAATCTTGAAGACTTTTCTGCCTGGGCTGGCTTTGAACCCCAGTCTACTAGATCTCAGCCTTCTGAGTAGCTAGGATTACAGATGTGAGCCATTAGTGTCTTGCTCAGAGTCTAGCTTTTGATGGGGTGATTATCAATGATACTTGGGACTATGCTTTAAGAACTCCATAGCAACTGCTCAGTAATTTTGGGAATCCCTTGGACCAGCGTACATGGTGATTTCTTGACCACTGTAGCAGACACTGGAGAAAGAAAGGTGAATTGTCAGATAGTGGTCACACACAGAACAGTCTGATACAAACCGAGCATGCAGTAACCCTGTTCCCAGTGGGTTCCAGCTTTGCAAACTCCAGCCATGGCCTGCAAAGGATTTGAGAAAAGGTCAGAGGTCAGTAACATCCACAACTGAGCTCTATCCATTCAATTTCCTTCTCTCCTAGTTGTTCAAGTGATTATGGCCTGGACCCTCTGCAACAGAAGCAGATTCAGCCCTGGTTCCCACCATCCCTTCACAAACTCTAAACAAGTCAGATGAATGTTGTGATTTTGTGGGCCATTGGCAGGCACCACGGGTCACTGGGCCCACATATTGAATGTCCACTGTATGATAGACTGGGTGTCAGTCCCTGGGGATGGTGCAGAGGTGAACAGATCCCCACCCTGACCAGTTCATCGGACAATTAAGCCTGAATTGAAACAGGTATAAATCCATGTTTCACTACAGTAGAGGACTATTCTGGCTGGAGTTGGGAGTTTAGGGCATGAAATCGATTCCTTGGCAAGTGTTCTCTGACCAACTAGACATATTCTGAGGTAAGAGTGGTATGGATTATAGGGATAGTCAACTCCAGAAGGCTTAGGTTGCAGAAACATAGGCTTTTGCAATTCCTGTCTGGACCTCATGGACCTATAGCTAGCTCTGGAAATCAGAAGTTAGAAACATGGCTGTCTGGACACTTCCTTCCTTCCTTCTGGGTTTTCCTCTTCCATGCTAACCTGTGCTAGCCTGTACCATGGTGGGGGCAGATCTGTTTTGTGATCTGCAGAATCATTCTGGGTAGGGGATAAAAGCCAAGCAGTGAGTGCTTTAAAAATTGGAGAGAAGCAGTTGGGCCAGGCGCTCAAGAGGCAGAGGCTCTGATTCCCGTATGTCCTTGACCAAGGGCCACAGCTTTGTGAGAACTCTCAAGATCAACTATGTAAAAGCTGTACTTCCTTACCTCTTAGGGTTTGGGAGAAAACTGCATTCCTGTTGGAAAGCATCCAGTCAACGTCGCAGCTCATGTTGGGTATTTATACAGTCCTAACCCCTAACCTCAGATGCCAATAAGCTGGGCCAGCCATCCTGCCTGACTAGAAGCAGTACATTGGAGGGATTGATTTATTTCAGAGGTCACATTTGCCCAAGGCCCTTCCCCTTCACGGAGAAAAGTGACCAACCTCACATGCTCAAGAAAATGCATGTGATGCTGGTGTGTTCCAAGCAACCCAAGGAATCTTGTAAAATGTATGATCCCCTCACAGCTGCAGGAGCATGAAAGGGAAGGAGGAAGTGGGCATGCTGCATCCCCTGTGGTCTGTGGGGCTGTGCTTATTCCTAGTCTAAAGCCACTTGTATAAAGGTGGACTCTGGGAGATTCTGGGCATTATGAAGAAAGCCAACCTTCTTTCCTCTTTCCTCTTTCCTCTTTCCTCTTTCCTCTCCTCCCTCCCTCCCTCCCTCCCTCCCTCCCTCCCTCCCTCCCTCCCTCCCTCCCTCCCTCCCTCCCTCCCTCCCCCTCCCTCCCTCCCTCCCTCCCTCCCTCTCTCCCTCCCTCCCTCCCTCCTCCCTCTCTCCCTCCCTCCTTCCTTTCCTTCCTCCTTTCTTTCTTCTTTATCCTCCCACCCTCCCTCCTTTCTCCTCCCTCCCTCCCTCCCTCCTTCCCTCCCTCTCTCCCTCCCTCCCTCCCTCCTTCCTCATCTTTCCCCTCCCTTCCTCCCTCCATCCCTCCCTTCCTCCCTCCCTTTTCTTATTCTTCCTTTCCATACTCTTCCTCCTTTTCTTCTCTATATCCTTCTCTTTCTTTTAATAACACACCTTCTGCATACTCTCTTTAACCTTCTTACCCAGAAGCGTGCCCTCAGAAGATTAAGAGTTGGTCTAAAAGCCAGAAAGCTTGAGAGGCACATGGGTCTGTTTTGGGCCTTGTGCCAGCAGGGCAGCTGAAAGCTGAGAACACAAAGCCACAGTCCCAGAGACGCAACAAGGGTTCAGGAGGGGGTCACAGAATACCCAGGAGTCCCAGAGACCAGGAACAGAGAGGCCGTGACAGCCATGGGGAGGCTTAAGTCCACGAGAAGAGGTGAATGGGTCAGGACCCCATTCCCCCATCTCTTAGCCAGACACCATCGGTTCTCAACTGTTCCTCTCAGAGGAAACTCCACTGAGAATCTGTTTCTGTATATCCCTAAGGCCTTTGGCCTTAGCAGTTGGTGCTGGCCAACCCTGGCTGTGAACAGTGAGGACTCTGCCATCCTGGGAAAGGAGCATGAGGAGTGGGTGTACCTTTGATTCATGGCTCAGCCTTTCCTCCCACTCAGGGGGACCCAAGTCATACGTTCTCCTTGTGCTCACACACATGCAGCAACTCTGCGTACCTACAAGTGTGTGCATATTTATTTTCACCCAATCCCATGTTCTTGGTTCTACACAGCCCTTAGGGACAGCCCGTGGCCCATGTGGTCCCATGCTCCCCTCCACAAGCATGTACCATGCACTGACTCCTCTAGGGAGCCTTATTGCCTGGGCTTGGAGGTATTCACAGACCTGACCTTGGCACTGACCGACTGGGCCTTCTGGTGACACGTCCATAAAATCTCATAAATTGTCTCTATGTGACGTCGCATGCACATTTTTATTTTCCTCAATAAATACACACATTCTTATTTCCTAACAGCTCCAGCACTGGCTGAGTGCCCAGCTAAGGGGTCCCTTTACTCGGATTCTGACCCAGATGCTTCATCCACAGGAATGGGCACCACACTGTAGGTTGTTTGAAGCCCACAACATTTTGAGGCAGATGTGTCTAGGACTTCCTGGGTCCAGTCAGTTCTGAGGTCTGGGTGTAACCTGTATATCGGGTTCTGTGGGAACCCCATGTCCTTTTGTCACAGGCTTTCTTAGGCTTAAGCTGGCTTCGGTTGGGGTTTGATACGGGCCAAACAAAGTCTTTAACAAAAGCATAGCAGATGTGCATTGAGTTTAAGGAAGAGAACACAAGTTACCGGCAAAGCGTTACTTGTGTGGGAAAGGACTTGCTGTTCTCACTAGCTCTTGTCCCATGGCTGTCCTCACTTAGTGGTAGGGAGCAGTGAAGAGGATTGTGCAGTGACTTTGGAGAGTATGTTGATTGATGTGATTGTGACAAATGTCACTTTCCCTGTGTCCCAGGTCACTCAATAAGAACATGTATTCTTCTATGTGTTTCTACTATAGCCTGACTTCTTATATGTCTCCTCTCTAAATTATAAATCTTAAGATAAATGACCCTTTGATACATATTTATTTGTTGAATTTGTCCTTCTGCATTTCCAGACTTTTGCAAAACAGTGGTCCTCTTTGTATCTCCTAGAATGAAGTACCAGGCAAAAAGCCAATGACACTATTGATACCAGGTAGGTCATAATATTGGGTAAAGGAGATGCCTTCTATTTTGATTTGCATTTTAAATTTATATTTTAAAAATTATTTTTAAGTTGTACAAAGGGTTTTCAGTTCAACCTATCTGTTCACGAGGACAATGCATCTTGATCAGTGTGGCCCTTTATTTACATCTTCTGAAGTCATCCCCATCTCTTCCACCAAAAATGCTGGTCCATAAAGGGACTTTTACTGTAGTGGAAGAAATTTCTAGAATCTTTAGCTTTTTTGTTGTCAATCAGGTCTTGTCTTCCTTCTTCTAGCCTTGAACTTCATGTCCTAGAGAACCTGCTCCTTGTCCTAAAGAACCTGCTCTCCCTGAAGGAATGTGGCTTCCTATAGCTCATCTTGGGATCACTTGGGTAGGAGGCTCTTGACCCCAGACTCTGGCTTACTACTGATGCTTGTACTGGGGGTACCAAACTTGAGGATCTTTGGGGTAGAAATGAGTAACAATGTACAGGCAGAGATAGTGATTTTGGTCAGAATTATTTTTCTTAAACTGAAAGAAACCTAATTTAACCCTGTTGAAGCAGGACAGGCAATGTTTTGGCTTAAATAACTGGAAATTCAGGTGTGGCTGGACCCACATGGACTGATACTTTTATTAGGGCATCTCTGCTTTTCTTTTTTTCTGGTCAGCTGCCATTTCTGTATATTTCATCCTAAATGAGGGTTTTCTTTTTGTTGTTGTTGTTTTAACCTCTCACAGTTTTAGGCACAATTAGTTTGACTTTGTAATAGTAAAAGAAACACAAAAACACGAAACAAAACTCCTCAAAAATGAGGGGAACAGATGGACTGGGTATTAAACCATATAGGATGACGGGGAAAGGAGAGGACAGAGATCTTCGGAGAAGATCAAAATGATAGATGGTTCACTGCGTTTGGATGGCCAGAGGATAATTACGTGGGCTTGAGGATGAACAAGGACACATGAGAGGAGCAGCAGTGGTACAGTGACTCTGACTGTGGTGGTGGCCGTGCCGGGGGAAGGAAGTGGTGAGGTGTTGGTGATGGGACAAGTGAAGACAAATGGATCCTCCTTTTTTGCTCCGGAGTCCTGCTTATTCCAAGACCACAATCCAGCTGGATGAAGAGAAACACATGATTTTCTGTGGTCCCTGCCTTTCAGGGCAGAGAGAGCTACACATCTGTCCTAGAAGAAATTCACTGGTATCTGAGTCAGCAAGTTGCTCTGGCTTGGGGAAGTAGATCACGTGGCATCTCGGAAACGTACCTATACACACTAGCAGAAAAACACCAGCCTCTGCCACCAGCATGGCAGGAAGTGTGGTCAGCTCTCTCCCAGCACCGAGGGAGGTGAAGCCAGCATGAGAGGTCACTGGCCTGAACTAATGAAGAGGCTCAGAAACTGCTGATTTAAAGAAGAATAATAAAAACGAACCCTGGGGGACATTTTATTGCACTTAGAAAATGTCCAATTTCATCCCTCACATATACATATATATATATGTGGAGGAACATTTTGATTTTCATAAAAGTCAATGGATTAATAGAAAAAAAGAAAGAAAAAGGAAAACGTTTCCAGCCAAGAATGAAGCCACAGTTGTGTAGATGCTGATGCCTGCGTCGACTCCTCGGGCCTCATGTGAGCATCTGCATTTGGCATGCAGATCCCTTGTTCTGGAGAAACTATTTCAGGAACACTTTGAAATGACTGCCCAGTGATGGCAGCCTCATTTGGGATTTATTATAATATCATTAGGAGGGGTTATATCACTTGGTATAATGTCAGACACATTGTAGCCTGTGGTTTTATGATGTGGACAAATATCACACTCAGGAATAAGAAGGCTCTGAGTAAATCAGTTCCATCTGGGCCTACTGTAAATAGAGTTTTCCTCTCCTGCTGAAGGAGGAAGGCTCCTCCTCCTCCTCCCTCATCCTCATGAACTTCTGTCCTACAGAGTCGTTCTCCCCAACCCCTGGGGAGTGGGGAGGAGCAAGCAAGCAAGAGAGCCAAGAGAAAGGAGGAATACAGAGATAACAGAGAGGGGAGAAAAGAGGAAGGAGCACAGAGAGAAGAAGAAGAGGAGGAGAAAGAGGAGGAGGAGAAGAAAAAGGAGGAGGATGGGGAGGAGGAGGAGAAGGATTGTTTTACAGTGTACCTCCCCTGTTACTGAACTCAAGCTTGGTATCTTCACCTGCATCACCTCCCTCCAATCCCCTCTCTCCCAAGAAGCTGACAGAGAGCTAGGAGAGAGCACAGAGTTCTTTTTATAAGGCAAGGCTGGGACCTGGTGTGGTTAACAATAATATCTTGCTTGAAGTCTATACACTAATAAGTGAGGGGATTGGGTTTTGAGGTTTATCTGAAGTTCTTTCCAAATCCTACGTTCTCTCATGGTACCCTGTCATCCTTCAATGTCTACAAATAAACTATGCACAGGAGGGGCGGCCATAGGAAATGTGAATAGCAGTTGTATTTAGTTAAAAGTGTGGTCATTTTCAAAGCAGATAGGAACATGATATAACTGCCTTAGAAAACAATTTGGCAGTTTCCTATGAAGTTAAACATCTGCTTACCCTATGACAGAGAATGAGTACATGTGTCCACTACAAGAGTCAAACAGGAATGTTCATGAAGCTGTTTTATAATCCTCAAAGTCTGGAGGCAACCCAATTATTCATCCCTTAGGAAAATGGGCAATCAAATTGTGATATATTTATACAAAAGAATACTACACAGCAACAAAAAGTAAATGATACTTGCCAGAGCCTGAATGAATTTGAAAAATGCCATGTTGAGTTCAATAAGGCAAATAAAAGATCATAATATTTGATTCCAGTTATATGAATTTCAAGAAAAGCATTTTTTTAAAGCAAAAGGTGTCACTACGTTTACTTTCAGCATAGGAGGAAGATTTTTGCTACTAAAGAACTGGAAAAAGACTGCCAGCATTATAGACTTGGATAATCATCATGTTTAGGTAAAATTTCATCATGTGTATTTAAGATGGTACTCTTGTTTGTTTGTTTATTTGTTTGTACCAGTCCTGGGGCCTGAGCTCTGTTCCTGAGCTTTTGTGCTCAAGGCTAGTGCTTTACTACTTGAGCCACAGATCCATTTCTGGATACTTTTTTGCTAATTAATTGGGGATAAGAATTTCACAGACTTTCCTGCCTGGGCTGGCTTCAAACTGAGATCCTCAAATCCCAGACTCCTGTAGCTAGGATTACAAGTATTGAGCCACTGGTACACAGCTAAAATGGTATTCCTGGTAGATTAAACTCCAATCACAATGCAGACCATCATGGTATATTAGTGCAGTCCCACTTTTTGGCGATTGTGTGTGAATATCCAATGGGAAGACAATGAATAGGTCAGGGCTTTATCTCTGTATTCCTCCTTTCTCTTGGCTCTCTTGCTTGCTTCTTGGCTCTCTTGCTTGCTTCAAACCTGTTACCCCAAGTATGTTTGTTTTGCTTCAAATTGTCTACTTCATTAGGCTGGTTGCTCTACTGATGAGCCACACAAACAGGCTGTTTTGTTCATTTCAATTCCACCAGTACAAAAGGCAGCATAGGAATGTGCATAGATACACATTTGCTACAATGCCAAGTGCTGGATATTCTGAGAGAATAGATGAATGAATGTTTGACGGATTTAATTCTAGTCCTTCTTAATATAGACAATGAAGCATCACCCTTGTCCCCTGATAAGTGGTACAATGCATCTCCTATGTGCTCTCTATCCATTTACTTCTTTTCACTCTTCTCCTTCTATGGTTGCTATCACTCATGCATTTGCATTTCACAGAACATAATAGGTCAGGGGAATTTTAGGTGAATAGAAAGAAGAAGAAAAGGAAAAGCCAACCACTTTCATTTTGATGTAAGAATACCAGGAA
The DNA here is from genome assembly GCF_023159225.1 of Perognathus longimembris pacificus. Classification (NCBI taxonomy): domain Eukaryota; kingdom Metazoa; phylum Chordata; class Mammalia; order Rodentia; family Heteromyidae; genus Perognathus; species Perognathus longimembris. The sequence goes on along the minus strand of NC_063166.1, from coordinate 72,957,664 downwards.
GTCATTTGCCTGACTTTTATTTTCTTATTTTCAGAAGGGATTTGTAGGCCAGTCCATAAATTGGCATGACACCATGTTTAATTCTGCCCCCCATCCCCCGCAGCCAGTTAAAATGAGCATGTTAATTGGTTTTTTAACAGACATGTATCAAAGCAGTATGAACAATGCCAGCATGTTAAAACGGATGCACAGTATCAAGGAAGACCACCGGATTTCATGACGATCGTCTGTGGGGGGTGACTTCTATGATGATGTTTTATATTTATGTTATTCATGTTCATGGCTTCAAGGAAGCCTAGGAGAGAGAAGTTCTGAGTAGTTTAGATAGTTCATCTACACTCTATACTTCTATGGAATAGTTGCTAGGGTCCATTTGAGTGGTCCTGGGTTATTTCCAGAGATTCTACCACTTGAATTTCCAAGAACTTTCTCTACCCTTTGGCATGACCTCCAAAAGCTGGATTTGTCCTTTTTTTTGCTCTTTTGTATGAAGGAGAATGAATGACTAATGTCTAGTTAATAGTGTAATCCCATTTTTTGGCGATGGTTGTGTGAATATCCAATGGGAAGTCAATGAGTTGGTCAGGGTAAGTAGGAGTCCTAATTTGATGGTGGAAAGGCAGACAAGTCTTAAGATATGCTCAGTGTCCTAGTGTGTCTCCCCAATCTGCAGTTGAGAAAACAAAAACAAAGTCAGAGCACAGCTGATATTATTGCTGTTACAGGGGAAGTTTTCTGGGCTGACACAAGACAGGAGCAGAAGAGCCAATGAATTACTCATAGATGCTCATAGATATCTGAACCAGCACTCACACACTCCCTCTTCACTGCCGGAAGATGTGTAATTCTTAAAATCCTTCTATATACCCAAGTCTGTGAAACATGAGGAGTAAGACTGCTTTCTACCATTTAAAACCCACAGACTTCAATTTCACCCTGTTCCTTATAAAAGAGTTGTTTTCTCGGCTACGTCATGACACTTAAAATTGTAACCTGCTGAGTTGTGTACTATGTCTATAAATGTTTTTAGCATTTTCTTTTGCAGTCTTGCTGACTCAGTAAATTGCACAAATATTTATCCAGCACCTACTGTGTGCCAGGCATAGTTCTAAGTGATATAAACAAAGAAGCTAGTCAAGTAGAGACAGTTTCTGTAATGCAGGACTTAGAGTCTAGAGAGGAGATAAGCAACAAAGAAATATACAATGCTAGGTAATGAAAGTACCTTTAATGGGGAATAAATCAGGGTTAGGGGGTAGAGATGATGATATAGGAGACATAACTGTAGATAAGAAACGAGCTAGGAGATTTTGGAACAGAGACCTAAGTTGGTTGAGGGAGAAGCCCACGTGTCTCCCTGAAGAATTAACTGCATGCTGAAATATTAGTAAACTCTACAAAGAAAAGTGGCAGATATGAGAAAAGCTATAAAGGAGTTGAAATCTCCAGTGTCTGGCTATCAAGATCGATGTTAGTCCTTGCTAAGACTTGGGAATCCTCAGAGGCTTCTATTTCTGTGGTCATTGGGCTTAGAGTTCCATTTCTAAAAATGTGATTTCTAATCTGTATCATATAAAGTCACACATGGTGAGTTTCATCTTTGATAAAGCTCTGTTATACATATATACACCGAAATAGTAACCCATTTCCCCCAATCATCCACAGTGTGGTAGACTTTAGTGATGTTTTGGTGGTGAAGGTACAAGATGGCATTTATAGGACAGCCCATGTTAAATAACTTTGTACAGAATGTCCTAGGATCCCAGGATGTGAAGAAGCCTCAGTGTTCTGTTCTCTAGCAACACAACGTCCATCTTGAGGGCCCTTTTATTCCTTTTCCCCTTCTTTCCCCTCCATTTTCTTTCATGCTTTTACAATCTCAAACTTTCTCCAGTTTGTACAGGACTATTTGTCTCTCCTCAGCTCCAACTTCATTTGTGTGTGTGTATGTGTGTGCGTGCACACACGCATGCACAAATGTGTGTATTGCTGGTGATTCAAACCCTAGCACCTCACACATGCTAGGCAGACATTCCACTATTGATTTATTTTTTTATCAGTCTTGATGTATCCTAAATTACTGATACCTTCAGCAGAGCACAGGCCTTTTGTTCTTTCCAAGACAATAGTCAACCAAGAGAGAAACTACAAAGAATGAAGTTCCAGAGATACAGATCATCTCTATGGATATAGATAAAGCTCTGTAGGTATAGATCTTGCATGGATTCTGGAACACTCTGTACTGATGAGGTAGCTGGTGGTCAAATCCAAGGTGAAATCCTGAGAGGGAAAAGAATGAGTGTTCTAGGTAAGAACCAGGCAAAGGAAGAGACAGATGCTACTTAAAGTAATGGGAAAGTGCAAGTTGGACCTTAGACTAGAGAGGTCCTCACTTTGGGCTTTGCTATTTCAAGCTCAAGTATTCAGGCTGTGCTTGAGATCTGTGTTTCACTTGAAAAGATAGCTTCTTGACTGTGTGAATTAATAGGCTGCTGAGGTTTCTGTGAGAAGGGGCCATGGATAGCCAGAGAGCCATATATAGTAGCAGCCAGGTTTCAATGCCATCATGTGCCAATGTTTTGTCATTGTTCTTTGGAATGTTCCATGAAGGCACAAGTCCTAGGAAGACAATGAATTGCAGCACCAACATTCTACTAGACATGTGACCTAAAGACATACTTCAAGCCAAATATTGGTGGCGCATGCCTGTAATACTAGTTATTCAGGAGGCTGAGATCTGGGGATCATGGCTCAAAGCCAGCCCAGGAAGACAAATCTATGGGGCTCCATGTCCAAATAAGCAGCAAAAATCTGGAAGTGGAGTGTGGCTCAAGTGGTAGAGTGCCAGCTTTGAATGGAAAAAGCCAAGCAAAAGTGTAAGGCCTTGAATTCAAGGTCCAGTACTGGCACACAAACAATAAAATAAATACATACTTCAGGTGACAAATACCTGAGGACTGCTTATGGAATTAAAGTTTGCAATGACAGATCACTAGCAACACCTCAAAGTACACAATTGGGAACTGGGTAAGCTTAGAGAGCAATTCATTTACTGTTGCCTGTCATTGCAGCCATTGATAAAAATGTAGACACTAGCCAGGCATTGGTGGCTCAGGCCTTTAATCTGAGTTCTAAGGCTCATGGTTTGAAGCCAGTATGGGTAAGAAAGTCTATGAGACTCTTATCTTTTTTTTTTTTTTTGAAGGCCACAAAATGTCTTCATTTTATTTGGTCAAGGACTCCATACCCAAGAATTTTTTGTTCAGTTAGAGGCAGCACTGTTAACAGAAGCCATCTAGACAATTTATACATCATATAATAGTTGCACGACTTACAGATCTTTGAAGCACATTTATAAGAAATTCTAGAAAAAATGTCTTTGAAATAGCCTTGTTAAATTTATTATTAACATTATCTGCTTTAAAAACATCCAGAGCGGGCTGGGGATATGGCCTAGTGGCAAGAGTGCCTGCCTCATATACATGAGGCCCTGGGTTCAATTCCCCAGCACCACATATACAGAAAATGGCCAGAAGTGGCGCTGTGGCTCAAGTGGCAGAGTGCTAGCCTTGAGCAAAAAGAAGCCAGGGACAGTGCTCAGGCCCTGAGTCCAAGCCCCAGGACTGGCCAAACAAACAAACAAACAAAAAAACATCCAGAGTAAGTGACTTAAAGGCTCCATTGGAGACTCTTATCTTGAATTAATCACGAAAAAGCTGAAAGTGGAACTGTGGCTCAAGTAGTAGAGTGCTAGCCTTAAGCACAAAAGCTCAGGGACAGTGCCTAGGCTCTGAGTTCAGGCCCCCCAGGGCTGGCACACACACACACACACACACACACACACACACACACACGAACACAAATGAAGACACTGCTCATGGGCTGACAGGGAAGAAGATCCAAGGTAAAGCTATCCAGTGGAAAAGACAGAGGGCAGCAAAGTGTATGTAGTAGGCTTTGTTCACTCTGTCTTAAAAACTGTGTTTTCCTGCAGAAGGAGTTGTATGTCTTAGCTAGACAAGCTATGTCTCACCTGTGTGGGATGGTCCTTCCTGACCTGGGCATCCTGATACCCTAGAAATGCGCTACATAATAGGTAGGCTGGTCTCCATCTCCTCTGAGGCCCTCCAGTAATGATGCTACCACTTAACCTCTCCTTTGCTGAGCAGTACTCATTCTCCAAAATAGCTGTCTTATATCCAGCCTTTCTGGCTCCTGTCTAACTATAGTATGTGTTCTGTACAACTCTGAGTGGGCCTCACTTATGTTGATAAGCCCAGTCCCCTTGCCTGGCTGTGTAGGTGCTCAACAGTATCGTCTCCCAAAGTTTTAGGAGCTCCATTGCTAATGACTACCCACCCTTTTGAAAGGGACTTGCTGGTGGCACATGCTCAGCTGACCAGGGCACTATCCTAATAACTGTTTTATAGATTTTCCATTGCTACATCTTGGAGTTTTCCTGAAGTGCTGCACAGTTTAGAGACAGCACTGTTTTATGTATTTTAAGAGTTGCTCCTCTTTTGTGTCTCTACCTTAATGTGATTATGATTATTTTTTAAACTACAGAAAGAAAGTTCCAGAAAAACCAAATGGATAAATATTAATAAAGAGACAAGTAAATTGAGTTTCTGGACTTGTAAGGCTACGAGAGGGGAGCTGGTTTGTCTATGGCTCTTTGGTGAGCCATCTTTTGCTGCCCAAGTAAATGTCTACTTAGTAGTGAAGATATAAATGGAAGTTATGTTTTCAGCAACTTCTTGGGTCTTCTGCCCACCCCACTTAAGGGTATTGATTTTAATTCTCCTCACTCAGCCTGAGATGGCACTGGAAGGATATGGCTCTGTGAGTCTGGCAGTAGGCTACTGGGTGTGGCATTGCCTAAGCGAATGTGAGCCTCTGCATGTTGGGGCTGGGTTACTCCAGGAGCCCAGGGCCACTCTGGGACCCACTGATGATGTAAAAGCTCCAAGACACCATAAAAACTTGGCCTGGTTTATACATGGGAGGAGGAAAGGTCTACATGCATTACACAGCCCTCCTCATGCCATTTACTTTAATGAGATGCAAAATTGTGCCAGTTTCAAAATTATGATGTATATCAGAGCTTAATTATAGGTATGGGATGGCATGTTTGATTGAGTCCTTGAAAACGGAACAGAGATTTTTGTTTTACTTGTCTGCTACTTTCTTCTACATCTTTCTTTCTCCTGAGTATCTTTCCTACAAATAACTTTCTAGAGATCATGGCTTATGACACTGGTGGAGAGTCAACCCATACTCTAAGCCAGTATCTTCTGGCTTGCAAAATAACCAGGGAACATTGGAATCCCATAACTAGAGAGCTAAAGAGACTGCCTAAATAACAGTAAACACGATTAAGAATATAGTAGCATTTGATAACTCATGCAAAACAGGCCTGGCTTCAATTTATAGGGGTAGTCTCATTTGCTAAATTGTACACACACACACACACACACACACACACACACACACACACACCACAAATCTAATAATTCTGTGGTTAAAGACATTCAGAAAACACTAGAAAAGCAAGTTTTGAGTTATTGCTGCATTTGTTACTAATTATGGGCAAAACTTAGATCTGCATGTGCTGATGAAACTGCCAGGCCATTGGTGGGCGTCACTTTCTGATGCCTGTTGCACTTGACAGGGGAGAGTGAGAGGCAGAGCTACATGCCAGCCCATGCTATGTCTGTCATATGAGTAACTTTGAGAGGGGTCTGATGTTTTGGAAATTTCTCTGAGAGGTAGCTTGTGAGAGTAGGGAAGCAAAGAAAGGAGAAGAAAACTTGGACCAACTACCATGCCCTTGGCCTTGTGCTAGGTATTAGTCAACAGGCAGAGGTGATTCCAGACCAGCTGATCTGAGAGACACTTTTCCCATTCAGAACTACCAGATGGCTTCAGCAAAAGTCGCTGGAACCTGTCCAGTGGTAGTAAGCATCTGCTTTCTGTTAGAAATAACTGGGTCTAGGGAGCAAGATGGCCCCATCTTATAAAATGTCACCTGCTCAAGAACCTAGTGATTTTCCATCCACTTCTTCATTTGTTCCTCCACTAGTAAATCACTAGTATCTGCTGAGGGTCTGTGAATACACAGTGAATGGGCCCTGTTGTTCCCTGGAATCATGAAGCACAGTTGGGGAAGGCTCACAAGAAAATATATGACATCTAGATTGGATCCTATCCTGGCAGAGGCCTCACAGAGGCAGGCAGAGTAAATGCTGCCTAGGGTAAAGATAATATTGCAAAGGATGGTTAAAGTATCAAGAGAAAGTCACCTGGTGAATATATTAAGAGAGGGGGGGGGAGAGGGGGGTCACACAGATAGAAAGAGACAAAGAAAGAGACTATTGATTATTTCTGGTCCAGAGATTTGTGTGATGAAAGTCAAGGAAACTTGAATGAACTGAGGATTTTGAGGGATCTACAGATTTCTAACGAAGCATCTAGATCATTCTATGGAATTTAATTCAATCTAGTAAATGCCTATTTGAACCAGATCCAGGGTTCTGTCCAAGGGTTTGTGTCCTTCATGATGGTGGGAGTAAAATGGAGAATAATGTGCCAGGCTTGGGTTTTGTCCAGGTGGAGTTTCAAGTCTAGGAAAGGTAAGGCATGTGGACACCTGTCTAAGGCATGCCAGAGTCAATACAATCAAGAGGCACAAGGAAATATTGTTAGATATACAGGAGAGAGCACATCTTGGGCCAGTGGTTCCAGAAATCTTACTGCAGAAAGTTGAGTTAGAATTTGGTTATTCCAAGCTGTAAGAGAGATGGTATTCTCACAGGCAAAGGAGAATGCATGGACAAAAGTGTGAGTAGCAAATATTAATTGGCCCTCCAAAACATTCATCTCCAAACTAGGTTATGCATCAGAACTCAGAAGGCAGGGGTTAAATTGAAATACCCGTTCTCAACCTGGAAATCCAGGGTTCAGGTTGGAGTACACACAGCAAAGGAACTCCTCAGAGGATTCTGGGGTCCAGAACATGGGTGGGATTTTGTCTGAGGGAAGCAAGGACAGGCTTTGGACATGCACAGACGTGGGCTTGAATCATGAGATTGCCTCCTTACTATTTTGTCACTTCTGGAAATATGCTTATTGGCTCCCAGCCTCAATTACCCATTCTAAAAGGTGACAATAACAATCCAGAAGGGGAATTTGAGAATAAATGAGACAGTACTTGTCATATTGCTAACATAATTTCTGGCCGAAGAAGGTGGGAGGTAGGGGCTCAGTCTGAGGTCTTTTCCTGTCCTTGGTCCAGGAAGTCAAACGCTCAAGAGGCACAATTTCTGGTCTCAAGAAAGCAGTGTTACCAGGCAATGAGGGAATTTGCTATTCTGGAATGAATTAGCAGTCACAAGGAAGACTCTTGTACTTTAATCTCTCACCTTGTCATAGTGCACAGAATTCTTCAATGTGGTCCTTTAAACTTAGGCTCTGAAAAGCTTTTTGCCCAGTGAATATTACAGATGTTATAGAGAATGTCCATCATTTTGATAAGCATCATTTTATATGATCATATACACATAGCTATTGAGCTATTGTGGAGCTATATTCTTAGAATATCCTAAGACATATCCTCGGCATATTCTAAGAATATGTCTAATAATATCATAGATATATTCTAGTTATTACAAATGAGGGAAACCATGCAGCCTATTTCTTTGGGTCTGACTTACTTTGCTTAATATAATTTTTTTCCCCAGGTCTTTCCATTTGCCTTACAAATTGGGCAATGCCATTCTTTCTGATGGAAGCACAGAATTCCATTGTGTATATATGCTACATTTTCTTGATTCATACACCATGGGGCACCTGGGTTGATTCCATATCTTAGCTATAGTAAATAATACTGCAATGAACATGGTTGTGCTGGTGGCTATAGTGCAGGCTGGTTTGTGGTCATTTGGGTACATACCCAGGAGTTGGATTGCTGGGTCTTAGGGAATCTCTATGTTTAGTCTTTTGAGTAATCTCTCTACTGCTTTCCAGAATGGAAACAAGAGGCTGTTGTTTTTTCTATTGGATGGTTTTCAGTTATTTCTTCCCCACCCCCCCCCTTGGGTTATCCCCGGATGTCACTGTTTTGATTTCTGTACCCTTTGTCTTGTATATAAGCTCATCGGATTTGGGGAAGGGAAGGAGAATCAGAAACGATGAGACAAAAGGTGAACCAATTCAACAGTGATACTAGACACTATGTTGGAAATGAACTTTACCACTTGGGCAGTCTGGGATATGGAGGGGGTAACATTGTTCAAAAAGAAAGATACTCATTCCCTGACTTATGTAACTATAATCCCTCTGTACATCACCACTGCAATAAAAATTAAATAAAAAAGAAGAATGTCTATCAGTTAAGCCCTTACTAGTTCACATCTTTGTAAGAATTAGTGAAGTACTGGCTAACTGCTAACCTGACAGAAGAGTGTCAGCTCTTTGAGTGTCAGCTCTCTGATGGTCCACTCTATTTAGAAATTCTGCCTTAGGAAGCTTGAGGAGTGGGGCTACCATTTCTGATTATGCCTTGAACAACTCTAGGGCAAGTCATCTCTATAGTCTGCAATGCAAATTGCACCTTCTAAGATTGCACAGTGCCAGACTTGCACAACTGTCTGTGGTAGCTCCACCTAAAGTTTCCATGGAGTTGCTTACAGGCCACCACTTGCCTCCAGAAAAGTCCTATGCTATAGAGGAGGCCCTGGGGTTGGGGTGGAGGGGGTTTGAGAGTTTTCTTTAAAAATTAAAAAAAAAGTTGTAAGCCAGGGCCCTATTCAGCTTGCCCATTTTGCAGCTGAGGAACTACAGTTGCACTGTGAAAATGTGGCGGAGCTGGTACTGTGCTTGGGTTGCTTTGGTTCAGGTAGACCAGGCAGGGAGTGCCCCTTTTAGCAGTAGACCAGGGTATGAAAATGAGAGGTACAGGGGGCCTCTGGACAGGTCAATCCCTCCAAAAGAACACGCTTGAAGAAATCAGGTCCTTGCTGTAGACAGAGAACAAGGCCACCTGCACAGACCACCTGTGCCTTTCTCTAAGGGGGGAGTAACAAAGGCACTTTAGGATTGCCTGGTGTTCAGTACTGGGTACCACCCATAGATGCCTGCTCAGTCCAGAGCCCAGACCTGGGAGACGAGTTTGTTCTCCAAGGCCATGGGGAGGCTTCAAAGCCTCCACTTCCCTTTTTCACTGCTGAGTTATTGGAAATGAAGAGAGCGGAGCCCTCAGAGCTGGGAAAGCAGATGAAGTCGCCCTTGAGGGAAAGGAAAGTGAGGGAGGGAATGGGTGGGTGGCACAGGCAGCCCCTCCCTTGCCTCCTTCTGGAGCTTCTTGCTGGGGCACCTCTTAGAGCCTCAGGGGGAGCCCTGTCTCTTCTCAGGCAGAGCCTGGGTGGGGACTGTGGTTGGCTTGCCAGACTTGGGCACCCCCAGGCCTGCCTGTGGGCCTCCTTCCCTCACCCCAGGGCTCCCGTGGGAAAGCAGAGGCAGGCCGGCCTGCCTGGAGCACTTTTGGGCAGCAGTGACTTCAGTGCTTGTCCCCAAAATAAATGCACCACAGACAAGACAATGTGGTCAAGGACTGAAGAGTTACTGTAAATACCAGCCCATCTGGCCTTCCTATTTCTGTTCCTATGACTCCCCAGGGGTAGGTGCTGGCCAGTCTCTCCAGCCCACTCTCTTCTCCATGTCTTGGCATGCATGTCCCTCATCAGCTGTCCCAAGGACACCTTTTGGGTTTGTTATGTTGGGAGGGCTTCACTCGTCCCCAAATCAGGTTTGGAGAAGGGTCAGATCTCCTAAAGGAAAAGGTGCGAACCTTAGGTATTAGGCACTATACTGGAGATTCATATATTATTTGTTCTAACAACAAAAAGGGATGAAAAGGAATGACATCTCTACAGATTTCCTGTATCTATCTTTACTCCATATCATCTTTTCTATAGTTCTAGGCTGAAGATCCCATTCCCATGCCTACCATAGAGCGAGAAAATCAAGACAAGAACGTAAAGAGTACTTGCTCTAGTACATCCCATCAGTCACCGGTTCTTTTAGCCCCTAGGCCACAGAGGGTAGATGACTTCAATTCATGTACTCCATGGGTAGAGGGAGCAGTGTGCAGGCAGGTTCCAGGTCATGGAATAATGGGTTAGAGGTGTGGACTTGAATACAGATGGAGTATTTACTGCAGTAGATTATCTCCTAGAGGCAGCTGCTCAACACAGCTTTGTGATTTATTTTGTTCCAACTCTTGGCTTTCAACAGCCTCCCATCTTCTATGCTTCACCTTTGTATGTGTCTGTGGAACTTTCTGGTTTAAATGAGTTTATTGTTTCCAAGGAGAAAAAGTCCTTGCCCCTGAGTGGTTGTCTGGGTATGATGTTTCCTGCCTTTCAGTTCTTGTGTACTCCCAACGTGCATCTCTTCCAGAGTCTTTGCTGTCTTGAAGAGGCAAGCTGTATTTGTACACAGACTCCTGCTAGGAATTCTCATCGCTTTCTCAGAGATGGCCCACTATGAGAAAGGCATATAAACCTTCCTGTTCAGCAGATCAGCTGTGGAAAGTGAAACTGTGGAAGACAAGCATTTTTCCTACAACCTTGACCATAGTTTGTAGGGGAGAGAGGCATAGAATTAACAGCACCATTGGCTTTGCAAGGATTATTTTTTAAAATTTATTTATTTATTTTCATTGAGTTTTAAGTAGTTGTACAGAAGGGCTTTAATTCAACGTATCAGTTGGTTAGTCCAATGCTTCTTGACCAAAGTCACACTTTCCATCTATCCAGGTGCAAGAGCTTTTAAAACACCCAACAGACCAGGTTAGAAAAGAACATCTTCATGACATATTATTGTCAAAACCTTAAGAACAGAATACTAAGAGATTCTTAAAGCTTTTAGGAGAAAAGATCAAGTTTTATTAGAGAAGGAGTCTACAGCTCTGAGATTTAAAGTAGGTTAAGACCAAACTGGGATTCTGACCCTCACTCATGCAATTTCCCTTAGATGGGGGCAGTACCCCATGATTGTGGGTGAAGGATTTGAGATCTGCCTGTCTTTGCATTTCTGCTCCCTCTCATAGCAGTGGAAGTCCCCTTACTGGACTTGGATGAGTTGTACCTTCCCTCTTCCATCTGCAGAAGGAGCATAAAAAGAAAATAACCCCAACCTCTTTGAATTGTTCTGAGGATGAGGTGGATGTCTCTGTATCTGGCCCCAGGTGGATCTCAATAGATGTCATCTGTTATTATTGCCATGAAAGATGAGGAACTGCCTGTCATCCTGCAGGGAAGACAAAGTCCAGGCTCCACAGCTAACCAATGAATAGAAGTGGAGATCCATGCTCATCTTCCCTTCCACGGGTTCAGCAAGTCTACACCAACAAGGGAGACTCTGTCCTGTGGGGACAAGTTGTTCAAGGACACAGAGGTAAAGCTCTATGCCATCTTAGTTGGGTCTCTGATATAAGGGATTGATGGCATTCATAGATAGTCTGAGGAGAAAACTGAGCTGTAGGGATCACCGTAAGTCTCTCTTCTTCCTTAAAATTGGGAGGGAGCAAACCTGAGCCCTGCTCTCTACTGACCAGCACCTCTCTCCAACAGCCCTGGAGGGAAGGAAGTGTAGACTCCTAGAGCTTTGGCCTTGAATTATAATGCAGTCCTCTCTGCCTGTCTGGATTTATGGAGGATGTTCTTGCTCAAAGTGAAGACTTCAGGGCTTCCTTTCTTGACACCAGTGAGGCTTATTCTCAGATGTTATTGCTTTACCATGAGACCAGAGAGAGAGAGAGAGAGAGAGAGAGAGAGAGAGAGACAGAGAGACAGAGAGAGACAGAGAGAGACAGAGACAGAGACAGAGACAGAGAGACAGAGACAGAGAGACAGAGACAGAGACAGAGACAGAGAGACAGAGACAGAGACAGAGACAGACAGACAGACAGAGAGAGAGAGAGTAGTAATTCCATTCTTCATCCTGAGGCAAGGCAAACAGCAGGAAGGAAGCAAGGCATCATCCTCTGAGGGATGAATTCATCCTTCTAGTTCCGCACTTGTCCTGCTGAGCAGGCCCCTCCTATATCGCCTTACTCTCTCTACTTGGCTGAAATTGAGCCCAGGGAGGAAGGAGGGAACAGCCCTTTGGGTCTTGTAGTCCCAGGGTGTGTCATACATCTTTTGGGTCTGCTTAATCTTATTCTTTCTCTAATAAACTGCCCCCAGTTATTCCTGTGGAGTGTGTCATTCTGTCCCTACACCAAGACAGTATCATCTGACCCTCACCAGTACAGCCCTACAGTGCCTCTGCCTTCTAGGAAATGAGTGTCCACGTCTCAGACAGGTGTACTGCTGATTTTGAAGAGATTTCTTTCACCTGCAATAAAGGAGATTCAAGTTTTGTTATTGTAAAGTGAGGTGAGTGCATGTAAAACAGCATGTAGATGCTTAATGTAAATGGCCAAAAAGTCCCCCCAAACTATATCAACTATAATAAAATAAGCTACAAGTAAAAATGTGACGACAATGGCTCTACTGAGGACCTGAGAGGGTCTCTTAGAGGAAGGTATTAAAGATCCTTTTTCTAAAAAGCATTATTTTTAGGAGTCATATGATTCTTTAGTGATGATGTCCTTCTAAGGACATGCCCAGAGCCAGAAAGACTTGTGGAAGAAGACACTCATCTTGTGATTATTCAGTGGTGTCAAAATAAGAGCAACAGAAGTACTCTACCAAAGAAGCTGGCTGGAGAACTCATGTCACATCTAAAGTTGAGGTGGTTAATCACATAGTCTCTGACATCAAACCCCTTGGGTTGCAGGCACTGCCACACAGCTTAGCTCTGTGTGTGTGTGTGTGTGTGTGTGTGTGTGTGTGTGTGTGTGTGTGTGTGTGAGAGAGAGAGAGAGAGAGAGAGAGAGAGAGAGAGAGAGAGAGAGAATATCTTGAGGAGTCCTCACCACAGAGATGGCTCATGCAGGAACAGGGAAGAGATGACCTTCTATAGATTAAAATGTATTTTCCTCGACATTCATATCACAATTTAAAGGGTGCTTCTGAAGAGTATGTGATAGTATGTAAAAGGATCCATGGTACAACAAAAACTAAGAACTAATTGAAAGCAGAGCTTTAGAATTTGGGGGTATTGGGGCTGGGGATTTAGCTCAGTGGAAGAGCGCCTGACTGGCGAGCACAAGGCCTGGAGTTCAGTCCTCAACTCTGGAAAAAAAAAATCTATAGAATTTGGAGGTATTCAGGCTTTTGTAACCTCAGTAGTCAGGAGGCTTAATCAGGATTAAGAAATTTGGGGGGCTGGGAATATGGCCTAGTGGCAAGAGTGCTTGCCTCCTATACATGAAGCTCTAGTTTCGATTCCCCAGCACCACATATATGGAAAACGACCAGAGGGGGCGCTGTGGCTCAAGTGGCAGATTGCTAGCCTTGAGCGGGAAGAAGCCAGGGATGGTGCTCAGGCCCTGAGTCCAAGGCCCAGGACTGGCCAAAAAAAAAAAACCCAAAAAAAACAAAAAAAAAAGAAATTTGGGGACAGCCTATGTTACATAGCAAAACCCTGTGTCAAAAATCGAAACCCAAACCACAAACAATAACTCCCAGAGAATATAAATGTAGAATAACTCTCATTATTTAGATATGAAAGACATATGTTAAAATAATGAGCACTCATATCTGGATAGTGTGATGACTGTTATCCTTTAGTTTTCATTTATTTAGAGGAGTTTTCATTTATTTAGAGTTGATAATCATTACGTTTTACCTTTCTTTCTCTTTCAATATAGAGAAGTAGACAAATGACAACATAACAAGTAGAAAAATAAAAGAAACCTGAGATCCCATATCCGATATGTATGTATATATATATTTGAAACACCCACATATACTCACAGTCACATGAGCTTACTTCTCCATCTACAACAGTGCAAAAACTACAGAAACAAAACTAAAAGTCTTTCTTCCCATGCGCAATCCTCCTAAACAGAACAGCTGCTCATAAATGCTTTGATTCATTGCAGGAGTATGCGCATATACCAGCAAATCTGAGTTCCTTTCACATAAGCCTGTATTGATTTTATAATCAGAAAAATTGTAGCGTGCACACATTTGAGATATAGTCATTTTTATTGTCAGACCCTCGAGGGGGAGGTCACACAGTCCATCCTGCCCTGCCTGGGAGGAACAGGAGCTTAGACAACACTGCTGGGGATACTAGTGGAGAGGGGGCTTTGGTGACCATTGGCCTGAGATGTAAATGTCTGCAATAGGCTCTGGAATATCTCCATTGCCTCACCTTTTCAATCATATCAAGGTCACATATCCTGAATAGGACACAATTACTTTGGGATGATGACCAGTAGTGAGACAACAATAATGCTGGCCCCGAAGTTCTAGTTTTGTCAGTCTCGGTGGCACCTTCATGAGCATAGCTAACCAGTCACAATTCCAAGTCCCATTCCTATGAAGACATTGGTCCTCAGCTCTTGTCATCGTGTTCCCAGGACCCCAAACCTCTTCACTTGCTTCTGGCTTTTCCTTTCTCTTTTCCACACTGTTCTATTTTCATAGTTGCAAATAATCTTTCTCCAACAGTATTCAACCTCCTTTAATTTCCTTGTTAGCCCAACTCCTTCCATTAGGAACTTGACAGAATCTTTCTTTGCCTACCCCCAACCTCTATGCACCCACAGCTTTCATGGAGTTGCTCTACACCATCTTAATATATACTTGTAATGTTCTGTGGAATTACTTATCCTCTATCTTCCTTCTTCCCTTTCCCCTCTCCCTTCGCCTTCTACCTAGTCCCTTCTCTTAGCATTTGGTTTTCTTTTTACTTTTCCTTACCTCCTCCTTGCCCCACCCTAACTTCTTTAGAATTTAGGTCATGGATTGCACAAAAAAAATAACAAAACAGGGAACCATGGGGTTTAACATTCATATTGGGCAATGCATGTAAGGTTCATAAAATTAACTGGAAGCTAAGTCTCTTGGTGCAGTTCCCTACTCACTGAACTCATGTGACTTTTGGAAAAATCACTAACCCTCTGGTTTTATTTTATTTTTCAGTGTTTGGGCATGGAACATAGGACATCCAGCATGCTAGGCAAGTGCTCTACCACTTAGCCTACCATTAAATTAAAAAAAAAAGAGACAATATTCTATCTTAGTTTGGTTCAAATTGGCCAAGAATGTGTGTAGATTTTAGAGAGTCTTGCCTTCCTGTATGCAGAGGAGAACCACAACATAATGACGACTTCAAAGCAATATTGGAAACTGGTTGTCACTGGTTTATATGGAGAGCTGAGGGGTGTCACCATAGTCTAAGCAATCTGGGAGCCAGGGGGAAATGGCAGTAGAAGCCTGTCCCAGGATTCCATTTTGGATGAAAAACCCATGAAGTCCATGCTTTCATTGAGAGTGCAAGCAAGGAGCACACAGGTAGACTTAGAAGGATTGTTGGCTTTATCACCCACTAAGTGGACCTTGGAAAAGGCTTCATCTTGCCAGGTCTTGGTGAACTGTTCTGTTTCTTTTACTGTTGTGTGAGTAAGATGAGGTCATGGCAGCAAACGTGCTTTACGACATCATGATGTTGGAAAACAAATTCTGAGCCCAGGAATTGGAGGATAAGTGCTTGAGTGGCAAGAATGAAGCATATATACAGACTTGGAATGTGTGTGTGTGTGTGTGTGTGTGTGTGTGTGTGTGTGTGTGTGTGTGTGTGTGTATTTTTCTTTATTATGGAACATAGTCTTCTAGGTATTTGACATATACTAACACATTTAAACTTTGTTCGTCACAGATTGATGAAGATACATCATACTGTTTTACAAATGGGAAACGATGGCACAGAGTTTTAGCAGTTAACCCTGGACCACATAAGCTAGCAAGTAGCAGAGATAGGGTTCAAACCTACACAATCTGCTCTAGAATCCATGCTCTTCTTCTTCATACTGCTTCTTGGCTTGTAGTGTTTTTTGATACAGTAAAGAAAATATGAGACCTGGAAGAGACTCAGTATGAATCTTCATCCTGCCTCTTGGCTATGTAGACTTGGGAGGGTCCATTAATTTCTCTGAGCCCTGAGTTCTTCACACCAGGGGAAAAAGAATGTCTTTGACACCCAAGTTTTGCAGAGGTTAAATTGAGACCTTACCTGAATCCAACTTCCAACACTGACTCCGTTGCTGGTTGATTTCAGACTTTCCCACACTCTGCCTTCCTCCCTTCTAAGTGGCTGCCCATGCATGCCACATCCGTCCGAGTGTGAAGGACTTTGTACATACCCGTTCTGACATGGGGGTGCCTGCCTGACAGGTCAGGGTCAGGAGTCTTTTGTTCACACGCCCAAGCTTGTTCAACAATTAGTTGTTCAGGCCCGAGGAGCCAATTCTCAGGCTCTTCTTTCCTTTTGGCTCTGAATAGCAGACACACTGTCCTTTCCACTTTCAGAACCTTGCTGGTTAATTTGAGGGTTGAGAGAAGATCCGATAAGCATGTGCCCACGTGGGGGTTAAGGTTGCCAGTGGCCTCTGCCTCTGGTCAGGCCCGCTGGGAACAGCAGTAGTCACTTCCCGAAGCTCAGTGGGGGTGCTGGGCCAGCCCAGTGGGCAGTGGCTGGCCACAGCATTTTCAAACCCAGCTTCAGCCAGCCAGATCCACAGCCCACGTCTGTAGACAAGAGAAATCTCCTTTTGTTCAGCATAACCCAGTGCAATTATATTGTTCATAGTATTTTAAACTCTACAAATGGCTTGACATTTACTACTGTGCTCTCCCCCCCCCCCAAATCCTGACTGTGGGGTCTGACTTTCCAGAGCCCCCTTTTAAAGGATAAATGCTGACAGATTATCTCAGTAATAAGGAAAGAGGCGAGTCACAGTTCTTTCCTCTCCACCAAGGAGATCACAAAACACCTATTGATTTTTTTTAAAGAAAGGAAATAGGAAGAAGCATGTACCAATTAGGAATAAAATGAACAGTTTATTACCCTCTGATCTTTAAGGCAAACAGTGAGTAGAAAAACACTTGATCTCTGCCCCCTCCCCATATTGAGACATAATAACTAGGCAGCTACGTAAATAACCTCATATTAAAATTCGAGACAGCTGTCATTTGCTCAAGGTTTCTGTACTGGATCATAATGATCAGTCTTGCTCATGATTCTCTAATTTTGTAAGTGTTTTTCTCCCCCTCTTTGGAAAGGCTTTAGAAAAAGTGTTTTCCATTTTTGCTCTGAGCAGAGCCTAGATGGAGCCCACCTTTAACATTGTTGACAAGTCTGTCAAATAAGGCCTCAGAAATCTTTATTCATTTATGTATTCCACAAACTTTGATAGAGCAGAGGCTGTGTGTGCTATTCTTGTGAGACAGAAAGATTTGTGATCTCATTGAAATGATTCTCCAACTTTTTTTTAAAGGCACCTAGATGAGAAACAGGATGGAAGGTGATTTTTAAAAATTGCTTTGTCCACCATTTGGTGTAAATCAACTGCACAACTCTTGGGGGGGGGAGAGGGAAAGGGGGAGGGGGGAAATGAGGGAGGAGGTAACAAGTTGAATAAGAAATGTACTTACTGCCTTACAAATGAATCTGTAACCCCTCTGTACCACACTTTGAAAATAAAGAAAAAAGATTAATAAAAAAATAAAAATTGCTTTGTCCTCCTAGCTGAGATCTGAGGATCACAGTTCAAAGCCAGATGGGACAAGAAAAGTCCTAGAGACTTTTATTTCCAATTAATAGCCAAAATCTCAGAAGTGGAGCTGTGGCTTAAATGGTAAAGCACCAACATTGAGCTAAAAAACTAAGGGGCAGCAGCCTGGCTCTGAATTTAAGTCTCAGTAACAATGTGCACACACACACACACACACACATACACACTTTGCCATGAATGTATATCAATACCACACTTATGCAGATGAAAGGCATGGATTGGTATCTTGGTTGCACAATCTGACTGTCCTCTGTTAGTGAGTTCAAAGACTTTTAGTTAACCCTGCTTATGGTGCTAGAAGAGTAAGCCACACTATTTTCTTGGATGGTCTTTCTTTGATGCTACGAACATGAATCCTTTCTCTTCTTGTACCCAAGTGTGGAATGGATGAGGAAAGAGTCAGGATCATCATAGTTCTCAGTACACTGAACTCCTTATTCAGTGGGTCTTTAGATTTTTGTCAACCTGGCTTTCTCAGAAAGGATGAATTTCCTTTAATTCTTATAAATTTGAAAATGTATTATAAAGCACAATAGCATTATCATATAAGGCATAATATCACACTTAGAACTCATTCACTAGTCCATCCTTTCATTCATCCATCCACCCATCCATCCACTTATCCATCCTCTAGTAAAATAATTTTCAACTGTGGTTGAAGTTCTGTTGTAATTCATCTTGCAAGGGGTTCTGGGGCTGATGTTTTAGTTACTCCTAGTGATTCTAGATCTGAGGTTCTATGAGAGCAAGGATTGCGTCTCTTTCATTTGTGCTACATCTCCAGCTTCTGGGGCAGGACCTGGAAGAGAAATCATACTCCATTAAAATTGGTAGACTTCATTATTTTGATTATGCACACACCAACTGTTTATTGGGCATTGCCAGGTTTTCTTCAACTGGAGATGAAGATCATCTCATAGTTTCTACAGCTAACGATTGTGTGTTGCTTCAGGACATTCATTACTACTGAACCATCTACTGGAATGAAGGTAAGGTATGTCATTCTTTATTTTCTCAAGTATATTTTTCCTCAAGTCCTTTCTTGCATCTATTGTTATCTGAGGCCTCTGCATTGCCTAAAATTGGAGGGTACTTACTCTTGACCTGGCAAGAACAGACACTATGCTACCTAGCTGGAGATACTGATGCTATACTAAGACACCAGGTACCACATCTGACCTCTCCATCATTTAGAACTAAAACTTGGGCGCTGGTTTGAGTGTCTGACCTATAGCTGATGATATTAGCCTCTCTGCCTTGCCCTTTCTCATCCTTATGTTTCTGCAGGGTGCTATCCATGCTTTGCCTAGTATTTCTTTTCACCACTCTTCCTATGTCTTCCCTCATATGAGCCCAGAGCATTCAGAGACCCACCTTTTCCACAAGACTGCCTAGCTGATGCAACAGGAGTTTATTTCACTTGACTCCAATTTAACTGCCCCGGAGCCCCCTCCTTACATTGCCAAGGGATTTCCTAACAGATATGTAACCAGCGATTCAGGCAATTATTCACGTATTCCCCCACATCATTAGTTTTATGGAACACTGCCAGGGGGCATATTTTTTCTTTCCCAGGACCCTGGAGAATAAAAGAAATAGAACTCTTACCATGAAGTCATATTAAGGAGTTTATTTCTCAGAAAATACTCCTTGGAACTTTTATAAAAATATTAAACAGATAGATTGCATTTAGGAAAGAAATGATTTTGATCTTACCTGCTTCCACAGGACTCACTGTCCAGGCCTCAGGCCATCCACAACATGACATTGCAAAGCATTTAGTAGCATCTCCCTAAGAGTTACCTGTCAGCAAGACAAAGGTCATGTTGGAACTTGGTGGGTTTACCTTGAGTGACTATAATTTGACCCTCCCAATCAGGGTGTGTTAGGGGCAAGGAAGGTTATATTATTAACTATGTTTAGGTTATCAGGTTTAATTTAGAACTTTCCAGGCCCATTGGGGTGCATGGTTATCCTAGGCTTAGCACCCTAATCCTACCATTCACTAAAACTTCCCTGCACAGGTCTGGCTGATGGCATGAAATCAGAAATAATTCAGCCAAACCGGGCAAAACATCATAACCCTAAACTGTGTTTTTCTTTCTACTGAATTGGACAGCTAAAGAGGAGGAGTTTATCAGATAGCTCTTCCAACAGCAATATTGTATGACATATCACTTTGGAACTCAGTGTCTTGCACGGCAATCAGACAGACCCTCCACGAATTTACCTACAGGCCAGTTGATTTTGGCTGGGTTTAAATCTGAACTTTAGGTTAGGTCCAACTCTTGCTTCTCATGGTTTTCCCTCTCCATGGACCTTTGACCCAAATGTAGCATGAAGAGAAGTATGAATGGACATGGCCAGCTTTCTAACCTCAGACTTGGGCCTGGCACCCTGTCACTGCTGTCATTTCTACCCACATTTAAGTCAAAGCAAACATCGTGGTGAAGTCCAACCTCAGTGGCACAGGGAAATGTACTCAGGCTTTTGTGAGAGGTGAGCCTCAGGCACACACACTGAAAACACACATAGAAGAAGGGATAAGAATTGAGAACCACTGTGCAACCCATGATGGGGAATATTAAGCCAAAAGGACTTGGCTTTCCCTCCCTCCAGTCTTCTAGGGTGGCACTGACTGGGCTTATCCAACCATTTGCAGCTGCAGCTGTGAAGCAAAGTGACAGACACCTTTAAGGTCTGATAGAGACAGATCAGTGCCCTTGCTGGCTAACACATAGAATGTGCTGAGAGGAAGGCTCACTGTGATGGACATTGCAAATGTCCAAAAGAGGAGAGAATAGAAGAGGAAGAGATTGATAGACACCCTCGTGAGTCAGAATTGCAACCCTGGGGGCTGGGGATATAGCCTAGTGGCAAGAGTGCCTGCCTCGGATACACGAGGCCCTAGGTTCGATTCCCCAGCACCACATATACAGAAAACGGCCAGAAGCGGCGCTGTGGCTCAAGTGGCAGAGTGCTAGCCTTGAGCAGGAAGAAGCCAGGGACAGTGCTCAGGCCCTGAGTCCAAGGCCCAGGACTGGCCCCCCCCCCAAAAAAAAAAAAAAAAGAATTGCAACCCTGCCCCAGTAAATATGTGCAGGGGAGAGAAGACTCTGCTTATGTCAATCAGATCTTCCCACAGGATGGGGGAATGAATTGCAATCACACAGGTCCATACTGTTTCTGTCTGAGGGGAAGCAGAAACCCCTTGCCTGTGGGATCAAGTGTGCTCCCAACTTATAGTCACTTCCATGGGGTGTACACAGATCCACAGAACACAACCAGTGGACACTTTCAGCATTGCTGCTGCTGACTGACCTGCCCGTTCCTCTGTTTCTTCCATAGCTCCCTTTGGACACGTGCTGCTGTAGGCTCGATGACCACGCTAATTCAGAGTCTTTTCCTGCAATGCCCCCTCCTCTGCTCAGAAGATCAGGCTGTGAGCCTTTGCCTACCTGCTGTCAGAGCCCTGCATGGCCGCCACAGTGGTAGGTGACAGTGGGTAGTGAGAGCTTGTTAATCAGACAAAACTAATCATGCTGATTATGACTATTTCATTAATGGACCACCTCTCCCTGAGAATTTCCTGTTCAATGTTCAAACAAATTAAAAGACTTTAGGGTAATCACTTAGCTGGGGTATCAGGATTAGAGGAGGGCAGGCTAAAGAGAGAGCCAAACCCATCTCACCTCACCCCATGGGGCTTGTCCCATGTTCTAGATTTCAAAGAACCTGGTGTGAAGTATTCATCACACAGATTCCTCAGAATGTACAGAGGTACGATGGGTGGTTCATGGCCACAAAACCTGGTCGATTTTTTCTTCTATGATTTGTTACACTTTGAAGCTGGAATGTCCCCTCACGGCCAATGTGTTTAAGGCTTGGTGATCAGCATGCACTACTGGGAGGTGATGAAACCTTTAAAGGATGAGGCCTACTGGGAGGCCTTTGGACCATTGGGGATGTGCCTTGGACAGGGATTATGGAGCCTCAGGTTTCCACTTCTTCACTTTCCCTTCCCAGGCATGAAGGGAGCAGTTCTGTTCTGCTACACATTCCTGCAAGGATTTCTTGTCACTGACCCAAGGCCACAGGCCCATTTGCTCACAAGAAAAAAAACAACCCTCCAAACTATGAGTCAAAGTAAACCTTTTCTCTTTGTCAGTTGATTATCTCAACTGATGATCTCTTACAGTAACAGAAAATAGACTAATGTACTCACTCTGTTCCTTTCTATCTTCCCTTATTGTCATTCTTCTAGTTTGGGCTTCTTAACTTGGGCCCTTGTAATTACATAATTGATACCCTGCCCAACTCCAATCTCTCTAACCCTTCCATAGGGCAGCTAGAGATGTCTTTTTCTATTTTCCATTGCTTATGATACTAGAAAAAAGTGTTAAGTATACAGAAAAGTTCAGGAATATTATAGTGATTATATCTACATACATTTTGAACAATTTTATTATTATCTGTAAGTGGTTGTACATCTATTTTTCATTTGGAATCAGTAAATGTTAACTTTCTGACATTTACCTCTCTATTCTTTATTGAAATAGAATACACATAGAAAGTGCACCTATCAGAATTGTACAATTGTGAATTTTCATGAAAGAACATGATCGTGTAAAGGACACGAAATCACGAAATAGGACTTTCTCAGCTTCTTCTTACCCTGCTTATTATTACTCTCTATCCTACCCTGTCAAAGCTACCCACATCCCAAGTCTGATAGCACACAAAGAGACCGCTTTGTTTCTGACCTTCCTGTCCATGTAGCTGTCCAATGTGTGTCCTTTGGGTGTTGTATTTATTTTGAATCTTCCAAGAAAGACATTTTAAATAATAAATGGAGAATGTCTGTGTTCTAATTATCCTAATCTTTTTTTGTTTTGTTTTGTTGGTGGAGGGACTTGAACTCTGGGCCTGGCAGCTCTGTGCCTGAGCTCTTCAGCTCAAGACTAGGGCTCTCCCACTTGAGCCACAGTGCCACTTCCAATCCTAATCTTTTTTTATGTCACGGGAAGCTACACATCATCAATGCAAAAAAAAAATTGAAGTTCTTATTGTTATACGTGCATCAAATGGATAGCACTGCTTCAGGTGTATTTTGTTTCAATGGAAGTAAACAATTGTATCAAGTAAGGAAGTTCTGCCACTTGCATACTTCACAGAATGAGTCCTCTAAACCACACAGATGAGTGGTGTGACTGGCTTTTCTTTTTAAACACACACAAGCCTCTCTTTCCAAGCTGGTGGTTCCTGTAAGGAGGGACAAGACTTTGATGCTTCTTCTTACTTCTGGTAAGTCTAACACCATGACCAATGCATGATAAAGAAGTTTAGGGAATGAATGAGTCAATGAACAAATAAACAAAGTTTCTTATGTCATGGAGAATCATGTCTTCTCCTCTGATGGCCTTTTTTTTTTTTTCAGGGGGAGGAGGGAGGATGATATTCTCTTTTACTTTTTTGGCAGCTTTATTAGTGTTGCTCTATGAAGTGTCCCAAAGATGTAAGTCCATCAGCAAGCCCAGCCTTCAGTAATGACTAAATAAGATGTTCCTTTAGAAAAGGTAGTCATTTCAGAGCTGGCTATGCCCTTTATAGCCTGGCTCCTGTTTTGCTGGAACAGGGGACAATAGCATATCTCTTAGGGTTTGCCTTACTATAAACAGAATTATCAGTAGGTCTGAGACCATAACATTAGATTCACATCTAAGCAATCTATTAAAATATCAGTCCTCTTACAAGTTGGTCGTCCCTGTGAATTCTGTTGAGTTTCTTTAGTTCTCCCATGCATTATGTTTACTATGTTTTCTTCCCAAGAAACTTATCATTTAATTTTTCCTTGCTATCAAATTGCTGATTCTTCTTTATGAATTATGCTTGGTGAATTGCATACTGTTTTGTCTTATCACATGTTTTTTTTCTATTCAAGAATTTTCTGTTCTAGATTTTACCAGTGTTCCATTGTTATGACTCTTCTGGAGACTTACAGAAATAGTTGTCTTCTTTTTTACAAATGGAATCATTTTCCTCTATCCTTCATTTGTACCACCTGTTCGCTCATTAAATGCATCTAAAAGATGAATTTATAATTTATAGTTTCTTTGAAACTTCATTTCCCTACAGTAGAAATTCTGTTCTCTGTTGTTTTGTAGAGGACTGATAGTTCCCCTGCCTTTTTTGCTTTCTTTGATACCTCAGCTAGAATGTTCTTCATCTTAGATAGTATTTTGAGTTTTGAATTTTGCTCAATTTTCCTATCCATTCCCCCCCCCCCCGGGCCCTCAGAAACTATGAGCCTTCTTACAATTTATTGAAAAGCTTGTGTACCTATCTTTATATACACATGTAAGTTTTAGAAATTTATCAACTTAGTCAGGATACATCCTGAGAATACATCACTAGGTGACTTTATCATTGTGTAAACTCCATGGAGTACCACTTAGACATAATCTTGGGGACCATCATCCTGTGTGTGATCTGTCACTAAATAAAATGTCATTGGGAGGCATGTGACAATACACACACTCATATATTCTTTCTTCTAGTTTTTCAGGAAACAAATTCAGAAGCTACTTTTCTTTGCAAAGTTGGCAAATTACAGTCCATCGACTGCATTGTGGCTCATTCACTGTTTCACAAGAACAGCACCATATTGATTTCTTCATGTATTTTCTGTGGCTGCTTGCTTTCACACTGAGGGTAATTATAATAGAGTCTAAATGATCCACAAAATGTACAGTATTGCTAGGTACCAGTGGCTCACACTTGTAATCCTTGCTTACTCAAGAAACTGAGATCTAAGGATCATGGTTCAAAGCCTGCCTGGGAAGAAAAGTCTCTTATTTCCAATTAACTGGAAATGGTGCTGTGGCTCAAAGTAGAAGAATGCTGGCCTTGAGTGACAGCGCTCAGGCTCTGAGTTCAAGCCCTACAAGGGACCACAAAACAAAACAAAAGGAAATGGAAAAAAAATACCTTTGCTATCTTTGAGCTATTTCCCCCTTTTTAATCCATGTTAAACAAAGGAAGATATTTCCATATCCATTGTTTAACTTCACAGGGCTACAAACTCCACTGTCTGTTGGTGTTGATCAACTCAGGAGTTTGCCTGCAGGGCAATCATGGAAAACACATAACACCCCCATACTGGGTAACTGATTAAAGGTTTATTAAGGGATTATTTCCAAAGATGTGGAAAGAGTTGAGGAACTCCAAATATGGATACACTACCCTAAGTCTTGTCTTTAGGAAGAATAATTGCTAACACTCAGCCTGGCAGCTTGGTGAAAGAAAGAAGTCTTACCAGGACCCAGAGAGAAGAGCTGAACGTGGAGAGCTGCCTGCCAAGAGCTGTGCCATTTAACAGAGGGTTGCATTAAATCACACAGACTGAGAGGAAGGAAGCCGGAATAACAATTGCCTAGCCTCATTCTGTTGACCGGAAGTGTAGTGCTTGGATCCCATTTGCTGCAGTTTATCATAGCCAGAGAGCAAAGGATTCCTTTACTCCATCCCAGGTATGTGTGCCTTGTGGGGGTGCAGCAGAGGATGGGAAAGGATGGGTAAACAGAAGGCATCCGACACTTGGAGTTTATGTTTGCAGGCAGATCGGAGCTGTCCAATAGAACTTTCTTTCCAGGATGGAAGTAGTCCTATCTACTATGTAATAAGCCAGTCCTAGAAGCCACTGATATGGCTGCTGAGTACTGAAAATGAGATGGGCATGAATTTTATGTATGTTAATTTAAATATAAATATCCATATACAGGCAGGTACTACCATGTTGTAACCACTGCTGTGAATGAATTTCTATTTTCCACCGTGTGTTGTCTATAAGTGTTCTTATTGGATAGTCATGGGATCTTTTGTTTCCCACTTTGTGAGTGTCTGTATGATTTACTTCTGGACACTAGAAATAGTCTTTCTCTTTCTCTTGGTAGGAATGATGTCTGAAACCCTACAGACCCTAAGCAGTATGGCTTCCAGGCCCCTTTTACAATGTTGCCTGCCTTTATCTCCCTTGGATCTCTTTTGCTCCCCTCCACTGTGAACTTGAGCTCTTGGAACTGTTCTTTAAATCAGCGAAGCTGTGGTTCCTATGCTTGGGAGCTGGGGTTCAACAATGCCTTTAAACTTGACTTCAGAAGTAAAGGTACACCACTCTCGATTGTGTTTTCACTCATTTGTCTTCTGTGCCATGAGCAAGACCTCAGCTAAGAATCTGAGACTTGGTTGATTGTGATCCTTAGCTCTGGAGCATTCATGTCTGTTTTGGCAGAGGCTGGACGAGTTCATGCCAGGATGGTTTTATGAACTCAACCACTGTGCCTCCTCTTGCCACTCTTTTCTTTACAATTGTCAGTGTTGCTTCGGAAAACAGGTCATGATTTTGGATGTGCATAATCTCAGGTCTGATGCAGAATTAATACCAACTGCTTGATTTTCACACTGAGACATTAATTACTATTTGTTTTACATTTGCATTCACAGGTATCTGTGGAGGGAAATTAGCATACTTTGTTGTTAGACCATTATTAAAATGACAGTTGGGAAAATATTTGAAAAATATTTCCTTCAGTTTTCATCTCTGGCTTTGCTATTAATACTCATTTTTTTAAAAAGAAGTATTTCTCTGTGACTTGAATTTGTTGCATAATTTCAACATTCTGGATAAGACACGAAGACCATTTTGGATCCAGAGTGCTGGAACTGGGACATGCTTAATGACTTTCACATTTGTGTGTAAACAAGACAGACTGGTCCAGCTATTGGGAGCTGGTGAATCAGAGATACAATCACTTGTGAAACAATTTTCTGTTGCTTAAACCCTTGGAGCAGCAGGCGCTGCACCTTTAACTGGGGACTTGCTGAAGCCTAGCTCTATGGTTGGGCTGAGAAGAGTCAGGTGAAGAAAAACCATGGTGTTTTCATGATGCAACTTCCAACAGTTCCAAAAGTGGAGTTAAACAGCCAAAGCGTTCATGGCCCAGTGATGTCCCAGCATCTTGAACAAGTCACTTTGTCTCCTTATCTATGAACATGGTATTCACCTCAGCTTGTCTAGGCTCCAGTGACCGGAAGCATCTTGACAGCTCTGGAGAATAGATAGTTGTAGCTAAAGTCTTCAACCTGTCTTCTCATTCAGACTTTTGTGGTGATGATGAGATTTCGCCATACTTTCATGGGAACCCCTTACTGTCATGGTTGAGTAAATGATTATTAGAGTCATTGAGTCCATATGGGCAGAGGTCTTGCCCAGGCACCTCCCCTTGTGTGTTTCTTCTATAGCCATGTGTTCAGTGAAGGAAGGCAGTCTTCCAAGGAAAACAAGAGCCTTCTCTTCAGTCAAAATTAGTTAATATATTTATAGAGAGTCTGCTCTGTCAGGGACAGGGTGTTCTTGGTTCCTATCCTTAAAGGTTTGATATCCACGTACATCTTACTCTATGTAGATTCTCTTCAAGGCTGAGAGGACATATGGGCTGGTTAATTGATTGAGGGGTCCATTCATTCATTCAACAATCACTTGTTGAACCTTCTATGTGTGAGGTGCCATGCTAGGCATTAGTAATTTGGAAGCAAAGAGGAAGCAATATCAGTTCTCAGAGTGGCCAAGTCCTTGATACACTGTGCAAATGTATCCCTCGTGGGGGCTGTCACACATTTGGAGTTGGGGCATTCTCTCTCTTCCCTAGAGATTCTGATCAAACATCTGGATTTTGAATCGGCATTTTGTACATGCTCCAGGGTGGTATAGAACAATCTGGAAACACTGCTTTGGGGAATCTAAATGTAGTGAGGGATATATACATTCGCAGTCCAAACCACAAACACAGATGTATACACTCACCAACACAGAAACAAAATCACTCATAGACATATAGTTATCCACACAGACATAGATATACACACAAACAGTCACACATGCATATAGACTAAATCAGTCTGGGACAACCAGAAAATATTTATCAGAGAGGAGATATCCATGCTCAGCAAGGAACAGCTTCCCTATTTCTGCCTGGCTGCCTGAGCCCCTCTTGCATTTAGCCAAGATTTTTCTATCCATGACAGTAAGCCATGAACACAGATTGCTTCTTTACAATTCTGATATTTCCATAAGAAAATAAAGTCCACTCCCCATTATAAATATGCATATTTTTTGTATGGAAACATAGATGTAATTAAGATTTATACCATAAGCTTCACCTCCTTATCAACAAATCTCTTTAGAAAGAAAACCACTTAAAATTCCTGTATAATTTCACACTCTTGGCACATATTTATTTACATAACTGGCATATTATTTTTGGATATAACTTAGCAATGGCTATTTATTGAACCTTGACAAGTACTCTGCAAAACATTTCCATGCTTTATCTCATTTAATCATTGTAGAAAATCCTTACAGTGAATATTATTATCTTTCCCATTCTACAATCGCTGCCACTGAGGCTAAGTTAAGTGTCTTGCCCAAGGCAGCAATTAAGCAATGGCACTCTTAAGTGGCACCCAAATGCTCATATATCTTGGGCTGTGTACTTGATAATTTCCTTCTAATTGATTCCTGACAGGAGAATGAATGCTCATGAAATTCTGAGCCCCATCCTGGGCAGGCTCTTTCCTGACCTTTTCTTCTTTCTCAGATTCCCGCACTGCTACAGGACCCAAGCATTTCCATGTTCTACAAATGCCAAGCTCTCCCCTATCTGCTTTTCCGGGCTCGCTTCCTGTTCTTCTCCTGCTGCAGATGCAGGGAAGAGAGTCTGTGCTCTAGCAACCCCTCCTTCTTGGCTCACCAATGTTTCCGGTTGTGTCTTTGGGCAGCAAAACGTAAAGGCCAATAAGATCAGGTTGGGGTGATGCTGTGACAAGGTGTCAGCCCCTATGGCTGTACCTGGAATGTGATAAGCACTTGGGCAAATGTTCACCGTGACCTCTGGGTGATGACTGACAAAGAGCATCAGTCACCCTAACAGCAGGGCTCCAAACAGAAGGAAATGATAAAGGCAGCTGGAGAAAGCCCCCCAGGCATTCTGCCACTTGGGGCCCCTGGGACACTGTCAGGGGGGAGACTTTCATGGGCGAAGGCAGTGGAAGAGGAGGGCAGGGTTTCCCCTCACAGGGTAAGAACTACTGAAAAGCTAAATGCTCTCCCTTGCTTCTGGGGACGTAGCGTCTCACAGGAGAGTTTGAGGATAGTTGTAGGATCGAAGGTCTCTAACTTTTAGAAAGCTAATACTGTATCATCAGAAAACCTTTTACCAAGCACTCACAACTCTCATTAAGTATGTACCATGCGGCTTTTCATTCGGCAGCTGCCATATACATTATTTCTCAGACATTTAATGAATGCATTCGTTTCTGTTATAGTTTCTTTTCCCCCTAACGATCTATTAGAACCATGTTTTTAAGAGACCTCATGTTTTTGGAGGACCATGAACAAGTCCTTGAGAATTGGATGCATAGTGGCCCAAGGATCAAACAACCCTGTCCTCTTGTGAGCCTTGAAGATCAGGACCTTCAGCTGGTTCTAACCTTCTCTGTTCAGTCCCCTAACTCATCTTGCCAGCCCCTCCTCAGTGCTCTTAGTTGGTGGGTTTGGATTAGACTGCAGTGTTATATACCACTGTCCACTTGGAAAGAGAGCAGGGTATTCTCTCTCACATTTGCATCTGTAATGGCTGTCAGTGGTGCTAAGAGACGCATAACAGGAATTCAACAAATGTTCATTCAATACATTGAGGAAAGTGGGAATAGCCCAAGCTCCTAGGGATGTCAGAGCTTCTCCAAGCATGCTCCTTGGACTTGGAACATTAGCTAGCAACATGCTTGACGTGTACATTCTTGGCCTCCCACCCCAGACTTAATGAGCAGGAGACTGCTGTGACACCACTCCCAAGTGATAGCCAGCACTCGCTGAGATAGAGAACCATCACTCTGGACCAGAGCTTCTCAAACTCATACTGTGTGCACAAACCAGTCAAGGATTTTATTCAGATGCAGATTCCGAGTTGGTGGGTTTGTGGGTGGAACCTGAGATTCTGCATTTCTAACAAGCTTCTAGATGATACCAACCCTGGCCCATGGAACACACAGTCTCTGTGTAGCAATACTCTAGACCACTCTAGGCCAAGAAGGAAGATGAAAATCTAAGTTTGACAGTGATGTCAATGCACTGAGCCTATTTCCTTGTATGTCACAAATAATATCTGCAAAGCACAGTTCTTGGAGCATAGTCAATGTCTGATAAATGGTTTTTTTTTCCTCCCCTCTTCTACAAGTCCTTATCAATTTATCTTCCCTTTCACCCAACTATTAAACTTCTCAAACACAAGCATTATGCTAAGGGAAGTTATTAGAATGGTTGATCATATATAATGAGAAAACTTTTTACTCTCTCCTCTAAATTTTCCTCACAGTTATTTTGGATTTGACAAACAGGATAAAAACAGAGTGGACTTGTAAGAGGTAAGAGTTGGGAATAGAAGAAAAGATTGTGTGGGCAAGCCAGAGCTCAGGGGAGCAAGAAGGCAGTTGTGTGGTTCAGAAGAGAGTTGATGTTTATGGAGCACCTACTTATGCTTGTGCCTGTGTCTGGCATGTGGGTACAGTCTCCTGGGGGGAGTGGAGGAAGGAATGGAATGTGAGGACTGCTGGAGCACTTTCCTGCTAGTGATCCTTTGTCTTCCTGTAAGTCTCAGTTGCATTTGGACTCCTCTGAGGGTTGTAATGACAGGGGAGAGGTCTGAGAGTGGGAGGAGGAAGTCAGCATGAAATGAATTGTGTACCTCTCCTCTCTGGAATGCCAATAATGTGCGCAGGATGGTGAGGAGTTACTGGTGGCCACAGGCCCCCTCCTCATCCTGGGCTTGAAGTCTCTGAGCCTTCTGGTAGTTCGGGGATTTCCAGGAGTCTTGCATATCACTCAGCTCTTAGAGAACCTGGGTCTCTTCCTCTCCCAGGAGACCCAATAGGTGTTTCCCAGGCTCTCACAGGTCACTGGATGGGGAAGCAGCCAGCAGTGACATAGCCTAGCTGAGTCCATTCTGGAAGGCAAAGCACTGTCCCATCAGGGAGGTCAGACACCTGCAAGGCTCACCACTCACCTCTCACACCCATGGGCCGTCTTTTCCCAGTCCTGTTTCCCCTTGCTATTTTGAGCAAGGCAGCTGGGCCTTGACAGTGTCATAACCCATATGCTCTCCACCTGCCTTAAAATACTTGAGGGGGGTGACATTGATCAAGATGCATTGTCTTCCTAAAATGCTTTGTGGAATGGCAACTCCTGTGGACAGCTACTTATAGATGATACAAATGTTAAAAAAAAACCCAAAGATTTCACATTTAGACTTGTCTCCAATTTATAGGAGCTAATGGTTATGTAGTCTTAGAGTAGGAAATAGCCTTGCTATGCTCCAGTCAAATGCTCATATTTTATAGGTTCGGCAACTTTAGTACAGTGAGTTCAGGTAACTTCCCCGAGACTACAGATCTGATGGGGTGCTCAGTGCAACTCTCTCTCCCTCTCTCTCTCTCTTCTTTCGTGCGCGCACACACTACTACTTCAACCAGCATAATGCCCCCAGCATTTTCTGACTCAGTTATTTTAAAAACAAGGTCTTCCCCCCCCCCTCCTCTGGCAGCCTGGATTGCAATCCTCCTATTTATGTCTTCTGTGTACCTGATATGATAGGCAAATACCACCATGTCAAGTTTATTGCTTGAGATGGTGTTTTCCAAAATTTTAGCCTGGGACCATAATTCTGCCAGTCTTCATCTTTCAGTATTTGGGATTACAGGCCTGGACTGCCCCTGTCCAGGCTAGAGTGCTCTTAAACCTGTGCCTTGTCAGTGTCATCTTAAGAGAGGCACGGTCATCACCCTCTTCCACTCCCTCCTTTCCCCTCTCCTCTTCCCTGGTCAGCTCTCCCTCTCCTCCTTCTTTTCCTTCCTCTTCTTCCTCTCCCTCTCCTTCTCTCTCCTCCCCGCTTTCTGTCTTCCTCTCTTTTTCCACCCATGACAGCAATTGGTATTCAGTGAGAAGAAAATGGCCATGCTCTAACCTCCAGCCTGTTTACAAAGCAAAACTACTCACTGTACTTGCCTAGAAATAAGCCAGGTTCTAGCTTGATAGGCAAATGACTACTGGTCATCCCTCACTGGCTAATACATACAGATGTAAGAAAGGAAATTGTTTAATATTCGAGATACTTGTCCTTATGTGGGCAATGGCTGTCGTCCTTTGGCCCAGAAATCTTTGAGCAGAGAGCTGAATGAGGAGAGTGCTCACAGAGAATGAGGAACACTTCTGGCATGGTGGCAATCACTCGACCTTGAGGATGAGGAGGATAAGTTAAAATGTTTAAAAGCTGTACTCATTTTGTTTGTCACCCACAATTGTCTACAGGTAAGCTAGTAAAAGTTCCTTAAAATTACACCCATTAAATACCAGAACCAATCCATAAGCACTCAGTTCATCAACCAACTTACATCTGTCTGTATAATATTTCTATTCTAAAAATATCACATGCTAGCAAAATTCAGGAACAGAAAGGGAAACATTCATGCTATTAATATAGAGAAACAAACATTTTTAACACTGTCGGTGCAGATCTTAGTGTTTCACTCACTATTAAGCTTGAGGAGGTTGATATCTTAGTTGACTGAACAAGTATAATTTTTATGCCATTACAAATTTGTGTTTGTGTGTGTGTGTGTGTGTGTGTGTGTGTGTGAGTGTGCTAGCACTAGGGCTAGAACTCAGGGCTTCAAGCTCTCCCTTAGCTTGTTCACTCCAGACGGATGCTCTACCACTTGAGCCGTGCCTTTTGCTCTGGTCTTTTACTAGCTGACTGGAGATAAGAATTCTCCAGGCCAGGCACTGGTGGCTCACACCTGTTATCCTAGCTACTCAGCAGGCTGAGATCGATTCGAGGATTGCGGTTCCAAGCCAGCCCAGGCAGAAAAGTCCCCATGAGAGCTTTTTATTTTTTTTTAACCTAATCTCTTTGGTTAATTAAATTTTTTTCTTTATTGTCAAAGTGAAGTACAGAGGGGTTACAGTTTTATAGGTAAGACAGTGAGTACATTTCTTCTCCAACTTGATACCTCTTTCCTCATTTCCTCCCCTTCCCCCTCGCCATTTCCCTTGCCCCCCATGAGTTGTACAGTTGGTTTACACCATATGGTTTTATAAGTATTGCTGTTGCATTGGTTTGTCTTTTTATCCTTTGTCTCTTGATTTTGATCTTCCCTTTCCCTTCCCTAGTTCCAATACATGTATATACAATATCCAGAGTACCAAAATCAGTTACAGTGATACAGGGGTTAAACCACAGGAAGGGAATATGAAACAACAACAACAAAGAAGGGCATAGTTTCACATGGCATGCTGAAAATGACTGCAACAGTGATATACCACTTGCTTCCATAACTTGAAGTTCATTTTGCTCAGCATCATCTTATGTGTTCATATGGGCACAGCTCTTGAGCTATTGTGATCTTCTGCTAGGACTATCCTAGACGTGTACGAATTATTCCCTATGAGGGAAACCATGGAGTCCATTTTTCTTTGGGTCTGGCTCACTTCACTTAGTATGATTTTTTTCCAAGTCCTTCCATTTCATTATGAATAGGGCAATGTCATTCTTTCTGATAGAGACATAGAATTCCATTGTGTATATGTAACACATTTTCTTGATCCACTCATCTACTGAGGGATATCTGGGTTGGTTCCATAAGTTTAGCAATGACAAATTGTGCTGCGATGAACATAGTTGTGCTGGTAGCTTTAGTATGGTCTTGCTTTTGGGTAGATGCCCCAAAGTAGGGCTGCTTGGTCATAGGTGAGCTCTATGTTTAGCCTTCTGAGGAACCTCCATACCACTTTCCAAAGTGGTTGAACAAATTTACACTCCCACTACCAATGTAGTAGGGTTCCCTTTTGGCCATACCCCCTCCAGCATTTGTTATTATTAGTTTTCCTGGTAATGGACATTCTTAGTGGGGTGAGGTGGAATCTGAGTGTAGTTTTGGTTTGCATTTCTTTTATGGCCAGTGATGTAGAGCACTTCTTCATGTGTCTCTTGGGCATTCTCATTTCTTCTTCAGAGAAGTCTCTTTTTAGGTCTTTTGCCCATTTGTTGAGGGGGATGTTGGTTCTTTGAGGATTTGTTTTGGACCCATGAGATCTTATCTGCAATTAACCATTAAAAATGGGAAATGGCACTGTGGCTCAAGCAGTAGAACATTAGCCTTGAGCACAAAGAGGCTCAGGTACAGTGCCCAGACCCTGCGTTCAAGCCCTGCAAATGACAAAAAAAAAAAAAAAAAAAAGTCCCTCAGATTTGTCTACCCTGGCTTTGAATCTTGATCCTCAGATCTCAACTTTCTGAGCAGGTAGGATTATAGGCAAGAGCCACCAGCATTATCTCATTACAAAGTCTTTATCAATTTGCTCTTTGGGGAACCTAATAGTTCACTAGGGTTTGTTGAACCATTTGATGAGTATTCCACATATGGGTTGTTTCCAATGTTTTCCATATAGTAATGTGGTAATAACCATTTTATATGCAAGGAATTTTAATATAAACATATAATGATAATAAACACTATACTTCAGTAGCTATCAGAGACATAATGATATTCAGATGTTTTTCAGAAGATATTCCTACAAATGGAGAACAATTTGGTCAAAGCTTGCTTAAGTTCCTGCTGTGCCATCAAATTATTTTCAAAGGATGACTCCAGCTTTCCAACCACCGACCCATTTGAGAGACACACGAAGCTAATGAAGAGCTGCCAAAGAGGCAGCAGAGCATGGTGTTTGACAATCTAGGCTCGGTGCTCAGGTATCTGGGCTCACATGTGACACCTTGAGCTTACTAACAGTGAGCTTGGGACAAGCCATTTAGCCTTTGTGCACCTCAGTTTTCTTTTTTATCACTTGGGGTGCTAAAGTATCTTCTTCATAGGGTTGCTTCAAGAATGACCTGAGGTATTGCATACATGCTTTGAATAGCAAACATAGTCAACACTCAACAACAACCGATAATGATAACCAGCAAGGTCTCAAGGATCTAAGACCTTGGTTCATGCTCCTGACAGACACCAGGAGGAAAGGCTAACCCTGTGTTCAGATAGCATCAGAGCCCATGCCCTCTCCTTGTACATCTTGCTGAACAAATTCTTATAATTTAATCATGACTTTTAATGTTTGAAATGGTGGCTTTTACATTTTACTGAAGCACCATTGCCGGCTGCTCTATGCTAGCTGCCCTGTTTATATTGCAATGCAAATTATTCCTGGTGGAGAGTTTACAAACTGCACTTCCATTATTAATAGGGTTATGATTTTTTCCCATTCCACTCTTATCTCTATTGCTCGTGTAATACATAATTCATGCTCACTACCCTTTGCTGGTCTCAGTGCTAGAGCATATAGTGTACAGTGGTCTCTCTCTCTCTCCCCCCGCCCCACCCATGACAGCAATTGGTATTCAGCAAGAGGAAAATGACCATGTGCTTAGCTGAAAATACTCACAGGCAGAGATTATAGGATCTGGGCCCTTTCATGACCAAGTCTTGAGTTCCAATTCTATTTCAGCTCTGAATCCTAGCAGACACAGGGCTTCCAAGGCCCTTAAACACTTTGACAATTGTAAGAAATGGGGTATCACACCTGTGAGTGGACAATAAAGGGCAACCAGGGTCAGAGTATGGAGGCAGCAATAGGAGGGATCAGCTCAGCTCCTGCCTTCTGGCTTCTCATTGGTGTGCTTGTGGAGATGGCCGAGTCTAGATTGTCAGCCCTTGCTAGCTGGGGATCCTATTTTTGCAAATGGGCAGATGCATAGCCTTTGACAATCCCAGCTTGATGTTTGAGTGCAGAAGCTTGGCGGCAGGGGCAGGGGTAGGGGGAGAGGGGAGTCCTTTAAGAACATCTCAGGATGAGGTTAGATAGCCCATGTCTGAAGACTGGCCATTCTTTGTACCTTGCTCGAACTCGGGGATTAAGGGCAGAACAGACTCCTTTCCTGGAAACTGTGTGTGCAGTTTAGAGGTGCTGTCCCCACTCCTCTCAGACAGAGCCTCAGGAAGGATTCAGAGGAAACTGACACAGGGAGAAGTATTCTTTGATCTAACTTCCCCAAACCTCAGGTGCTACATCCTCAGAGGGGACAGCCATGCCTAAGCTATATGTTCTCTCAGTGAAGGATCTTTCTTACCTCACTGTGCTCTTTGCCATGAATCCTGCCGGCTCCATCACTGCCCTATAAACGAATGTCATAGTTCCCAAGAGAAGGTCTCTGTAAGTGACTTTGTGGTTTTTTTTTGTTGTTGTTTGTTTGTTTTAACTGAAGGCAGCATTTCCAGCCAGGGTTTCATTATGCATGTGATTAGCTGATTCTTCTTGGTCAAGCCTGGATCCAACTTCCTTGAGCGGTGGGAGACTATTGGCTAATCTGGCTGTCATTCACAGAGCTTCCTTTTTGAAGAGGAACAGAATGGGTGTTGGTGCACGCATGCGCCCATGCAACTTGATCATGAGAAAATGCCTTCCATTCGAGGTTCTTTATTTCTGTAGTCAGGGGCTGCCAGGTGGCCCTGTGATTCCTCTCTACTGTGAGTGCTCCTTGTGGGATTTGGTGGGCCAGCGCTTGGGCAGGATCACGGAAGAGGACCTCAGAGGTCTCCCACTCTCTGAGATCTCTCAGGGTTTGTGTGTGTGACCTTGGAGCCTGTTGCATTCCCTGAGGTCCAGAAATCCTTTTTAGAGGCCATGACTAGCCACTCTGCAGGTCCTTACTACATCCATGGCAGAATCTCTCCAGCCCTTGCTCTGTACAAGTGTTCCTCCTTTCCTGGGCAGGCCCTGGATCCCACCCTCTCCTGGTGCAAACACATCCTTCATAGACTCTGCTTCTCCTTTCTTCCCCCTGTTCAAC
The DNA here is from genome assembly GCF_023159225.1 of Perognathus longimembris pacificus. Taxonomy (NCBI): domain Eukaryota; kingdom Metazoa; phylum Chordata; class Mammalia; order Rodentia; family Heteromyidae; genus Perognathus; species Perognathus longimembris. The sequence continues at coordinate 72,920,953 of NC_063166.1, read as the reverse complement.
ATTCAAGTGTGTCCAATTGTCAAGCACACTCACACAGACATTCATGCACACATAGACACACACACACACACACGCACACCAGACACAGTTGCATGTAAACCTAGAGAACCATTTCTTCAGTGCAGTGGAAAAGCACACATGGTGGGAGGTTGAAGCCAGAATATTCCAAGTTCAAGGTCAGTCTAGATGCTATAGCGAGACCCTGTATGAAAAATAAAAAGTAATCAATCAAAAGAAGCCTAAAGACAATTGAAACAACTATATACCCACAGGCACATGTGCCCACAAACCCACTCAGGAGCACATTAAATGCCCTTGGGCACATGCATACATATACACAAACATATGAACACCAGGAAGTTGGGTATAAGCACATACAAAAGAGACCTTTCCTTCCAGGAAGCCTGGCTTCTTCCATGGGCCCTGGGCTATGTGGAAAGCCACCGTTGACATATTCTGACCCACTCACACCTCAGGGGCCTCCTGTGACCTACTGAATCATAAAGCACTTTCCTGTTTATTTTCTTCTGGCAAAAACTACTTATTTCTGAGAACTGGAGCCAGGGGAGTATGCTGGGCTACTCTGTGGCTGGGGACATTTTTTGGCATCCTGTCTTGTCCTCCCACATAACTTTGTTTAGACAGCTCCTGTTTTGCCAAGTCTGGTGCTACTCCATCAGTGACTGGTGCAGAATGGAGCTGCTCTTGGTAAGGCACTGGGCTTAGGGGCTATTTACTATTCTCTGGGCCATTTCCCAGGATCCAGGGTGACATTTGACACCTCTTTTTGGAGTGTCTTCTGGTCTGTATATAGAGTCCCATTTGACCACAGGGAGCAATGACTTTATGCTCACAACTCTGACTTCCATGAATGAATCTCCTGGAGGATGGAATTTTGTATTTTGCTGGGTACTGCTGACTCCCTATCCCTTGAAATAGTGCTGGGCACACAGTAGGAGCTTCATGAATATTTATTGCCTGGATTATTTCACCAACCCTTTCAATTCTACTGTATTCCTTTCCTAGTGGACATATGGAACCACTGAGGTGCATGCAAGAGACAACTTCAAACCTCACAGTTAATGGTTTGGACTAGGAATTGAATTTGGGTCACAGTTCCACAGTGCAACCTTGTTAAATACTGTTCTCCCTTGTTGGGTGGGAGATTTTGAACGCCTGAGCTTTAGGGGGGTCTTTAATCTTGGGAATGGTATAGTTTATTATCAATACCATGACTCCTTTAAGGTTAATGGAAAGAGCACTGGACCCATGGAAACCAAACTCCATAATCTGGGTTAGTGGGTTACTCCTTCTCTAACTGGTTCCGCCGGCTTTGGGGTTTTCCCTATTGTCTGGCCAAGCCTGGCGCAGCTCCACCCTAGGCCGCCTGGGATCATAGCCTGGATCTCCTCAGAATGGCAAAAGCATTCCGGAGCCAAGCCCAGCTGTGTGCCGGCTCTGGGTTTACCACGTCAGTCTCATTCTCTTGAACCCAGTAGTTGTGTGCTAATCAAGATTCGTTCACTCACATACGCATTCATTGAGCACCTACTGATGGATGTCTCAGGTCATGAGTGTTGCATTCAATCAGATACAGTCACTGGCCACTAGAGCCTCTCAGTCTAGATCATTCTGCTACGGGGTGAAAGTGAGAAGGAGGCCAGGGTGCCTAGAAAAGAGAGGAATTCACCACTCAACCCAAAGATGTTCAAACTGCAATGAATAGAATTACTTTGCAATATGGATTCACAGATCCTAGTTATTCTGCTTTCGTAAGTCTGGGAAGAAGTCCAAGCATTCTGTACTTACCTGTCTTCCCAGGTGACTCTGAGACCAAGGGGTCTGCAGTGAATGGACGGTGTGTGGGATAGTCAATACCAAGAAATCAGAAAATGTCACAGGAAAGTTTGTACTTTAGCAATATGTTAGACCCTTCAAAAGGGGGGTTGTAAAGTAATTTTTAAAAGATGGCTATTATAGAACCAACCAAATGACAAAGCCATGAACTAAAAAGTAAAAGCAAATCACTCAAGTCTCACAAGGATACTGTATCGGTAGCTATATCACATCTATAACTACTTCATATTTACAACAAGAGCCACCAATTACTGTGGCTTCCTCTGATGCTTGGGTGCATGCTGGGACTGCCAAGACTTCCAAGCAAATATAAAGTTCTCCTTTTGCTCTCCTAGATCCCACAGGATCCTCCCTCTTGGTCCTCAGTAGCTTTGTAGGAAAGCTTGGTTTATAAATAACTGTATCAAATGTAATAGACTTACGCACATAGCCTGCATTTACAAAAGCTGTAGATTTTCTCAAATTGAAAAAAAAAATACATGGAGCCAACACTCAGTGTCAGACAAGGGGACCAACGAAAAGCACTCCATTCATGTTTATCCTCCCTGTTCTTTCCCAGGACCCAGACACAAGAATTCAAGGTGGGACTCAGGATAAGCTGAAAGTGCAGATACCATGCCACAGTGTTAACTAGCCCCATGCATCTTCCCAGAATTGTTTCTACTGCCACAAGGTCACACAGCAGCATTTAGCTCTGACAGGGCCCCAGGTATGGAGCTGATACTCTTGAGCAAAGATCAGATGACATGTGCTAGAGACCAGAGGTCCTGAGCCGTTCTGATAGGGGATCACATGCTATTCACCTGGGGCTGAAATTCTCATAACATGTTTTCCCGGATGCATCCATTCATGGACATGCCTCCAGAAGGGCTCTCTCTTTTCCAGGCTTATTTGAACTTGATATTTAATGCAAATGGTCTCTCTGTTCCAGTTTCTCCAAAATACTTCTGTATCCCCTTCTTTCAGGTCTTGTAAACCAACCTCTCATGTCTTTGAGGCTTGATTCTGCTTGAACTATCAGCAATGTGTCTTTGCTAATTCTTAGCCCTGATCCCCTCATAAGAGTTTTATGAATGACTTTCTATTATGTATGCCTTCTTGTCATTTAGAAAGGAGTGTATATGTGTTGAGTAATATGCTAACCATGAAGCCACATACAAAGTTAAAAAGCAAAAACCATCCTTTTCTGTTCATTCCTATGCCCAGTACCCAGGGGAACCACCATGATCAGAAATGATGTCTGTATCAGATTTCTCTTTTTATTACTCTCTGGATTTTTTTCTAAAACTACATCTTCATTTCATAAACTAAAAAACAAACAAACAAAACCTTTACAGTGTAGCACATGCATCTTTACAAGTCAATCCATACAACTCTGCTTCACTCATCTTTAACAAATTCAAGACAGTTACTATATTGGATATTCCATGGATGACTTGGCTATTCTGTTGGACGGAGCATTTAAATGGTCTCCATTTTTGCTACAAGTAAGTCTGGAGACAACACATTTTATGTATGTATTTGTTCAGCTAGTTGGATGAGAAAGAATTCTGGAGGTTTAATGGCTGGGATCAAAGCACATCTGCCTTTTAAATGTTCGTGTGTCACAACCACTTATGCTTTGGCCAACAGAGTAATGGACAGGCTCTTTTTTTCCTCTAACCACTGACTACTACTTTAATGTTTGTTTTTTTTATTTTACCACTTTTCAAATGGAAAATAATGGCCCATTTTTATTTTGTGTTCCCCTGAGCAGTGTCACATCTTAGCATCTTCCTATGGTTTTCTTTCCCTTTTAAAAATTGTTATTATAGAGGTGATATACAGAAAGGTTACTGTTTTGTAAGTACTTTTTGGTAATGAGTACATTTCTTTTTGGACAATGTCACCCCTTCCTTCGCTCTCTCTCAGTTTTTGTTCCATCCCCACCCACAAGTTGTATGGTTTATTTTCAACATAGTGTCTTCTGAGTACCACTGCTGCATTTATTCACCCTTTGTCCCTCCCTCTATGTGTCCTTCCTTATCCCCTCCCAAAGATAGACAAATGAACAATTGAGGAACAAAAAGGAACAAAAAAAAACCCCTCTTGTCCCCACTTTCTGGAATTCATTTTGGTAAATATGAGGCAAAGAGCTATTTGGTTATCTTTGGGTTCTCTCCTAATAGCATCCTCCTTTGGTCTCACCATGTGTGAATGCCTAGAGCCCTGTATAATTTTTCATGTCCTGGTGTATTTTAGCTCTAGTTTCCACATATGAAACAAAACATGTGGCCTTTGTCTCTCTGAGCTTGGGTTATCTCATTTGGCATGATTTGTTCTAGATCCATTCATTTCCCTGCAAATGATATAATATTATTTCTAATGGTGGTGTAAATTCCATTGTGTATAGGTACCACTTTTCTTTTTTTTTGATCCACTCATCTACTGAAGGGCATCTGGTCTGTTTCCGTTTCCATAACTTGGCTATTGTGAATCATGCAGCAACGAATAAACATGGATGTGCAAATGTCTTTGTGGTATTCTGGCTTGTGATGTTCTGGGTAGATGCCCAGGAGTGGTATGGCTGGTAGATCTATGTTTATTTTTCTGAGAAACCTCCACAATGCTGTCCAGAGTGATTGCACTAGTTTACATTCCCACCAACAGGGCAATAGGGCTCCTTTTTCTCTACATCCTAGTCAACATTTGTTGTTTGAATTCACAATGTTGGCCAGTCTAACTGAGGTGAGATGGAATCTCAGAGTTGTTTTGGTTTGTAGTTCCTTTATGAGCAGGGATAATGGGCATTTCCTCATGTGTTTCTTTGCCATTCTTACCTCTTCTTCTGAAAAGTCTCCCCCTAGTTCCTTTGCTCATTTAATGATGCATTTACCACCTTTGTGAGGGGTTAATTTCTTGAGCTCCTGGTATATTTTGGATATTGGGCCTTTGTGGGATGTACTGCTGGTAAAGATCTTCTCCTAGTCTGCTGGCTCTCTTTCTAGTTTAGTAACTATGTCCTTTGTTCTATAGAAACTTTTTATTTTGATGCAATCCCATTTCTCAAGTCTCCTTCCTATATGCTGTGCCCCTGGGTCTCTTTTCATAAAGTTTCTGCTTATGCATATGAGCTCTAGTGTTTCTCCTACTCTCTCGCAGTAATTTCAAAGTTTCAGGTCTGATGTTGTGGACTTTGGTCCACTTTGAGTTGATATTAGTGCATGGTGACAAACAGTGGCTCACTTTTAGTTTTCTGTATATGGATGCCCAGTTTTTCCAACACCAATTATTGAAGAGACTGTCTTTTTTGACATTGTGTATCTTTGTCTTCCTTATCAAATATCAGTTAACTGTAAGTATATAGTTTCATGTCTAGGTCTTCTGCTCTGTTCCATTGATCTTCTGGTCTATTTTTGTGCCAGTACCCAAGCTGGTTTTGTTATTATGGCTCTGTAATTATGTTTGAGGCCTGGGATTGTGATATCATCAGCATTGCTTCTTCTGCCTAGAATTCCTTTGGCTATTCAAGGTATTTTGTTGTTCTGTATGAATTTTTGGATTTTTTTTAAGTGGGAGAGATTTATTTCATTTCATTTTATTTATTTATTTTTAAGTTTTTATTATCAAACTGAATTACAGAGAGGTTACAGTTTCATACATTAGGCATTGGATACATTTCTTGTACTGTTTGTTACCTCGTCCCTCATTCGCCCCCCCCTTTCCCTCCCCACCCACTGAGTTGTTCAGTTCATTTACACCAAACAGTTTTGCAAGTATTGCTTTTGTAGTTGTTTGTCTTTTTTTTTTTACCCTGTGTCTCTCGATTTTGGTATTCCCTTTCAATTTCCTAGTTCTAATACCAGTATACATGGTTTCCAATATACTCAGATAAGATACAGAGATAGTGTAGGTACAACCACAGGAAGGTGATACAAGAAGATCATCAATAATAGAAGCTACAGTTACACATGGCAAATTGAAAGTAGTTACAACTGTGATAGAACAATCGTTTCCATAACATGGAGTTCATTTCACTTAGCATCATCTTATGTGTTCATAAGGGTATAGCTATTGGGCTCTTGTGATCCTCTGTTGTGACTTGCCTAAACCTGTGCTAATTATTCCCTATAAGGGAGACCATAGAGTCCATGTTTCTTTGGGTCTGGCTTACTTCACTTAGTATAACTTTTTCCAAGTCCTCCCATTTCCTTACAAATGGGGCAATGTCATTCTTTCTGATAGAGGCATAAAATTCCATTGTGTATATGTACCACATTTTCCTGATCCATTCGTCTACTGAGGGGCATCTGGGTTGGTTCCAGATTCTAGCTATGACAAATTGTGCTGTGATGAACATTGTTGTGCTGGTGGCTTTAGTGTGATTTCGTTTGTGGTCTTTTGGATAGATACCCAAAAGTGGGGCTACTGGGTCATAGGGGAGTTCTTTATATCAGTAAAGTACATCATTGGGATTTTGATTGGGATTGTATTAAATTGGTAGATCACTTTTGGCAGTATGGACACTTTCTTCAAATTCTTATAGTTTTCTCTATAAAGTTCTTTTGCTTCCTTGGTTAAGTTTATTCCCAGATAACTTCTTTCTTTTTGAAGCTATTGCAAATGGAGTTGTTATCTTGATTTCCCCCTTTACTTGTACATTGCTGGTGTACATAAAGGCTATTGATTTTTGTGTGTTAGTTTGGTGTTCCTGATACTTTGCTGAAGTTATTAATCAGCTCTAGAAGCTTGGGGATAGAGTTTTCCCTACTTTAGATATAAGATCAAGTCATCTACAAACAGGGATAGTTTGATCTCTTCTTTACCTATGCGAATCCCTTTTATGTCTTTTTCTTGCCTTACTGTTCTGGCTAGGAATTCCATAATTTTATTGAAAAGGAATGTGGAGAGAGGACATCCTTGCCTCATTCCTGATTTTAGAGGAAATTGTTTCTGTTTTTCACCATTTAGTATGATGTTGGTTGTTGGCCCGTCATATATAGCCTTTATTATTTTCAGATATGTTCCTTCTATTCCTAACTTTCCCAGAGCTTTTAACATGAATGGATGTTGGATTTTTTTCTCCATATCTTTGATTTTTTTTCTCTACCACCAAGACAAGTAAGACTTGTTTTATTTCAGCAACAATTAAGGGATACACTAATAAGTCTATGTCAAAATAATACTGAGTTATTTTACTCATTAATAGAGCAGTCATACAGCTTACCAGGGACAGAACAGACACTAATGCACTATAAGACAGGCCTGTAATACACATCAAAATTAAGGGCAAATTATTTCTCCAGTTACTAAGGTAAAAATACCCAAATGGTTAAATACTGCAAAGCTTTGTTCAAACGAACCTGCATGTACACAATAAGCTTAGATCCTCAAAACACTTCAGAAATCAACAAAGCAACACAAATGAGAAAAGCATTAACCATTACAGCAAATATACAAGCATTTAGCAAAATAAAACATTAAACTAAACTCAGGATGCTTATTAGAGTAACTAGGTCATAGGAATGACTTCCAACTGGACAAAGGATGATCTGATAGCAAAGCTGATTTTTTTTTGTTCTACTTCCTCTGCTTTCTTCTCAACTCCTAATACTGTTTTCTACCTTTAAAAAAAATTGCATATGCTTTCAATTAGGCTTTGCAATAAGGAGATGGTGTCTTTCATGATTCCAATCTCTTCCTTGATGTCAGCATTCATAGAGTCTATCTCATTGTTTTTTTTTAAGTTTTTATTATAAAACTGATGTACATAGAGGTTACATTTTCATACGTTAGGCATTGGATACATTTCTTGTACTGTTTGTTACCTTGTCCCTCATACCCCCCTCCCTCCCCCCCTTTCCCTCCCCCCCCGGAGGTGTTCAGTTCACTTACACCAAACAGTTTTTGCAAGTATTGCTTTTGTAGTTGTTTCTCTTTTTTTACCCTGTGTCTCTCAAATTTGGTATTCCCTTTGAATTTCCTACTTCCAATACCCATAAACACTGTTTCCAATATACTCAGATAAGATTACAGCGATAGTGTAGGTACAACCACAGGAAGGTGATACAAGAACATCATCAATAATAGAAGCTACAGATAAACATAGGACGTTGAAAGTAGTTACAACTGTGATATAACAATTGTTTCCACAACATGGATTTCATTTCTCTTAGCATCATCTTATGTGTTCATAAGGGTATAGCTATTGGGCCTTGTGATGCTCTGTTATGAATTGCCTAAACCTGTACTAATTATTCCCAATAAGGGAGACCATAGAGTCCATGTTTCTTTGGGTCTGGCTCACTTCACTTAGTATAATTTGAGTCTATCTCATTGTTAATTTCATCTATCATTTTCTTCATTGAGGTGTATAAAGTTTTGGTCTTCTGGTTCATATCATCTTGGATGTCCTGAATCTTCTTCATCATTCATCCCTATAGTTATCTATTTGTTTGTGGATCTGCTCTTTTATTTCATTGGCCAATTCTTTCATCATTTCTTTAATGGTTCTTTTTTCCCCTTGCTCTTCTTTTTTTGCTTTCACTAGAGTCCTCCTCTGAATTGTTGTTGGTTTTTGAGAGTGGCATGTTGTCTTTATTGTTCATGAATTTTGTGATCTTTCTCTGTGATTCATGCATCTGGGTTCAGGGTTTGTAGAATCTGTAAGATTAGGCATTAGGCTCAGTGGTAATGGGCTGTGGGTTTTTTTGTTGTTTTATTTTCTTGTGAGCACTGTATTATTGGTGTTCCCTGGAGAGGCATGGAAAGGCTTTTGGGTTCAGCTGAGTGCTATCTCCATCACTCTGTCTGACAGTGTCATACATGGGGATGCAGGGATGGGCTTTTGGTCCTGGTTAGGCATGAACCACAGTGCTGTGGGGAGATGTAGAGGAACTTCTGGGGAAAGCAAGGCACAGGCCACAGGGGCTATATGTGGGGGTGTTCCACATATGGTTGCCCCAGAGAGCTTTTGGGGAGCAACCATCATGCTGTGGTTAGGGGCCCGGCTGGGTATAGAACCCTCATCTCTTGCAGTAGGCCATCAGTGTCCTGCCTAGGGATGCACAGGCTGGCTTTTGACCTCCATTGTGTGGTGACCTTGGGCGGCCAGTGGGGTCAGTGGGTTTTTGGGATTAGTTCAGCTAGCTGTCCTTTCTGGTGATAATGTACGGGTGGAGTGTTATGGGCAAGTTACTGGGGTTCACCTGGTGGCTGGCCTAAGGGGGCACAGCTGTGCTGGGTGCTTGCTTCAGTTTCTGTGTTTATTTCCCCTCTTGCAGATGCTTAAGTTTGAATCTTCTTGATTGGTGCCAAACTCTGATTGTTTCCAGTATTTTGGTGTGGTCTCTTGAAGCGGAGTTCTTTGCTAGAGGCTCTGTTCCTCTGTTTGATCAGAGGGAGCTCAGGTTAATCCCTGACACTACTCTGCCATTTTGATCCCTCCTCTTCATATTTATTGTCTTTCAAAGAGGAACTAGGCCATTTAAGAAAACACTTAAGGAGTAAGGTTGTGGGCCTGAAATGTTTGGGCAGCAGGAAGAAAGGGTATGAGTGTAGAACTCAGTGTTAATGAGTAGAAAAGACAGTGGAAAAGTTGAAAGAGGTCATATCATAAAGAACCATATGTGCTTGATTAAGGGGTTTCAGCTTAAAACAACAAGAATCACTAAAGGGTGTGCAGAAAGCAGGTATATATTTTTACTCTTGGCTTGTTAACCTCTGACTGGTGCTCTACCACTGGAGCCATGTCTTCAGTCTGGCATTTTGCCGGTTAATTGGAGACAGAATCTCTTGGGCATCTCTTCTTAGCTTTGAATTGCTATTCTCTGCATTTCAGCCTCTTGAGTAGCTAAAATTTCAGGCATAAACCATTAGCACCTAGCCCTGATTTTTATCTTATCAAGGGAAGATTGGAAGGATTAAGCATGAAGATGAGAGGAGAGAGGTAATTGCTAGTTAAGGGGATAGAGAAAAGCCAAATTTGGATACTTTTTACTTTCCTGATGGTTTATTTCACATGGGATTGATGATTGTTGGAGATTTGGTCCAGAACAAGATGATTGACACTTGCCAAGGATTCCTTGAATTGTCTATAGTTTTCACTTGATGAAGATGGTAAAGCCACCTATGAATTATAGTCCTTTCTAGGTCTAGCTATCTGGCTGCTCTTGTGATTCTCAGTTAGAACTTGGGCTTTCTTGTCTCTTCCCATCAATATCCAGGCCATTGTTGTCCATATTGGATTCTCATTTGAACTGATTTGACTGCTAGTCTGAGATCCCTGGTGTAAAGTCTGTGCAGAGCCTCAGCTTATCCATAGACTTCACCTGGGAGCATGCATTATGGTTTTCATGATTTATGAGTCTAGCACTCACTCTCTTTTATGAAAGAGTTCACACTCAAGGGAATGGGACAGACCATGAACTCTCTTGACATAAGAGGGGGAGATTCTGGTTCATAGCTGTAGAAAGACAATGCCCACAAATCTTTGAGAGATTTGGTGTGGATCCATGAACAAATTCATATGCAGATAGACATTTTATAGCCCACTAAATACTTCTTCTTGTGTGATTCTAGTTCAGTGCCTCCTACCTCTTGGACACCTCTAAATATGATTTTTTTTTTTTCGGCCAGTCCTGGGCCATGAACTCAGGGCCTGAGCACTGTCCCTGACTTCTTTTTTTTGTTTTTTTTTTTGCTCAAGGCTAGCACTCTGCCACTTGAGCCACAGCGCCACTTCTGGCCGTTTTCTGTATATGTGGTGCTGGGGAATTGAACCCAGGGCCTCATGTATAGGAGGCAAGCACTCTTGCCACTAGGCCATATTCCCAGCCCACCTCTAAATATGATTAAAACTAGAAGTTTGATTCTTTCACTATGACCTCGCTATAAATCTATCTAAGCCTAATGTACTGTTGGTGCTTGGCATGATCCATAAGCCATTGGTCCATTAGAAATCCAATGCTCTAGATGTGTTATAGACCATCCCTCCTAAACGGATAATCTTACCTCTTCCTATTTTATCACTACTCTAATCCAAACTACTATCTCACAGTAGTATTCTTCTAACTTGGTCCATGAGATTCCATTCCTGCCCATCTAAAATTCATTCCCATGTATAGCAGATGTGTGATTGAAAAAAAAAAAAGAGCAACAGAGAATGTATGGTGTTACTCATGTGCTCTAGTCTTTTCCATTAATTTTAATTTCAGTGAGGAAAAAAAAAACAACCCTCTTGCCTAAGACTCTATTTGATCTGGCCCTGGATAACCTTTCTAACTCTGTGGGGGTCAGTCTTGCTTGCTGTTTTCACTTCCTTAAGTAAGTCAGGCTCCTTCCCTGTCCTTGGATAGTTCTTCCTTGTGTGGGAAACCTCTTGCACATGATTGACTTCTGCATGTGTACCTCATTCATCTTAGACTTCCAGTGGGGCACTTCAATACCACTCTAAGGAGGGAATCCTATCTTTCTTGAAGCCCCGTTTTCTTGAAGTCCTGTTTTTCTTCAAATTTTGTTTTGTTCTCCATTCTACTGAGGTATATCTTGTGTGCAATGAAGTATCTTCAATACCCTAATTTAAAGTGGGTAATTCAAGGATTTTTTTCCCCACACATTTATCCTATTATGTTATCATATTCTCTATAGCACTTATATGTTTATTGAGACCTATCTGTTTCACAATAATAGAAGATTTGGTAGTATACCATTATGGTACAATGAGAGGTAAAAAAGTTCTTACTGTTGGCTGGGTAAATGCCTACAAGTCCATTTCAGGGCAATTTTGTAGTTTTTATTAAATTTTTAAATGCCTACACCTCTTGAAGCAACACATCCTTTTTCAGATACTGAGATTATGGAGACACTCTTAAATATGTGTGAAGATAAGTGTACGGCCTATGAATCTCAGCCTTGTTTATTGCAAAACATATTGGAAGTGCTCACAGTGTTGCTGTATGGAAGGATATATATATACACATACACACATATATATGTATCTCTCTATATATGTATCCTTGGCATGAACAAGGATGAGATTCATATGAGTATACTTGTCTTCAAACATATGCAAGAATGTCCCTATAAGCTCAATATACATACACACCCAAATATAAATGTATGCTTTTGTAGCAAACCCTTCAAAATATATGAAATAGAAAATGGTGCTGAATGATGCATGTGGGCTCATGTCATTTATATAAAAGAAGATTGTGTTTATTTACTTCTACATCTCTATGTATAGACCACTTGAAAGAAAATCCACAAAACCCATTACAGTGGTTACCTCTAGGGTAAGGAACTCAGGGACTAATGTCCTGAGCTAGAGGGAGATGTTTCAATTTCTTTCCTTTATTTCTTAAAAAAAAAAATTAAGTAGTTGAACAAAGGGGTTTCAATTCACTATGTCAGTTTATGAAGATAATGCATCTCGGTCAATTTTAGCCCTTCTATCATTCTCTCTTCATCTGTCACAACCCCACCAATTTCTCCTATGCATGTATCACACCTTTTCACAAACATAAATAAAGCAGATTCTTTGGGCTATGAGGAAATATGTGCAGGGGGAACAGGTTCTGACAGATATGAGAAAAATCATCGTTTCTATCAAAGTAGATTGCTTCCTTTCTGTTAATCTTGAGAGAATGGTTTTTCTGAAAGGTTCCTGTTTTGGCCAAGGAGCTTGGCCCTTGTTCATCACTTTTTCATTGCATATATCATTTTCCTGAGCATTTTAAGACATCCGGTTAGATGCCTGAATTTTAGTTACATCCTGTTAATTAAGTTACATCCTTTTGCAGATTGTGAATCTGAGCTCAGCCAATGGGAGCAGAGGGGCAGGGCCTGCTGGGTTAGGGGATAAGAAAAGAGCAGCCTGCCTACTCTGGGTGCTTGCTTGTCAGATTTTGGTTGATAAGTCCACCCTTCTGCAAAAGTAAATTTTGCCTTGCCAAGTTTCTTTCAAATAGTTATCCGTATACCTATGTGACACCACCCAACATCCCAAGGTATTTCTTTTTTTTTTTTTTTTTGCCAGTCCTGGGCCTTGGACTCAGGGCCTGAGCACTGTCCCTGGCTTCTTCCCGCTCAAGGCTAGCACTCTGCCACTTGAGCCACAGCACCGCTTCTGGCTGTTTTCTGTATATGTGGTGCTGGGGAATCGAACCTAGGGCCTCGTGTATCCGAGGCAGGCACTCTTGCCACTAGGCTATATCCCCAGCCCCCCAAGGTATTTCTAACAGGCCAGTTAAGGCTATGAGGATAGTATGGCCTACTCTACCTTGGCTTCAGTGGGATGGAAGAGAATGGATGGCTTAGGATTTGGCATTCAAGGGCTCTTTGGGAGTCTGCTAGCAGGTAATAACAGCTGCCAGCTCTTGCACTCTTATAGCAGGGGCCAGTGGATATTCTACTGGTTCTTGGGAGAACACAGGTTCTATAATCCTTGCCCTGGGCTTGCTTGCTGTGTGCATGCTTATACTTCCTCTAAGTAACTTACCTCACTTGTTGTCTCATGTGAAGGCATGAGCAATGATGGAATCACCAAGAAAATGCTCTTTTACAAACTCCCAAAGAAGTGCTCTCTTTTCAGGCCCCTGGCATTGTTGCTTGGCATTTTTCCTTAATGAGGAGGTCAAAGCTGTAGAAAAACCTTGCTCCAACAGGCCATCAGTTGTCTCTTTTTCACAAGCCTCAAGGATCTTAGCAAGGATCACGGACTTGGGAACAAGCCAAAGGCAGGTTTGAGTCACTGCTCAGCCATTTTGCATCTCTGCATACTTGAGCAAGTCAAGGGATGGCACTGTATCTAGGTTTCTTTGTGGGTAAACTGGCATCACAAGTCTTTCCTTAACTTCTGAGGCCCAGGTAAGGAGTGCATGGCAGTGTCTGTCCACCATCTTTGTGCAAGGCAATGGGAATGTGGAGGATGCAGTGTTTTTGTTTCCTGGGGCAGGCGTACAAAGGAGCACAAACTTGATTTAAAATTGCAGTAGTTTACTGTCTTGCAGTTCTGGAGAGTCCAATTCTGAAATTAAGGTGCAATTGAGTTCAAATGCCACTTGAGAAATCTCTATTGCTTGTGTCAATGTTTTTTCCCTCCAGACCCCTTCCAGTCTCTTGCTCTACCTCCCAATCAAATCAACAACAACCTTACTTTATAGGCTGGAGAGATGGCACAATCCTGAGACAATGTCCTGTAAATGCAAACTTGTTATTGAAAGTTCCACACACATTTGACAACCAAATGACTGTAGTTTAGTTACTCATGTCCCATCAGTGTCAGTTTCTGATGGTGACCTTGTTTTACAGCCATAAGATGTCACCACTGGAGGAAGCTGGACAAGAGGAAGCAAGTTTGTATGCTATCACTTGTAATTTCCAGCAAATTTATAACCATCTCAAAATAAGAATGTGAGGAAAAATCGTTCCCATGAATACTTGAAATCCATGCCAGAAAAAGAAAATCTCTACAGGACTTTCTGAATTAGCAGGTAAAAGAAAACAACTCCTTGACTCCCAACAGAACATGCCCTAATTCATCATCCCAACATAGTCTGGAGCCTTCCATTCCCAGAGTCTTCTGGGAATGGGCTTTACCCTAGTCTAGCCCTATCCTTATCTCAAGCTTCCTGGGATCCTGTTCTGGCAACCTCTTTCCTGGGAAGCAAGTTTTGCCAGACCCTCCCCAAGCTTCTCCAGGTCAGGGCTGGTCTAGGCTGCACACACATGGCTGGATTGGGCCAACACCACCTGGCCCTGAGGCCCAGGCTGAACCCTGCTGTTGCTACCATGTGAACACTGTTCTGGCTCCTGTTGGGCTTCTCTGTGTGGTTCCCTGGCAGGCACAATGGCCTCAATAACCCCGCCCTGAGTCAGAGAGATGCTCTGAGCTCTTAGGAGGTGCCGCTCTGGCTGAGAGCCAATCCTTCCTATCCTGGCTTTGGTTGTCATCTGATGCATCCTCGTTTTCCTCCCTGGGGCAGGGTGTCAGCTTCCCTCCCGTGCAGACTCCAGCTACCACTAGTCTGGGCAAGTTGAAGGCACCCTCCCTGGGTCACTCACTTGGTTGATGTTTCCCTCCCATCCTCCTTACCCACATGGGTGAGCTCTGTAATGTATCTGGTGCTTATAAATGTGAAATCCATGGATAAACTTTGAAGACATTCCTGGAATCCACTTAACTTTGTATATGAAAGGTATAAGCACATTTGTAAGGGAAGAGATTCATCCTAAGAGACATCCATGACCCCCAAACAATTAAGAATCTCTGAGGACCTAAGAAGCTATATAGCATAGCTGTTAATATCTTGTTTCTGGGCATCAATCTGGCTGGCTATAATAGTGTTCCAAGTGAGTTAGTGCAACTGTCTGCCTCAGTTTCCTCCTATGTAAAATTAATTAAATGATATCATCATACCACATATCATAATTGCTTGGGAGGTGTAAATGAGAAAGTCATATAAAGTTCTGGCATGCGCTGGTAAGAACCCAACAGAGCTCATCTGTTATTGTCATTGTCTGCCTGAGCACAGCATTGGCTCACTTTGTGCTTACAGCAGCCCTGGGACAGTGGTAACAACAGCCTTGTCTGGATGATATCATTGACCCAGCATCACAGGCATTCCAAGGCAGAGCTAGGGCTTGGACTCACAGCCTCTATGTGTTCTGTTGAAGTGATAAAGTAGGGGAAGTGTTCAAAAGACCCCCCTCATGGTTCTATCTGGAAAATCATTTCTGTTCTTCCATCTGATGCATTTGAGGAAGCATTGCACTTTCATGAAATGACTTGACTAGAGGAAAAATCTAGAAGGAAAGAGTGTGCCCATGAAGAAAGCTCATCCTGCCTCTGCCTAAGGTGTACCTGGTCATCTGTCATAACCCACCTCACATGCCACATTTCCAGAGAGCGCTCTCTCTGGTCAGGAAGTGTTTGTTCACTGTCATTCTGCACACTTTTGTGGTGCCAGGTAATTTAACTTCATTATAGCTTCTTTAAATAGCTTATATTCCTTTTATTAAAATGAAGTAAGACTGTAATGCTTCATTTTGTTCCCTGTGGTCATGTCTACTAAAGTAAGATGCTCTTTCTCTCTCTCTCTCCCTTCCCCCCTCTCTTTCCCCCTGCATTTCTTCTTCAGTCACTCTTACCTAATCCAAGGGGTATGGAAATAAGCAAACCATATTTTAATCTCAAAGCCCCTTAAACCAGAGATGTAGGGGTAGTATATCCCCTGTGAACACCAGACAGTGTCTCTGTGTTTCCTGTTCAAACTCCCAGCTTTAAAGGGGACTAAGGAGTCACAACCACCAAGCAGTCATGGGGCCTTTCACCAGCCACCTATTGCCATTAGAAATATACAAATACTTCTAATACTTCTATACTTCTAATACTTCATATTAGAAGTATAACTGGCCATTCCCCTGGGCACATTTTAGGTGACAGAAAGGAGCATCCTTAACATTCCAGGCCTGGCCTGTTGCTTGGGAATACCTGAGCCACGCTGCTCAGCATGGAGGCATTGGTCTCCATAAAGAACGCTTGAGTTTATGGCTTCTTTTGTTCTAAGTGTACCAGAAGGCTGCAGGGTTGGGACTGGTTATTTCTCAGCCCTTCCAGAGGTAGAGAAAGCTGCATATTTGAAAGATAAAGGGTTCAGGAAATCCTAAACTAGCTGAGTGACCACAGACCGAGAGTCAACTCTCTATGCTCTGGACCCCTAAGGAGACAAATGGGGAAAGTTGGTTGTCACTTTTTTTTTTTTTTTTTTTTTTGGCCAGTCCTGGGCCTTGGACTCAGGGCCTGAGCACTGTCCCTGGCTTCTTCCCGCTCAAGGCTAGCACTCTGCCACTTGAGCCACAGCGCCGCTTCTGGCCGTTTTCTGTATATGTGGTGCTGGGGAATCGAACCTAGGGCCTCGTGTATCCGAGGCAGGCACTCTTGCCACTAGGCTATATCCCCAGCCCCGGTTGTCACTTTTGATTAGAATCCAGTTGAGGCTGGGAAGGGCAATGGTAGCTCCACATTTAGTGTTATTTTCAAACTGGAGTCTGTGTCTGAGAATCCATGTTCAGACTTGCACTCATCACTCGCCCCTCAATCCCATAACCAAAGTCTAACTTCCCTCATTTCAGAAAATTGTTCCCCTATTTACCTGGAAACCAGCACTCAGCCTGACCCACTGATAGTCACTGCCACAAATCAGGCCCATCACTGAGTTCTATTACCTTTGACTCAAACAACCTCCCTTCAATCCATCCTCTTCTCTTTGAACCCATGGCCACACACTATAGTCCTTTACTATCTTCTCCCTCTAAGCCATTTTCATAGCCCCTTCCCAATATCTGTTATAAATGTCATCTCTTTGTACTCCCCAAGCAGTGGTTACCAAAAAGACAATCTTGAAAATAAAACAATGACAAATTGTTACTTCTCTTCTTAAAACCTCCTCTTTTCCCCTCCCCTCCTTCCCTTCCCTTTTCTCTCCTTTCCTCCCCTCTCTTCTGTCTTTCCTCCCCTCCCATCCCTTTCCTTTTCCTATCTTCCCCTTCCTTGCTCCCCTCTTCTCTCTTCCCCTCCCCACTTCCACCTCCTTCTTTTCCCTTCCCCTCTCCCTCCTCTCTCCTTTCCTCTCCTCCTCTCATGTCCCTTCTTCACATTCTCTCTCTCTCTCTCTCTCTCTCTCTCTCTCTCTCAGTGTGGCACTAGGGCTTGAACTCAGGGCTTCATGCTTAGTAGGCAGGTGCTCAACCACTTGAGCTATGCTTCCAGCCAAAAACTTTTCAATAGTTATTTAAGCACCTAAAATGTATAACTTCATGTCATATGAATGTGCCTTATAAAATTATACACTAATATTGCAGGCTTGATGTGAAATTTAGACTCAAGGAGAGTACCATGGCTACCATTTAGTGGAATGCATCAAGAAATAAGATGGCGAATGGATGGACAGACACATGATTGATAGATGAGTGTGGAAGCAGGCATAGTAAGGCCTAGAATCTAGAATCTAGGGGTTATAGAGAGGGACTAGGAAACTTTCACAACTTATTTTTAATGTTTGCAAATTTTTCATAACAAAACCACTTGGAAATGTGTTTCTAGTAGTTTCCATTATGTGAAGTTGAAATCTAAAGTGGTTCCCTTAGTTTTCTAAGCCTTCCTGATCTCTATCACCTCTGGGACTAATCAATCTTGAGCCAATTTCTATCAGTCCTTGAGTTCCAGACATATAATTTGTCTTTCAGTTTTCAATCTAATCTCTGTCTCTCTCTGTCTCTCTCTGTCTCTCTCTCTCTTATTTTGGAGCACTCATGCCTTGAATCACTGTTTTAACCAAGTCTTGTATGATTATAGGATGAACAATATAAAATGTCATTTCTATAGAAGAGATTTAGATGACATTTCTACCAACAGTGATTCAGCTGACCTACCCTGGTGATTCAGATGAGATATTAAGTATTGGCATTTCACATGGCTCCAACAAATAATTGCTAATAATCACTTGCCTCACAGCTCCAGGCTCAATGAGATATAAGACCTAGTGAAGTGCTTTGCAAATGGTAGATTCCATCTTCTTGTGAAAATTAAACTGATTTCATTAATTGATTAACTGCCATCCACCACGATATTTTTACCATCTAATTCCTTGGCTGAACATATCCCAAAGTGCCCAGAATTGTATAAGTATTCAGAACTCCAAACATTTCTCTGATTAAGCCCCGTTCTTTGTTATTAAAGGAAATAACAAATTCTATCACTCTAAATCTAGATATTCCAATAAAGCCTCTTGTCTCCTTTCCTCAATTCTCGAGTCAATGGCTCTGAGATTTAATTTTAGATTTTATAGACCTGGCTAAGGAGAAGCATGGATGACCATCCAAGTTCAGCCACTTCCCAGTGCCCACCTACCACCAAGATAAGGAAAGAAATCCCAGATGAAAACCCAGATAGGCCATTTCTTGTCCCTTTGGTGTTTCCCCCTCCCTCATCCCAATCTCCTCTTGGGCAAACTTGTAGAGTTAGGTCTACTTTCAAGAACTGTAAAAATGAAATGAAGGAATGAAAGTAGAGAGCCAAATTAGTAGGTTTTTCATATATGTTTTATTTCTTTGAAACTCTTCTCCCCTCAAAGTCATCATGATAGCAACATGGCAGCTGTAGCCTTTGGCATATGGGAACTGGGTGAACATATAGCTTCATGAGTTGACCTTGTCCCACCCAGTCCATGTTTCCTGATGTTTCAACTACTGTCAGGGAATCCAGTTAAGGGGGATTGTGGTGCACCTTATTTTCTAAATGAATCCACACCACATCAAACAAAACAAAACAAATAACCAAAGCAATGGAATTCTTTGTAGATGAGAGTCTCCTAGACTCTGACCAATTCTTTGTTGCCGACTACTGAAATTTGAGTACCTTATTGATAGGCTACATATTGATCTGTGTCCAAACAATAAATACAAAATATATCCTGCACAAAGGGCTAAATGCTTGCTTAAACATAAACAAACAGACATTCTTTGGTGATACAGAGGGTACATTCATTGGACTCAAATTGATGCCAGCTTCTTCAGAGTACACACTTTAGCTGCTTGACGCACTATTAGACTCTCAATCTAAAATTGGAATCTTTTGGTCTAAACATAAGTAGTCTCATCAATTGATGAGAAATAAATTTGAACAAGAAAAAAAGGAAGAAGAAATTGCACCAACTCAACTTGTCTATGGAAGATAATGGCCTTGTTGGAGGGCTATGTGGAACAGATATTCTCAAAACTGAACATGTATACAAAATACCCAGGGAGCTTGTAGAATGACTACCATTATTAGCCACCTCCAAAAGAGTCAGATTCTGGAAGTCCTGGGTGTGGCCTTTGAATCTTTTGTCTTTATTGACCCTCTCTGGTGAATCAGATGAAAATAGCCCAGGGACCACAATTTACAATAATTGGAGTAATAACCCTTTCAAGATGTTCATATCCCAATTTCAGGGCCCATGCAAATGTTAGCAAGGGGCAATTAAAGCTGCATATGCAAATGAAGTAGCTAATCAGCTGATTTTTTAAGATAAGGAGATTATCCTAGGTTATCTGGGTGAGCCCATAATAGTAATTATCTAATTATTCATAAGTAGAGAAACTTTCTTGGCTGTGGTCAGAAAGATATGAGGGCGGAAGGGCCAAAGAGAGGCAATGGCACTGACTTTATTTAGAGGTGGAGGAAGAAGTCTATGAGTCAAGGCATGTATATGGCCTGTGGAAGCTAGAAAAGAGGAAGAAATAAATTCTTCAATCAAACTTAAAGGAAGGAGTACAGTACTGATAACACCTCACTTTTAGCCCAGTAGGATCTGAATTGGGCTTTTCCTCTAAAGGACTATAAGGTATTATTTTACTATTACTGTTAGTCATAATGACAATGAAAGAAGATGGATACTGTGTTTTTTTCACACTAATGTGGAAATCCATGTTTCCTCACAGGGTGGATCCAACAGCACTTATTGGAGTAGCTCTATGGTTTATGCAGACCTACAGGGAAATCTGTCATGGTAGCTTCTGTTTCTCACTCATTGAATAACCCAATAATGTGATCTCAGTTTCTCCCCTCCAATCATCAGCAATCAAGGAATGAATAAGGCTGGTTATACTTCAAAATGAAGTATAAAGGCCTGGCAGTTATCTATTGGTCCTTCCTCATTGGTTGGATTCATGGACAGAGAACTAGAGAGTGAGTGCATATTTAGACTAACTCTAAGATAAGTAAGATGTAGAAACACAATACATACTTCATCCTGAATTTCTGTTAAGATATCTTCCAGCTCTTTTTTTTTTCCTTAAGGAAAATGGGATCCATTATATCAATCACAAAAGCCCAGACTTGAAAAAGAGAAGGCTCATGTAGACCAAACATTTATTCATGCTAACAAGTGGCAATCCCTATGCATTTGAAATGGGCCTCATAGGCAGCCATAGTTATCTCCTATCTTGAAGTGGGTCAGGGACTAAGCATTCATTACCTAATTTCTTCTTCACAACCTCTCAGATAAGAGCTATCATTCTTATAGACGAGGGGACTGAAGCTTACTAAAGTTTGGGAAACTCTAATACCATGGTACTCAGTTAGATTAGAAGTAGGATTGGAACTCATTTTTATGATCAGACAAAGAGATGATATTGTTTTGCTTTTGGAAATAAAATACCAATGCTCTTTATGAGATACATTTATTTCTTGGCCGCTAATCTAATAATGAATAAATAATGGATTGCTGCCGTAGAGCATGATTTCTAGGCTATACCCAGATAAATGTCCCATCAACCTCAGTAGCAATTAGCTTCAATGGGAGGTTGGCCTGATTAATAATAATAATACCACCACCTGCTATTTATAGATGGCTGTTATCCAAGATGCCCAAAGTGCTTTGTAGACATTATCTAATCCAGTCTTCTTGTCTTACTGTAAATTGGTCTGGGCCTGTGATATCTTTTGTATTTTCATAGGCAGGAAAGAATCTTGGTGCTCATCATATAGAGGATTCACATCCCTACTGGTGGTACATCAGTGTCTTGTGTAGTCTAGTGAGACTTAACTCTCCATGGAAATCTGTTTCTATGCATTCTGTTCTGTGTGGGCCTTTGGTGGTACTCAGACCACAGGAGATGGACACTCTGCTTCATGGGAATGTTCAAGGTTCATCAGGACCTACTTCCAGGCAGTGGTACCTGTGGATTACCTGAGTATACCATCAGTTTCTTCATTGCTTTCTCCTCTTTTTCCTCTTCTTGTTTTTCCCATCTTTATCCTCTTTTACTTCCTTCTTTTCTACTTCCTCTTCCTCTTCCTCCTCTCCTCCTCCTCTTCCTTCTTCTTCTTCCTTTCCTCATCACCATCAAAACCACCACTGTGAAGAACTTACTTACTACTATGTACATTCCAACTCTTATATGAGGCAACGTATAGTATCTGCTTGACTTATTACTCACAAAACACACCAACAAATAAGTATCATACAGAATAGAAAACACAGGCTTGAAGTGTATAAATGATTTAAGACTACTGTCTCAGACAATCATGAAAAAGTCCTGAGGATTGATCACCCAGTACCAACTAGAGACACATGAGATACCAGTGAGGATATGTTTATTAGAATAACTACCACTTATCCAATATGGACACATTTTATATATAATCATTTTTTATCCTCACAGAGTCCTATGAAGTGAAAATTTGAATGCTTACTTTACAGAAAATGAACTGAGACTCAGAAAAGTCAATAGTTTGTCAAGTCCATGTAGCTCAATAAAAATGATAAAGTGTATTTTTAATTTCTATATTTTCTCATTTAAAATCTACTTTCTTTCCCCTAAAATTTCTACATGTAAACAACAAGCTCAGTTGAAGTAACTACATATTGGATGGCAGTTAGATAGATAAATGAATACATGAAAGGATGGATAAAATAGAGAACAAGTGGATGAATAAATCGATGGATGGATGGATGACAGGTTAGATAGGAAGGGGCAGAATAGATAGGACTAAGACTCCTTGGACACCTGATTATGATAGAGTGCTACTGATCTTATGTGAATTTACCTGGAGTTGCTTACCCACCAAAGGAAAATCACACTCTAAAATGGGACATTTGATACCAATGAATTGGTGTTGGCCCATTCCCTACTGGTATGGGTTTTAAGGAGAGATCTAGGCTCATGGATGGGAAAAAATGCATGATTCTACCACGATGAAGAAGACAAAGATCTTTTACTCACTGTAAGGTAACACAGCAGCCTTCAAAAAACCTGTAGAAATTCTATGTGTTGTTGAATTTGCAGTAGAAGCAACTAAGGAGAGAACATTAACTACATGAATTTAGGAGCCAGAGCACCAGGAATAAGACCTCACTCAAAATATAGGCACAAAAGGGAGGAGGTAGAGCTATCAGAGCCTGGGATGCTGAGAGCTAGAGCACCTTGCATCAATGGAAGCCTTGGAAGAATTCTCGACATTGGTCTGAAGAAATAGTGCTAGGGAGAAATAAATGCTTGGTCACCTTCCTTCTCTCTTCATGGAGCCTCTGACTACAGCTGGTCCATTCTTATCTGAAGCCAGTTTTAGGGGACCAGGGAACTGTAATTTGATATAAACAGCCCTATGTACAATATACAGCTGGGTAGCGGAAGCCTGGAAGTAGATCTGAGAAGAAATAGGCAAATGACTACCAAGCCAGTTGTCCCGGAACAATTATTTATTTCTCAGCCTAGAGTCAGGACCAGATGCACCTCTTGGATTCCATTTGCCACTTTAGAAACTAAAGACCTTGAAAACAGAGTCTCATTTTATTAGGATTTAATCACAATTCAAGGGCAAGAAACAAGCCATCATTCAGATGTGCAGAAGAATGCCACTTCATGGCCAAGATTCCTCTTTGTTGGGTTGAATGCTTTCAGCAGCAGAGCCGAGGGATGGGGCCCTTGGAGGCCGAGGCCATGGGATTTATACTGCTCTGAGGAGCCAGGCCATCCCTACATCATCTTCACCATTCACTGACATGGTGATTGAAATTCCAAAATGGTTGAAAATTTCCTTGGGGTTAAAATGACAAGTTTGAAAATGCCTTTGACAGGATAAATAAATACACAAGAGAGTGCATAAATAAAAGTCCTGCCACTTTGCCCTAGACATTCCTCTTGCTGTTGCCTGAACAGGTGTAAGTCTGAACTCATTTTACCTTTCTCATCTTGGGGTTGACAAGGACAGCAGCCCAGGAGAGACTAATGCCCAGGCACTACTGTGCCCTTTTCTGCCCAAAGGGCTTCTAGAGGCCTCTGAATGAGAAAGCATTTGCTCATGAAGAGAATTTTACTTTTTATGCAGCTCTCTCCTCAGAATGAAACAACAAAGAACTTCTTCCTTCTTTTCTCTCTCTCCCTATTTACTTTCTCTCTTCCTCTCTCTATCACTTATGAAGGGCTACCTATTATTTAGTTATCCATTGCCACATAGCAAACTATGCCAAACTTAGTGGCTTAACATAATACCCATCTTATGTAGTTATTTGTCTGTCTGTTTGTTTACTATTCTTAAGTAGCTGTACAAAGATGTTTCAATTCAACATGTCACTTAGTGAATACAATGCAGAATAAATTCTGTTTACACCTTTCATCATCCTCAGCCATCTCTCCCAAGCCCATTCAACCCCTTAATTTGCCTATTTTCACACATGTACATTGAAGATTATGACTGCATTTGTCCATCCTTCCTCTCCCCAGACATCTAACCCCCTCCCCTTGACCTCCCCTTCACCCCTGACAATACATGTTCCAGTTTCCTGGTATTTATTTTGTGAAATCATAAGTTAGTTGTTTAAAGGAGTTAAACCACTAGAGTCCTGCTCTGCCTATACCACACTTTAGTTAATGCGTCTGTGTACATATGCATATGTCCCTAAATATGTTTATACATATTTATAATTTAGCTCTAACTTTCACCTATGAGAGAAAATATATATCGTTTGTTTCTCTGACCCTAACTCACTTAACATAATTTTTTCCAAGTCCATCCATTTCCTTGCAAATGACATATTGTCATTCTTCCTGATGGATGAGTAAAATTTCATTGCACACACACACACAAATATACATCACATTTTCTTCATCCATTAGCCACCTTGAGGGGCATCTAGGCTCTTCCCATAACATGACTATGGTAAATAGTACAGCAGTGAGCGTGAGTGTGCAAGTGTCTTGACTTGGAATCATTCTTGGGGGGGAGGGGGAATAAAGGCCCCAGGGTGGTATCGCTGGGTCACAGGGTAGTTCTGTGTCTAACTTTAGCATTATATATTAGCACTGGATGCATAAAAGGAAGTTTAGTGGGTCATCTCCTCTCTGCTCCATCCTGTCAGTTGAGGTGGTTTCACTTTCAAGATGGTTCACTCACAGGGCTGAGAGCTTGGTACTGGAAGTTCACCTGAAGCTATCATCTGGGAAACCGAGGTCTCTTCAGGTGGGTATGTAATATGGATAAGTTAACAGCAACAACACAATGAATTGCGTTCTGGACTCCATATGACTTAAAATGGAAGGTAAAGATCCAAGGTTGTTTAGCAGAATTCTAGCTGGATCTGGGAGTGATGAATTCATGTCAGGAAGACTTGTGTTTGAACATTAACTCTGACATTTCTTAGTTGAGTAACCTTAGGTGGGTGACTCAGTTTGACAAGATCTCAATTCTCTCAATTATAAAATAGAGATAATCATATCTAGGTTCATTGCCTTGTAAATAGTAAAGATAATAATATCCCATTTCTTCAAAGAGGGGATACTTTCAGAGTACCCAGTTTTAGCAGAAGTCAGCTAATTGAAGCTGCACATTTCTTTGAATGTTGAAACTCATTTTCCATGAATCTTGAAAATTCACTAAACTTGAGCTCATTCTTAATACTTTTGTCATTACTTTCCTTCATTTTTAGTAATTCAGTAAGAACATATGATCCCTATAAATCCTAGCTACTCAGGAGGCTGAGATCTGAGGATTTCAGTTTGAAGCCAGCATGGGCAGGAAAGTCTGTGAGACTCTTATCTCCAATTAACAACTTGAAAACCAACAGTGGAGCTGTGGCTCACTAGCACTAGCTTTGAGAGCAAAAGTTCAAGGTCAGAAGCACCCAGGCCCTGAGTTCAAACCCCATGACCAACAAAACAACAACAAGAAACCATATGTGCACTTTACATAGAAAACACAGGTAAGTAAAATTGAAAAGAAACAAAAAAAAATCAGCTGTGATGATGCAACTGACAGGTGTTACTCAGAAGATTTTGGGGTAGTACTTCAGAGTCTTAGCAGTCAGCTGTTGCTAGAATCATGGTGGCTACCCCATCTCCCTCAGGCCATAGGCAACAATTACTTTTCAGGAACCTAAAATATAATGGGGAGTTAACTGGTCCCCCTTGGTCTTAGCTGGACAGCTGTTTGGTATCCACATGGTTCTCATTCTCCTTCTGAGAACAAAAGCCAAATCACATCTACTCTTCTCATGGACATGGACAGGTCAAAGAGAAGGTATAAAGGCCCTTATGACTGACTGCTAAAACTGACAGACACACATACACTTTCGTATTGGTCAAAGCAAGTCACATGACTGAATCCAAGTCAGAGTCAAGGGTATATATACTGAAAGAAGTCAAGAACTAGGGCCAGTAACATATAATGTAATCTACTGTGATAAACCTTTTCTTTTTTAGTACTGAGGTTTGAGCTTATGGCCTTTTACTTGCTCAGCTTACCTGATCCATTGGCATTTTACCATGTTAGCCACACCTCAAGCCCTATTTTGTTTTCTACTAGATATTTTGAAGATGAAAACTGGTGGAGTTCCTGTCTGGGCTGGCTTTGAACCTAAATCCTTTGGCTCTCAGCCTCTTGAGTAGTTAAGATTGCAGGTGTAAGCCACCATTGCCTGGCAGTGCCTGGTTTTGGTTTTTTATTTTTCTAATGTTGGCAAAAATTGGCTTAAACTAAACATCCTTTGTATTTCACTGCAAGTTTCTTTCACCTAATGTTTTGCAGAAAAATTCCACATAATAAAAAATTCCTGCACTACACCTTTAAAATTTGTACTTTTATTCCACTGAATGACTATTTTACAATTTATTCAAGTGGCTTCTTATTATTGGTCATTTTTTGTTTTCCCCAGATTTTCATTATTATTGTAATCATCATTATGAATTTTTATAAAATATGAATAAAATCTATATGAATATTGATGAGTATAATCTATATGAATATAACCCATATTGCTAGGCTAGAGTTATGTGGTTTCATATAGATAGCCAAATTGTTCACACTGAGGAAAGCAACGCCAACTTCTGTTTTCTCCAGTAGTTTGTATATTTTATTACATACTTTAAAAAATGTCTACCTACCTTGGGTATAGTATGGATGTCTTTGTTTATACTAAAAAGTAAATCTTTTATTTTATGATAGTAGTGCAAGGGACTCCTGTATTTCTTTTGTACATTGTCATCTCTCCCTTCCACTGTCCATTTTCTCCATGTCTGTTTGTTGAAGCGTTCTATATGTGAAACGCCTCTCTCTCTACATTTACTGCTATTTTATCCCTCTTATATATGATTTCCTCCAATCATATTAGAATATACATGGAATCACTGTGCCCCTTTACTAAAGAACTCAGAGCAAAGTCATCTTTAACCACAATGGGATTATCCAAATCAGGAAATTAAATAAATATATATAATATATTTTCTGGTTTTCCATTTTCTACTTCCTTTGTAGGTGAATATTTGATACCATGCAAGGTTTCTCACAAGCATTTAACCTCTAGTTTTAGTACCTATCCGTGATTTCCTTATTCCATGGTTGCTATTTGCTAGTTGGGAATATTTGTTAAGGAAGACCTCTATCCTTCCTTCTTTCCTTCGTTCATCCACCCGTCCATTTCTTCATTTATTATTTATGTGACCACAGACTCATCTATTCTTATTGACTGTATTATAATTTAGTTTTGAGGCTCAATTTGTTCCAGATGATGTCAGGGGGAGACCTTTCAAGCTGAATGCTAGGGTTTGTGGTACATCTCTATCATTCTCTAAACAACTTCCTCCCTCCTTCCCTCCCTCCGTCCCTTCCTCCTTCCCTTCCTCCCTCTCTTCTTCCCTCCCTCCCTTCCTCTCTTTCTCTCTGTCTTTCTATGTAGCCCAGGGTGGCTTGGAACTCCCATTCCTCCTGCTTCAGCCTCCCAATGCTGGAATTACAGGTATGTGGCAACTGTTTTCTCTTCTGATGCACCATGTTGTTCCTGGCTTGCCTTCTACTTTCCCTGCTTCATTCTTGTTGTCTGCCTATTTTCCAATGTGCTCCCATTTGTTCTAGTGGAAAATGGTATTTAAAGCCAAGATCTGAATGCTTTGGGCATGTCAGTCCCTCCAGGGCACCTTGGGCACACACTACCCTTTCATTTGTACATTTGTGAGCTTCTTGGATGGTGGTGAAAAACCCGGATCTTGATATTCTGATAATGTGTGGAAAAGGCACGTGTATGGTGTTCCTAAATAAGGTTTAACATTTTAATGTTTGCCTTTTACGTTTTTATTTTTTGAAATCCTGTCTTTCCCTATCCTGTAAGTATGCACTGGTGCTTTCATTCGATGCCTCTTGGTTTTCTCTGTGCTGGTTCTACCTCCACGCGGTCCCACTTAAGTCAGATTCCTGAGCCTCACAGTTGCAGCCTCTGCCTGGAACCTGGGACTTTGCACAACTTAATCAGGAACCCGGGCTTTTCTGCATCTCCACCCTGGCATCTTTCAGGCTCCACCCAAGCGTGGCTGTGGCCAAGCCCAGAGAACTGCCTGGAGCTACCTGGTCTATTTCCAGCAGATCTGAGTCATGTTCCTTTCCAAGAAACCAAGGAGTATAACATTTACTGGATACTCTGGAAGATGCAGCTGAACTGCTTTTTTTTTTCTTTTTTCTTTTTTAAACAAAGGAACACACAGTGAGGTTCTGAGAGGTGATACAAATTACCCAAAATTTCACAGCCAGAAATATAAGAAAGGCATGGAGACACCAAAGTTTCCCTTTGGACAAATGGAGTCACATTTGAAAAACGTTGCAGTGTTTTCTGGGAGCAGGGGCTAGATTCTCCTCTTACACTCTGAGTTCCAGAATATGATGGAAGGAAGTTGCATGGCTGTTCTAGTGGTCTCTGTGCTCTTAGACTGTCCCATCTAATTGACTTTTCATATAATACTCAGAAGAAAACTCCTACAGAGCCTGCTCATGTCTTCCTGCTCTTTCAGAGCTTAGATTGCTCACTTTGGCTCACTTTTTACGTTAAAATAGAAACTCTTTATCATGCATTGCATATTTGGTATCTCTGCCTCTCTAGCTTCATCTCAATTCCTCTGGCTGCACAGACCACCTTTGTGTTACTTTATCATATCTTTAAGATTTTTATTAATTAGATATTTTTATTGTTATTTAACAGGTGATGTACAGAGGGACTACTGTTTTCTTTGATTATATCTTACAGTCTTTGCCTATGCTATTTCTTTGCTGAGAATGCTTCTCTTCTGGCTGCTTGTGTAGTGATTTCTTCTCATTCTTTATTTAATAAATTAATTAAAAATATCACTTTAGAGAAATCTTTCCTAGCCCTTCTATAAATACCAACAGCCTTCACCCCTGTCAAGATATCACAGCCCTTTGTTTCATTCCTGACTAGAGTTTATTGTGATTATGTTCTTTATTTGTTGGATTGTTTGCTTTGCTGGTACTCAACCATTTAACCCATGCCATTAGCTTGGGTTTTTTACTGGCTATTTTTGAAGATGCAGTCTTGCAGATTTTTCTACATGGGCTGGGTTTGAACCTCAATCCTCAGATCTCAGCCTCCTGAGTAGCTGATTTGCAGGTATCAGCCACCAGTTTCTGGCTATTAGATTTTTAAAAAATTTCTATTCTCTGTCCCATTGTTTCAAGGGGCTGTGCAATGAAAATTTTGTGTTATTCATTTGTATTTCCTGGAGTTGGGTCAGTGCCCGATACACAGTTTAGTCAATATTTGTTGAACCAGTGAGCTAATCTAGTGGCTACTCAGTAATTAGTGGTTTCCATTTCCTTCTGTCCTCTCAACAGCATTTGCACACACACACACACTCACATACATACACACACACACAACCTGAAGTAACTTAAATAAGATAATGGAAATAACAGCTCAGTAGTTGTATCTAGTGTGTCTCAGAAAAAAAAAAACTAGCTAAACTGGTTGAGCTAGCTACTGTTTTCTGCTTTATTTGTTTAACACTTAAGATTCCTCATCCTCTTACACTTCTTTTGACTTGACAAAGTAAATTAATAAATATAATATTTGGGTAAGTCATTACCAAAATATTTAATAGTCCATCTCAGCAAAGTAGTACTTCCCCCCCAACCCCCCCCCCCCTCATCTGTGACTGGACTTGAATTCACTATCTGACCTTTTATATTCATTGGCAGGCACCTTACCATCTGAGACACACCTCCAACCCCAGCAAAATAATTCCTAAGGAAATCTCAATACATTCTGAGGAGGCAAGGAGTAGGGATGCAATAAGTACACTTTCCAAGTACTTGATGCTTATGTGGCCTGTCCCTCTCCGTGGAGTGATGGAAGGTATTGGGAATGAAAGCTGTCATGGTTCCCATGTGCCGAATGTGGAAGCAGACACCCAACTGTTCATCCCTGGAAAGTGTGCTAAGCAACACAGAGATGTTCCATCGTCATCTGGATTCCATGATGTCTTTTCAGTAACAGCCTCATTCTACCCTCCTGCCTCAGTCTGGCTGGGTTAGGGCTACTTGCCTTTTTCTTTTTAGAAATCGCTTCATGGTAAGTGGAGAATGTTATGCTTCAAAAATGAACTATGGCCAGGCACCAGTGGCTCATGCCTGTAATCCTAGCTACTCAGGTGGCTGAGATCTGAGGATCACAATTTGAAGCCAGTCCAGGCAGGAAAACTCATAAAACTCCTATCTCCAATAAACTATTCAGCAAAAGCCAGGAGTGGCATTGTGGCTCAAGAGATAGAATACTAGCCTTGAGCACAAAGAGGCTCAGAGACAGCACCCAGGCCCCAAGTTCAAGCCCCCAGACCAGCACACACACACAAAATAGAACAGTGGAAGATATTCAGGTTTAGCTAGAGCCAATTTTACTACATTTAAAGGAAGAAAGCAACTGTTTTTCCGTTCTCCTTTTCTCCCTTTCTTTCTTCCTTTCTTTAATCCCTGCCATCTTTCTTTTCCCTTTTTTCCCCAAGTTCTTGCTAGATGCTATGAGGTGGGTGAGAGATAACTGGAGACATGTCTTACCTAGCAAGTGTTCATGTATTTGTGGTGGAAGAAAACAAGTTAGATGTAAGAGTGAGCAGTGATGAAAGTTCTAGGAGAACATGCACAGCCTTTTAGGATCATACACAATGGTGTGCTAATAATGCTTCCCGGCCTGCTTTATCTTGGGAAGAGAATTTGATTTATAGCGTTTGCTGATTCCTATGGTGTAAATACTGCCTCCTTGGCAGATTTCAAGTGACCCACCTGATATTGTTACACACAGAGGTGGGGAGCCATGCACATACTCTGCTCTCTAGTTTTCAACACTGGCTGGGCAGCTTTCCAAGAAGTGGAACTAATTGGGTCCTTTTAGGGGTAGGTATATGCTCTTTCAAGGGACACCTGGGCTGCATTAGATTGCTTGGGAACATGGAGTGTAGAGAAAAGGGAAGCAATTATAATAAATATACAATAAATAGAACATGTAGAAAACGCTGATAATCCAAACAAAAGAAAAACAATATAACTTAAGAGCAGAGATAGGAACACTTTTTTATTATTATTTCTCTTTTTTATTATTTCTTCTATCTTTTATCAGAAGAAAGTGGACCAAGAAAATGTGGTATATGTACACAATGGAATTGTATTCATCCATTAGAAAGAATAATATTGTACCATTTGTAAAGAAATGGAAAGGCCTGCAGAAAATTATGTTAAGTGAACTAAGTCAGGACCAGAGAGACAAAGGATATATGTTTTCTTTTATATGAGAAAGCTAGATTTTGTTTATAAACTTATAAATAAATACGTCAGGTAGCATGCAAGTATATGTAAATATATTAACTGAAATGTGGTGGATTCAAGGGAGAATTCAAATAGCATAATTCCTAAAATGTCAAAGTTCAATGAAATGAATACCAGGAAGTAGGTACATAAAGGAGGTAGGGTCAAGAGAAAAGGGGTAGAGAAATAAAGAGGAGAAGACCATCAAGAATCCAAAATTAAGAAGCATGAAGGAAAGGGTGTCTAGGAGGATGGCTGAAACTCTTGAAAGCTGCATTGTATTCATGAACTGCTTCATTAAATGGCAACTCCTTTGTACAACTACTTAAAGATTAAAAAAGGAAACAAAAAGTAGGCTTCCTATTATTTATCTCAGGTATTATTAGAGAATGCCAATCAGACTGAGAATCTAGTTTGTAAAATTTGTGATGACTTTACATTTTGATTAGGAATAAATTCAAGAATCTTTGTATTTAATTTAAACTGTTTTTATAAACTAGAATTACACTTAGTATATTCATTCTTCTACAATCTCATTTTAAGGTGCCTTTTTCTGTGGATTTTTAAATCATTCTTTTCTTCCTTCTCTTCCTTCCTTCCTTCCTTCTTTTCTGGCCTGCCTGCCTCCCTTCTCTCCTTCTTTCTCTCACTACTTTCCCATCTTTTACAATTTATGTACTCTGTATATTAAACTTAGTTCTTCCTATTTGAATAATGGACTCGGCATGCTTTTACTTTTTTCTCTACCATCTTCCCATTTTTTTCTACTTTCAGGTTTTCAACAGGCTATGGAATTTTAAATCTCAAATATTGATATAGAATTATTAATATTGTTTTGTTAGCATTTAGCCTAAATATGGGTTCAAAATAAATTTGACTCTGATATATGATTTTATAGATAAGTCTAAAATGATGATTTAGTTGTACTTTAAGTTGATTTTTGTGTTCACTTGTAACTATACCTTTTTGGGCTGTTCTAGCTATCATTCAGTATAATTGGTGGTCAGTTATAAAATCTGTTTAAGCTGGGAGCTGGTTGCTCAAACCTGTAATCCTAGCTACTCAGGAGGCTGAGATCTGATGAGCATAGTTCGAAGCCAGCCCCGGGCAGGAAAGTCTTTAAGGCGCTTATCTCCAATAAATCATATAAAAAGCTTGAAATGGTGGTATGGCTCAAGTGGTAGAGAGCTATCCTTGAACAAAAGGAGCTCAGGGACAGTGTCTCAGCCAATGTTCAAGTCTCAGGACCAACAACAACAACAAAATCTCTTGAATGGTTGAGATGGGATGCCTTTTTGTTAACATGGCACACAAGTGAAATTTTAAATCACTTGGTCGTTGTGACTATTAAGTGGTTGGTAGTTGGGAAGCACAGGCTCTATTTTCTCTTTGGGCAGGTATATTTGAGCCCAGACAAGGGCTTTCCCATTCCTCCTGACTGCAGTGGAGTGTGTGGTGTTTGGTTTGCCCCTTGCTACAGGTCACCAGCATGCCACCAGTGTATGTCATCCTAAATCTATCCCCAGAAAAGCCCAAGGCTTCTCATGATGCTCACTGGAGAAAATCAGGATCACCTGATGCCACGTACAGCCAGAGGAGGAGACAGGTAGTAGCATAAGAGGTGGACCTCTCAGGCACCAAGTCCCAGACAACCTGTGTGGCTGTCTTCTTAGCACCACTGATACCTGCTGACACACTTTTGAAGGCTTGGTCTGGTTGCTCCTTTTCTGGGTTTTCCAAGATGGTGGCAATCCTATCACTAAGACACACATGAAGGAGTGATCTCTGACCTCTTGCATTCACCCCACATGGCTTCATGTAAAAAATCCCCTGAGATGTGTGTATTCCACCCACGCTTTAGGTAGTTGATTTGTCATGTCATTCCCGTGTGCATGCTGGGCACAGTGTTAGTTGCTTTCCATTGATCACCTCATGTATTCATCCAGCTGTGCCTGTGTCATGATCCCCACACGCAGATGAGACACCAGACTGAGAGAGCTCAAGTTGCTGGCCTAGGACCACTTGAGAGGGCACGGCATTCGGTGCTTACTGCCTGCCTTCCCTTTTCTCTCTGAGACATCTTCTTGCTTGTAATGATTCTGTCTTCCAGGCTTCTGTAGGCTTTTCTTGGGGGGATCCCTGCTGACTCGCCTCCATTCAAGAGCAATCCCTCACTGGTTCTTATAGACAAGCTGAGAGCCTCAGACTTCCTGAGTTTTCAGTGGTTCCCGTTCCAGATCTGTACATCCCACTCGCCCCCAGCCCCTATAGGGTAGGCAGGGGATGCATGGGCTGTTTTGGTCTAGTCTGGGGGTAGCTTAGGCAGGGAGCAGACTCACCACACCCCAGGGTCCTTCCAGGTTTTATTGCCTTAGAAAGCAGGATTGAAGGGAACTGTTTACAGGCTCAGAGGAACTGTAAAAGTTTGCAAGCATTTCTGCTTCTTAATAAACTTTCATGTGCCCTTCACGTACCTATTTACCTAAAGCATTTTTAAATAAAAAAAGAAAAAAAATGGAGAGGGCTTGAATTGGGGTTTAGCAATGATACAAGCAAACATTCCATGAATTTCACATGAAACCTGAGCTGGGGACTGGAGAGAACCATTGTGGGAGGCCTTCTCCTCCCCCATGCCTCCAGAAGACTTGGGAGTCAGGGCTCTGGGCTGGCTTCTCAGGCTTTTCCAGGGCTCCAATGCTGAGGGCTACACTTCTCAAACCCCTGGATCTGCTCAATCACTCCTCAAGTGCTCCAAATCTATACAGGTGGGATGATGGCTGCATGGGGCAGGAAGAGCAAACCAGGCTCCATCTCCATTACAGAGTGTACGCAGGGAGGCAGGAAGATGCTAGAACTCGGACTGGAGGCATGAAAGAAGGAGGGACACCTGAGCTCTTGGTGCCAGAATTCAAATTTCCACTGGAGGAGGTTGATAGACATGATGCATTTACCCCAGTCCAATGGTTCTCAGCCAGGACTTCACTCAAAACTCTTCAGATGTTCACAAAATCCCTTTGCACAAAGTACCATTAGTACCAACAACTTTCAGGTATGGAGATAAGTGTTCAGGGAGTTGCTGTAACTTACTCAAAAATCACACAGCTAATAATGAACAGGA
The DNA here is from genome assembly GCF_023159225.1 of Perognathus longimembris pacificus. Lineage (NCBI taxonomy): Eukaryota > Metazoa > Chordata > Mammalia > Rodentia > Heteromyidae > Perognathus > Perognathus longimembris. The sequence continues at coordinate 72,886,385 of NC_063166.1, read as the reverse complement.
GTGGTATCCAAGTAGAAGCGGTTGGCTTTCAGGATTTGTGATCTTGGAGGCTTTATGGTAGAGCCCTTCTTGGCCAGAAACAAAACCAGGATCTCACCTCATTACCCTGACTTGGTGATTCCAGGCACTAGGGACTTTAGATAACAAAGAAGAAGATTAAGAGGGGAAGAAAATGGCAACACAGAGGCTTCTTAAGTACTCACAACCTTCTTAAAGATGATTATAGTTTTTTTTAAAAAAATTCAGATGGGGAACAAAGTTCACAGGTTAAAGTCACTTGCTAGTAAATGACAAACAGAACAGGACATAAAACTAGGATTCCTGGAGCTGCCAGCCCTCAAAAGTGAACAGTGTTTTAGATAATTTCTAAGGAAGAGGTAAACAAAGCCATTCATTCATCCATTCAACCAACACTTACCAGTCCTTTTGGGAAGCTGAAGTATTTGAAAGTGGGAAGGTATATAGGTAAAATTGTATTTGACTCAAGTGAGTTCTGATTCTCATCCTGGGGAACACCCCCCCTTGACACACATGCACATACACTGAGCACATGCCTTCAAAAAGACTTCTAAACAGGTTGGCGTTCCCCACACCGTGACAGACACAACACCTGTGCCTTGCTCCATCGGACTCAGAAACTTGAGCTCACCTTCCACATACACCATGAGGTCATTCATGGGTGTGTTGAAATGTGCGTGGGAGAATCATCCCATGTAAAGAAAATTAGTCTTGTTGGCCTTCCTTAAACTTTCAGATGGGTTCAGAAGTTTGAATAGAAGCCTAGAGTATCAGAGACCCTTTGTTCACGATCATGAACCCAGAGAGGGCTGGAGCTGTGGAAGAGTCCAGAGTATTCATTTCCCTAAATCCGCAGTGGAGGGGCAGTGAGGACATGAGGAGGCCTGTTTTGCCTCTCTAACCCCTTGAACTTGGCATCCTTCCGGGTGGTAGGTTGCCTGCGCCTGTTATGGCTTCAATCCTGGGCTGACTCCTGAGGACTATGCGAACACCTGCTCCCAGCTGTGATGAGGTTTCATTCAGTACGATGAAACCTATTCCATGTCTTTGGGAAACAATGATCTATATTCTCAACCCTTTCTTTCTGGGAGGGTGAGGGAGATCTGGAAGGGAAACAGAGGTGAAAAATATTAATAGATGAAGTGTTTCAAAGAGACCTACAAATCTGACTCACAACCAAACAAATGAAGGAAACAGAACTCTTTTACATATGAATTGATTCTGGGGCCAGAAAGGATTTTACTTGCCAGTGAACTAACACACTGTGCTTGGGTTTTCAGCAGCTACCTTTCCATTTCAGTAACTCAAGTCAGGCCTCTTTTTTCCCCCTTTTCCTTACTAAGAGAGTTTCTCGACATGTATTAGTCTTACAGGGAAAATGTAAAGGAGAGAATATTGAAGTGTGAGACAGTATATCTGCTGGCTATAGATGTACATACTTGGCCTTTTTGATAAATAGCTTAAGAATCTTGCCCTTTCTCTGCATTAAATAGTACAGTCCAAGAGCTGTTGTCTTGCTTTAGTCTCTTCCACTACCATTTTGGTTTTTTTTTTTTTCTGGTCTTTTATAAATAAATGGGAAAATTTAGCCCAATATGAAAAGCAAATCTAGCAGAGTCTAAGACACACAGTACAGAATAATAACAAAGAAGTCAGGCTTCAGGAATCAGTTTAGAGTCTGAATTTGGCTCTTCTCTTTCTAGTTATAGGGGATTGGGCAAATAAGTTCTAATTTCTGAGCTTCAGTTTCCTTGTACGTAAAATAACGAAATGATATAAACTAGAAATAGTTCCCAAATGCCCCGATTTGGTGTTCCAATCCACATTCTCCACTGTAGACATTTGACTCACCTGCTTTGTGGAGACTCTTGGCTGAGGCTCTGTTGAAGGTTAGGGTCCCAGGCCTGGAAATGCCTGTGAAGATGTTAGATATTGCCTCTGACTTTGAAGACAGAGACTCAAGATCAGCCTGCATTCTTGAGAGGAATGTGTCCAAGGCAAGAACTGAAGGCCTCATGAATTTCACTTAGCAGGTACAGATCAAGATAAGGAGGTTAAAAGAAGAAACACATGAACCCAGTGACAGCAATGAGGAGTGAAGAGTTACTAGGTGCGGGACCCCTCATGACAGGTCAGGACACTGCACAGGGAAGACCTTAGCAGACTGGCCACAAGAGAGTTGGAATAGTGTGCAGGAGGCAGGGAAGAAGATTTATCAGCTTGGCTTCCTTCCATCTCCTTTCCCTCCTCAGTGAAGATTTCCCCCCACAAGCAGTTCATTCCTTGACTTCTGGGATAAGCCATTGGGTCCCTGTGGTGGTTGCTCTCTGGCTTCTAGATAGCACCATGGGGGATGCTGTTCCTTCTAGGTCTGGAAAGGAAGGAGGAGCCAGAAGAGCTGGGTGTATGGCTCACTGGCCCACTATGTAGGTGGAGCCAAGAAAAGAGAGTAGACTCCCCTATGACCCAGCAGCCCCACTGTTGGGTATCTATCCAAAAGCCCACAAACAAAATCACAGTAATGCCACCAGCACAACAATGTTCATCGCAGCACAATTTGTCATAGCGAGAAGCTGGAACCAACCCAGATGCCCCTCCATAGATGAATGGATCAGGAAAATGTGGTACATTTACACAATGGAATTTTATGCCTCTATCAGAAAGAATGACATTTTTCCATTTGTAAGGAAATGGAAGGACTTGGAAAAAGTTATACTAAGTGAAGTGAGCCAGACCCAAAGAAACATGGACTCTATGGCCTCCCTTATTGGGAATAATTAGTACAGGTTTAGGCAAGCCATAGCAGAGCATCACAAGGCCCAATAGCTATACCCTTAGGAACACATAAGATGATGCTAAGTGAAATGAACTCCATGTTATGGAAACAAGTGATATATCACAGTTGTAACTACTTTCAATGTCCTAGGTGTATGTGTAGTTTCTATTATTGATGATGTTCTTGTATCACCTTCCTATGGTTGTACCTACACTATCTCTGTAATCTTATCTGAGTATATTGGAAACCGTGTTTACTGGTATTGGAAGTAGGAAATTCAAAGGGAATACCAAATTTGAGAGACACAGGGTAAAAAAAGAGAAATAACTACAAAAGCAATACTTGCAAAACTGTTTGGTGTAAGTGAACTGAACACCTGGGGGGGAGGGAAAGGGGGGGAGGGAGGGGGGCATGAGGGACAAGGCAACAAACAGTACAAGAAATGTATCCAATGCCCAATGTATGATACTGTAACCTCTCTGTACATCAGTTTGATAATAAAAATTTGAGAAAAAGAAAAAAAAAAGAAAAGAGAGTAGCTAGATCATCAGTAGCAGCATACCTGGGGAGGCAGGAGCAACAAGGGACACATGTTTAAGATAAGATGAGAGAGAGAGAGAGAGAGAGAACCTTTCCTTCTACACAGTTTTCGTGTATTTATTATGAGAAAAAGTATACACAGAGTTATTAGAAATTTCCCTCTTGGTGCTGCAATGGACAGGCTCTCTAAAAGACCCCCCCTAGTGCTCCAAGTGTGCCCCCCTTCTCACATCTCTGTACTTGTTTGAGTAGCTTTTGAGAGTAGATGGAGCTCATAGGTATATATGTTTTCCATTCTTCCTGTTTGGGAGCAGGATGCTTTATTGTCACAACTTTATTTCTATTGCACTAAGAAATATTGTGTGTGTGTGTGTGTGTGTGTGTGTGTGTGTGTGTAAGAGAGAAAGTTGGCACATGGGCACGCATGAGAGTATTATGCTGACCTTTAGGTTACAATTATTACAAGTCATATCTGTTTTTGATTCATAGAACACAGAGGTCTTGGATACTGGCCTAAGTGGTATAACTGGTTAGGTTATCAGGTAGCTTTATATGCCACACACCACTGTCAGGATTGGCGATATCAAAACATACATCTAGTATCACTTCCTCTGAATGCAACATTTCCATCGTTTTTGTAGTTCCTAAAGGCACGGTCTGCAAATACATAAGGAAGGGACCCCCAATCTTCCAGTACTATGACCATGGCAGACATTACTAATCAACTCCCACTGTTTACTAACTCCCAAAACTCTACTGACTGTGTGGAGTGAGGCTCAATATATTTCTTTGTCAACAAGCCTGCCAGGTAAACCCACAGCCTTGGATGTGATAGAAGGCTACAATATATCTTTTTTTTTTTTTTTTTTTAGAACTGATAGTTGTAACATTTTTATTTTAAAGTATTTCTTACATTTATTAAAGAATCTAAAATATGTTATAAATTATTTTTGGTTAATAATTAGCTTTTCCTAAATATCTCTTTTTTTAAGTTTTATTATAAAACTGATGTACAGAGAGGTTACAGTTTCATACGTTAGGCATTGGATACATTTCTTGTACTGTTTGTTACCTTGTCCCTCATCCCCCCTCCCCCCTCCCCCTTGCCCTTTCCCCCCCTGAGGTGTTCAGTTCACTTACACCAAACAGTTTTGCAAGTATTGCTTTTGTAGTTGTTTCTCTTTTTTTACCCTGTGTCTCTCAATTTAGTATTCCCTTTCAATTTCCTAGTTCTAATACCAGTATACACGGTTTCCAATATACTCAGATAAGATTACAGAGATAGTGTAGATACAAGCACAAGAAGGTGATACAAGAACTTCATCAATAGTAGAAGCTACAGATACACATGGGATGTTGAAAGTAGTTACAACTGTGATATAACAATCATTTCCATAAAATGGAGTTCATTTCACTTAGCATCATCTTATGTGATCATAAGGGTATAGCTACTGGGCTCTTGTGATCCTCTGCTGTGACTTGCCTAAACCTGTACTAATTATTCCCAATAAGGGAGACCATAGACTCCATGTTTCTTTGTGTCTGGCTCACTTCACTTAGTATAATTTTTTCCAAGTCCTTCCATTTCCTTACAAATGGGGCAATGTCATTCTTTCTGATAGAGGCATAAAATTCCATTGTGTATATGTACCACATTTTCCTGATCCATTCGTCTACGGAGGGGCATCTAGGTTGGTTCCAGATTCTCGCTATGACAAATTGCGCTGCAATGAACATTGTTGTGCTGGTGGCTTTACTGTGATTTTGTTTGTGGTTTTTTGGATAGATACCCAAAAGTGGGGTTGCTGGGTCATAGGGGAGTTCTATATTTAGCCTTCTGAGGAGTCTCCATACTGCTTGCCAGAGTGGCTGAACCAGTTTACATTCCCACCAACAATGAAGTAGGGTTCCCTTTTGGCCACATCCCCTCCAACAACTGTTATTGTTAGTTTTCTTGATATATGACATTCTTACTGGGGTGAGATGGAATCTCAATGTTGTTTTGATTTGCATTTCCTTTATGCCCAGTGATGTAGAGCACTTTTTCATATGTCTCTTGGCCACTCTCATTTCCTCATCAGAGAAGTCTCTTTGTAAGTCTTTAGCCCACTTGATGAGTGGGCTGTTGGTTGTTTGCAGTTTTGTTTTGGAAGAAGGTAATTTTTTTTAGTTCTGCATATATTTTAGATATGAGGCCTTTGTCCGTTGAATGGCCGGTAAAGATCTTCTCCCAGTCTGTGGGCTTTCTGTTTATCTTGTGAGCTATGTCCTTTGCCGTGCAGAAGCTCTGCAGTTTGATGCAGTCCCATTTGTCCAACCTTTCTTTGATTTGTAGCCTTTCTGGGTCTTTGTTAAGGAAGTTCCGTCCTGCGCCAAGGAGCCCAAGTGTTTCTCCTACTCCTTCCTTTAGTGTTTTCAGGGTGTCTGTTTTGATTTCGAGGTCTTTAATCCATTTGGAATTGATTTTGGTGCAGGGTGATATATAAGGATCTAGTTTTAGTTTGTTGCATGTGTTGAGCCAGTTTTTCCAGCACAATTTGTTAAAGAGGCTATCTTTCTTCCAAACTATTGTTTTAGCCCCTTTATCAAAGATTAAGTAGGCGTAGTTCTGTGGGTTCATTCCCGGGTCTTCAATTCTGTTCCATTGGTCTTCAGGCCTGTTCCGGTGCCAATACCAAGCTGTTTTTATTACTATAGCTTTATAATACAACTTGAAGTTGGGTATTGTAATTCCTCCAGCAATGTTCTTTCTGCTTAGGATTGTTTTTGCTATTCTAGGTGTTTTATTATTCCATATGAATTTCTGGATTGCTTCCTCTATTTCATCAAAGAATGGTGTTGGGATATTAATGGGTATTGCATTGAATTTGTAGGTAGCCTTTGGCAATTTTGCCATTTTGATTATATTAATCCTCCCAATCCAGGAGCATGGGAGGTTTTTCCATTTCCTTAGTTCTGACTTAATTTCGTTTTTCAAGGTTTTAAAGTTCTCCTCAAAGAGGTCTTTCACTTCTTTGGTTAAGGTTATTCCTAGGTATTTTATGTTTTTGGGGGCTATTGCAAAGGGAGTTGCTTTCCTGATATCAGCCTCAGTCTTCGGATCGTTAGCATACAGAAAGGCCGTTGATTTTTGAAGGTTTATTTTATATCCTGCAACTTTGCCCAAGCTTTGGATCAGCTCTAGTAGCTTGGGGGTAGAGTCTATGGGATTCTTTAGGTATAGGATCATGTCATCTGCGAAGAGAGAGAGTTTAACTTCATCTTTACCTACTTCGATCCCCTTTATATTTTCTTCTTGCCTGATTGCTCTGGCTAGGAATTCTAGTACTATGTTGAAGAGCAGGGGAGAGAGTGGACATCCCTGCCTTGTTCCTGATTTTAAAGGGAATGGCTTTAGTTTTTCACCATTTAGAGTTATGCTTGCTCTTGGTTTGTCATAAACTGCTTTGATTATATTTAGGAATGTTCCCTGGAATCCCAGTTTTTCCAGGGCTTTTAGCATAAATGGGTGCTGGATTTCATCGAACGCTTTTTCCGCATCCAGAGATAAAACCATGTGGTTCTTTAGGTTGCTCCAGTTGATGTGGTGGATTACATTAATTGACTTGCGTATATTAAACCAACTTTGCATCCCTGGGATGAATCCAATTTGATCGTGGTGTATGATTTTTTTGATGACCTGTTGAAGTTGGTTGGCCAGAATTTTGTTGAGAATTTTTGCATCTATGTTCATCAGGGAGATCGGTCTATAGTCCTCTTTCCGTGATGAGTCCCTGCCTGGTTTTGGGATGAGGGTTATACTGGCTTCATAGAATGAGTCTGGAAGTAAACGTTCTCTTTCAATTTCATTGAAGAGTTTGAGAAATATTGGTGTGAGTTCTGTTTTGAAGGTCTTGTAGAATTCTGCAGTGAATCCGTCTGGACCTGGGCTTTTCTTGGATGGGAGATCATTTATTGCCGTTTCTATTTCAATACTGGATATGGGTCTGTTTAGGAGGTTTAAATCTTCATGGTTCTGTTTGGGGATATGAATTTTTTCTAGGAAATCATCCATTTCTTCCAAGTTCTCGAATTTGTTGGCATAAAGGTTTGCAAAATAGTCCCTTATTATTTTCTGAATTTCGGTTATTTCTGTGGTGATGTTACCTGTTTTATCTCTTATCTTGTTTATTTGAGTGTGCTGCCTTCGTTTTTTGGTCAGGTTTGCCAGGGGTCTGTCTATCTTGTTGATTTTTTCAAAGAACCAACTCTTTGTTTTGTTGATTTTTTCGATGTTTTTTTTAGTCTCTAATTGATTTAATTCTGATTTGATTTTAATTATTTGCTTCCGTCTATTGATTTGGGGTTTGGCTTGTTGTTCTCTCTCAAGAAAATTAAGGTGCTTCCTTAAATTATTGAGTTGCTGTTTCTCCAGTTTGTTGATGTATGCACTCAGAGATATAAATTTTCCTCTGAGTACTGCCTTTGCTGTGTCCCAAAGGAGCTGGTACTTTGTGTCCTCAACTTGGTTGAATTCCATAAACATTTGAATTTCTGTTTTAATTTCTTCAATGACCCTCTGGTGGTTCAGCAGTGTGTTGTTTAGTCTTCATGAATTGTAGGATTTTCTGTGGTGGCTTTTTGAGTTGAGCTCTAATTTTATTCCATTGTGGTCTGAGAGAATGCAGGGAATGTTTTTGATACTTCTGAATTTGTACAGATTTTCTTTGTGCCCTAAGATGTGACCTATTTTGGAGAATGTTCCATGTGCTGCCGAAAAGAATGTGTATTCTGTCCTTGCTGGGTGGAATATTCTGTAGATGTCGATTAAGTCTAGTTGGTCTATGCAATTGTTTAGTTCTGTGGTTTCTTTGTTCAGTTTTTGGCGTGTTGATCTGTCCAGAGGTGATAGTGGAGTGTTAAAGTCCCCAACTATCAATGTGTTTGGGTCTATGAGTGTTTTTAGAGTCAGTAGTGTTTGTTTGATGAAGTTGGGTGCTCCTGCATTTGGTGTGTAGATATTTAGAATGGTTATTTCTTCCTGTAGGAGAGATCCCTTTACTAGTATGTAGTAACCTTCTTTGTCTCTTCTTACCTTTCTTAATTTGAAGTCAATTTTGTCTGATACTAGGATTGCAACTCCAGCCTGCATATGGGGGCCATTTGCTTGATAGATTTGTTTCCAGCCTTTCATTTTAGAAGATGTTTACTTTTGCTGGATAGATGTGTCTCTTGGAGGCAGCAGAAAGATGGATCTTGATTTTTGATCCAACTTATGAGCCTATGTCGTTTGATTGGAGAATTAAGTCCATTAATGTTGAGAGTTAGGATTGAGAGATGATCGTTTGTTCCTTTCATTATCACAATCTTGTTTAAGGCTGTGTCTTCCCATTTCTTGATCTGATGTTTGCTAATTAGGGTTCATTTCTCTGTCTGTATTGGGATCTTGATTATTATCCCTGTATATTACATCTTTCAAGACTTTCTGTAATGCTGGCTTGGTGGAGATATATTGTTTCAGTTTTTCCTTACTGTGGAAGACTTTTATTTGACCTTCAGCTATGAAGGAGAGTTTGGCTAGGTACAGAATTCTTGGTTGATAGTTATTTTTATATAGAGTTTGGTATACTTCATTCCAGGCTCTCCTTGCTTTCATGGTCTCTGCTGAGAAGTCTGGGGTAATTCTGATTGCTTTTCCTTTATATGTGATTGTTTTCTTTGCCCTAACAGCTTTGAGTATTTTTTTCCTTGCACTCTACTGAACCTGTTTTGATCACAATGTGTTGGTGGGATGTCCTATTCTGGTCTGGTCGATTTGGGGTTCTAAATGCTTCTTGTATCTGTATAGGCCTTTCCTTCTGGATATTTGGGAAGTTCTCAGCTAATATTCTGTTAAATAGGTTGCCTATCCCATTAACCTCTTTCTCCAAGTTTTCCTCAATACCTATTATCCTTAAATTGGGCTTCCTGATCGTGTCTTGAATCTCCTGTAGCAATCTGTTTTGTTGATTGGACTGGATTTGTATTGATTTTTGATCTTTCTCTATAGAATCTAAGGAATCTTCAGCTCCTGAAATTCGATTCTCTGCTTCAGTTAGTCGAGACTGTAGGCTAGTTACTTGATTTCGAATCTCTTTTGCTTCTGACTGGTCTTTCCTGATAATTTCCATGTCATTTCTTAGGTCTTGTATGGACTTCTTTACTTCATTAACTTCATTACTTTGGTTTTGAGAGTTGTCTCTCAAATCTTTAAGCTGGTTAGCTATCTTTTCATTTGACTCTTGAAGTTCATTTATCTTTCTATTTGTGGATGCCATGAAATTCTCCATTAATTTTTGCTTTGCCTCCTCACACTCTAGAATAATTGACTGAAGAGATTCAAACTTTTCTTCTTTTTTTTTTTTGGCCAGTCCTGGGGCTTGGACTCAGGGCCTGAGCACTGTCCCTGGCTTCTTTTTGCTCAAGGCTAGCACTCTGCCACTTGAGCCACAGCGCCACTTCTGGCCATTTTCTGTATATGTGGTGCTGGGGAATTGAACCCGGGGCCTCATGTATATGAGGCAAGCACTCTTGCCACTAGGCCATATCCCCAGCCCTCAAACTTTTCTTTTATCATGTTTATCAGTAGACTTTGTAGAGCTTTTTGGGGGTTCTCTTCTATGTCTTTGATTGACTGCTCTGCTTCCTGCTTCTTTTGAGTTGGGGGTAAGACTTCATTGTTTGCCATCTTTCCTGTGTTTCTTCTGCCCATTTGAATTGGGGATGCCAGCCTACCAGCACCTGTGAGCACCGTTTAAGACCCAAAGCAGCCCTTACCAAGCACTGTTGTGTAAATCTTACACGTTCACAATTATGTACAGTTACCCTGTATACTTGTCTATAAAATTAGATTTGGTGTTCCTAAAGAATACAATTTCAATATAACAACTGATCCTGGGCCCTGTATTCAGTAGTTACTTATTTACTGTTACAACCCTATATGCAATTCTTGTTTTTATATTAAGTTCTTTTAGGACTGGCTTTCTCTATGAACCCCTTTGATTCACTCGTATTAAGCTGGGATACCCTCTATCCAATAACCAGGAGTCATTGGAGACTGGAGGTCCAGGCAGTAAGTCAGGAGGGTAAGTTGGAGGTAGTAAAGAGAATAGAGTAAAATGTATTGGGGAGGGGAGGTGGTGATTTTGGTTTAGTTTCAGTAACGTGGAAGTGTCGAAAAGAGTAGAATCAGTAGAGAGAATAAGGTTGCAATGATAGATAATGGAGAGTTAGCAGAAAAGAGTGGAGGTGTTCTTCATAGGAAAGTAATTTTTAAAGAAAGAGAATGCAAAGAGAGAAATAAAGTAAAAATAGTGGGAGACAGATGCACACAACAGAGAAAAATTATTTTAAAAAGAAAATAAAATAAAAAGGAAAAAAAATCAGAAAACGAACAACCCAAACAAACAGAAAAGAAAAAAAACTTGAGAAAACAAACAGGTAAAAATAGAAAACATGGGGAAAAAACAAAACAAAACAAAACAAAACAAAAACCGACGACGTTTCCGAATTGAAAAAAAAAAGTTTAAGAAATTTTAAAAAGATAAAGAAAAAAAAATGGAGTCTTTCTTGTTTGAGTGGTCTTTCCCCAGTCTCTGGTTTCCTTGTGATGGTCTGCAGTCTATATTCCTGATTGTCTGAGTTTGGCAGAATTCAGCTTGCTCCTCTGTCTGCTGCAGGGCTGCAGCCTTTAATACCTGCCTTTGAATAGGCTGTGGACTGAGCAGGGCGGGGCGCCTCTGGCCTGTTTTACCCAGCTGAGAGTTGCTTGCCTGTGTGAGGCTTCTGCCTCTTGGGCGGGCCAACCTCTTTGGAGGAGGTGGCTATGGAAAGCAGCTCCTTTTCGGGCTGGGAATTGGGCTTCCTCTGTGATGGGACCATTTAACTGTCTCAGGATCCTCTGTCTGGTGTTTCCGTGCCACCGGGAGCTGCTGGCTGTTTTCACATTCAATTTAGAAGTTCTGGCGGGCAGGGCGGGGCACCTCTGGCTGAGCCGTGGCCCAGAACCCACCTCCCACCTGGGCAGGGGGCGTTCTTCTGGGCGGAGCTGGCTCTCACTGTTCTGTCCCTCTTGCCCTTTTCAAAGATGGCTACTTTGACCTCGCTTTTCCCAGGCCCGCTTAAGTTCCAATCTGGTCTGACCCTATGCCAGTGGCAAAGATGGCGCTTTGCTCTGGCAATGGGGGCAGGGCTGCCTTGCCGAAGCTGCTCTGTGGGCGCAAGTGAGAATATCTTTCGTGGGGTACTCACGCTTTCTCTGCGATTTTAGGTGGTCCGTGCTCAGCCGCCGCCTGGTCTCCACTGTGTGCTTTACCTGCTTGGAGTGCAGGTTGCTGTGCCCAGGCGCTGTGCCAGCGCCGGCGCCAGCACCAGCGTGGCGGTGGGATACCGCCCGGAGCTCGAATCTGTGTTTTCAGATGGGCAAAGTCGATTTTTCCTTCCTGGCCAGAATCCCTGTACTGTTACAACTTACGCTGGTTGTATTTCTAGTGGTAAAAGTTTCTATGGGGTGAGAAAACTGCGATGCTGGAGGGAGCTGAGCTAGTGCACTCCATATCTGTTTTTGATTCATAGAACACAGAGGTCTTGGATACTGGCCTAAGTGCTATAACTGGTTAGGTTATCAGGTAGCTTTATATGCCACACACCACTGTCAGGATTGGCGATACCAAAACATACATCTAGTATCACTTCCTCTGAATGCAACATTTCCATTGCTTTTGTAGTTCCTAAAGGCACGGTCTGCAAATACATAAGGAAGGGACCCCAATCTTCCAGTACTATGACCATGGCAGACATTACTAATCAACTCCCACTGTTTACTAATTCCCAAAACTCTACTGACTGTGTGGAGTGAGGCTCAATATACTTCTTTGTCAACAAGCCTGCCAGGTAAACCCACAGCCTTGGATGTGATAGAAGGCTACAATATATCTTGTCAGTTACATTTTTGGGCACCTTGAAGCAACAGACTTCTGTTTTACCCCCGTATTTTCTTTCATGGCTTATGTCACAATCATTTCTCTGTATCGTCCCATATTGCCACTATGCTTAATTTCTTCATACCTACTGTAAGTTTTAGATTATTTTTATCCCTTGAAACACAAGCCCCAAAGTGATGTCCTCTATAAAGTTATCCTTAGTTTCCCTGTATTCTTGTAGCCCCAGCTACATGGCCTTCGTTTTACTGGTTGTTGGTGGATTCTCTGTAATTTATGAGAGCTGTTCTTCTTATGTTCCTGTTCCTTGATGCTCAGTGTGGTGCCAGATACTTTAGAGAAGTTCAGCTGCGAAGGATAAAGGTAGGAAATATTTCAGAGCCCAGAAAGGCTACATAAGTTAAAAGAGGGAAGACACAGAAAAGGAGACCGGTTGAAAAAAAATAATGTGGAATACAAGGAGTCATCATTCAATGGGAAAAAATAACTTCACCAATGGTTCATTTGTCATATTCCAGAGGAGAGGAAGTTCAAGGAGCTAACTGTCAGCATAAAGCTAACCATGGTTAGGACAGAGGAAATGTCTCAGTCATTCATTCTGATTGATTTTCAGACTTCTGATGAATTGATGTTTCCTCAGTGAAACCCTGTGAAAAAATGATTAGCCTGTATGTAAACATTACAGGAATACTGGTTTGACAAGCGGAGGCTTACCTCTAATCGTGTGGTAGTGTTATAAATGAAATGGTCATCAGTAACATTTTTAAGGAGAAAGCCTTGAACTTACTTTTGTGTCTGAGGCCATCTTACATGGCCTTAATTTTTTTGCTGATTTCTTTCTTTCTCTCCCTCTCTCCCTCCCTCCTCTCCCTTCCTCTCTCTCTTTTTCTCCCTTCCTTCCTTCCTTCCTTCCTTCCTTCCTTCCTTCCTTCCTTCCTTCTTTCCTTCTTTCCTTCTTTTCTCTCTTGTGTGTGTCTTTGTGTTGCAGTTCAGGTTTCTTTGATGTTTGGCTCTTTGGATATTACTTAACATAATTAAAGCAACTACTTTTGATAGACTTTACATACAAGGTGTTTAATTTCATTGAATTAGAAAATTATTTAATGCTACCTTATTGGTAGAGATTGTGGATTCTTGTATTACAATGGAGATGCTATGAATCAGACACACTCATAGCCCCACTGTGAGCCTTGGCAGCCCCCAGGCTCAGCCTTCTGTAACTTCAAAAGGAATTGAGGAAGAAGGAAGCATGGTGCCCTGGGAATTCACCCCAGGCTTTTGGAACCTGGTGGGAAGTAAGTTCCTACCAAAGGACACTATGGAAAAGCTTCTCCTGCTTCATGAGCAGACCTCTGAGCTGGTTCTGCTGAACACACCGAGCAGGGCCACAGTCCCATGCCGCTCAAGTCTCTGTTCCATCATTTATTACCCATGGAGCCTTAGACAAGTCACTGAATCTGTCCAAGCCATTGTTTCCTTATTTATAAGATAGATATAATAATACAATTGAATTTGCAGACCCATTTTTGAAGTTAAAAGCCAAGTTTTAAAGTAACCAGCACATAATAGAGACTCACTAAGTGACATTAGCATCACTATGGTTGTTAGGCATCTGTATAGATTCTTCTCTTCTCTCTCCACCTGACCATAACCTCCAATGCAACTGGCAAAACTGGTCTTCTTAAAATGGTGGTGATCTCAACATGAATCTCTATTCCTGTCTTACTCATTTTCAAAATGAGACCTATGCCACTTACCCCTCTTAGGCCACCACTGGAAGATGTGTCAGTGATCTGAACCAGGGACTAGAATGAAAGAATGAAACCCAGGAAATTCCTCCCTAGCTTTGTGGTTGCAGGAGAGCATATCCTATACACTACTTGTTCAGGCAGCAAAGGGCTCTACCTGTTCCCATGGGAAGCAGACTGGAACTTCATCTTGAAGACTTCATTAATTTTCCTCCCCCAAAGGTGAAAATAATAAGGCGGTGATTTGAGCCAAGAGTCAGGAGGAAGACCTGATCCATGAACTCAAGGGTGATTGGTCTGAACTTTGGTCAACTCTGGTTTGAAAGATGAACACTTGAATTAGGAGAAGGAGGTGAAGTGGAAGATTATTTCAGGTAGAGAGAAGTATGTACTTGAAGATCCAAGATACGATGGTGTCCACAGTGGGCTCCCTCAGACAACAAAATGGGAAGACACATTGAAACAAGCGGCTAACATCTAGATGACTTAGGGCTCCATAGAACAAGTAAGGACTTCCATCTTCTGCCACAGTAATGGAGGAGCCACTGCAGTAAGGTAACTGGCTGGAAGAGAACACTATCTAATTTGCTCTCTCAGAAAGATGTTGTTGGGGCTTTTGCTAATTGACACTTTTGCTAATTGGACGCTGACCATCTTTACAGATGCACTTCCAAGAAGGACTGTTTTGCTGGCCTTGAGACAGGGAAGCAGGATGAAGCATGAGTCAGGGGCTCTCTGAGATTGCAGGCCTGACTCTCTATTGTCCTGCAGGGAAGGCTGGAGTGCTCCATGATTTCATCACCTTTCTTATCTTAGTTTTTGGTGCCAAGGAGCTTTCAGCAGATCCTACTTCCTTATGCCTGGAGGGTAAGAAAATCACCATCTTTGACACTAGCCCCTAATTCACTCACCGAGGGACTACAATGCTTGGTTTTAGCCTCTGTTATAGGTCAGGCTTATTGGTGAATTAAATCCTATTGGTTTTTTTTTTAGAAATTTTATTCTCCCTCGCACTTATTAGCAACAAAACAACTCTCTAATAATGAAACCATAAGGTCTATGAAAAGCCTGGATCTCTTTATATACTATTCTGTTTGTGACTTGGCTTACAGAACTTAAAATTCATAAGAAAAATAAAATAGAAACCATTCATCTTCCTATCACCTTAAAATAACCTTAATCCCCTCCCCTCCCCTCACCTCTTTCCCTCCCTCCCTCTCTTCCTTTTAGATATACACACATATTTAACATTGTAGCATGTAATTCTAGGTTACATATGATGAGGATAATATTTTTCACATTAAAAATCATGCTATGTGAGTCAAACTCTTAATTAAATATTCTTGGATAGCTTGGCAATGGGAACAAGTTATGTGCAGTAATATGTAGGCATATTATATGTGTTTCAAGCAAAAACTCTAAAACTTAACATGAATTGTATTTATACAGATGAAAGCAAGGAAGATGGAGTGCATTTTCAGGGAAGAAAGATGGAAAGAGAAGACTGTGATTTAAGAGTCATAAAGAGAAATCTAGATTTGGAAATTATTTAAAGTGCTGGCCACTGTTTAAATTTTTTTTTTAGGGGGCTGGGGATATGGCCTAGTGGCAAGAGTGCTTGCCTCGTATACATGGAGCCACAACTCCACTTCTGATTTTGAAACCATTTACATCTTTGAGATGACTTTTTTTTCCCCCGATGATACTGTAGTTTGAACTCAAGGCTTAATGCCTTCTCAACTGGCACTCATTACTTGAGCTATGCCTCTAGCCGAGCTTTTTGTTGGTTATTTTGGAGATGGAATCTAGTCTACTTTTCTGCCTAAGCTATTCTCAAACTCCCATGCTCTAGACCTCAGATCTGAGTAGCTAGAAATGTAAGTGAAGTCACTGTATATGGATTTTGAGCTGATTATTTTTTTCAGAAGTGAATATCTAATATTAAAGCTTTGAGCTGATTTACTATGAGAAAGTATATGCATTATCCCGGGCAAAGATCAGAGGGATTGATCTAAGATCAATCTTAGATAGGGAAAAGTCCCTAAAAGGGAGGTCTCAGAGTCATAAGAGTAAGGGGAATGTTGATTGGCAAAGAAGTTTCATTTTTCTTAGGCTGCAGTCATTATTAAGAAATGCATTTTACACTGTTACTCGTGTATGTGTCTCTCTCTGTGTGTGTATATATATTCACACACATATATGTGTAGATACACACATACATACACACACATATATAAAACACTTAACACACTTACACCTGTGTATAGATAGATGGATGACTAGATAAATAAAAGATACATAGACTGAGTGATACCAAACTATAACGAAATAATGTATCTTCCTTATCACAGCATATTCAGGCATTCTTTAATTCTCTTTTATCCTCTTAAAAATCTTCATCAATCTTAAATCAATTCCATAATAAGATAATGGCATGTAATTTATAAAACACTGAGCTTATTTAGCAACATGGCTGCAGTTAACTGCTTTTGTTTTTTGTACCTTTTGTTTATAAATTTATCTGTTTGGGGGAGGGCAAGGGAGGAGCTCAGAAATGGAGCGCCAAAGGGTGAATAAATGCAGCAGTGATACTCACTAGACACTATGTTGGAAATTAATTATACAACTTGGGGGGGTAGGGAAGTTAGGAGGGGAAAAACTGAGAGAGGATGAGGGAGGGGGTGACATTGTTCCAAAGGAAATGTACTCATTACCTGAAGTATGTAACTGAAACCCCTCTGTACATCACCTTTACAATAACAATAAAAATTTTGAAAACACAAAGACCTTCCAAGTGTCTGAGACATATTGTCTCACGTCTGTCCCAGGTCAGGCTGGACAAAAACATATTTGATCTTTCATATGGTTTTACAAAGGTAGAGGCCCTAATATTTTGCTTCTGTTTTCCTTGAGGATTTACACTATGGTTTGGTGGTAGAACACCACCAAATTAGGGTTGAAATTTACTTTCCATCATGTGATATTAAGAGGTGGGACTTTTAGGAGGAATTTGGGTGACGATGGTCCTGTCCTCATAAGTAGATCAATCCATGCATGGTTTCACCAGTGCTCACTGGAGAGGCTTTGTTATAGCAGGAAGCAGTCTCTGGCATGCTTGCTTGCTCAGTCTTGTCAAGTGATGTCTTCTGTCACGCCATGACCTAGCAGGAAGGCCTCCACAAGATGCCCAGTATTTGCCAGCACCAAGCTCTTGGAGTTGGAGTGAGCTATCGAAACCTCTTTTCTTTATAAAGTGCCCAACATGTGGTATTCAGTTATTAGCACAGAAAACAAGCTAGAACAACTTTTATGTATCTATTCCAAGATGGTTTGCATCTATAGCCACATCCTACTGAGCAGGAAGAGAGAGAAAGCCAGCAAGGTCTTCCCTCTAAAGGAACAAATAGGCATCTTGGTAAGTCTTGATAAGTGACCCCAGCCTGGTATCGAATTCACAGTTCTGCTTTAGCCTTCTTGATGCTGAGATTACAGGTGTGCACTACCACTCCTGGCCATGACCTGAAAATTTGATGTAACACTTGGTTTCATGTCTTGCTGGCTAGAATTCAGGAATATGCCTCAGGGAGACAGAAGAAAAGTGGGACAGCATTGTCTGTTCTAGGTGCCAATGTGTCTAACCAAAATACAGAAACCCTATCACTATCGTAAAGGGAATTCATGGGACTTGGAACTCAGCAGGATCATCATGGCTATGTAGTGATTATAGACATAGACTTTGGAGCCAGACTAACTGGGATCAAAGATCAGCTCTGGTACTTATTAACTAGGTTGTTTTAGGCATGTTGATGCACTTCAGTGTACTAATAGTACCCATTTACCTTATGAAGATTAAATGAGTAATGCAAGGTGCGGATCATTGGATAAATGCTATGTGTCTGTTACTCAGGATTTGACATTTCTTTTGGAATTAGTTGCATCTGGTTGGTTGCAATGGGAACCCTGTGTTCCAGAGGCCCCTTATCCTGCAATATAGGAGTCTTGGTGATTTTCTTCATCGCCTTGCACCACTCAGTCCTCTGTCATGCCTCACCAGAACCCAGTGTGTTGTCTGTAACCCTCAATGCTTCTGCTTGTCCTCACCCACAGCCAAATCTGTGTTCCACTCAGATGAGGGCCACAGTACATGGTTCAGACTAGACTGGTGTATGTCCATGGGGACTCTGAAGGAATAGGGGGCAGAAGGAGTGAGGACAGAAGCAGAGCATAGGCATGGCATTTCACTTAATTTGAGAAAGGCTTCTTAGCAGGATATCTAAGACCTCTAGCCAGAATGAATGAGAGGCAGGGATCATACTGGTCAAGAACATGTACTTTAGATTTGATCTGCTGAAATTTGGTACCTACTCTTGCCACAGACTTGCCATGTAACCTTGGGCATGTCACTTAATTGATCTGTGTTCTTCCCTAGGTAGGTGGGGGGATTGTTCAGAACCATTATTTTATCATCTTGACTGTAAGAGATGTTTGTACCGGTTGCATATAAAGGCATCTGTGCATGTGGCTGTGTGTTTATAGGTAGCCTGCCACTTTCCTTTCTCCTCCTGTGTCACTTGAGAGTTGCTTGGTGAGTTTGGTGACATCCATCATTCATTCAATGAATAAAGATGTAGTAAGCACCTAGAAGGTGGCAGACCCCATTAGTAGCTGAGGAAAGAGCTATGAATTAAACATGTTCCCTCACTTTAAGGTATGCAGTCTATCACTAGAGCATAGCTGTGATGCTGTGTTAAGGACATGAGTCCCTTAGAAGCACAGAGCAAGCGGGAGCAAGCACCTCCCTTGGGAGAGGAGAGGGAGGGCATGGCAAAGAGGTACGGAATAACAAATGCAGGTTGGGCCAGGGAGGCAGGTGACACAGAATACTGGGGAATTCCTTTGAATTTCTGTGATTTATGTTTTCAAATGGTTGCTAAGTTGTCAGGACATACAAACCTACTAAGTTGTTTGGACCTAACAACTTAATAAAGGAAACAAATTTTTCTTTTGACATAGGGCAGCCTGGAATTATTAGTGAAACGTTTCTCAAACTAAGGAAATGCAGGAATTCTATCCTAGATACAGCAGTATTTTGTTTTTCTGTACTGAGATGTTCTCAGAGGTGAGGCCACATAGTGTCAAGGCTTGAAATATTGTTTTGGATCCCAAAGGAAAATTACAGGTGATCACAGCCATGCATATCTATATACTTCCCCTATACATTTACAGATGCACATGTAAAGACAAACACACACATATACACACACATGTGCACACACATACATGCAAAATAATTTGGCCATAATGGCACCTTTGGGGAATAACTAACATTGAGAAATGGAAACGATTAAAAATCAATTAAAATATCATTTCTAGAGCAGTGGAGGAAATCAGAACCAGGAATATCCAAGGAAGAATGGTTCTTCAGCAATGTTTCCTCCTCTTGGGGAAAGGCAAATATCCAGCTCTCCCAGCCAGTGATGAGTGGTACCTTTTGGGTCGATGAGGAACACAGAAAGGAGTCTCACAGAACCAGAATTGGGATTCTCAGGGTACTTCGCCTAGGTAATATCATCATCTTCTCCAGGGAGCCCACAATAGAGCTCCAGAATGACATTATATCATCTTTGAGCTGAGTCCCAGCCATTCTGAATCCTGCCACTACACTCAGACCCTCTTCCATTCTGTAAGATCACTAGCAGCTCCTTCAGATTCTCAGCACCAATATCCCTCTTTTTACTTGTGTGTTCTGACACGTCTTCAACGTTGCTGCCATCTTTGCTGTCAGAAAATGGCTCTCATTCCTCACTTACCAGGAAGAGTTGGATGGGAACTATGGGTACCACCTACTAAGACTTATTTCCTTGTCTTTGTGTTGTGGGGCATGCCCTTGCTTGTCTACTCTTGCTGTGTTTATGGATCTGAGAGCTCAACTGTTTAATTGAAGTCTTGATCAAAAATGCCATTTCTTATTCTGTAGCATCCCTTGGTCCTAATCTCATTGGTGTTTTGACCATAGTTTATATTTGAACCTCCCTTCTGTTTTGGAAGTAATTACCAATTCTTATGGCATCACTGTTCCAGAAGGTCTGGTTTTCTGACAATTTTCTCTGTGCACTTTCTAGAGGTTTTAGTGATCCTTTTCTTTTCTTTCCCTTCATCCTTTATTTCCTGGTGATCTGATCCACCAATTAACTGAAATAGTAGCTTATCCTGAATGGACGTGCCAACCCATGGGTCCTCCTTTATCTTCTCTGTCTCCGTGGCCAAGCATGTGCATGTAGCTTCATCAAGAGAGATTCAGGTTCTGCATGATCACCTGTGATTAAGGTCAGAACAGCAACAGACAAAGGCTTCAGTCCATCCTTCTGGGTCCCAGCTTATATTTGCCTTTGTTTAATAACTGGTTGTTGAGAAAAAAAAATTCCCCTATACCCTATATTTCACACAGTTGATGTATACCATTTATTGAGTCTTGATATATTCACAGAGTTGGGTAACTATCATCTGTTGCAAACCCCCGAGTGTCTTGTCCCGCTGCAACAGGGAGCAAAGCAGTGATGGAGACTGGACTGTGGAACCCATGTGAGGGTACCAAGGGACCTGCTGCGTGCCATCAGCAACAGATCCAGAGGGTCTTGTGAACAGGGCTTTTATTCAACATCAAATAGGAGAATAGTGCAGAAAACAAGGTAGCAGTCTCTTTGAAGTTAAGGACACCAGAATGGGGGGAGGCAATCCTAGGACTGGTGACTTCCTGTTTGGTGGAGGCTGGATAGTTTACACCTAGCATAGAATCTGTGGCCTTTGTAATGCTAAGGGCAAGAGATCTTTCTCAGGCAGCTTTCAGCCTTCTGAGAGTCAGAGAATGGCATTCCAGTTCTCTTTGGCAGACCTCATGGCTCTGCACTTACAGGTTCCCACAATCATCTTTAGAACATTTCATTGCCCCAAAAGGAAACTTCATACCCATTCTGAGACCCCTATCCTTACCTCAGCCCTATTTCTATCTCACCCCCAAACTTAGGCAACTACTAATAAACCATTTTTGTCTTCATAGAGTTCCTTATTCTGAACACATTACAGATATTTAATCATAACAACATGTAGTTTTGCTGCCTGGTAACTTTACCTTAGGTTTGTAAAGTTCATCAATGTTGTAGCCTATATTAGGCTATGTCCTATGTCCTTATCATTGCTGAGTAGAATTCTATTGCACTTTTTGTTTATCATTTCATTTGCACTTCTACTTTTGAATTCTTTTGAGCCTCCATGTATTTTTTTTTGTGTGTGGACATAATGTTTTCCTTTATCTCACTAAGGAATAGAATTGCTGGGTCATATGGTAACACATTTTGAGGGGCTGCAAAATGATATTCCAAGTGAATGGCCTATTTTCCATCCTACCAAGAAAGATGTAATTGTCCTATATCTTCACCAATACTCGCTATTTAAAAAAAAATTACTACCATTCCTGGGAGCATGAAATGGTGTCTCATGATAAGTCATGGTTTTGATTTGCATTCCATAATAGCTAGTGATACTGAGACTATTTTTGTGTACGCATTGTCCATTTGCATATCTTCTTTGGAGAGAGACTTATTTGGCTTATTGGCTTATTTAAACGTTATTGTTTTGTTTAAATGTTTGAGTGTGGGAGTTTTAGGTTTCTCTCTTTCATCCCATACTGAATGAATGCCTGTCGTTGGGCTCCCTTATCAGAAGCAAAGACAACAGCCTGGCAGAGGTGGTTTAACCAGCCTCCACACGTATATAAGCCCTGAGCAAGCCATTTCTCTGGACCAAACCCACGTGTGTTCTGATGGCCCCACATTTCTCGTTGGCATAGCCCACATTCGAATCCCATCTTCTTCTATCATCACACAACTTGGTTCCAGCAGAACTGCCTCCCCACAAGCATCATGTTTGAATCACTTCATATGCATGCTTGCTCTTTTTTTCCTATAGAAGAAAAAATTTACCTATACATTTGAAAATATTACTTATGCTTTTGAAAAACTGCATGATATTCCTTGTGGTCTTAATAAACTTTCGAGTCTCACAATATGGTTTATCTTCTTGAAACCTCATGCAGTCTCACAGGTTGGCCAAAAGGAATATTGAAAATGTACACATAGCAATATTCTCCTAGAGTATCTGGCACAAGGCAGGTGCAGTGTGATGGCTGATTCTAGTCCATTTCCATGCCCAGAGCATGTGAAAAGCTATGTAAACAGTGCTCTACACTTTCCGATTTGTAGATCTGGAAATGAGGACAAGAGGCTCGGATGATTCATGTTTTTATGTATTTTCCTCTTTTCTGTGGCTTTGGGATCCTTCTGGGACAACTTGTCCTTTGTGCTCTGGGTTCCAATGCTAGACACACCCTTCCTGTAAAAGGCCTGTATTTGTGAGATGATGGTACTGACAACTTCCAGTCATAAAATGTCTCCTTTTATCCCATGAAATAATTTGAGGGGGCTGGGGATTCAATAAAGGGCAATGGATCTAATTAATAGCATTGAATCTAATTTATAGCCATGTCTCATGCTTGCATCATGCTTTAGCATTTTTCCTTGTGGCTCCTCATGGCAGCCCCATCTGTGAGATGGAAATGGTGGGTGAAGATGCTCATTTGGTGATGATGTCGAGGTCGTGGTGACTTCATAGATACAGATACAAGTCTCAGTGAGTAATCAGAGCTCAGAGATCTTGACTGTAGGGTGACTGTGCCTTTTTCTGCACTTACTGATGAGCCCAGTGGAAAAAGGAAGACGGAGCTATTGCTCTGGTAAAAAAGCTAGTCAACCAACATCTATTTGTCATGAACGTGTCCCTGCTTGATCTCCCGAGAAGTGACTACCGCTGTCTTTTATTTCAAGCCAACCTTCTCTGACTTCTGATCTTAGGAGTATAGATGGAAACATAGCTAAGCTGTGAGGCCTTATCTTCCCTCCTTTCTTTGGTGGTACTGGGATTTGAACTCAGGATCACTCACTTGCTAGGCAGGCACTCAGTTGAGTCCTGCCCTTATCCCTTTTGCATTTATTTTCTTGAAGAAGATCTTGCCTTTCTTACCCCAGATCCGCCTCAGTCCACAAACTCTCTATGCATGCCCTTCTGTATACGTGAGATTATAGATATACCTGGTATTTCTTTGAATGGGGTCATGCTGACATTTTGCTTCAAGGCTGGCTTTGATAATTGGATCTCTACTTCCTTTGTGCTCCTACAAGGCTGGGATTACAGGTGTGCCTCATCATATTGGACTCGGATTTCTCTTTCTTTGGTGCAGCAAGTCAATCATACGGATGGCTGATTCCTCAAACATTAATTGATATTAGCACTAACCATTATTATTTCACCACGTTTTATAGATTTGGGGAATTATTTCAAATAATGTATTTTTTCTGTAAGTTGTTACACATTTTCTTTGATAAAAACAGTATTTCTCAACCCTTTCTGCATGTCTTGTTTGTGGCTTTACAGGCCTACATCTTCACAAAAATGTCTACACTCTTTGGGAGAATCATGCTTAGGACACGGTCAAACACACAGAAGTCACCAAGTTAATGTATAAAACCAAACAGCTGCATGCCCAAACTGGGATGCAGTTCTTTACATTTGTGTTCCTCAGTGTGTATTGGAGTGGTTTACATTTAACAGGTGTTCTACTGGTTTTTGTTGATTGACAAGCAAATGCACAAATGTATGACCCCAGCTGATTATCAGAGCAGTACTTCAGAGCAGTATTTCAGAGCTAGCTTGTTTTGTGCGATTGTGGACTTGCAAAGGACTCAATCAAGTATCCTGACTGGGGGACAATTAGTTCCAAGTCCTCCTTCTGTTCTGTGTTTTCCCTCTTCAGGAGTCTATTTGTTTGCCTGCCTACCTGCCTGATGGACTCAGCCTGCCTTACAGCCCCATGCTGGGACCTGGGGGAATGGCTTCTCACTACAGCGGGCTCTCTTTGGGAGATTTCAATTGCTTTTGAATTAGTTATAGGCTCAAAAATGAGAGGCTCCCATTATGACAATGCGGGTTTTTTAAATTACTCCATTTCAAGTTGCCAGAGAGGGAGCATTAACCTGTCATCTGAGAATTCTGCATGGTGGAGAAGAAGATAGACTTCTTGAGGAAATAAAGCAGAAAGGAAATGAAGCAAGGTCAAGGCGTGAAGGAAATGGCCTTTGAAATGCCTCCACTTAGGCGAGCCAGAACTGGGCTGCTTTGCCATCTATAAAATGGAGGCAAAACTTCTCTGCTCCCTTTAGAATGAAGTCAGGGAGCATTCAGTGATTATGCTACAAAAACCAATTCTCTGAGCCTCATGCTCTGCTGGACTCTCCAGATTCGTGAAATAACTAATTTGGAAGTATGTTTAGTAAAGCTTTTGCACATATAACATCTTCATGCCAAATATTGAAGAAATAAGACTGACATTAGAGCGTCAATGCAGTCTCTATCTGACTGTAACATAGGAAGGCAGAGAAAAGCAAACACACACACACACACACACGTATACATACATATACATATGTATCACTAATACTGACATGGTAAATCCTTCAAAGTTTCTTTCAATTATATTCTAGGAACTTTTGGATTTCTTCCTTTGTGTATTCGACCACTCAAGTGGCCATTCAATAATGTATTGTTCAGTCTCCTTGTATGTGAATATTTTCTGTGGCTTCTTTTATTATTGACTTCTAGTTTGATTCCATTATGTTCTGATGGCATATGGAGTTTATTTTGATTTTTAAACATATCTGCTGGGACTTGCTTATATCCTAACATATGATCTATTTGGGGGAAACTTCTATGGGCTATTGAGAAGAATTTTATTAAGCACCTGTAGGATATAATAGATATCTTTAAATCCACTTGGACTATAGTGTCATTAATTCTAAGCTTTCTTTCTCTATATTTTTGCTGGGTGACCTATCTATTGATGAGAGTGGGATATTGAATTGTCCCACTATTATTGTGTCGAAAATGGGGCCTATCCCAACTTGTAAGTTCAGAAGTGTTTCTTTAATACAAGTATGTGTGATAACATTTGGCATATATGTTAACCAGTATCCTCTCCTCTTGATGTACTGTTCCTTTTACTAATACTTTAAAGTATGTTTTGTCAGAACTCCTATCTATATTTGGGATCCATTTACCTGGAAAACCTTTTCCTTTCATTTATCCTCTCATTTTTAGTGATATGCATTTTTATAAATCACTAATGGCCAGGTGTTGCTTTTTAATCCAACCTACAATTCTATAGCTTTGTTTGGAGACCTTATATCATTATCAATCAGTATTAGTACTGAAAAGTATGTTGTGTTTCCTGTCATTTCATTGTTATGTGATGTTTTCATCTTTTCTAATTCTTATATGCTAATCTACTTATCCAGTGGGATTTATTCTTTCCTGCATATTCTTTACTGCATCTATCTTTCTTTTCTGTGTCTAGGATCCCTTTAGTAATCATCTGGTTTAGAGGTCATGTTAATCATGGGAGGATTTTAGTTTTCTTCATTTATTAGGAAAGTTTTCTTTATAGATTTGTTCTTTTGACTGTGTCCCAGTAGCCTTCATGTTCCATTCAATATTAGTGTTTTTTAAATATTTTTACTGATGGATCCAATTCTGCTACTTTATCTTTAGTTTCTAATGCTACATTCTCAACTTGTTTCATCCCTTTACTTAGGGTTTCAACTGAATTATTTTGTGTTTGTATTTTAAAAGTTTTCTATTTGAGGATTTCATTTCACTATTTCTTTTTCCAAGATTTGTTTTCATTTCCTTTTGCTTATTATCTGTTATTGGGAAGGTAAGGGGAGCATAGACATGGTGGGGACAAGGTGAACAAATGCAGCAGTGATACTCACTAGACACTGTTGAAAAGGAACTGTACAACTTGTGGGTGGGGATGAGAGGGACAAAGAAGTGACATTGTTCAAAATGAAATGTACTCATTAACTCACTTATGTAACTGTAATCCCTTTGTACATCACCTTTACAATACATAAATAAAAAATTTTAAAAAGATTTCTATGTCTATTGAATTTTTCCTTCAGATCCTGCATTATATTCCTTATTTTAGTCATATGTTTATTTGGGTTCTCTTTAAGTTCATTCCACTGTTTACTTATATCCTCCTTGGATTTTTTTTCAGGTGGTTATACATGTCTTTTTTAATTAAGCTGATAATTCTTATCATTGTTCTTTTGAGTTAATTGTTTGAAATCTCATTTTCTTCACTTTCATTCACATCTCTTACTGTGGACTTGTTTTGGAAGAGACATGTTGCCCTGTTTTTGTGTGTTACTTATGACCCTACACTGGTATTTGTGAACAGGCCAGGTCATTGGTTGAAAGCTTAGTCTCTTGTAATCTTCAGTTGAACTACCTCCATGGTCACGCAGGATAGCATTGTGGCTAGGTTGATGTGCTACTTCTTGTCCTTGGATTGACGATTATGAATTAGTAGTGAAGCATTCATTCAATGTTCAGGACACTTGGCCTGATTGCTTTGCACTGCTCAGAGTTAGATATAAACTAGCTGGTGTTTCTTTTGAATTCTTTTTTTGTTTTGTTTTGTTGGGTTTTTTTTGTTTGTAGAAGGGCTGGTTGTCTGCTTGTGTGCTGCTTTCCTTGTAGAGATTTGCCTTCTTCGTGTCCTGGAAGCTTCTGTCAGGAAGCCTATGGCCTGGATGGGTTCTGACTTCTGCCACATGATCATTTTCCCCAGATGCAGCAAGTTTCCAAACTTTGTGGTGAGCCCAAAATGCATCTGAGAGTGGGGATAGCAAACAGAACTGAGTTCTTCACTGGTTGGAAAAGAACTGAAGGACCTACCACTTTACTTGGTCTCACCAAGGAGTGGGTCTTAGAGTTTTAAAGCCCTGCCTGACAGCTTATCTCCCTGTGGGTTGCATCTGATTTACAGGTTCCATGTGCTGGGATCTGACCTATTCAGCAGTCAACACGAATATCTAGGAGACAGGCCCTGGATATTTCATACTAAGCCAGCTACAGGGTTGGTGCTTTGTTTCTGCCTTAGCCTCAGTAGATGGGATTGTCACCTGTCTTGAGAAAATAAGGCCACTAATGACTGTGGCACCATACATAGCTTCTTGCAGCTTGAATTTCTTTGTAAGGCCTCATTAGACATTCTTTTTCAATCACCTCTTACGGCCATCTTCCACTCATGCTCTAGGGTAGGCTACTCTAAGACCTTGTGAGTCATGAATGTTCCTTTATCTCAGTATCAAAACAGTATCCTCAGTATCCTCTCTCAAGACTGTGCCTTGGTGTCACCTCTGAGATAAGAGAATGAAAGAACATCTTTCTTCACAAAGGATAGCCTTTCACACTGAAGCAGTTAGGATTTTCAGTATCTTTGTCAGGGCCTGCTTCTTTTTCTTGTGCTGTCTTCAAGTCTTGGGAGCTAGGGATGGCCTTGGAACTCTTTTCTGCTCTTCTCTGTTGCTTCTGTTTATCTGTAGCTCCCTGCCTTCATGTTGTCCTTCCATGAGTCCCAGTATTCTTCCTTTTTCTCTACTGTGTCTCTACTGTGTTACTTGATACTTTTCATTCATGGAGTTAGCTTTTAAGTCACATCTTACCTCTCTAATCAAGAAAATTTATAAGAAATGTAATTGGAACTAATCTTACTAGAGAGCAGGACTTATTAACATTATAGTAAGTAAATAATATGATCTTTTCACATGGAAAACAGATTAGATAGGCATGACAGAGGTTCTTAACATATATTATGCATAATATATACACACATATATATATAATCCAATTTGTTTTCTAAAGAAATATCATTTATATGTAAGAAAACAATGCGTGGCTTAATTTACAGCACTGGAACAATTGATGAGCCATAGGGAGGAATAAAAGTAAATTCGGACCCATTATAGGGCTTTAAGGTTTTTACAATCCTAGGGATTGGATTCAAGGCCTTCTGCATGCTAGGAAAATACTCTTAATATGTTCTTAGCCCTTTCATTTTTATTTCAGTTTTGAGACAGGGTCTAACAAGCTTTTATTTCCCCTAATTTGACATCTTCTCTCCCTCCAAAACTCTCAGTTCTAAATGCTTAGTGATTGAACTAGGAAAAGCATCTTGATAAAGTTTAAAAATGTCTTACGACTTTTTGAATAAACAGAATCAATATAATGTTATATATTATATGATAATCTGTTGGATCAGATTTCACAGAGGCAGAATAGTCCCTTCTGCAGGCTTGAGCAACAGAGAACCCCAAATCTAACTCAGCCCAGCAAGCGAAAATCCTCAGAACAAGAGGGATCGATGATGCAGCTTATGTCTGAGGCTAAAGGTTGGGAAGCCTTCTGGAGGGGAGTCACTGGTATGAGGCCCTGGTGAAAGGCTGAGGAAGCTGCAGCATGACATCCGTGGGTGATGACAGCAGGTACCCGGGGAATGGAGGTGGCATGAACTTCCTCCTGTTCTACTCAGTTTCTCAGCCTCTATGACAGTGTCACCCCACTCAGGGAGGGTCTTCTCCCTCAGTTTACAGATGCACATGTCCATCAGCTCTGAAAGCACTGCGACAGACACACTCAGAAATGTGTCAAGTAAGTAATTTCTTTGGTTTCTACCAATATAGCTAAGTTGACATTCAAGATTAATCATCATAAGAAGCAGCATACAAAAATATTTTAAGACTTCAAAAAAGGGAAAACTGAAGAACTGAAAAATGTACATTAAAAAAGAAAAAGAGGTAGATTCGACCTTGAGATTATAAATCCAAATGCACAAAATCCCTTAAACCAAAGTTAAACTTCATATACTGGTGGAGAGAATGTTTTTTCAACATGTGCAAAGTTTTATTTTAAAATGTATTGTTATTATAAAGGTGATGAACCAAAGGGTTTTAGTTGCATAAGTCCAGTAAAGAGTACAATTATTTTTGGACAATGTCACTGCCCTTGCTCTCTTCCAGTTTTTCCCACCTGTCAAGTCAAATAAACAAAGGCTAAAAATCCAGAATATTAAAGAGCTTCCTACAAATCAGTGAAAGCTCATCAATAAAAAAAGAAGTGGGCAAAAGACACAATTGGGTAATTTACATATAAGAGGAAACCCAAATGACCAATTAACACACGAAAAGTTCAACCTTAGTTGTAATCAATAATATGGAACTAAGAACTGTTATTTCATTGAATTAATAAAAATTGCTTAGTCTGATCATATCAGGTGTTGATGGAAATATGGGAAATCAGCAATTCCCCTGTACAAAAATTCATGCAATACCCTTTGAGAATAAATTTGAGACACTTAATAAATCTGAAAATGTATGTACACTTTAATTCAGCAATTTCACTTTGAGATTCATTTTCAAGAGGAGTTATTCTGTAGTTCTATGGGAAGTATATAAAGGAGATTCCTTATTCCCTGTTGTCTGTGAAGTGCAAACACATCCTTTTTTGATGTTGGAGTTGAGAATTTGTGGTTTGTATAAGTATTAAAATTCTGTAAGCAGTTAAATAATACAACATACCTCTTCACACATTTTGTGTGGCCCTCTCCTTAGAGTCTATCCTTGAGTCATGTTGTATAATAGTCCCACCTAACAATCTTATTATAACACAGTCACTTCCTTAAGATCTTGTCTCCAAATATATTTACATTCTGTGGTACTGGTGTAAAATTCCAATGTATGAAATTGGGTGTGTGTGTGAGAGGCACACAATTCAGCCAATGAAACTCTTCTTTGTCTTTAGTGATCTCTCATCATCGTATTTAGGATCTGTTTGCATTCCTTAGGTGAGGAGGAACACATTGTCTCCCTTTCTCAGCAGAGAGAGACTAAATACATCCCCAAGTTGAAGAAGGCCATGAGGCCCAGAAAGTGGTTGAACACTTGCGCACTTTGCCTGTCTCTCTTCCCCTTTTAGGAAACTTGTGACATCTTTTGTTTGTCAAATGGACTCTTCATTTTTTTTTTAACTTTGACTCCCTTAACTGGAAAACTCTCTGGACCTTTACAGACAGAATTACAAAGGCAGCTTTCTTAAATCTGAACAATTCTAAGGAATCAGCTCACTCCTCTCTTTGGCAGCCAGCTTTTTAATCCTGGGTCACATGTCACT
Source organism: Perognathus longimembris pacificus (assembly GCF_023159225.1). Lineage (NCBI taxonomy): Eukaryota > Metazoa > Chordata > Mammalia > Rodentia > Heteromyidae > Perognathus > Perognathus longimembris. The sequence goes on along the minus strand of NC_063166.1, from coordinate 72,856,224 downwards.
TCTAATCATGGGCATGTTTCTCCAGTTCCCCTTGGGCTTAAATTTTCCCCAATCAAATCCTCTCCTCCAGCAGCTGCAGAGTCCTGTTAGGGAGAGTGATCTTCAGACACACACACTTCTGCAGTAAAGAGCAGCTGAGCCTGGCAGGAGCCCACAGAGTCAGTCATCTCTAATGGACTCATTATGTACACTGAAGGGACTTTCTTCCAGTAGACAGGAGAAGGAGCTGGAGCCCTGAAGATGAGGATGTTCTTTTCCCTTTTAAAGAGAGAAATTATTGGGATGGTTGAGGTGATGGAAACTCATTTAAGTAGAATTCTCTCCATGCTCAGTTTGGCCAGTTTTTAGAGGTCTAGTTACAGATGGGCCAGTTTTCCCAGAAAGCCAGACAGTTACTTGCTCATCCTGAGAACAAAGTTCTTAAGCATCTTCAGGGAATCTCAGAGTCCTCTCTCACATGAAGCTCTCCAAGGGTTATGTGAATGAAGCTAAAGCTCCTTTCAACAGTCTGTTGTGGACATTTTCAGACATGCAGGAAAATCAAAAGGGTTTGATGAGTAAGACCCATACCATCCTCCACTTGAATTCTGTGATTTCCGTTAAAAAATTATTGGGTTTGAACCCATGGCTTGTGTTTGCTAGGCATGTCTTCACTTGAGCCACGCTCCCCCAGTTCTTTTTGCTTTTGTTATTTTTTGAGAGGATACTATCTTGCTACCCACACTGCTTTGGCTAGCCTAGACAAGGTGATTTTGCAAGGGTCTTTAGTAATTTAGTTTACTCCCTAAACCTATGCCCCAGAACTTCTCATCTTATACTTCCTGCAAATATATTTCCAGCTTTTACCTTATTGGTTTGAGATTTTTCAGAGGAAAAGCAATAGTTCATATTAGGAAATCATTCTTAAGTCTGTAGATGTCTTCTGCAAAGCTCTTTGAGCTGACTCAGAGAATTAGCTAGGTGTTAGTAAGTGCAATAATTACAGAATGTACCAACTCTGACTTGTGATACTAGGTTTCTTTCAAGCCATATGCAGGTTTACCAGATAAAATATAAGATCCCCGGTGAAATTAAAATTTCAAATAAATTTTATAAGTGTGGTTCCAGCATTGTTTGAGGCATACATATATCCTAAATTTTGGATGTGATATATTTAAACAAAAAAATGATTAGCTATTTTTCTGAAGTTAAAATTTAACTGGGCAGCCTGTCCTTTCTAGTTGCTTAATCTGGCAACGCTAGCCATTAGAGAAAGAGGCTTTCTAGCCAAGTGAAATTTACCCATAATGTTAGCCAATCTCATGAAATACTAAAACACTAAAAACAAAAAGATATTTATGAAGAAAATGTCAAGTAGACTATACACATCCCAGTCTTTTAAAGGACATGTAGGTCCACTATAATATTTCCTCAATAATTTGATGTCATTAGCTAAACATGTAAAATGTCTGCTGTACCCAGAGCTACTTCAGGTATTTCTAGATACCTTTCTCTGTATCCCTAGCCATTTGTGATTTTAGAAGTTAAAATTCAATTTTTTTTAAAAAATCATATTTTTTCTTATTCCTTTTTAGGATTAGACTATTCAATTAAACCCACTTATAACAATCAGTATTTTCCTACAGTTAAGAAACACTAATCTGCCTAATCTCATGCCAGTACAAAATGAGAAATTAAAGTTTATTTTTCTGGAGGTGGGGATGGAAACCTCAAAACCTCATGCTTGCTCAGCAGGCACTCTACCACTTGAACCACTTCATTTTTGTCTTGGCTATTTCAAAGGCAGAGGGTCTCAATTTATGTCCAGCCAATCTGAGCTGTGAACCTGCTAACTTGCACTTCTTAATGTTTAGAGCAATGACAGGAATGTGTCACTGCCCCCAGACATTGTACTTTCTCCATAACTGAGAGAATAGGTGTGCTCCACCACATCTAGGCATTGCTTAACATGGAGGTTCATGAACTTCTTTTTGTGTAGGCTGGACTTGAACCGCAACACCCAATCTTTACCTCCCAAGTAGCTAGCATTACAGGCTTGAGCCAACAGGCTCAGTTGACATATTAAACTCTCGGTAGAAAAATGTATAAGCAAAGATTACAAAGGGGTATGGCTCAGTGATAGAATCTTTGCATGGGCAGAGTCATGGATTTAATCTCTATCATTGCAAGAAAATAAAAGGTGTACAGGATAGCATCTGAAAAGAACTGAATTTGTGATAATTATTTAAAATTTCAGAGTTTTAATATTTTTTGCTTTACTAACTTCAAGTCCTTTAATTTTATTTTCTCAAGCGTTTGTTTATTTGCTTATTCATTTATTTATTCAGGTAGGCCTCCCTCTAAATTTCAACATTTTGTAAAGTCACATTGATAATTAGACTTTAGAAAATATATCTCTGAAGAGCTCTGGAATGATAAAAATGGAAAGATACAATCTGAGCATTATGTTGTCTCTTAATACTGCATTAATTCAATTTCCCTAACTTCACAGGGAAAGTGAATTTCTACTGCCTTCATATTATTGCACTAAGCAATATTATTTAAATGTGAAATGCATGCTCCGCTCTCATCTAGAACTTTGTCAGGATATGCATTAGCTCTTAATCTCTTCTGCACTTTGAGTTTTGTCTCAGCATTTCAACCAGAGAAAGAAAAGCAAATCTGTAGCTACACATTTCAAGGTAAGAACTCAGCTTAATCCTCACTCTCAGTGGTAAACTGTTTGTGTCTCAGGGGATCTTTGTGCTAAAGACTCTTAAGTCCTCGTGACATTAGCCAGAGCACAAACAAGTCACTGCTGGCAGACATTCATGGAAGTTAGAGTTAATGTTCCTGCCTAAAAATTCTTGAAAATGTACCCTCTAGATTACCCACAGGATGTCCTCTGCTGTAAACAGCTAAAATCTAGCACCTGCATAGATGGCAGTGAAGGAAATGACCTCACTGTTTCAGTGGTAACTTTGATCTGCACAAGAAATCAAGACAGAGCGGTAATTATATGATGGAACAGCTCATAATGGTCATGTGTCAGTCAACTCCAAACTGAAAATCTTTGTTTTATCTGTTGTCATCAAAAAGGTGATGTACAGAGAGGTTACAGTGACATAAGTCAGGTAATAAGTACATTTCTTCTGGAACAGTGTCACCCCTTCCCTCACTTTTATCCAGTTCCACCCTATACACAAGTTATACAGTTCATTTTTAACAGTGTCTAGGGAGTATCACTGCTGCAACAGTCCCTTTGTCCCACCATTTCTGTGCTTCTCCTCTTAATCTTCCCCAAACAGATAAACTTACAAACAAGAAAAAAGGTATAGCAAACAAAAACAGCAACAAAGGAGGGAAAACCCAAACCAAATCACTTGTTCCCCTTTCATATGAACATAGCTATTGAGTATTTGTGATCCTCTGCTAAGAATATCCTCCTTTGGTCTTACTGTGTAAATGTCTACAGTCCTATATAATTTATCATGTCCAAATATATTTTTCTTTTGTGTCTTTTACCATCCAGTGTGTTTTCTTGTAGATTCTAGTTACCACAAATGAGAGAAACCATGCAACCCATCTTTCTTTGGGTCTGGCTTACTTCAATTATAATTTTTCCCCAAGTTTTTCTATTTCCTTATGAATGGTACAGTATCATTCTTTCTGATGGAAGAGTAGAATTCCATTATGCATAGTTATCACATTTTCTTGATCCATTTATCAATATCTTGGCTATAGTAAACAATGCTGCAATGAACATAGTTGTGCTGGTAGCTTTGGTGTGGGCTAGTTTGTGTTCTATTGGATAAATGCCCAGGAGTGGGATTGCGATGTTTTTTCTTTAGACTGACTTTGAAATATCCTTCAAATTTCAGCTTCCTCGGTAGCTTACTAACAACAGGTGTGATCTACTGGTTTATTGTGAACTCAAGGCTTCAAGTTCTCATTTTTATCCCCCACTCAAGTCTGACACTGTACCATGGGAGCCACATCTCCACCTTCATCTTTTTGTTGGTTAACTGGAGATAATGAGTCTCATGCATGGACTTTTCTGCTTGGTCTGATTTTGAACCATGATCCTCAGATCTCATTTTCCTGACTAGCTAGAATTATAGGCATGGCCCACCAGTACCTAGCTCTTACTTGTTTCTTATAGGCAGCAAGTGATTGAGTGTTGTCTTTTAATCTTTTGTGTCAATCTGTGTCTTTTAATTGGAGATTCGAGAACTCCAAATTTGAATGTCAAGACATTCTATGTTACTACTTGAAGATATGTAGTTATTGCTGCCATTAATTAGTTTAGTAGTGTTTGATTCCCCTCTTACTCCCCATTTTCTTATTGACTTATCCAGTAAGATTTAATCTTTTTGTAGGATTCTTTTATGTATCTTCTGCAGAGATGTTTTAGTGGTCATGAGTTGCTGTATTTAGTTTTTGTTTATCCTGGAATCTTTTCAATTTTCCAAGTATAAGGATAGCTTTGATTAGTACAGTAATGTAGGTTGGCTGTTTTTTTTTTTTTTTTCAGGGCAATTCTGTGTTCTCCTTGCTTTTAAAGCTTCTGTTGAGAAATTTGCTGTCATCCTGTTGGGTTTGCAGCATAAGCAGGTGATTGGGTGCTGCTTGCAGTTTTCAATATTCTTTCCATGTCCTCCATGCCTGATGTGTAAGCTCTAATATGATTTAGGAAGGTTCTTTTCTAGCTTTGTCTGTTCAGAGTCCTAATACCCTCTGGGCCTTGGATGTCCATCAAGATTTGGAAAGTTTTCAGCATTATTGTTTTTTCAGTATATTTTTTTATGATCTACAGTGTATATCTTCTCCTACTTCTATATGCATGATTTGTAAGTTTGGTCTTTTAACGGTAATTCCACAGGTTTTCTTTTTTTAATTTAATTTAATTGTCAAGGTGATGTACAGAGGGGTTACCATTACCTCCTCCCTCATTTTTCTCCCAGCTTCCCTCCTTCTCAACCTCTCCCCAAAGTTGTACAGTTAGTTTACAACACACTGTCTTATAAGTATCACTATTGCATTGGTTCACCCTTTTGTCCTTTGTCTCAACATTTTGATGTACCCCTTTCCTTCTCTAATTCAGAAAAACATATATACAATACCCAGGTTTTCTATGTTCTGCATATGCTTTTTTAGTTGTTTTTTCCTACATATTTATCTGCATTTTCTAACACATCTACAAGGCTTTCAACTGAGATATATTTAGTTTTTCATTTCCAGAATTTCAGACTGTTACATTTTCTTTTTCATTCAGATCTTTCTTCGAGTTTTCTTGGGATTAATTAAACATTAATGCATGTATTAATTTCTCCTTTTATTTCATTGGTCATCGTGTGTGTGTGTGTGTGTGTGTGTGTGTGTGTGTGTGCGCACGCGCATGCATTTCCCAGTACCAGGATTGGAATTAAGAGGCTTATGCTAGCTTTTGGCTTTCTTCCTTAAGGCTGACTCTCTACCACTTGAGTCATATCTGTAGTCCAGCATTTTGCTGGTTAACTAACACATGAAAGAGAAATTCAATAAATATATGAAATTTAGGAAAAAGTGTGTTGCATTTTGGAGAAGTCATATTGTCTTATTTGTACATATTTCTTGTGTTTCTGCCTGGGATTTGCACATGTGAGGTCAAGTTATTGGTTGGAAGTTCTAATCACATGTAGATTTTCAGTTGAAATTTTCTAAATGTTCAGGCTAGACTGTGTTGTGACATAATTGAAGTGATAGTTTTCACTGCTGCACTGGAGATATGACTCAGTCGTCAAGAATTTGTTCACATATGCTCAGCATATCAGGCCAGATTCACAGCACTGCTCAGAGCAGAGTAAACTAGCAGGAGTCTCTTTTCAGTTGTCTGCTATTAGGTTGCTTTCACATTAGAAACTTTACTGCTTTGTGTGCTGGTAGCCATTGCTGGCTGCAGGAAACTTTGTGGGCTGAAATTGTGTATATTTCACAACCCCCACCCCTCCAGTTTGTTCCCTAGGGATAGCAGGGATTCAAGCATTATGGTGAAACCCAGATATATCAGAGCACTGAATTCTGCATTAGCTGGAGAGAACTGAGGCACCTACTTGCTCTGTCTGCTGTCTCAATTCTTACAGATCTTGTCTAGCAGTTTACTTCCCTGTTGGAGGAGGAAGCTGTAGAAGTTTCATGATTATAAGTCTGGGGTTTGGTCCTCAGTCTGCCCAGCAACTAACACACAGTAAGACAGAGTTTCTGAAGATGATCCTTAGTTCTTTCAGTCACTGATCAGCAGTTTCCCTCTCTGTTTGTGGGAGGAGGTTATGGAAATCATGTGATTTGGCAGGCCTGGGGTGGAGTGACTTAGACCTACTTAGAATGCAGTTTCCAGAGATAGTCTCATTGCTCTCAGAGCCACTTACCTCCTATGTGAGGGGGTAACTGCTAAAATCATATGCTTTGGAAAGTCTGGCCTCAGGACCCACTGACTCATTAAATAGCCCAAACACACAAAGCCAGGAGGTAAGTCCTCAGCTGAATATTATACCAGCCAAAGGCTCAAGTGTTTTGTTTCCACTGTGACCCTCAGGCAGTTCAACTGGCTCTTTGCCAGTGAGGGCAGGGCCTCTGACCATTGTGCCCTTCATTGTCAGAGCTCTTTGCTGTTTGATCTTCTCTGAAGGACCACTCTTTCCCTCTCCAGGACCACCTCATGCGACTATCTTTCACCTAGATGTAGTGGCATGGTATTCCAAGACTCCTTGAGCCATGATCCTTCCTTGTTTTAAAGGTCCTACACTGTCTCAGTCTGAAACAATAGGCCCTTCCTCAAAATGGAGTTTTGATATAACTCTCAGAGATGAGGGAAGAAGCAAGATGTGCTTCTTCACTAAGCCTAGCCTTCCAAATCAGAGCAGTCACCGTGTCACCAAATCTCGACCCTGAGTTTAAAGCTTGTGGAAGGTACGGGCTAGAATACCAGTTTGTTACCAGAGCCATCTTGCTTCCCTTTGTCTACCCTTTGCTTCCTGGGGAGCTAGAGGTAGGCTTCAAACTATTTCATAATTCCTTCTGTTGCTTCAGTTTTTCTATGCTTTTCTACTGTCATATTCTTTTATAATTTCCCCTCTTCATCTCTTTAGGATGTATTTGTTCCTGTGGTACTTAACTGTTCACATTCAAAACCGATACTTTTCTTTTGAGTGCTGGTATTGAGTCCTGAACTTAGGGCCTAGGTGCTGTTGGTCTGCATTTTCACTCAAGGCTGGCAGTCTACCACTTGAGCTATACCTCTACTTCTGACTTTTTATTGCCTTGCTGGAGGTAAACATCTCACAGGCTTTTGTTCCTGTGTGGGCTGGCTTCAAACTGCAATCCTCATAGCCCATAGCTAGGATTACAGGCGTGAGCCACTGGCATATGGATCTGTGGACACTTCTTTCTTTCTTTCTTTCTTTCTTTATTTTTTGGCCAGTCCTGGGGCTTGGACGCAGGGCCTGAGCACTGTCCCTGGCTTCTTTTTGCTCAAGGCTAGCACTCTGCCACTTGAGCCACAGCACCACTTCTGGCCATTTTCTGTATATGTGGTGCTGGGGAATTGAACCCAGAGCCTCATGTATATGAGGCAAGCACTCTTGCCACTAGGCCATATCCCCAGCCCCCTGTGGACACTTCTAATTTGCCATCTTTCCCCAACCAAAAAATATTTTTTGGTGTTGGATCACTGTGAAACTTCCGTTACATAATTCAGTTGCAAAAATGATTTTGAATAACAATAGTTAAAAAGAACCTTTCATTTCTATGTATTTGTATGAACAAAATTTCTAACTATTTAAAGTCTTCAAAACAAATTAAAAACAGAATCAATACTAGGCCTTCTTTTTCATGTAATTAATGATAATCATACTCAGAAATATAAACAGGCTCATGGATTTCTCATTAAGGACACACATCCAAGACAATTGGGTTATTTCTGCTTAATAAATATTTATTGAAATTTGTAATGTGTCTATCTTGCTTGAATTCATTGCTTGGTAATAACAATAATGACATCTCCAAGCAGAAGAAAGTCTTTTTAATACTTAGAATTGTATGATCCTAAGAATTACAAACCAAATTCAAAGTCAATTTATGTACATATTATTGCAGCAGATAAGTATGATCAATAGAAGATTTTCAAACATCAAAATGTATTACGTGAGCTTAAATTTTTATGGGGCTTGTGAAATACATATTATAGAGATGCTTGCTTGTTTTAAATGGATTATTGCAAGTGATATGGCTATGATTAGTGTTGACTAATTTTAAAGAGTATTTCTTGACTTTGTTTAGCAATTTTTTTGTTGTTGTTGGTAGGGCTTGAACCCATGTCCTAGGCTCTGTCCATGAGCTCTTTTGCTCAAGGGTAACATTCTACCACATTGAGCCAAAGTGCCATTTCTGGTTTTCTGGTGGTTAATTGGAGCTAAGAGTCTCATGAGACTTCCTACCCAGGCTAGATATGAACTGTGATCCTCAGGTCTCAGCCTCCTGAGAAGGTAGGATTATATGCATGAGCCACCAGCACCCAGCTTTTATTTAGCAATTTTAACATTTATAATATATCATAAATGATATTCAGGAGGTTCCAAATATTCTAAGTTTTTTTTAAACTTTGTTCTTGTTGTTGTTTTTGATAAGTAAGCAAGCAAAAAGTATTTGGGTCACTGCTCTAAACCATGACTTCTGTGAAACTAGAAGTCTACCCCAGTTATGTGTATCCATGACTAACATCCAGGTCTGTTATTGTACAATAAGATTCCTGTGGGCAGAGATCTGTTTGTACTTCTTCATTCTGGCTTCTTTAGTCCTAGCAGAGAGCTTAGAGCTTTACAGAAGTTCAGTAATTACTAAATGAATGTATGAACTAAAAAAAATTTCTTATATTAAGTGCATATGCCCTAAGAATAGTAAAGCTCTTGGGTTATCCATCTGTATGAATACATTATTTATTATTATTTTCTTGCTTTCCAGAATAATCTGAAAGATTAACTGCGTATCTATTGTGTGCTGTGTATTTAACTTGCACACACCAGACAAGGGAGTTGAAGATTTTACTCAGTTTGATTAGGAGCCATCATGGATTTTGTGTGTATGTGTGTGTGTCATACTAGGACTTAAACTTAGGACCTGAGTGCTGTCCCTTAGCTTTTTTTTTTTTTGTCAAGGCTGGTGCTCTACTTTTGGCTTTTTGATGGTTAATCAGGCTGGCTTCAAATTGTAAGCCCTCAGATCTCAGCCTCCTCAGGAGCTAGGATTACAGTCAGTGATTCGTAGCTTAAAATGGCTTCTTGTCCTAGGTAGAAGTTTGCTGTCCATTGAGTGACAGTAGAGCTGTCTTGTTGCAAACTGAAGAGACATTCCTGAAAAGAGAATGCTGGGGTAATGAAGACCTGAAGTGAGATAATTGTGTTTGGATCTGGGAAGTCTAGAGAGGACTTTTCCTAGAGTGGGAGAGGAGATGTAGAACTGCTCAAGATCAAGCGGGTTCAAATGCGGAGGAGGAATAAAGTCAAAATGAAGCAGTAGGAGGCATTTCTATCTCTTGGCTGACTCCTTTTACTTACTCTGGGAAGCTGAATAAACAACAGGGCTGTTTCGAACTCCAAGCAGCAGCAGCAAGTGAGCTTGGGGCTCTCTATGTAGGGGAAATGCATTTAAGACTACTCCATAAAGATGAAGAAAGACATCTGAGCACAATTCATTGGAATCTGTGCATGCTCACTGACTCTGCAATTCTAGCTGTGCAACATCAGCAAATGACTTCTCTGAATCTCAGGTTCCTCCTTAGTATAATGGGATTTTGCAACTCTCCTTATAAGAAAAGATAAATGGGAAAAGGTTGGCTTCATAAGAGGTTGCTCAGTAAATATTTGTCCACATGGTTGAAAGACATGCTGCTAAAAGGAGACGGCGGGCTGGTACCTGAATGCCCATGAGCAGAGGGTTGGCTAAAGAAGATAATCTCTGGGTCTGCCCATGCCATACGTTTGTGTACATTTTCAGAAATCTCTGAATTTAGGACAGGGTTTTCCAGTACTTGCACCATTGGCATTCAGGGATCGGAAAGCTCTTCGTCATATACTATTTGACACTGAGCAAGATCTCCAGCCTCAGCCCCACTCAATGTTAGGGGCATTGCACTTCTGGTTCACACACTGAAAATATATGTCAGTGTCTCTTGGAGGACAAAAATGATCCCAGATGGAGAAACATAAAATCTAGGAGATGGATTGACATGTAAGAAACTCTGGTGAGGGTATGTGAATGTGCACATCACTGTGTGTGTCTTTGTGTATGTGTGTGTGCAAGTGCTTGTGTGTATGTGTATCAGTGCATATACATGGTTACAAGCAAGAGAAGGAATGAGACGAGGAAAAGTGACTAAATATTAAATGTTCTAATATTATAGTAAGGCAAACCCTGAGCTTTCTCCTTTAAAACTGTCTTTCAAATCACTTGTTATTAAAAGTAAACTTTGAGGGGCTAGGAATATGGCCTAGTGGCAAGAGTGCTTGCCTCGTATACATGGAGCTCTGGGTTTGATTCCTCAGCACCACATATATAGAAAACAGCCAGAAGTGGCACTGTGGGTCAAGTGGCAGAGTGCTAGCCTTGAGCAAAAAGAAGCCAGGGACAGTGCTCAGGCCCTGAGTCCAAGGCCCAGGACTGGCAGAAAAAAAAAAAGTAAACTTTGGGATGGTTGTGTCAATTATATAAGTATTTTATGTAAATGATTTAGTGACTCTTCCCTTTAGAACATTTCATTACAGTGCATTATAGTTGTCCATTTCCAGAGCTGTCCCCCCATTGATCACAAGTGTCTTAAGGGGATAAGAGCTACTTCTTTTACTGTGCTCTCAGCTCCCTAAGAGGATTTGGTCTATAACTGTTGAAAAAAAGTTAATATTTGCTGAATAGATTATTTAGTCAGAATTCTAGTATACTAGCTGGGTGCCAGTAGCTCATGCCTATAATATTAGCTACTCAGGAGGCTGAGATCTGAGGATCGAAGGCAGAAAGGTCCCTGTGAGACTCTTATCTCCAACTAAACACACAAAAACCAGAAGTAGCACTGTGGCTAAAGTGGTAGAGTGCTCGCCTTGAGCACAAAGAGGCTCAGGGACAGCACTCAGGCCATGAGTTCAAGCCCCACAATCAACAATAACAACAACAAAAATTCTAGTGTACTTGCAGCAGACCCACTACATAAGAACTGGTCTACAATATAGAAAAGTCGATGCTTTGAGTACTCGAGAGGAAAGCACATTTATTAAACACTGTGAAGGCTCAGAGATCCTACATCAGTTCTGTTAATGGAGGCCAAATTCTTTCTGACTATCTGGATTGACATGTGGATGGAGAGGAACATATGGACAGATCAAACCATACACTAGCAATGCTTAGCTATGGAGAAGCCTATGGGAAGAGTTAAAGCTGGGAGTAGCAGGAACTAGCATTTGATGAAGGCTTATTCAGCATGTCAGACACTGCATTGATGTTTTACATATGTTATCCGATTTAATCCTCATGACAATGAAAGTATTATCATCTTCATTTTCAAACCCAGGCTTAGAGAGGTTAAGCAACCTCCAGGTGCAATGGTGTGTCTATTACCCTGGAGGTTGGGGGAGAGTCTCAAATGTGGGAGGGAAGGAGGGATTGTCAGAATTTTCACCGAAACCTTCCCTGTTGGACATGGAGAGCAGAGACTGAGGACCTGTGTCTCTGCCCTTCCCGTCCACATTTCTGTCTGCCCCAGCATGATGAACACAACATGGCCCCTGCCATGGGCCTGGTGTGCCTGTGGCACATCCTTCTGTTGCCTGAACCTGTTCACAGTGTTGACAGGTTACAACATACGTGGCTTTGGCCGGGTGCCTGCCCCATGCAGGGGCCCCACACTGTCAGGAGCCCACTGGGGGCTGAGTGATATGCAGATTACTTCTCTCTGTGATTGCAAGCTGCCTGTGGCTCTGTTCATCATCGGGTGAAGAAATCCTTTTTTTCATCAGAAGTCAATCACTCATCAGGGTAATGAGGAACAAAATGCAGATGGTTAGACTCCCTGAAATCTCTCCTTTATCTTCCACCGATGAGTGTGTGTATGTGTGTGTTTGTGTGCACACACGCATATTTACAAAACTCATAACCACTCTGAAAGGATTTTCAAAGACCCCCAACACTCCACATGACGATATTCATGGATTCATTTCATAAATTAAACACACAAACTAGGCTCCCCTTATATGCTAGCCACTCTACTGAGATGGAAAACAAGGCAGACAAGGACAAAGAACTTGCATTCTAGTGACAGGGGCAGAGAACAAACTGTATTAAATTATTTACCATAGTGTTGGAATTGGGAAGCAGCTAGGGATGGGCAGAGTTGAACCAATTCAGAGGATCAGGGAAGACCAGTCTGGGAGAGATTATTCAACCTAAAGGGCTATAACTGAGGCTCTCTGAGAGGGAAAATTGTGTGAAAACTGGCTCAGGGCATTGAAGACCCCAGATGGAGCACTAAACACTGGTGACTCTGTCTTGTTACAGGGATTAAGAATTGTCCCTGGCCTGTGAATATATCTAGATATCTGGGTCTTAAATTCTTATTGTGAACTTGGTAAAAGTTTTGTGACCTTCTCTTCACAATTTCAGGGGGCTAAGGACACTCAAAGGCATGTTTCCAGATTACTCAGAAACACAAGTGCAAAGATATATCATGGCAATTGAGTGTGTTCATATCAGTAGTCCTGTCTTTTTTGAACAATAAATGGGAGGATAACCATTCAAGGCTAGCCTGGGAAAAGCATATGGCTGCATCTAAAAAATCAAAACAAGTAAAACAATATCAATAAAAATGAAAGCAAAAAATGTACATACTGCCTTATGTATGAAACTGTAACCCCTCTGTACATCACTTTGACAATAAATAAGTGGGAAAAAGAAGAAAAAAATCAAAACAAGTAAAACAATATCAATAAAAATGAAAGCAAAAAGGGCTAAGGGCCATATGGGTTCAAGTGGGAGAGCACTTACCTAGTAAGTGCAAAGTTCTAATTTAAACCCCAGTACCACTTTGCAGAAAAAGCAAGAAAGAAATAGAGGGGGGGAGGAGAAGGAGGGAGGGAAGAAGGGAAGAAGAAAGGAAGGATGGAAAGAAGGAAGGAAGGAAAGGAAAAATGGGAAGACCAACCATGATCTTTACTGCTTGCATGAGATGTGAACTCTTGGTCTTCATTTTGTAGAAGGGGACCTGAGGAAGGCTGGAAGGATTGCTTCTTTTCTATTCCAGGCAGACTGATGCTGTAGCAGTTAGATTATTGCACCCAGTGCGCTACCCCTTCCCTTAGTAATAGTACGTAACTTTTCCTTGCTAAATATAGCCTCACGGTGGCAGAATGAACTCTCTCAGTCCTTGACATTAGGGTTGGCTATGGGGCTTACTGTGAGTGATGGACTGCTAATGGAGATTGTTGCCCTATCTGTCCGTTGGAAGGACCTGCAGCTTCAAGAAGAGCCACCCAAGGGGGTCATTTCTAGCTAATCAGAGGCAGCCTGCCTATCCATGAAAATGGGCAGAAGGTTTGGGGATGGTTGTTACACAGTGTCCTTGTGGCAGAAGCTGTAGGACACAGGAAATACATGAACACTGCACCTCACCTGAAAGACAGTGAACGTATTTGGAGTTTGCAATGACATGACCTAAAGAACCTCACAAAGCCAAGTGACTGATTCAGAGGCATCTTCATTGCACAATGCTGGAACGGTGCCTATGCTTAGTACTTACAAAATTTCCATCTTGAGCAGTAAATTATAAGAAGAAAAAAACAGAGAAGAAGATGAGAAATTAAGGAAGTGCAAAGACGCCTGGTGCTGCGGCTCACTCCTTTGATCTTAACTACTTGGGAGTCTGGTATCAGAAGGATCATAATTTGAAGCCAGTCCAGGCAAAATAAATACAGGAGATCCCATCTCAACCAATGAACCTTTAGGCATGGTACTCTAATTTGTCATCCCAGCTAGCAGGGTATATAAATAGGAAGATCCCAGTACAGGATGATCCAGGAAAAGCAAGACTTGATTTAAAAAGTAGTGAAAGCAGCCAGGCATTGGTGGCTCATATCTGTAACCCTAACTACAAAGGAGTCTGAGATCCAAGTATCAAGGTTCAAAGCCAGCCCAGGCAGGAAAGTCTGTGGGACTCTTATCTCCAATTAACTACCAAAAAAGCATGAAATGGAAGGCGGGGTGTAGCTCAGTGGAAAAGCACTTGCCTAGCTAAGGGCAACATCCTGGGTTCAATCCCTAGTATCAAAAAAGAAAAAACAAACAAACAAAAAAAGAACTCTAGTTTGAGCTGGGAATATGGCCTAGTGGTAAAGTGCTCGTCTCATATACACGAAGCTGCACCACATATATAGAAAAAAGCCAGAAGTGGCTCTGTGGCTCAAGTGGTAGAGTGCTAGCCTTGAGCAAAAAGAAGCCAGAGACAGTGCTTAGGCCCTGAGTTCAAGCCCCAGGACTGGCAAAAAACAAAACAAAACAAACCCCCAAATGCCAGAAATGGAGCTGTGGCTCAAGTGGTAGAGCACTAGCCTTAAACTAAAAAGGTCAGAGACAACATTCAGGCCTGAGTTCAAGTCCTAGGACAGGCGTGTGCGTATGCGCACGCACACACACAAACACACACATACACACACACAAAAGTAATAAAAGCAAGAAGGACTAGGGGTGTGCCTCAAGAGGTAGAGTGCTTGATAATTACATGGAAGGCCTTGAATTCAGACCACAGTACTGCCAAAGAAAGATCAAGATTACGTATTTTACTTTAGTGAACCAATGCAATTTAATGAAAACTTGCAGAAGAGGCAAAAAATAGTTATGTATTGTGAAAAATTTGAAGAGGACAAGGTCTGAGATAAGACTGTTAAGTACTATGAGAAAGAGAAGAAAATGGAAGCGAGGGAAACTCAACAGGTGTTTATTGGGTACCAGAGTGTATTTAAAATACTTTGCACATAATACTTGATTGGTTTATTTTCTTTTGGGTGGTACCCCTTTGGGAAGCCATCCCTGATTCTCCACAGCTAGGCTGGATTAGATGCCTGTCACTATGGTCTAACAATCATTCAACTTCTCCATCATAAACCTCGTCATGTCGAAGGGAAGTTGTTTTTGCTCTTCTGTGGATATTCAGAAGATAGTTGTTGGGAACGAAGGAACCATATTCTCTCTGTAGAAGCAGGGTCTGTGTCTTTCTCTATTTGTTATCAACTGAGATTCTCTGAATGTAATTCCCTCTTGGGAACATAAAGACCATGCCAGAGGACTGTGAATGGCAACTCTTTCTTAGCAGAAAAGTCACACACACAAACACACACACACACACACACACACACACACACACACACTGAATATATACATATTGTATGTGTGTGTTTGTGTGTGTGTGTGCTATGCATATACATCCCACCTTTCAGAGTTGGAGCTCTTAATCCTCTCTAGTTGCAGACATTACTTGTGTAGAGCTAGAAATAACAATGGCTGGACATAAATAGGCCAATATACAGTATTTATTTGCATAGACTTTTCTGCAGGA
This sequence comes from Perognathus longimembris pacificus, assembly GCF_023159225.1. Classification (NCBI taxonomy): domain Eukaryota; kingdom Metazoa; phylum Chordata; class Mammalia; order Rodentia; family Heteromyidae; genus Perognathus; species Perognathus longimembris. The sequence goes on along the minus strand of NC_063166.1, from coordinate 72,840,620 downwards.
ATACTGTGGATTCACAGTTTTCCTTAGCCGAGAGACAGTTCTCTGCACACCACATTCTATTTTCCTTCACTTCGTCCTTCAACAGAATATTACTGGTCACCACAAATGCAAGGTACCAGTTCTGTGATTTGACATTCTCAAAAGAAAGAAAGAGAATAAAGCCGAGGAGTCTGGAGGGTACATTCTTCCTGTTTCCGGACATGCCAAAGAAAGCAGTAACCACACATGAACTTGTTTGTGTGGAAACGACACAACGTGGCGGCAATCTCTTTGGGCAGGTTAGAGTTTACAAGCTTCCACTATTCTGATGCCAACCTGGCAGTGAAATGGTGAGGCAGGCATTGCTTTCAGAAGAAATCTCTACTTCACACAGGAGATAGATTACAGGAAGGATGTGTCTGTGTGACAGAGTTCATATCAGGAATTCTTCCGCAGGACAATCCAGACAAGCTTGTTTATTAGGAGGTCTTGCCAAGTACATGGCACATTTGATATAGAGCGGGGCTCATTCCAGACACAGGGAAAGCCATTTCCTTCCTCTCCCTAGCCTGACTTCTTTGCATTGGCTGTTTATTACTCTGTCACTGGTCCTCACTCACTGCTGAGTGGGAAAAGAAGTCACGTGTCACTTTCTTTGGTGGGCACAAGCTGATATGTCCAGTTCCTGAGAGATGATCTTTTCAAAGCAGAGTCATTCCATAGCAGATATTCCCATAAGCTTCCCAAATTCTTCAGTTAAGTGATCTGGAGATACATGGACAGAGAACTCCAAGGGCTATTCTTCCTAGAGAAAACAAAATGAGCATTGCTTATTATGCTTGGAGTAAGTTCTGTTAACTAGGTCCTACCCCCAAGAGAAGACCTTTCAGGGCCAGGGTATCATAGTTCATGAACACAGCTCTTGGTGGGGTATTTGCTAAGCTCCAGATTTTCAGGCTTTGCCAAGCCCTGGTGAGTCACAGCCTCTCAAGGAAGGTCTTGGGATTGCATGTAGTGAGGTTAGTAGAGGGGATGTAATAGTAAAGGATCATATTGAACACATTTTCTCTTGTAATTAGAATTACAATCAAACGTGTAACTGAACTTGTCTGCTTTCAGGTAACTATAGCTATACATCTGGCTGTGTTCTTCACCATACGAGTTGGTTTGTAAAAATCACCTCTCCTCTCTTATTCTGGGCTAGTTTTAATGTTTGAGGATAATAACAGCCCCCTCCACCACCCTTACCCCCCATCTCTGGGCTGCTGTGAGCATCCTTTGGGATTGTGTAGGCAAAGTATTGGATGCGAATAAATGTTCAGTCAGTATCTCTTGGTCCCATAGTTGTGGTTTGGGGTGGCTATGTTTGGATGGAGAAAGGATCTCCACCTTTAATGTCGACTTTAGCCCTAATTTGAAGTATTGGATGAGACGTCTGAAATATAATTCTTGGGAAAGGGCCATGACAAGGCATTTGTGTTAGAGTAACATTTTTTTCTTCTAACGTTTCCCCAAACTTGTGAAAAACTTTGTGTAAGTGTTGCATAGAACATGACTTGATACATGTATACGTTGTGAAATATGAAATCCAGACAGTTAATATATATCTATCCTCTCATATACTTATTGCTTTATTGTAGATCCTTTAAATTCTGTGTTAGGAATTTTTAAGTATGCAACATATTAACTGTAGAACTGCAGAACGTACCTGTCTAATAGAAACATTGTGCTCTTTGACAAACACTTCCCATTTCTGCCCCCATTCACTTGTTATCAGCCCCTAAAACCACCATTGTGGTTTTTCAGTTTCTGTGAAGTTGATTTTTGTCTTTCTCACATTTAAGTGAGATCATGAAGTACTTGTGTTTTCATGCACAGCTTATTTCACTGAACATAATGTTCTGCAAGTTCATCTATATTGATCCATGTGACAGGATGTCTTTCTTTCTTTTTTTTTCTTTTTTCTTTTTGACCGTCCCTGGGCCTTGGACTCAGGGACTGAGCACCTTCCCTGGCTTTTTTCCGCTCAAGGCCAGCACTCTGCCACCTGAGCCACAGCGCCCCCTCTGGCTGTTTTCCATATATGTGGTGCTGGGGAATCGAACTGAGAGCTTTATGTGTAGGAGGCAAGCACTCTTGCCACTAGGCCATATTCCCAGCCTAGGATGTCTTTCTTTTTAAAATCTGAATGATATTCCAATGTGTGTGTGTGTGTGTGTGTGTGTGTGTGTGTGTGTGTGTGTGTATAGAGTGCATGATACAATTGTCCCTTGTTATCTTAGTTTGAATTGTTTCCAGGGCCTCTTGAGAAACCCCAAATCTGAGGATGCTTATTTGTTATATGAAATGGTATGTTATTTCCACATAACCCATGCATATCTTCCTAAACCACCTCTAGATTAATTAAGACATATAATAAAATGTAAATGCTATGCAAAATAATTGTACTGTACTGTTTAGGAAATAATGGCAAGAAGAAAATCTACACATGTTCAGAAGAGACCTTATTTTCTGAGTATTTTTAATTTCTGGTTGGTTGAATCAATAAACAGAATACATGAATAAGAAAGACTGATCGTGTGTGTGTGTGTGTGTGTGTGTGTGTCTGTGTGTCTGTGTGTAGGGTTGAATCTTTGTATACATGTGTGTGAGAGAGAGAAAGAGAGAGACTCTGCTTATCCATTTGTCCATCTGTAGACATGAAGTTGAGTGCATATCTTGGCTATTCCCATAACTCTTATAGGGAGCACAGAGTGCATATATCTCATCAATCTATTTATTTGCTTTCCTTTCAATATATACCCTAAAGTAGGACTTCTAGGACATATGGTAGTTCTATTTTTTAATTTTTTGAGGAACTCTCATACTGTTTTTCATAATGGTCATACTAATTTACATATTCCAGTTAGATTATAAAGGGTTCCTCTTCTTCACTTCTTTGCCAACATTTATCTTTTGTCTCTTTGATCCATCTGACAGGTAGGAGGTAGTCTTTTAATGTGGTTTTAGTTTGCATTTCTCTTACAATTAATGATACTGGATATTTTTTATACATTGTTAGTCATAGCCATGTGTCATTTTTTGAGAAATGTTCATTTAAATCCCATGCCCATTTGAAAATTATCTTCTTGCTATATTAACATCTCATCATATTATGATTTCCAGAAAATGTTCTCCCATTTAGATTACCTGTTCACTTTGTCACTTGCTTTTTTTATTATTTGGAAGCTTTAAAGACTGATGCACAATCTCATTTATCTATTTGCTGCTTTGTTGCCTGGGTCTTTGGAATTCTGTTATCCACATCTTTTGTCCAGATCAGTGTTTTCTTCTTGTTGTATTTTGCATTTGTTTTTGCATATGATATGAAAGAAAGGTCCAACTTATTTCATCCACATGTCAAAATCCTCTTCCTCCTTGTCCTCCTCCTTCCCCTCCTGCTCCTTTTCTCCTCCCCCCTCCCACTGTTAATCTGCAGGACTGATGTTGTTACCATGCAAACGTATTTGCCTTATGAGAGTCAATTGGTATACGGTCTCTTTAGTGGAAATCAAACATTATATTCGCCTTTTCAGGCATATGAGTCCATTTATTTTCTCTGTCTGCAACTCACATTCCCCAGGAAAGTCCGTTCCAGGGGGAAAAAATGTCAGGAGCACCATTAGCAAGCTTGTAGGAAGGGATACTGTCATTTGTGGAGCTGTACATGTGAAGAGGGAAGTCTAGGAGATTTTGTTCCCTGCTCCCTCCCTGTGTGAGGGTCTTTGGAGTTTATTCTCTGAACCATACTGTCCCTGGCAAACTGCTATAGCAGCAGCCTCTCACCAGCTGCCAGGCACCTAACCTCATGTTGTTCTGACCACAGGAGACCAAGGCTATGAATGCTTAGGCCTGTTTCCATAGAAATACAAATATATAACAAATGCTTCCTCTTAGGGGCCACCTTGTTCTTTCCTTCCTTTTTAAAAAAAATTCTAGATGTTTTATGACCATAGCTTGGTTTCACAATAGGGAGATGTGTCACAAAGTCATGCAGTTTCCTATGAAGAAATACATTTTCTTTTCTTGTCTCTAGCGTCTTTGGAATAATGCCCCCCAAAATGGCAGATAAACTTATGGGTCTTTATGAAAATGACATGTGGAGAAGACAGGAGGAGAAATAGGGGCTAAATGCAGTGAGGACTATGCAGATAAGTCTAGTTTTAGTGTGGCCAGATAGAAGGGGAGTTCTCATGGATGGAGGTAGCCTCAGGCCTACATCAACCTCCAAAGGCAATTTGGACCCAAATCTAGTCTGGAGGAGATGGATGTATTCTTCTAACATCCAATTATTGCAAATATGGTTGACTCAAAATCTATATTGTCTCCAAAATGAGGAGAAAACCTATTTTAAGCCTCAAGTGCTGACTTGAGGGTAGAGTCGTTCATATTCAGCTTTCTGTAAGACCAGGTATGGGAGGGACAAGGCACAAGCAATAAAAATTGTGAAGTCAGGAATAGTCTTTAAGGTTAGACAACTCAGAAGAAAACAGTAAATGAGGAAATTTTTTTGCAGGTAACTCATCAGTGGACATTGGTAAAGACAAAGGAAAACAAAAAAAGAAGGAAGGATAGGAAACCAAAGAAGGGACAAGGTCTCAGGCAGAATTCTGCAGAGATTGAATTACGCTTGTTCTTCTAGAGAAAATGGAACCTAAGTCAAACCATCCTGTGAGAAGGTTGAAAGAGGTGACATTGCCCAAGATATATTGTGTTCATAGACTGCTTTGTTAAATGACAACTCCTTTTACAACTACTTAAAGATAATAAAAATAAAATGAAAAGGCAAGAAATTGCAGATTAAAAAAGAAAACAAAACAAAGTCCTGACCCAAAGTGAGGGAGTTAGGTTTCCCCTAATATTCAGTAGTTAAAGGTTGTAGGCCGAACATAATTTCCCAGCAATTTCTGGCTCTTTCTGAATGTAGACAGAGGGGCCCAAGTCACAAGGGTGGTCCTTGGAGAGAAGCTCCACGGATGCAGAAGGGCACACACTAAACAGATCTGCAGGGATCTGAAGGAACCATCTAAATTCTCCCTCCATGGATAAAGGCATGTAATGGGCCCAGGTTAAATCTATATATCATCAGCTGGTCCCCAGACCCATGGAATCAATATTTCTGTAGGTAGGCCTAGAATTCTTTGTATATGTCCAGCTCCATGTGTAATTTGAATACCTTCTTAAAGCAGAGAGACACTACTTTGAGTGTTGCAATCTGTCACTGCAAAAGTAAGTCTGGGATGAAGGAACTGGAAGTATAGCCTGTAAGAAGGAAGAAAGCTGTGTGTGCAACTGAAAATAATATAAGCTGTTCAGCAAGCCCACCTACACTTCTGGTTTGACCCTGGGATTCTGTGACTTGGAGAAATCCACTTTACCTCTTATGGATGGCTATGACTCTTAATTCATTCATAAAGCTCCGAGTTTATTTATTCATTCCTCTGTTCATTCGGTCACTGTATAGACTTTTACTGAGACTGGATAGACATTTACTGACATTTTGCCAGCATCTCCCCTTGGTGCTGGGAACAAGGATGAATTAGACAGGTAGGATTCCTGTATACATGGGGCTCCAGAAATATGCTATCACATTTATACCCTATGCAATCTGAGCCCTACTTCCTTCTCAACTTCCCATAAAATCTATCTTCTCCTCAGCTCTACCCAGGCCTTCTCCACTTTTCTAATTGTAGAGTTCATGGACATGAGCTAAATGGTCGTAGATGGTCAGGATGGAATACTTGTTACAGTAAAATTTTGGCAAATGTTGCTACAGAAATTTCAGTGTTAGGAAAAAAAAGAAATGATTGAAGAAATAACTGTCTGTAGATAATGAGCATATTTTGGAGAGCCACAATGTATGTATAATGTTAACATGCCTTATAAGACTTATACTTGAAAGAAAAAAAGACAAATTGACCCATATTTGTTGAAAGACACTTGTATTACCGTGTTTGACTTCGTGTTTGACTTTTGCGGCTTGGGCACCAGTCAGCGCTCCTCTCGTCCAACCTTTTGAGAATGGGCTAAAATGTCCCTGAGTTCCCTGTTTCCATGATGTTCTCCAAGATCTTCCATAATTTTCATACTATCCCTGACTTATGGCTGCCTCCTCTCTACTGAGAAATCTTTGCTTTGAATTTTTGCCTTGATTTAGGCATCAGCAAATCCCCCCCCCCCATTTCTTTGCACCCAACATGAACCAAGTGACATACAAACCAAAACAACCACAAGACAAACTCTGCCATGTGCTTTGATCCAAGTCAGAACACAGGAACCTAAGTTAAAGGGACCAGAGAGTCTGTCCTCCAAATGACTGTGGGTACGATAGAACTGTACTTGCCCTGGATCCATTAGGCTGCCTCTTCTTTCCTCCTTTGTTTTCCCTGTTTCTTCTCTGGTCACTCTTCTTCACACTTGGTATTGTGAGAAAGGTCTGTATATTCATCTCTTGCCGCAAGAAGGACCAACTCAATTTCACTAGGTGTCCAGGCTCCAGAGGGTCTTAAATCACTTCTCACTTACAGGCAGGGGGAGCTCTTCTCTGAGAAATTCTGACGTCAGCTGCTTGGACAATGCCATTCACTAACCTCTTCATAATTCTTTCAATACAATAGAGATCAGTGGTTCTTCTTGGTTACAGATTCCATTTCCATCCCCTCAAAGTAAATTGAAATTCATTTCTTTCTTTCTTTCTTTCTTTCTTTCTTTCTTTCTTTCTTTCTTTCTTTCTTTCTTTCTTTCTTTCTTTCTTTCTTTCTTTCTTTCTTTCTTTCTTTCTTTCTTTCTTTCTTTCTTTCTTTCTTTCTTTCTGCCAGTCCTGGGGCTTGAACTCAAGGACTGAGCACTATCCCTGGCTTCTTTTTGCTCAAGGCTAGCACTCTACCACTTGGGCCACAGCACCACTTCTGGCTTTTTCTGTATATGTATGTGGTGCTGAGGAATCGAACCTAGGGCTTCATGTATGCTAAGCAAGCGCTCTACCACTAGGCCACATTCCCAGCCCCTGGAATTAATTTCTTGGGTCAACCAATAGCAACCATGTCTGCTTCTGAGCTGCTTTGGGATGTGTGAGAATGCCTTGAGTATACTAAAGTGCCATACAGACGGACACCACGAGGTTCATCAAATCTTTAGACCTAGGCCACTTGTTATGATTCATTTCTATTAAGATTCTATCCTCACTCCAAGTGTAAGCTCTCCTCTAAGTTTATTCGGTTTCTCATTCACATCTTAGCAAAATTAATCATTCCTTTTTCAAGGCTTGTATTTTATTTACTTTATTTTAAACTTTATTTGCTTCATTGTTTCCTGGCTCATTATTATCAGTGTAGCTCACAAGTTTCTTCAGATATGTCATTCTGTCTTGTTTCCTTTTTCATTACACTCGGAGCCCAGAAAAAAGCTGACAAGGTCATTTTTCACTATTTTCCCCTCCTACAAGAACCAAGTCCTGGACTCTAAGAAATGCTTTAAGATACAAATTCTTCTAGATCCTTAGAAGAACTGGTACTTTTGATTTAGGAAATTGAGGCTAGAATGAGATTAACTTAACCTGGAAGTAATTCCCTTTAGGGCAACTTCCTGGAAGTAATTCCCTTTGGGGCCACTTCCTGGAGTTGTAGACGTAACTTCAGAGCTGGAAGATGGCAGACTATCTACAGGCATCCGGCCATCTTCCAGCCACAATCTAGTCTTTTATGATCTCCCAGCACACATGTTCATATTCCTTGATGGTTAACCTGTTGTGGATCATTCGTTAGCCTACTCAGTATCTACTCTTCCTATCTAGTAAAAAAGATTTCTGCTACTTCCTGTGGAACTACTTCCATTCACTGAGTTTGAAAGGGTTTGGCTTCCCTGTCATTTCCCAAGTGTGAAATGTGAACATAAGACTGTGGTGGCCAGAAAGTATTCTATCCTTTTGGCATCATTTCAAAGATGAGTGTGGGGAGGAAGAAAGATAAATGAGGATCAGTTTCTCACACTGGGGAAAACTTTACTTATCTTCCAGGACCGTAAACAAGACTAGGTCCTCTTTCATGTTCCCACAGAGCTCTGGGCTACCCTGTCATGGATGTGTTATGGGGAATTTTAGCTCTCCTTTGTTGTCTATCTGTCTTCCTCAAGGCAAAGCTATATCGAAGCAAAGATTCTGCCTAACTATGTCAGTGCACAGTAGGCAAATGGTCCCATAGTAGGATCTCAGACATTGTCCACTGAGGGGAGTGTAATGAGTGAGGACAGGGCTCAGGGCTCTGCTTTTGGGCAAGATCACACTTTGAACTGATCTCCAAAGAGCCTTATTAAGAAAACAGCAAAACTGAGAATTACAGCGAAGTCTCCAGCAGACCTCCCAGGCCCCATTAATGACTCCTATAATAGCTTCTCATTGCCTCTTCTTTCCTTAAGAAAGTCTCACATTGTCATCCAGGCCTGTTAAACGTTCTGTGGGCCCATTATCAAAATAGCATTTTCAGCTTCACTGAACACATGTAGGAAATGTTGTCATGTTTAAAGGAAAGAAGAAGAAGGGGGAACAAACACCCTAGTGCTGAGAATAGGCACAGATTGTATTGAGGTAATTATCTCCTCTCCAACAGCCTTTTGGAAAAAGTGGATATTTCTAATTTTTGGAAAGCCAAGCTGTACATCTAAAAGGGTAAGTTGCCACTGATTAGATTAGTAACTCAACAATTGAAACTTGACATCCAATTAATTTTTCCTCCCCCTACCTCCTGCTCCAGGCTTCTTTAGCCAACCTTCCTTTCCTATAATAAAGACAGAGCACTTACAGATTTTATATGGATGTGTGGTATGGGGTCATTTGTGTTTTTTGTTATTTTATTTTATTTATTTTGTTTTTGGAGCCATCTCAGGCTATGTTTCTTTGGGAGTGTAAAGTAAACCTGCAAATTTAGGTAGAGAATGGATCCCACATTTAAATGACACTGAGTTTCACACAGGGTCACCTGGAGTGGAGAGTGTGGCTCAGAGCCACACATGTGCCACTACAGGACAAGGGACCTTCGGGACCAGAAATGCATAGCTGCTGACTCACAGTCTGTGGGCCATTATCAGCTGTTTTATCACTGCTGTCTCCAGCTCTTAGAGTGATACCCTTACAATGTCACTATATAGTGACTGCAAGCTGAGGTCCAGCTCTGCAGAAGTACAGATTTGACCAGCTCAAGAATCCAAGCATGCAGAGGAGGGAATGGATAGCTCAGCTTTGTGGAGCCAAGAGAGCTGCTGCAAGGGGCAAGGGCAGATATTCCTCAGATGATAAAGGAGAAAGGGCTCCTGAGGAGACAGCTCAAAAGGCATTTCATAAGCTTACGGGTGAGTGGTTCTCAGACTCTGTGGACTTGTGAAGTGCACAGAAAATTTGTCAAGGAGTTAGCATCTTAAACCAGAAGGGATCTGCAAATGGAAATGGCAATGAGATATTAACTCACACCTCTTAGTGTAGCGATTGTCAAAAGGGTGCACAATACCAAGTGTTAATAAAGGTGTGTGGAAAAAGAAATACATGTACACTGTTAGTAAGAATGTTGATCAGTACCACTACTGTGAGAGACAATACGGAGGTTTCTAAAGAAGTTAAAAACAGAACAACTATATGACCCAACAATCTATTTTCTGGGCACAGACTCAAAGAGAATAATGTCAGCATCCTGTAAAGATACTTGAATCACCTGGATACTTGACCCAATTCACAATAGTTATTACACATAAGCAGTGTAAGTGCACACCAACAGATGAATGGATAAATGTGTTATATGTAGCTATAGGCTATGAAATATACATTCTTGAGAAAGTAGAACCTGCTATTTTCAACAACATGGACACTCTGCTATGTGAAATAAGCAACATACAGAAAGACAGATGTGACATGCTCTCACTTACATCAAGGAATGTTAAGCAACAAAGAGACGAAATACATAGGGAGGTTGAGGAATGAAGAGGTTGAAGATGGGGTACAGTATTAGTGATGCAGAATAAGTGAGTCTAGAGATCTAATGTATAGCAAGAGGACTCTATAGTTTATGACATTGTGTTTTATGTTGGATTTTATCCAGACAGTAGATTTTAGGTGCTTTTACTATACATGGACACAGAAGGTAACTATGTTAGATGTTGGCTATGTTAATGTGCTGGACTACAGAAATCATTCTATTGTATATGCATGTAAGAACATCATTTTATGTACTTTGAAGACACACAAAAGAAAGCATTCATCCTGGATCTGGGCCCAGTGATCATTGTTGCCATCCGTGAATCTGTGCAGATGTTCAAAGGAAGATAGACAAACAGGCCTAAAGCTGATGAAGCAAGTTTAGGGCAGCATCCTTTACCCAGGTGTGAGGAGTGAGTTTGGGGTCTCAGGGTCTTGGGTGTTTCCATCAGGTAGACCTGAAGTACTGAGGCTAGAGACAGGGAGGCTCAGGATGGGGCTGGATCTCTAGCTGTAGTGGCACACTTTGTGTTCTGAACAGAGTGCAGAGCCAAGCAAGGTCAGGGAGAAGGCCTCAGACTAGAAGGGTCCTGAAGATAAAGAATAGCACTTGTGGTGGCCTTGTAGAGGCTTCTAGAACCTTTGCTGGAAATCACTTTTCAATGTGGCCTGGGAGGTATAGGAAGAAATGGGGGACACTCAAACTCACAGTGTAAGATTTAGATGCAAGTGTTGAGAACCTAAAGCTGCACATGGTAGAGAATCGCCAGGGAACAAGACTGAACCTGCTCTTGCATAGCTAGCCAGTGCTGGGAGGCAAAACTCAGCTGCAAGGACATTATAGCCTGGAATCTCCCCAGGAGGGCAGGGCTCAGGTATGCAGGCTCACCTCTCTCCACCTCACACCCAACCTTTCCTTCAAAGGGTAGTTCACAGCCAGTTGTTTTAGACACCTGTAGCAGCCACCACCAGAGAGAGGTAGGAGGATCACTGAATGTCTGAGGCAGGCCAAGGTTAAAGAGCGAGCCCATTCATGATCAGGGAACACTGCAACTGTTTCTGGACTGTGGGATCTTGAAAGAGTTGTTGTGCTTGTCCGAGCTCTGGCCTTCCCATCTATTAAATGAGATCATGATGGACTATGGAGTACTTGCCTGGCTGCCTCAGGAGGCAGTTATAGAGTTGGAAGCACTTTCTGTACAGATGAGAGTGGGATACCCCTGTCTTTCTTCCAGGGCAGGTGGCTTGTGGGCCCATGGCAGCCAGAGAGGCTTTAGCGTAGAGGGCTAAGCTTTTCCATTGCCCAGCAAGGAGGTCATGCTGCTCTTGCCTGGGAATGGTACTAATTGGGAGAATCTGCTGCAATTTCTGGCAAGGTGTAGTACGAGCAATGTTGGAAAGGCTTAGAAGCTGAAAGAGCAGGTTCTGAGTTTCTGCCTGTGAGAGTGTGCAGTGTGTGAAGTCACAGCGAATAATAATTGGAAAAACGCGTCGTATTTTTCCACTCCCTGGATGACAACCAAGGAGGTGGGGACAGCCAGTCAGTATCAGAGACAGCCTACCAACGTCTGCCACTGGCTCCAAACAAGCACAAGCCCATGGCCAACCTGACCAAGTTCTCACGGGAGACGATGGGTGCTACCAGACAGCAAAGGAGAGGGCAAAGACTCTGCTCAACGGGGTGATGAAGTGGTAGAGGCTGCTAGGGTCTACACATCCTCACAGGCTGTATTGTGGATCTGGATCTCTTTTCCAAGCATGATGGACATTTCTTAAAGAGTTTTAAGTGAGTCAGTCCTGCTTTAAGAAGCTCATGAAGGCAGTTGTATGGGAAATAGATTAAATGAGACAATCCATGTCAGTCCTGGACTATGTATGGTAAGTGCTCAGGAACCATTCTCTAGTTGGTGTTATTAATAGGGTAGGGTAGTTGCCAAGTGTCTGTGGAGAACGGGTGGTAGATTCGGCTCGGTGTGCCAAAGTGGTCTTACCCTGGCAATCTTCTACATCTATCTGTGGACACCCAAGAGTGAAGTCCAGCCAGGCTTGAAAACAAAGTAGGTAGAAGCTTCACATGTGTGGAACCAACAGCTGTTGCTGAGGAAAGAGGAAGGTGCTAGAAGGCCCCGGTAGGAAGAAGGACTATGTCCCATGATGAAGTTGGAAAGAAAAGGGATACTTGAAATTTGGCTTTGACCCAGAATTTCCAGGCCACAGCCCTTCTGGTGATCTGGGCCTCTTGGCCACTATGATTCAAATTCCGGAAGAGGCTGCTGATCTGCTACAGCTCAGTGGAGAGGAACACAAGGACTCAGCAGGTCATCTGAGGGGAGGGAGCCAGCTGGGACAATAGACCTCCAGGGTGATTAGAGACTCCACTGGAGAAACAAGTCACCCTATATTCTAGCATTTCCATGGTCTCTGATTCTCCTCCATCAATGCAATTATCAGGCAGTCTGCAGCTGAGGCTAGAAGCCCAGAGAGGGTGCTGTAGGCCCTGGACTGTTCTCAGGGAAGATGCTTATCCATGCAAGAGTTTTTCTGCCCAACATAACAGCCACTTGTCCTATGAGCTCATTGAGGACTTAAAATGTGGATTTGCCCAGTTTAAGACGCACCAATGTACAGAGCACATCCCGAATTTCAAAGACCTAGAAAGAAATAATGTTAATCATGTTGCTAGTCATTTTCTATACAGGTCACATGTTGAAATAGTCATATTTTAGTTATAATGGGTTACATTGTGTGTGTGTGTGTGTGTGTGTGTGCGTGTGTGTGTGTGTGTGTAGAATCTTAGCATAGGTGGAAAAGTGGCTTCATGAAAAGGTTAGAGTAAGCAGTCATGAAAGCCAACATGGTCCTCATGCTACCTCATGTGGAAACTCAAGTATGGTGGCCATGTCTGTGTGAACAAGCTGCCTGACTTCCCCTCTGGAGTGGATCTTCCATTATCCTACTGGATTTGTGCTCAGTCTCATACATAAAGAGCGAGAAAGCTCTGCTTCAAATCCAAATGTCTTCTACTCAGGGATGCTGTACAAGCATCTTATACACAGATGGGGTGGCAGACAGTTACTGAGAATAGACCCTGCCATTGTCTGGTTATTTCCTTTGTGAAAGACACACAGACCATAGGCTGGAATGAAAGTTCAAGAGACAGTGGCTGAGTCTTCTTAGTTCTGTCCCGCCCTAATCACTGGGCATAAATTCCCTTCCTCTCTCTTCTTGGCAGAGGCTGGGGGTACAGCACACCTATAGTTGTTTGTGGTGCTTTCTAGGTTTAAAATCTTTGGGAAGAAAGAATGCTATTTATTAAGTGCTTACTATGAAGTAAAGACACAAATAGAAGTAATCTATGACTGACTTCCTTTTACCCCTATGATGGTTTTCTGGGGGTTACCAAGAAGGAAACTGAGTCTCAGAGAGGTTAACCATGAAGCCTCACATGTTTTTAACCAGTTAGAATGGGCTAAGAGTTAGAAATAAGATTTTAAGCATCAGAACCAGGGAAGGATTTAGTATCAGGATTCTCATCCTGCTTCCTAAGCTGAATCTTCAGAATTAAACCTTAGCACATGCCTGTTTTTCAAGAAGCTAGGACTTGAACACATTTTCTAGAGTGATATTTCATGTGCTCCTGGGTGGTCATTTCCTTCCTACCCTTACTCATAAACGGTCAGAGACTTGCGGGAGGAGGTGGAGATTCGAATCCCGGCACCCGCATGGTTTATTCAGAAGTTACTCACCATTTCATCCCAGCCCTGGCCCCTCCCTGCCCTGTTCTCGTGAGTGAGGAACCTGGTCACTGAGCTCAGAGGAGAGGAAGTTGCCCTGCACAGGAAGTGAGTGGCAGGGGTTCTCTGGAGACCCCAGGACCAGCAATTGAGGGCTTTTGCTCATTCCTTCCTTCTGCCTCTCTGATAGGGTAGGAGTGACAGAAATGAACATTAAGCATACACACACCCCAGCAGGGGCCATGCAGGTTCATTTCCTCTTCCATGAAATTTCCACTATCTAAAATAGGCTGTACAACATCTCCCAGTGTTAAGATGAGCAAGCTGAGTTATAAGAAGTTTGCATACACATTGAGTCTCTTGTCTCTTTGTGAGAGCATCGGGTTCTTTTTGCACACTTGCTTCCGCTTGCACACATGGTGACTTTGGGACTTAGCATCAGTGAAGGAAAGCCATGGAGACATCTGTCACCAGACGTGATGTGTTTCTGTGAGTTTTGGAGCTCAGCGCCAATCTAGGATACCACTTTCTTGGGCCCTCTGTCTTTCCTTCTCTTGTTGGCTTTTTAAAGCAAGCACTTAATCCACTACATTCACACAAACTTAAACCTTAAGGTCTTTCTTTCACTTCCTGCCCTAAGCAGATCTGTTGAGAAATGACAAAACTCTCTTATTTTTTTTTGAGAACCCTCGTGTTTAATAAAGCTACATGTAGGGTAGAAACTTGGTAGATAAGGATGCTGGTTTAAGAAAAAAAAGGAACCTATTTACAAACTCTTCCCTGCTGTTCAAAATAGAGGTGGCTTTAGAGAATGTCACAGAGGCCCAGATACTTTTTTTTAACTTGTCTTGGTTAATCCTATGTTATTTAAGAGGGGTATGCATGAGAATTAGCCTTCCCCAGATGCAACATGTGCTTTCCCTCTTTCTGAGGGGCTTACATAGATCCTTCATTCCCAAGGTGTGGGTGGGGAGAACCACCATCACTACCATCATTTAGGACCTTGTTAAAATGCAGGCCCTCAGACCCCATCTGGTCCAGACTAGACCAGAATCTGCATTTCAACAAGATCCTCAGGTGATCTGTAGACACATACTAGTTTGAAACATGCTAATGAAAATGGCCTGAGTAGAAGTTTCCATTTCAAATTAGGTTATAGACCTCTCAGGCAGCTACCTGCCTATGCAGCCTTATAGAGGTGAGGTACTGATTGTGCTGATGGCCAAAGGTTTGCAGGATGAGGGAACTCCTGACTCCTATTTTCTCTTTGCTCCATTAGAAACTGTCAGTCAGGTATTTCTTAGGCAGAAGAAGCCTGCCATAAGATGGAAAATAAGTGTCTCCACTCCCAGAATGTGGGTTAGTCTGGTTTTATTATTATTATTTCTATTATTACTGACAGAGCACTCTCTGGCTTTGTTGAAGGTTAACCACTTTGAGATTGGGTTTTAAGCATCATTTAGGCTCAGCTGTGGATTATGAAAGCCTACAGAGAGAAAAGAAGAGAAGTTGGCCTTTGAAGATGGAGGAGGCAGATAGCCCCTGGAGGAAGGAAGACCAGAGGGCGACATTTAAATGCAAGAAGCCTAGAGTGGACAGGAAGTAGATAGGAAAGGGCTTGTTTCTGAAGGTGCTGAAAGAGGGCCGAGACCAGGTCTTGTGGCATTAGAGTGATTCAGATGGCCAGTAGCAGCGTTGGGCTGGATTTACACAGTTTTGTCTTCTGAGAGTTTTGTCTTTACAATGAGTGGACTCATGAAATTTCCCATGCTAGAATACTCATTTTCTTTTTGTTCTTTTTTTTGGCCAGTCCTGGAGCTTGGACTCAGGGCCTGAGCACTGTCCTTGGCTTCTTTTTGCTCAAGGCTAGCACTCTACCACTTGAGCCACAGTGCCACTTCTGGCCATTTTCTATATATGTGGTGCTGAGGAATCAAACCCAGGGCTTCATGTATGCGAGACAAGCACTCTTGCCACTAGGCCATATTCTCAGACCCAGAATACTCTTTTCATCAGAAGGCATATGACTGCCTTATCCAAGTGCCCTCTCTAGCCACTGGGAACAATGCCAAGTCTATACCTTCTTTTTTTTTTTGGCCAGTCCTGAGCCTTGGACTCAGGGCCTGAGCACTGTCCCTGGCTTCTTCCCGCTCAAGGTTAGCACTCTGCCACTTGAGCCACAGCGCCGCTTCTGGCCGTTTTCTGTATATGTGGTGCTGGGGAATCGAACCTAGGGCCTCGTGTATCCGAGGCAGGCACTGTTGCCACTAGGCTATATCCCCAGCCCCCCAAGTCTATACCTTCTAAGAGTCAGTCCATAAGATCTCCAGGTAGATGTGAGTCCCTGCCAAAAGATTCATTTGAGACCTAACTAACTTTCCCCACCCATGAATGTGGCCTTGTTAGGAAATAGGGTCTTTGTGGCTGTAATTAAATTCACAGGAAGTCCTGTGGATTGGGGGTAGACCTTACCCCAAAGATGCCTATCACTCCAAGGAGGAGGTCATGTGAAAATACAGGTCACGGTTGCAGTGATGTAGCAAATCAAGTAATGTCAAGGATTATTGGTTTCTACCAGAAGCTGGGAGAAGACAAAGGAAGTTATTCCCCTAGAACCTTGACAGAAAACATAGCTCTGCTGAACCTCCACAGCTCAGAAAGATGTCTCTGTCATTTTACAACACCCAGTTTGTGGTAGATTGCTATGTCAGTCCTAAGAAAAGCACATAAGCTCTTAAGAACACAGGCAATCTCTAGCAGGTGGAGGCAAGGCCTAGACCCATGTTTTGGAAGGGCTGTGTTAAGTCAAAGGACCCCACAGAGAGATAGATGCTTCCTTATAAGACACTGGTGAGTCACAAATATTTAATTCACCCAACCTGGCAGCCCATCTCCCTGAATTGTCATTCTATGCACCTAAGTTTGCATATGCCTAACTACCTTCCCTCCCTCCTTCCCTTCCTTCCTTCCTTCCTTCCTTCCTTCCTTCCTTCCTTCCTTCCTTCCTTCCTTCCTTCCTTCCTTCCTTCCTCCTTCCCTCCTTCCCTTCCTCCTTCCCTCCCCCCTCCCTCCCTTCCCCCCTCTCTCTTTCTCATCATTCATGAGGCTTGAACTTAGGACCTAGGTGCTATCCCTGAGCTTTTTCTTTCAAGGCTACGGCTCTGCCATTTTGAGCCACAATGTCACTTCTGGTTTTCTGGTGGTTAATTCAAGAGAAGAGTCTCACAGCCTTCCTTGCTTTGAACCATTATTCTCAGATCTCCCCCTCCCGAGTAACTAGGATTACAGTGGTGAGCAATCAATGCACTACTGAATTTTCTTTTTCTTTCTTCTCCTTATTTTTTAAGTCCCCAGTGTTTATGCCTTTGGTTAACTATAACTGTCCAGAGGAAAAAGTCACTTTTTGGTTTTTCAGCAATTTCCCCTATTCACGATTTTGCAATTGCAGAATACAGCCTGCAGTGCATTTGCATATCCCTTACATCCTCTTCCTTTCTGGTTCTGTAAGAGCCGGGTACCCTCTGCACAGGACTCCAGGAGTGGACCCCCAGGGCAGAGATGCCTCCCGCCACTCCTCTGTCTTCCCTGTGGAGCTCTCTTCCTTCCCTGAGCTGTGCTTCATTGGCTGCTGGGCAAAACTCAGTCTAGCTACAAATTCAGTGCCTGCCTGCGTGTGTGTAATTGGGTTGGATTTACATTAAGAGGGTTCCCTGTGGTGAAAACCACACTGCTATTTCCAATCTGAAGCTGCATAAAACATTCAATTTTCTAAGTACCCTTCAGCTGCCAGCACTATGAAACACGCAGTCAGCCTGGATGGATGGCAAGCTCCCCTCAGGCCCCCATCCCCCCCATTATTTGTGCTAACAGAGGGGATAATATCGCATGGTGGTGGATAATGAAGTGTTATTCATCTAAGTATCCATTTGTTCATTCGACAAACACATCTGAGCGTCTGCTGCTTTGTGCCAGGCAAGGCTCGAGTGTCTATTCCATTCACACCCTTCCTTCCTTAGTTAAACACCTTGCAACTGCCTTCTGGTTTACTCTAAATCAGGGATCAGCCAACTCTTTTCGGTAAAGGGCCAGGTTTCCTGGCCTGAGGGATGTCTACAATTTCTCAAAACTCAGCCATTATGGCTTGCAAGTGATGATAGACAATACCCATACCAGTTGGCTGTAGTTGTGTTCAAGAAAACATTATTCATGGCAACAGAGGGCAGTTTGATGACCTTTGGTCTGAACAGCCCACTTGGTCCTTCTCTTCCTCATGCTTACTAGACACAGCCCTTCCCACCCTTCACTCCATTCCAGGTTTAATCATCCCCAAGATGCACTATGCTTTCCTCAGGATCTTTGCGTAGTCTACTCCCCTGACTGCTGAGAGTTCTCAGCAGCGAGATGACTCTTCTCCCTTCTTGTTCTTTATGCCCTCCTTCTTGCATGATGCATGTCTTCTTGAATAGAGCCTCCTTCTAAAGCTTTTTCCTACCCAGAGCCAATCCCTCACTCACTTATCTCAGCCTGCCCCTTTCTATCCTTGGGAAGACTTGTTTACTGGCATTCTGGTTTTTGGCTTTGGTCTTTTTTTCTCCACTTACATTTAGACGGAAGACAGGTGATCCCTCACCTGGCTCATTCTCTCTTTTTCCCGCTTCCTTAGCCCATGTGCTTGATGCATTCATGCTCTCTCTATGTATCTTAAAAAAAAAAAAGCAAAACTTCTCAATAAGTTGTTATCTGATCAATAAGAGCTGGCCTCTGGCCTGGGGGAGGGGATACAGTTACCTAGGGGAGTCCAATAGAGAAGCAATCTCCAAATTCATTGGGAGGAGGAGGAGGAGGGAAAAGAAAAGGAGGAGGAGGAGGAAGAAGAAGAGAAGAAGAAGAAGAAGAAGAAGATCCAGGCAATTGTCTGCTTAGGCAATAGAGGATCCAGAGAATTTCTGTTTGAGCTAGGGACCCCCTACTATGGTGGAAGTGCAAAATAGGGGTTCAAAGAAACAGACCGCCCAGAATTAGAAGCCAGAGCAAAGGCAAGACAGATAGGGAACACCTTTGCATTGTGCAGAATAGGAATGGGGAGGAGGAGAAGGTGATATATTCTTGGGATGTATGAACCAGACACCATGCTCTTTGATATTTTTGCGTGCTTTCCTCAAAATGGCTCCTCTTCATCCTTAGTGCTGTTGTTCTGTCCAGCAGATATAGAACTGAAACTCAGAGAAGGCAAGTGACCAGGCCAATGACACACAGCTGGTACATCAGGACTCAGAACCTAAGTCTTTGGTCTAGTTAATGAATGAGAGATGGTGAGGACAGGAAAAAGTATTTTTTTAGCCTGCCATTTTCTTTTCTTCAGGAAGGTGTTTCCTTCCTCCAAAATCTTACTTTACATTTGCTTATCCTCCCTTTTGTGTCATTTTTGTTTTTATGCTGGACCCGGGACTTGAATTTAGGGCCTAGGCACTGTCCCTGAGCTAGCACTCTACAACTTGAGCCACAGCTCCATTTCCAGCTTTTTATTTTTTGGTTGTTAATTGGAGATAAGAGTCTCACAGATTTTCCTGTCCGGGATGGTTCTGATCTATGATCCTCCTATCTCAGCTTCCTGAGTAGCTAGGATTACAGATGTGTGAGCCACTGGCACCTGGCCCTTTTATGACTTTTAAGATGATAAGACACTTGAGTCTGCTCCTCCCAGCTCTTTCTTTCTGAGGCTCAGCATGGCTGCTGGCATGGCCCTTGGCCCCGAGGTAGGGAGAGGTTCAAGGGACAGCTAGATGAGTATGGCTCCATTCATATCCTCCCAACAACCCACTGCAGGACAGAACCCATTATCCCACTGAACACACAACAGGAGTGAACTGTGGTATCCTAGAGTTAGTCACCCAGCTACCAAGAGCTGATCCTCAGTTGCCTGGCCCTGTGTCTCCTACCAGGACACAGCAATCTCCATGAAAACACTCTGTCCTGAAGGCCATTCTGTGTCTAGCTGAGTAGGACCCAGGACTCAGAGAGGGTGGTGAGCCATTCAGGCATACTTTCTGGGAGGTAAGAGATAAGAGGGAGAATGGGAGTGAACCTGTCTAGGCAGGGACATCAAATTGCCTGAGGAGAAGCTATTAAATATATGAAGAAATTCTTAGTTGATTCTACGGGCAAAAAAAAAAAAGTGCTTACTATTTTTTTTTTCAACTGAGTGTTCATATAAACCTTATGGGCGAGGATGCTGCGTCTGAAAGCCAGCCGGCCTCCTTCCCCCTAGGGGGTTTGTGAATGATTTGATTCTGCAGGCTAACGTTGTTCGAGGCAGACTTCATCTCCCCTAGCACTCATCAGAGCTGCTAATAGGCCCTTCAGAGCTCATAAAGAGATGACCAAATCTAGGGCTGGGGGGACTCCAGCTCATTTATCTTCCACAGGCCCGATCAGATCTGATTTTGTACACTGACGGCTCGATGCTCAAGTGTGGCCGAGCCCACTTCTCAGACACCTGCTCAGCTTGGCGGAGCCTGAGGACCCCCATTAGGAGCTGAAGTCCCCCAACCCAAAAGGTCTCACTCATCTAATGTGGCAGACAGACACTTACCTGCCAGCCATATCGATCACTGCATGAAAAAAATAAAAGCGTTTAGGCTTGAAAGGGAAAGACTAAGTTGACTAATGGCAATGTCAGTTACCATTTTGGATCTCCCATTTAGCTCACATGTTGTGAGTATACACACACACACATACACACACATACACACACACACACACACACACACACACACACACACAGAATCCCTCTGCCCCTTGTAATGCTTACATCAATCAATTGGTAACCGGAAGTTGCAGATACACATAGACTCACCCCCTTGCACCTGCCTGCTCTCACCAAGCCTGTATTAGCAACTTTTAAAAAAAGGAACACATGTCTACAGCCTTGCTAATGTAGTATGGCGGTCAGAACTGGCCAGTGCCATCATTGGCCACATGGTGAATTGTCCTATCTGGCATCTTGTCTTGATGGGCCTACCTGAATTCCTAGAGGAAGGGAAGTCCCATCCTCAAATGATGAGTGTTCCCTAATACCTGGAGACAGGGGTGGGCACTTGGCCTATAGGTTACTGAACCTGTCAATCAAGTGCTTGGAACTGGAAGCTTCCTGTGACCCTGCCCCCTGACCTGACCCTATTTAGGGTCAGACCATCCCAGGTGCCATTCCACCATGCAACATGTCTCCATGTTCTCGTTCTGTGTCCTGTCTCCTGTCTCATCTCTGGTCACCATGGCATCTCAAGTAAGCTCTCCATTGGAGCTGAATTGGCCTTTTGGTATTGTTTTAGTTCTATCTTTCTTCTCTGGCGGGTTTCCTGGCAGTGTTAAGCTTATTTGCAGGCTGCAGGACTGTGTAACAACTGGCTGTCTGCAGATTGCTAATGCTCTAATAAAAACTTCAAGATTTGACCCTTCAAAATATGGCTTCTTGGATAACTTACCATGCAATATTGACAAATTCATGAATTTATTTCTGAGTATCTCTTATTCCTCTAATGACAAGAGACCATTTGTACAACAATTTACCAGAGGAATTTCATGAATCATATTTAACTTGTTCTTTAATTCAACAAAACTAGAAAAGTGTTCATCATCACCACCACCACCATCATCACCATCACCACTTGTATTTATGTGCATACTGTGTACACAGTTCATCCAAATATACGAAGGTTGTTTATTCACCATAAGATGCTACATACATGGTCCATTAATGATATCATCATATAACCGAGGAAACTGAGGCTTAGAGTCTGCTCTGATTAGCAAGGGCTACTTAGGGCTAGCACTCACACAAGAGGAGAGAGACATTTGTTCAGGTGAGCACATGCATGTTGTAGGTCAGGAGCTTAGAGCCCAGCTGAGGTGCCGTCAGATCTCAGAGGAGCTGGGGAACTTTCTCCGTACATCAGTCTTTGTCTGTACAGAAGTTCTTGTCTTCATAGTTGAAAATCCCTCAGATTCTGCAGAGCCTGTGTCAACAGGTGCTCACCACCAAGCCAGCTTCAGCTTGCCATAGGGTTTCTGCCTTCTCTGTCTTGCTTCCATTTTTTTTTAATTGTCAAATTGATGTACAGAGAGGTTACAGTTTCATATTTAGGCCTTGGGTATATTTCTTGTACTGTTTGTTACCCCCTCCCTCACTCCCCTCTCCCCCTTCCCCTTTCCCTCTCCCCCTATGAGTTGTTCAGTTGGTTTACACCAAATGGTTTAGAAGTATTGCTTTTGGAGCCATTTGTCTTTTTATCCTTTGTCTCTTGATTTTGATATTCCCTTTCACTTCCTTAGTTATAATACCAGTATAGACAGTATCCAGTGTATTCAGATGAGATACAGTGATAGTGGGAGTACAACCACAGGAAGGGATACAAGAGGATCATCAACAAAAGAAGCTACGGTTTCACAGGGCATGTTGAAAGTAATTACAGCAGTGATATAACACTCATTTCCATAACATGGAGTTCATTTCACTTAGGATGATCTTATACGTTCATAGGGGCATAGCTCTTAGGCTCTTGTGATCCTCTACTGTGACTAGCCTAAATCTGTGCTAATTATTTCCTATGAGGGAAACCATAGAGTCCATGTTTCTTTGGGTCTGTCTCACTTCACTTAGTATAATTTTTTCCAAGTTCTTCCACTTCCTTATGAATGAGGCAATGTCATTCTTTCTGATAGAGGCATAAAATTCCATTGTGCATATGTACCACATTTTCCGTTCATCTACTGAGGGGCATCTGGGTTGGTTCCATATTTTTGTTCTGACAAGTTGTGCTGCAGTGAACATTGTTGTGCTGGTGGCTTTAGTGTGTACTTGTTTGTCGTCTTTTGGGTAGATGTCCAAAAGTGGGGCTGCTGGGTCATAGGGGCGCTCTATGTTTAGCCTTCTGAGGAGTCTCCATACCGCTTTCCAGAGTGGCTGAACCAGTTTACATTCCCACCAACAATGAAGTAGGGTTCCCTTTTGGCCACATCCCCTCCAACATTTGTTATTGTTCGTTTTCTTGATATAGGACATTCTTACTGGGGTGAGGAGGATTCTCAATGTTGTTTTGATTTACATTTCTTTTACGGCCAGTGACATAGAGCACTTTTTCATATATCTCTTGGACATTCTCATTTCCTCATCAGAGAAGTCTCTTTTTAAGTCTTTAGCCCACTTGTTGAGGGGGCCATTGGTTCTTTGCGGTTTTGTTTTGGAGGAATTTTTTTTTTAGTTCTGCATATATTTTAGATATGAGGCCTTTGTCCATTGTATGGCTGGTAAAAATATTTTCACAATCTGTGAGATTTCTGTTTCTCTTGCGAGCTATGTCCTTTGCCCTGCAGAAGCTCTGCAGTTTGATGCAGTCCCATTTGTCCAACCTTTCTTTGATTTGTAGCTTTTCTGGGCCTTTATTAAGGAAGTTTTGTCCTGTGCCAAGGAGCCCAAGTGTTTCTCCTACTCCTTCTTGTAGTGTTTTCAAGGTATCTGTTTTTATTTCAAGGCCTTTGATCCATTTGGAATTGATTTTGGTGCAGGGTGATATATAAGGATCTAGTTTTAGTTTGTTTCAGGTGTTGAACCAGTTTTGCCAGCACCATTTGTTAAAGAGGCTATCTTTGTTCCATCCTATTTTTTTAGCTCCTTTATCAAAGATTAAGTAGGTATAGCTGTGGGTTCATTTCTGGGTCTTCAGTCCTGTTACATTGGTCTTCAGGCCTGTTCCTGTGCCAATACCACACTGTTTTTATTACTATCTTGCCTCCATTTTCTATCTTAGATTCCTTCCTTCCTTCCTTCCTTCCTTCCTTCCTTCCTTCCTTCCTATTTCCTTCCTTCCTTCCTTCCCTCCTTCCTTCCCTTCCTCTTTCCTTCTCTCTTCCCCTCTTCCCTCTTTCTCTCTGTTATTCTCTTTATTGATTCATTCAACCTGCTTTGTGGCCACTATTGTGCCATGATCAAAGCATAAAATTGCAAACAAAGTATCAATGTCCATTCCCCATGGAGCCTATCACCTGGGGAAACCCAGAAAGAAATGAAACAAGGAGGGAATGCACTGCAAGGATAACTGTTGGGATCAATGAATATGGCCTTATTTTTTTTTAAAGTGAGAAGGATGAGATGGGGCAGTCAGTATAGGTCTAGCTGTGGAGAGAGTATTCTTAAGCTGAGCCCTACCTGAGTGACAGCAAGGAGACGAGCAGGGAAGAGTATTCCAGGAAACAAAAAAGAAAGTAAATCACACATCCCAATATGTATCAGGCTTGTCACTATATGCTTTGATCATTTGAAGTTGTATTTGTGCCCCAGGCCTTGCATAGGCTGTTCCCTCTGCCTACAATGTTCTTCCCATCAGGTCTCCTCAGGAAGCATATACTTGCTTTTAAAAGTAGACTTTGTCAGACACCAGGCCAATGGCATACAGTAATTAACTGATTTCTTTTTAACAAGAGCTCTGCTTATTTAATTCCTGAACATGTATGTATGTTTTCTGAGAAGCATTCCTGGCAAAGACTTAATCTTCTTTCTTCATTGCTGGCTGGGGGGTTTGTGGCAGGGTTTGGGCCCACTTGTTCTCTTCTAAGATGAGAACAAGCATTTATTTTTTTATTTTATTATTTATTTATTTATTTTGCCAGTCCTGGGCCTTGGACTCAGGGCCTGAGCACTGTCTCTGGCTTCTTTTTGCCCAAGGCTAGCACTCTGCCACTTGAGCTACAGCGCCCCTTCTGGCCGTTTTCTATATATGTGGTGCTGAGGAATCGAACCCAGGACTTCATGTATCCGAAGCAAGCACTCTTGCCACTAGGCCATATTCCCAGCCCAAGCATTTATTTTTAAAAGGTAAACAATATTAAAAAAATTGTTATTGTAAAGGTGATGTACAGGGGGTTATAGTTACATAAGGCAGGTGATCATTATATTTCTTCTTGTTTTCTCCTAGTTTTTCCCTTCCCACTGCCACCCTCACCAGCTGTATAATTCATTTTCAGCATAGTGTCTAGAGAGTGTCACTGTTGCATTTTGTTCAGCCTTTGTCTCCACCACTTCTGTGCTCCCCCCTTACCATCCCCAAACCCAGTATACTAGCAGACAAACAGTAGCAAGATCAAAGCAGCATTTCTGGTCATCCCCTCTTTCCTTGCTAAGGTACAAGGATTTTTTTTTTCTGTTTTCCTTGGTTTCTGGTGATATTACACTCAAGTTGAAGTCCAGGTAATTCTAGTTTTTACTCTGAGGATATACTGTGGTCTATACTATTCAACTTGCCTCTGACACTGAAACTCATTGTTTGGTCTAGGGGATGAGGAAGAAAGATTTTATAAATATTTACTCCCACATTTTTATTGTTAAAAAATATACAACGTCTCCATTTCTTTTTTGCTTTTTTAGAACAGCATCAGATTCATAGGAAAGTTGAGTAAAAAGCACAGAATGTAGACTGATCTTCTGTTCCCCTTTGCCACACAGAATTCTTCCCCGTATCAATATATTATAGTACTTGGGTACATTGGTTTCCAGTGTGTACCTTTAATAACCCAACTATTAACTAAGCGCATAGTTTGCACTAGGCTCCCTGTATGTTTGTGTCTTCTGTGGAGTTTGGCAAATGTATCCAGAATGTATCCAGTTGCTTCCCAACTCTGTGGGCCAGCTGCCACCTGCCCAACTGTCTATCTATCTATCTATCTATCTATCTATCTATCTATCTATCTATCTATCTATCTATCTATCTATATTTTGTGCTGGTCCTGGAACTTGAACTCAGGGCCTGGGCATTGTCACTGAGCTTCTTTTGCTCAAGGCTAATACTCTACCACTTAAGCCATAGCTCAACTTCCAGATTTTTTTTATGGGTGGTTTATTGGTAATAAGAAATCTCACAGGCTTTCCTCCTTGCTGGCTTCGAACTGCAATCCTCAGATCTCAGCCTCCTGAGTAGCTAGGATAACAGGTCTAAGCCACCAGCACCTGGTAGATTTTTATATCATGTTCATGTCCTTATCCCTGTATCTTTCCTGCTGCAACCAGCACACACAGACACACAGACACACACAGACACACACACACACACACACATACGCATATACACACACTCTCACAAATAGACCACTTTAACACACATGGATACCTTACCACCACGCCCAATAGGAAAGTAGAGAAAAACTCAATGTCCAACTAAGTCACTAACTGTGAAAGGAGCCTTAGAGTCATTCCTAACCTCTGGCCACTCTCCTATCAAGAATTGGACGGGGAGACAGTGACTATTCCTCCTCATCATTGCAACAGCCATTCCTCTTTCCTAATTCTGTGTCCTGCCTTCCTGATTTTGTTTTTGTTTTTCTCCCCCTACAAGCAAGGGCCTCTTTGCTAGTGCTCTGTCTGAGCAGTAATTACCTTGTGTCTGTTCTGCTGCCTTCAAATTATTTTTCCCACCTTCAGAGCAATTGCCTCCCACTTCTTATCTCTGCTATGATCCTCTACAGGGCACAGGGGACCTGTCTCTTAACTCTCATATTTTCTGCTTCTGATGTTAAAAAGTCCCCTTGAACTTGCATTTTACAGACACCGGCAAAGCCCAAGTGTCTTCACATAACCTGACACTTCCCGGGGGCAGGGTGTTTGCAATTACAGGCTGAGCTGGCTGCCGGATCAGAGGGCTGCCGAGGCCTGGCCTGCAGAACATCTTTGATGAGTGATGGGGTCATTATTATGAATGTTATGCGAGGATGAGGGCAAGGACCTGTGCTGGGAGTACTTTTCACTCTGTATCTTGTCTTAGCTATAAAGACAGACATACGTAGACATACATATATGCATATCCTGGGATGCTACCTAGCCAGGGAGAGGAGCAATGAAGCTAGACAAATGGATCTCTCACACATTCTGGAACAATCTTTCCAGGGTATCTGTCCTTCCAGGATCTTCTCTTCCTCACTGACAGGCCATCTACTTTCAGACAGCAGGGACAGAGAGAGTAATCACAATTTGGAGGGTCCATGTTCTTTTTCTGCAGTTTGACTCTCTCTCTCTCTTTCTATTTGGTCACAGCTTCTTCATCCTTTGCCCATTGGACATATGTTCTGCCACTTTTGTCCCTTTCAGGGAACATATAAAGGACCCAAGAACTAGAGATCCCAGCCCGTGGGATCAATAGAGCACTTCTCTGGGGAATGGCTTTGTGCAACCTCTGACCTTCTGTGCTGTGTGTGTCCTGTTTCACACTGCAGAGTGTAATTGTTCTGGTAGGGCTGTTCAGGAAAATCTACATCCCTGTGGGTGGGCCTCTTCTTCCCACTGGGTGGAGGGGTGGCACACCCAGTGTTCCTTGTCTGGGGAGGAGGCTGCCTTTAGAAATGCTATCTGAGAAAAACTTGGCAATGGTCTCTGGGGATCTCTGTATTAGTTTCAGACTTTGAGGAGATTTGGGTGTTTGGGAGTGATGTAGACTTTGGGGAGACTTGGGGCCTATTTGATTGGAAGTGTGATGGAGCAGAAACAAGGCTCTTAGCCTCAGTCTAAAGGGAGGCCTCCCTATCTTGAAAGTATCTGTGTAGTTCTTGCCTGTTCATTTCTTTCAGTTGACTTAATCCCTTCCAAGAAATCTCAGAACCCTGCATTTGGCAGGGAAGGACCAGGACTCTTCTTTTAGGAAAGCTGTCGAGAAGCCAGGATGCCTCCCACGTTGGGGGAGGCAAGGAATGTTCTAGAGCTCATGTTTGAAAACATAGCTTACATGCTTGCCATTATTCCCTTTTTGGTGTTTATGAAAACTTCCTTTGCTTTGGAGCCTATTATGACCACCATTATTTTTCTGAGAATGAAGGCAAGTCCTGTGATGAGCCGTCAAGCCTTTTGCTCACATTCGGGAGAGGACAGTGGTTCTCTTGGGCTGGCATCGCCAAGGGCTCATCCTCATGGGCAATCTCCATTTTCTGCAGGGCTTAGAGCATTTGCACTGTGGATTAAAAAGGGAAGCTGAACTTTCTCATTACATTTAAATAATGTGCAAAGCACAATCATACATCTAGCTGCATGGTTGAGTGTGAGTGCAGAGCAAGATGGGGGTTCATTTTTAAGGGCAGGACACATGGCTTTAAGGGCTTTATTGGAAACCATGTGCCAATAGATGGAGGAAATGGAACTCGGGATGCTCTCAATCCAGGATTTATTCCTCAGTTCAGAATCAGGTCAGTGTCCATAGCTCAGGTGGAGATAGGAATAAGGAAGAACCAGCCCCTAAGCCCTGTTGATCTCAGACATGGAATATCAGATTTTTGTATATGTTTGCTGCCACATCTCTTCTGTATTCTGGAAGTGGCTACTTTGAACAACTAACTTACAGTATAACAAAATAAATACCAGGAAACTGAAACATGTTGTTAGGAGTGGGGAGGTCAAGGGGCAAGATAGCAGACTAATGAAGTCAGGAAGGGTGGATGAAAATAGTCAAAGTAACATATTTAAGAATGGAGCCAGGGAACTTGAGGGGATAGGTGGGCTTGGGAGAGATGGAGAATGATGCAAGGGGTAACATCGATCAATATGCTTTGTACTCATAAACTCACATGCTGAACAGAAACCCCTTTGTACAATTACTTAAAGATAATTAAAAATAAATTAATAACAAATAAGCAACTTTGACTACTTTGAAGAGAGAGAATTCCCTGATCCATGTGCAAGTGGTCTGGGAAAGTAATTCTCTCAAAAACTGTGTGAGGATAGTCAGAGAAATAAGCCCAGTTCTGGAAACTGAACAGTATCCCCAGATACAAGTTCCTAAGGGGCAGGGTTTGATTGCACATCTTGTGGCAAACACAGATGGATGAGATGTGGGAAAATGCACTTCCCTTCCCGAGCCACAGTCCCTCCTTTGCAGAACATTTATTAGATCTTGGATATCCAACATCACACCTTACATTTGGGTCAGGCTGGGAATTCAGGTGTCTGTTCTATTGGAAAGAGAGGCAGGGCTTGAATGAGTTAGTAAGGAAGGAACATGGTAACTGATTCCAGTTGGTTCACTTTAGGAAGCAAAACCTAAAGGGGTCCATTCTGGGGATCACAAAAAGAATAGCATGGGTCTCCTAGGAGGAGCAAGCATGCTGGGTCAGACTCTGGGCTTGCTGCCTGCTTTGGGGCACAGCATCCATGTGTTGGGAGAGGCTTTTAAGGCCAAGCAGGTGTTGGAGCTCGGGCCAAGTGAACTAGAGGTCAGGACACAACTTCACTTCTAAAAAAGGTACCTGAGTGCAAAGCAAGCCTGAGGCAAAGCCAGGTTACACAGAGCACATGGCAAGATTGATGGGGCCACATATGGTTTCACTTCTAGACTGGGGATCCCCAGTTTATGACAGCAAGGGTAATACTAGTCTCTACCTATTTTTTTTCCCCAAGGCAACTACAATTCTAAATACAAGCTGAAGGGCTGGAAAGCCTGGAAGGGACACTTTTAGAACTTTGGAGAAGCTCTAAATGAAGCTCCACTTTTCATCCAAGATAAAAACAAACAAAACATATATCTATCTCTTCCATCATGACCAATACCATGAAAAAGTGCAGAGCCCCCCCTCAACTCCCCTTCTTCCCCTCCGCCCCCCCAAAAATCCTTCTCTCTTCAATGTTGGAATGTGGGCAAACAGAAACCTTCAAGGAATACAGATGTTTCGAAGACAGCCTTTCCCTGGACCCATCTGTGTGGTTCTCATGCTCAGCCCCCTCTTTCTCTGGCAGAGCCAAGGATTGGACATCCAGACGCACTTTTCTAGTCATCTTTGACCCTTTTCATTTAAGAGCCCCTGCTCCTAAGCTGGAGGTAATGCCAGGCAACGTTTTCAACCACATAAAGAAGTGTTTCTTCCTTCAGGCCTTGACTTGGGGTAACTAGAGAATCTGACAAGGGAAGTTAACAAGAAGTTTTTCAGG
Source organism: Perognathus longimembris pacificus (assembly GCF_023159225.1). Taxonomy (NCBI): domain Eukaryota; kingdom Metazoa; phylum Chordata; class Mammalia; order Rodentia; family Heteromyidae; genus Perognathus; species Perognathus longimembris. The sequence goes on along the minus strand of NC_063166.1, from coordinate 72,810,958 downwards.
TCTGTTTTAATCATGTAAAAGGAGTAAATCACACCTCTTGACTCCTGGGAATCAAACATGCCAGGCACAAGTTAGCTTTCAAACCCTATTGATATTCAACCTCCAGAATCTCTCCTGTGAGAGTCTCCCATGCCTCTATTATGCTGGCTCATGAATAACTAAGCTGGTGAATTTACCTCTCTGCCTTATATTCTCTGCCCTCTTCACTCTGCTCTTCACTTCCATCAGCTCCAGTGCCTTCTTGCTGAAAACCAGTCAAAGGCCTGCCTCTCTTACCTACAGCTGAATATTTACAACTCACATCCTCAGATCTCCTGAGAGTTGCCTGTGAAACCTGCCCTGGTCTAGCTTTCACTCGCATGCTCTATAGTTTCAGGCTTAAGCAGGCTTGAACAGATAGATTCCCAACGTCTCCAATTTAGCCTACCCCATCTGTCAGAAATAGCCTTGTCCTAGCCCTGCCTGTGATTTATTCATCCTGGAAAGTCCTCTTTTTTTTTTTTTTTCAGAGTCCAAGTCAAAAGTTGGGACTAAGATGTATGGGAAATTCTCTTAAGAAAACAAAGCAAACCATACACTACAAAAGCCTTCCCATATATCGTAGTCTCAACTTCTCATTCCATCACTAGAAAGGATAACACCCAACTCTAGGTGCTCCATTCCAAATTTATCTCTGTTTCATTATCTCTCAGAAGTATCTGTGGTAATGGTTCCATTAACCAGTGGCTGGAATTGAGTGAATCACTCTATTCCTAGCCACAAACAACTTCACAAGAACCAAGTCTTCCAAGAACACAGTGATCTTGAGTTCTCAAGTATGTGGGATTAATAACTTCACAACACACAAGGGGCTGGACACAAATTCTCATGGGCAAAACACTCAGGTTAAAATGTTAACTTTATTTCCACATTGCTGTCATGAGCTTAGTCCTTGAGCTCCCATTTCTACCCGATGGCAAGAAATATGATGTACTCCTCCCCTAAGACAATTCACCATTTCCTTTGCAAAAGTTGACTTCCTTAAACAAATACTTAAAAATTCACCATGTCCTTAACCTTCTATCTCTTCTCACAGAAGTTCCTCTAGCTCCCTGATAGGTTTGCTTCTGTTGTTGTATACAATCAATTGTATAAAATCAATTGTTCTGGTGTATAATTTACAAAACCTAAAAGTTATTCGTTTTAAATGAATGGTTAATGTTTTATCAATTTCTGAACAACTTGCTTCCTTAGATTTTGGGGAGAACTCTGATGAATAATTTTGAGTCTTCTAATCAATGGCACAGCTATGTCTTTAATTTCTCTGGGCTTTCAGTTATAGTTTTAGATTGAGGGATCTTTTACATGTATTGTTATGTTTTCCTAAAGGCTTTCACGTTTTGAAATGATAATGCAAATGGCATAGTATTTTTAACTTCATTTTCAAATGTCCCTTTTTGAATGTTGAGCTTGTATCATACAACTTGTTAGGTCTAATAGATTTGTTCTGTAGATCCTTTAGGGTATTCTTTACAAATGCTTATGTTTGCACATTAAAGGCAGCTTCAGTTCTTTATAATTTTATACCTTTTATTTGCCTTCAATAACAATATCGAGTTGAAGTGGTCAAAACTGATGCCAATTTTTTTCTAAAACTTTGGGGATACTACTTCAGCCTTTCATCACTGAGTGTGAGAATGAATATAGTATTTTTCTAGTTTTTAATCTTCTTATAATTAGGAATTTTATCATAAGCTGTTTAACTATGCATGTGTATGGATGTTCACATGATTGTATCTTTTACTCTTCATTCTAATCACATAGTAAACAGAACAGTTTTCAAATGTATTGCAGCCATGAGTCTCTGAGACAATCACTGATCTAAAATGATAGATTACAAGTTTATATGTGGATGCATTATAATCTGCTGAGGGTTAATGACATTTTTTCACAAGGCATATTTGTCTGCAGTTTATTTTTCTTACAATATTTTCTGGCATTGGGGTGGGCATAAACTGGCCCTCATAAGATAATTTTGGGAAGTTTTCCCATACTCTTTTTGAGAAGCTTGCATAGGATTATTTACTTCATCAATATTCATGGTATTCACCTAAGACGTCTCCTTGGCTTGGATTTTTTTTTTTGTGGTCATGTTTTCAACTAAGAACTTACTTTAAAATTGGATATGAGGCGATTCAAGGTTCATATTTCTTCTTGAGTCAGTTTTGGTAATGAATGTCTTTCAAAATATTATTGATTTTTACCTAAGCTGTCAAATTCATTAGCATGTATTTATTTATTATTGTCATTATTATTTTTTCAAGTATCTGAAATATTTACAGCAAAGTCCCTGCTACAGTTGTTGGAAATTTGCTTCCTTTTGGAATGCTTGGTCCTTTTATTTAGGCCAGTATATTGGTATTTTTAATGATATTACTTTGATTTTATTGATATTTTGTCTATTATTTGTCCTATTTCTGTTTTCTTAGCTTTGTCTCATATTTATTTTATCTATACTACTCACCTTGAATTTACCTTGTTGTATTGTATAGACTCAAGATGAAACTCAAGTCAGTCATTTTATATCATTTTTGTTTTTAAACATAAGCATTTCATTCTAAATCTTTCCTGCTGTTCCCTAACTTACCTGCTGTAAACAAATTGAAAAAAAACCCTGATATTAATGTTACAATTTTTTGTTAAATTTATTATGTTAAATTTTTTGTGAATTATTATTTTATTTTACTCATGGAGTATATAGACAAATGTTCAATTTACAAATTTTTGATATTTTAAGTATTTTTCAATTTTAATACATTTACATTTATATTCTTTATTTTTAATTTTATATTTTCATAGGACATGAAGATGAATTTACATATATAGTCAAAGAATGCAGACTCTGAATATATTTTAGATTTTTCATACATATTAAAACTTGTATTACAGCCCATAAAATAATCTAACACCATATAATATTCTCTGGGCACCTGGAAAGAATGTATATTTTGCTGAGTGAAGTATACCATAGGGTTCTATTAGTTACAGTTTGTTCACAATGTTATTCAAACCATCCATATCTTTTCTGCCTATTGTAATAATTACTGAGTGAATAGTAGTGAAATTTTTTGTTATAATTATTAATTTTTCTCATTCTTTTCTCAGTGCAAGCAATCATTGCCCCTTATATTTTTGAAGCTATTAGGTAATAGTGGAAATAGTGTATCTTCTGAATGTGTACATCAGTATTTCATTAAGGAAACTCTTAATTTTTCTCTGATAACATTGCTGTGTGCGTGCCTGCATGCAGGTGTGTGCATAAAAAGTGCTACCAGTATTAGAACTTGAACTCAGAGCCTGGGGGTACTTTTTGTTCAAGGCTGCCACTTAAGTCACAGCTCTGCTTCCAGTTTTTTGGTGGTTAATTGGAGGTAAGAGTCTACCTGACTTGTGTAACTTTAACCCCTTTGTACATCACCTCTTCAATCACAACAAAATATGTATTTATTCAAAGAAAAGAACCTCATGGACTTTTCTCCCCCAGCTGGCTTTGATTCTCAGATCTCAGCCTCTTAAGTGTCTAGGATTACAGGTGTGTCACTGGTGCCTTGCTAGTATTGCTTATCTTGAAATCCACATTGTATATCATTAATGCAGACCTTCTAGCCTATGCTTAGCATTTGCATGGCATATAACTTTTCATCCTCTTACTTTTGACTTCTCTGTGACTTTGTATTTAAAGCACTTTGTATAGCTAGTTTATGTTTTATTATTGACTTTCAATTCACTATGACAGCATGTCTCTTTATTGAAGTGTTAAAATCAGTAAGATGTAATGTAGTTATTGATATGATAAGGCTTACATCTTTTTTACCCTGCTTTTTTGTGTTTGTTATTTAATGTTAATTTATTCCTATCATTAGAGTGTTAGAAATTCCTTATTTTTATTTTTCATATTGCTTTAGGGAATACCACTGACATCTTTCATTTATCTCCTACTCTTATTATGTCATTTCACACAAAAAAAGTTGAGGTAGAATCTTAGAACTTTAAATTACACTTATCCTATCCCATCTTTTGTCATCATTCTGTTTTATTTATGCATATGTTATAACAGTACTATATTTTCTTTGAGCAATTGTCTTTTAAGGAAGTAAACAGGAGAAAAATAAAGTGTCTTATGTACACACACATATTCAGAAACATTTCCAATGTTTTCCATTCCTACTGTGCCAATGAAGGTTCTCATGTGGCATCTCTCTCTTTCTTCCTGAAGAGTATCCTTTGATATTTCTCATAGCTCAAGTCTGCTGCTTATGAATTATTTCAGGATTTATTTATCTGGAAAAATCATCTCATCCTGATTCTCAAAATACAATTTTATCAGTATAGAATTCTAAGTTGGCAATTTTATTTTCTCTTTGTCCCTGTGGAAGGAACTTGAAAGGTTTAAACAGGGGAGTTTATCAACACCATAACTGCATTAGTGCTTTAGGAAAATCCTCTGGACAGTCTTATGAAGAATTGTGTGGTTTGGGAAAAGCCTGAAAAAGTACAGAATCGATTAGGAAGCTCTTAAATGGTCTGGTGTGGAGATGTTAGGGTTTCAAATGAACCAGTAGAGATAGAGATGGGAACGGTGATGGGAAGGCTGATTGCAAAGACCGTGTTATGTGATCAAAACATGGGGATGAAAAATGAGAGAATATGGCTCCCTTCTGCACTCGGTGATCATGTGTGAGTGAAGAGATGAGCTGTTTACTGTGGTAGGGACTTGAAGATGGAACATGTTTGTGATAGTTCCCATTTCCATAATAGTTTATACCCCAGAGCTGTGGAACCAATCGAGAAGCCATGTCCAGAGTTCAAGTTCTCCATTGTGACAAAGTTCTTCTCTTCTGCCTAGATACAACTTCTACAACTCTTGCCATGCTGCCTCCCTCATGAATAGAATGTTATTCTTCTCCAAGCTACTGAGCATGGGTTTCCATTTTTCCATTCTGTATATGTGGCAGTGAGAGTCTCTCACTTCTAGGATTCTGTCTCTCTTCTCTTCTTCTTTTTTTTGCCAGTCCTAGGCCTTGGACTCAGGGCCTGAGCACTGTCCCTGGCTTCTTTTTGCTCAAGGCTAGCACTCTGCCACTTGAGTCACAGCGCCACTTCTGGCCATTTTCTGTATATGTCGTGCTGGGGAATCAAACCCAAGGCTTCAAGTATACGAGGCAAGCGCTCTTGCCACTAGGCCATATCCCCAGCCCTCTCTTCTCTTCTTGACCTGGACCATGCAGGTATGGACCCTATCTGCAGGGTAAATTCAAACTCCTCATCAGATGCATCTCTAAATTCTTAGGCCTCACTATACTCTTGTTCCATCTGTTACTATCCTACAGTTCCCAGCAAGTCCTACGGCTGAGTTCACCTCAAGCTATGACATTATTTAGACTTTTCCTTTCAACTTGGAATATAAAACAAGAATAAATCATTCAACCTCCGCCATCCATTTAACCCTCGTGTAAACTGTCTGAGGGATATAATGATAATTACCTTTTTTCAGGGACAGAGTTGTGGGGGGTAGAGTTGGGGGGGAGTCAATTAAGGCTTGCACTGTGCTTTGAGATCTTTCAATGAAAGGCTCAGGGTTATTACTGTTAACAAGATACCAGAGGGATATTTGCCAGCAATGTCTCCCTTTGAGCCAGCGTGTCTGTCATTAGTAATTTGGGGGCTTGGCACAGAGTCATGGGAAGGTTTTAATGGCTTCTGTTCAACCCTAGAAATAGATTGTGAAGTTGCTCAAAGAAATGCTTGTTTTCTCTGCTCCCCTCTATTTCTGTACTTGTAGTGGTAACTTAGGGAAGATTTCAGGTTCTCTGGCTCAAAGAAGTGGGTAACAGGGGCTTATGCTGCCCTGATACACGTTGATACAAAATAGCTCCTATGTCTGTTCCTGAGACTGATTTATAGATGGATAATAGCACCAGATAGGACTTTGGGTTTGAGCTGTACTTCTAGAGATATCTAAAGCCCTTGCTAATTCAGAGAGATTTGAGGGAGAGAAATATATTTGGGAAACAACCCCAAGTGCCTTCCAAGGTTGTCTTTATGAGTCAAAACAATATTTTCAGACTTGGTTGCCTGGACTTGTTTCTAGTCCAAAGGTGAAGAATACGCATGTCAACACAGGTTTGTCTGAATCCTCACTGGGAGAGTCCATAGTATAGGTTAATTTCTGATCAATTAACAAACTGCTCTCTGAAAAGCTCCCCTCTCTCCATGTATCTCAGCATTTCTCCTCCCTCAAGTTCTGTCATTTGCTTTGTATTCCATCAAGTAATCACTCTGCTTGGCAAAGCAACAGATAGACTTGAAGAAACATATTAAAGCTGAGCTATCACTTTGACTCACGATGGTCACTTTGGGCAAGTCGCTTAATCCCTATGAGTTGAATTTGGGTAGAGAGATAATATGGAGGTCCAGAAGCATGGTCTGGATTTTGAGTCAAGGTGGGCATAATGATTTCAGACATAAAGAGTAGCATAAATGAGTGAAGCTACTGAATGTAAGTCAAATAGGTGTGATGGGGACGATGGAAAATTGTTCATGCCCTATCTTCAGGAAACTGCCTTCTTTTGCTGCAGCACATGTTTCTATAGCATTTCTTCCTTTGTCAACCAATGAATCAACCAATAAATAAGTAGGAAGCTTGTTTATTTTATAACTCAGAAATGCACGTATTAGGTTTCTTGGTTTTAATTGTTGGAACTAATTGATTTCTTTGGAAAAAAAAGTGAGGAATAATTGAACTTTGGCTGGAATGGGTTTGGCCTGACAAACTATCAGTGTGATGTTGATGGTTTATTTTATCCCTTATTTATCAATTTCTGCCTTCTTATTCTACTGGTTCTTAAGCAATGAATACTTTGTCTTTCCTTTTTCATTCACTGCTTTCTTTCCCTGTCATTAGTAATTTGTGTGTGCGTGTGTGGGTGTGTGCGTGTATGTGTCAGTCTCAGGGGTTGAATTCAGGGCCTGCTATCCCTGAACTTTGTTAGAAGCTAGTGCTCTACCTCTTGAGCCACATCTTCTCTTCCAACTTTTTGGTGGTTAGTTGGAGATAAGAATCTCATGATTTCCCTGTGTGAAATGGCTTGGAACTGTGATCCTTAGATCTCAGCCTCCTGAGTAGCTAGGATTACAGGCTGAGCCACCAGTGCCTGGCTAACAATATTTCTTTACATGGTCATAAAGCTACACCAGATTCTTTGTTTGGGACATCTTCACACAAGCCACAGTTTACTCTTTCTTCCATCTCAAATTCTCATCTCTTTCTCATCACTAACAGTATGAATACACCACCAAGATCACTGAGTAACAGTAAAGTCTACCATTCCATTTCCCAGACAAATGTGAAGTACAAATATTCCCACTTGCACTTAAGGAACAAAATTTAAAAAGTTCCTACTTGGTAATTGGTACAACTACTAAGAATGCTCCCTCACCAGCCACTTGGGGCCATCATTGTGGTCTGGTTTACCAATCACTGGTTATATGAATAGTGCCATTCCTGAGGCATGATAGTGTAGCTCTATTGTCTTCCCCAAACAATATACTAAAACCAAGATGCTTTAATTATTATACTATAAAAGTTATGTTCTTTATCCAAAATGAACACAAGTTTTCCTAATTGCAATGGCTTGGCTTCTTGAGAGAAATGTTCCTGCTTCATTTATGACCAGAGCACTTCTTTTTTGGGCAGTGGGGGAATGATGTGTTCACACTTTGTATGCATGCCACCACTTTCTATTCCCTCCGAGAGACTGAAATAATAGATTTTAAGGATATGCTTTCCACTGAGTCTAGAGGTTGCCGCAAAATCTTGACATACATACAATCTACTGTTAGTCATTCAAAATTGAAGAGTGTGTCAAAATCCAATATGCCAAGAAAGTGGAACTCACCCCTGGATTCATGAAATGTTGTACAGATAAGATAGCCACACTTTGGAAAATATTTGCTACTGAGGAAAAAGGATGGAATATAGATAAATGTAACAACCTGGGTGATTACAAAACAACATGCTGACTGAAAGAATTATCAGACCCAATATTATCGAAGTCTTCATGTATATTACATTCAGAGAAATAAAGTCTGGAGAGAGAAATTGATTGACAATATTTGACATCTAAGAATGTGAATGAGGATCATCTGAAAATTTTGTTATAGGGGTAATGAGAAGACTCTAAAATTAGAGACTGGTGCTAGATGCACACCTGTATACATAAAACATTTCACAGATGAACACATCTGAAACAAACAAACTCCACATGATATAAACTTTATCTCCACAAAGGTGTTTAAAAACAAGCACAAGATGCTTACCTGTTTGTCAAGGTAGTGACTATCTATTGTCAGGGATACTGCAATTCCACTCCTGGGCATTTGTCCAAAAGATTACATAAACCCAGATACAGTAAAGCAACCCAGCAATGAATACAATTGCAACCAACCCAGGTGCCTCTCAATGAGCAAATGGATCAAGAAAATGTAGTATATACACACAATGGAATTTTACTCATCCATTAGAAAGAATATTGTGCCATTTGTAAAGAAAGGGAAAGACTTGGAAAAAATTATGGTAAGTGAAGTAAGTCGGGCCCAGAGAGACAAAGGATACACGTTTTCCCTTATATGTGGAAGCTAGATTTGACTTCTAAACTTGTAAGTTAATACCATGGGTGGTGTGCAAGTATATATAAATGCATTAAGTGAAATATGGTAGGCTCAAGGGTGAACTCAGTGTAATTCCTTAGGAAGGCAAAGTCAAAGTTCAACAAAATAAACACCAAGAAGTGGGTACTTGAAAGGGGGTGGGGTGGGGTGTGGTCAAGGGGAAAAGGATAAAGAAATGAAGAGGAGAAGAGGGCAAAATGTAGTCAAGAATTCAATGAACATCCTACAAAAGTAAGAGGAGTGAAGAAAAGAGTGGGTGGGGGTGGAGTAAGAAGGTTGAAAGGGGTCACATCTATGAGATGCATTGCATCTATAAACTGCTTCATTAAAAGGCAAGTCCTCTGTACTACTACTTAAAGAATAAAAAAGAGAAAGCCAGCTAAAAACAAAACAAATTTATAAAACAGGATGGGAGGGGCTGGGGATTTAGCTTAGTGGAAGAGCACCTGCCTGGCGAGCACAAGGCCCAGAGTTCGGTCCTCAGCTCTGGAAAAATAAAACAACAACAAAACACTATAAAAAACGTAATGGCTTTGGAGTGAGAAAAACATAGAACTTAGCTTTCCTTCCTGATTTTGCTATGAGGTCCGTGTGGGACCATCACTCAACCATTCTGGCATCTGTGGAGTTGGAATAGTCCAATTTACCACACCATTCTGATGCATGATGCTGAGCATCCTGATGCTCTGTGATCAACCCCTAGAGTCATTTCCGACACAGAGTAGGCACTTCTTCAATGTTTGCTTCTGATCTTTGGCTCTTTCTGTTCTCTTCCACTAACTCACAGGTCTGTTTGGGGGTGACTGGGTCTAGGTAGCCAGGATTTAATATGGAAGTTGTCCAATTCCCTGCTTAATTAGATACACAAATGCAGCCAACTGAGGTCACTTAGTTTTAAGGGAACCCAGCTGTGCTGAGTGACTGTTAACTGACTCTGGAAATAATTTCCTTGCTTCACCACTTACCCTTCTTTGCTTCTGTCTTTGGCCTTAAGGTTTTTGTAAAGTGAAGTAATGACTCTGGTAAGACAGTAGGTCCATGATAATGACTATTTCTTGGCACCGAATGGATGGCAGAACCTCAGATAAAATTATTCTTAAGCCAGATGCCCCAGGAGCCCACCCACCCATTTTATTTCACATTTGGTCAAAGAATCCAAGCTTTTGTTCCTCCTTTGGAGCAAAGCAGTGGCTTGCTTTCAGCTCATTTGTCCTTTTAAAATATAGCCAGAAAACTCCCCAAGGCTGGGTGTGATTCTGCAGGGCCACACACATTGATGGGCAAAACCAATTCTAGCAAGACTGCTATCTTTGAAATGTCTTATTCTGAATCCTCAGAGGCAGAGTGGTGATAAATATTCTTTAGGTTCCAGAATAGAGAGAAAGAGATCAGTATTTAGGGGGATGACTTTTATACCTGGCATGGGAGGTGTTCATTTTCAATTATATTCACTTATTTGAGTTGTAAGCTTCATATTGATGTTCATGTAACAAAAGGCTATCAGATTCATTGTCAAAACAAACTGAACAATGCACAGGTGCATAGTGCCAAAAAAAAGCAAAAATATTCCCATATCACAGCATCTTCCTTCTTCACTCACCCTTTCTTCTTGAAATTTGAATCTCAAGTGATAGTAACAACTTTTAGTACACTAGTGTGGATTCTTCCTGTGACCATCCCCGCCCCCCCCCCCCCCCCCCGCCCCGGCCAGGGTCGTTACCATCCTCTTTATCCTACTGATACTAAGCATTTGTTTTCTACATAGTTAAAGATGGAGCTGCCTCTTTATTTATTTTTCATTATATTTTTGAATATTTTTATTATCTTTAAGTAGCTCTACAAAGGAGTTGCCCTTCAACAAAGCAGTTTATGGATACAGTGCCTCTTTTTTTTTTTTTTTTGGCCAGTCCTGGGCCTTGGACTCAGGGCCTGAGCACTGTCCCTGGCTTCTTCCCGCTCAAGGCTAGCACTCTGCCACTTGAGCCACAGCGCTGCTTCTGGCCGTTTTCTGTATATGTGGTGCTGGGGAATCGAACCTAGGGCCTCGTGTATCCGAGGCAGGCACTCTTGCCACTAGGCTATCTCCCCAGCCCCGGATACAGTGCCTCTTGATCAACATCCCTTTCACTCATCACTCTCTACCTACCCTTTCCCTCAATGTTCTTAGTTTCCAAGTTACATATTGATTTTTTTTGCCATTTAACAAAGCAGTTTATGTATGCAATGCATCCAGATCTGAGTCATCTCTTCAACATCTTCACTTCCCTTCAACCCCTCCCTGTATTTTTCTCAGTTCTGTGATATGTACAATGCATTCTCGCTTGCATTTTTCTCCTTTCCCCCTTCATTCTTCTACTCCACTTCCCCTGGCCACACCCCCACCCTCTTGCAAGTACTCTTTCCTGGTAATTATTTTGCTGGGCTTTGACTTTGTCTTTCTGAAGAATTAAACTATTTGAGCTCTCCATGGTCCATTATATTCCAGTGAATTCACTTATAACCTTTGGCACTCAGTGTGTTTACTTATAGATTTATAAGGCTGCCTCATTTTTAGTGAATATCTAGCATTCTATTCCATTGAACTGTTCATAGTTGCTTGTGCATGTCCTATCCATGCATATGCATTGTTTCTTGCAATCCAACACATGTATACTTATCTACACTTGCAGGTCATTTTTGAAAACTAGAATTCCTTAATAGAAATTTAAAATATCTATCAGGCAAGGGATTGGATGATATGAATACACCAGGGACAATACAGAATTACTTCGTGTTTCCATAGTGTTTGTAGTTTCTCTTACCATTGCATTGCACAAGCAAACTCCAACTCATTTCCACTCCTTCCCTGGCTATTAATGGCACGGTGATAGATAAGAAGTATGAGGATCCAAGAAATATATGACCAGGAACACCCTGATTCTTTGTGGCCTATCTGAGAAATAATTTCATGTCTGACTCCAAATCCTTCCTTTGCCTGTTACCCTGTCAATGTACTTAGGTAGTTCCCACCCATCTGAAGCAGATGTGTCAAATTTACTTGTCTAGCATTTGATTTAAAGCAGTCTAGGTGAAGGCAAAAGAAGCAGAGAATGACGTTTCCACTGTTTATCGAACTATAACCCATGAAAGAAGCAGCAAGACCCCTGCCTCCCTCTGTTCATTGGAAGGCCTGCTCTGGAGTGTGACTAACAGGTTCTGGAACTTTGCGTCTGATTAGCCTTCGCCCAGTCACTTCTCCCTTCGATTCATTGGTGAAAATATCAATCCCACCTTCTTAGGTGGGTGTGAGGTTTGGCTGATCCTGTCCTTTGTGTATCTGATGTTCTGCATAGTTTCTGAGACAGAATGAGAGTCAAATAAACACCTGCCATTATTTCTTTTCTTTTTTCTTTTTTTTCTTTTTTTTGCTTGTGCTAAATCTGATTGCCCTCTGGAGTCCCTGGCTTGCTTTGCCAACTTCAAGGCAGGCATCTTCTCTCTTACCACCTTCGTTGTCCTCAGGAGCCCTTGGGCAGCTCTGGGCATGGCTCGAGCTCCCATCTTAGGAGAATGTGAATATGATATGTCCCTCTTCCCAACCCCCCCCCCCCCCATATATAGACCAGGGGTGCAAGGAGGCTGCTAATTGGAAATGGAGGGCTGGGCCGAGCTAATGGTTTTCTGGGTAGTTATTGACACTCTCAGGTTGGAAACTGGGTGTGATTTCTTCTTAGAATAACTTCTTCCTACAGCTTATTCTGATCTCGTCATCCAGTTTCTAAAATCTCTCTTGTCCCAGTTTTGGAATCCAGCTTTTTACTTGGCTCTTGTTGCCAGGCTGGACAAGTACAGATGCTACTTGTCAGGTTGGGGCCAAGTTGCTCCTTTGGGACACTGACCACTGGGCCAGGCCATCCCTTCATCGAACTGGGATCTCAGCCACCACTGGAGAGATGCCAGAGGGAAGACGGCAGAGCTGACGTGGGGTGACGGCTGCCAGGAGCCTGAGATGGCCTGCAGCTAGTGAGGGCAGGATTAGTGACGTCGGCCCCTCCTGGGCAGCAGGCTCAGACAAGACAAGTGGGAGGCTGCCTGCACCCAGGTCAGAGGGGGCATTGGCAGCGGGAAGAGCAGGCCTTCCCAGGCCTGGGCTCCTTGGGGCCTGCCCGCTCTGGCATAGCTGTTGGGGAAACCTGTTGGGTAAGCTCTGTGTGTTTCCCTGTTAGGCTAAGACTTACAGTCAAGGCAGGCAAGTGGAGTGAGGGAAAGAAGTTCTTTAATGGCTCTGACATGTACTTGAGACACTGCCAAAGGGCAGTTTATATTTCTTAAACAGAGATGTGTTATGATAGCAAGGCTGCTTCTGTGGCAGTGTTAACAGAGCCCTGCCCAAGGCTGGGACTCCCTGACAGGTCCCTTTGCCAAGTCAGGAGGCAGAGTGGTAAAAGAAGTGGCTTAGTAGATTTGGGGGGACACAGAGTGCATGACCTTGGGGTGGGCAGGTCATCTCTGTGCCTCATCAACTAAGTGGTACTATAGTCTGCCTCCCCCGGAGTGCCTCAGCTACAAGCTCCATACTGCACACTCATGCTGTGCTATTCTAGGCATTTTGCAAATACCTTCTCACTTAATCCTGTAATGACGGCATGAGGCACATGTTATTATTATCCACAGTTAACAGATGAGGTTCAGAAAGATCAAATGACTAGGCCAGAGTCTCCTGGCAAAACTGGCAGAGCCAAGCTTGAACCTTGGGCAAAATAATTCCAACATCTCTTTACCTTCACAATGGGAGCTCTGCTTCTAGAACTTTTCTAGGATTCTAGAGTTCTCATTCGGAACTAGCATATGAGTTTAGGTGGTTCTTTGGTCTATGTCTGTTTTCTTTATTCTGAGTGATCCATTTTGCTCTTCACCTTCTCCCTTAACTTGGCTCTGGAGTTTAATAAGCCTTCTACATAGAACATGTGTGAGAATCTTCCAGGACAATCAAGAGGAAAAAAAAAAACGAAAACAGAATAGTCAACACACACACACACACACACACACACACACACACACACACACACACACCACACAAACATAAGCCAAATCAAACCCCAAAACCAAATGACAGCAAATGCTGGTGAGTGTGTAGGGGAGAGAGAAGCCATAAGTGGGTAAACTGGTTTACATTCCTGTCAGCAGTGACTTCAACAGGCCTCTCCTCAAGCGCCTACTGCAGAACCCTGAGAGCTGATTCACACCATTCTACAACCTTAGGAAGGCAGGTTTCTTTCACTGTCTTCTACAATCCAATCCATCCTTACCTTCTGCTTCAGGCCTGGAGTAGAAAATAAAAAACAATCTCTGCAGTGCCAAGTGCTTAAATGGCCATGAGAAAGAAGGAGTCCAATCTCTAAACTGTTTGTTCTCCTGTTTCTTCCTGAAACTCTCCATGTTTGTGAAGCCTGAGGAAACCAGAAGAGACAAGGGCCAGACTCAAGCTGCAGTCCTTAGGTAGACACCTTCTAGAACTCCTTAACGTTTTCTTCCAGCCCCTTATTGCCAGCAGAATAGATTGCTGATTATCCCATCCTCTGCTGAATCTCATGCTGGTGGGAAATCTGATTTCTTCTCAAAAAGTGCTAAATTTAGCCCTTATATGTCCTCTCCCAACTGTGTTCACCCTGAGCTTCCTAGCTCATGTTCCTGAGCATATTCAACTCTGCCTCTGAGCCTGTCTCTCAGACAGACAGACAGTAAGATAAATGGGCTGAAATGAAGGCCTTAGTCTCTTCTATCTCTAAGTAGGCGAAGTAAGGAGACTGGCTCTAAGCAACATGCCTCATCCTTTCAGGCCTCTTGGTGCCTTGCTGGGTGGAGGGGGTTTTCCACATAGCTCGGAAGGACTCTAGAGGTCACAGAGGACATTCTTTCCATTACTAATGTGTCCTGAGTTGTTAAGCTCCAGGAAAGTCTTACTTCCCTTAGATAATTGGTCCTTGATTTCCCCAGGTTGTATCCTCATCTGATTTGCTTTGCTTATACTTAACACCTTATACTTAACTTTGCTTATACTTAACATCGTGTTTAAGTGTCTCATTTGGTTTTCTTTGCTTATGTATAACACTTTTGTTGGATAAATTCCTCACATTTTATGTGGTTTTGGCCTATATAAGCTTCGTGCTAGCTGCAGTTGTGGCTGCTGGTCTTTGAGACAAGAGTCCACCAGCAGTGTACTGGTTCTCCAGTAAAAACTCCAAACTCAGCCTCCAGCAGTGGCTTCTCTGTTTCTTGCGACTGAGTTCCCTTACAACACAGCAATGGGTAGTTCATCTAGAGAACATCAAAGAAACTTCTGTTGGAATATGGCATGTTGGTGTACAGTAAGCCCATTCTTTTGCAAATTTGATATAAGCAGTCTTGACTAAGTGGGACCAAGCATGCACAAGACATTACAAAACCATGTATTTCCAATTCCTGCATACACGTCACACAGCTCAGAGGATACAGACGCTCAGTCAGTTCTGCATTGTTGGCATTTGTATTTAAATTGTTGTGTGATCTTTTTCTGTGAAAATATACTATGCCTTCCCCAAAGCAAATGGTATCTCCCTGGCCCCCCATAGCAAGGTAAACATTATGTTGAGTCTCTCACAATGGAGGAAAAGCATATAATGTGCTTAATTTAAGTAATAAAGTGAAAATTTTAGATTTGTTGAAATTTAGTGGAAGTTGGTTGGTGCTTTGGGAAAAATGAATTCAGTAACCACGGTGTGATAACGAACTGAATTATCCTGAATTAGTGAATATACTCAATGGAAGGCTCCTTTGAAAAATATACAATGGAAAAAGAAAAAAACAAAAACAAACAAAAAAACTAAAAAATATACAATGAATATCAAGGGATCACTGTTTATAGTTCCTATTAGCAAAGAGGATATTAGAGAAACAGTCTTGAAGTGATGGTCTTATCCTGGTAACATCAGATAATGGACAAATAAATTAAGCTTCTATGACCTGAGTGAAACAAGTCAATCAGAAACAATGTAAATCTATTTCGAGATCCTCTTACATAGCAGACACCATCCAGAGAAAGAAGCCAGAGAAAGAATATATCACCATGAGAATTAGCTGTTTTTTTATTTTTTCCTAGTAAATATGTGGGTTACTTGTTTTAAAAGTTCACCAGGGCCAGGGTGACTATTCAAGATAATTCATTTGCCCAAGGTCTTTATTTCCCATGGGGATGTCCTACTTTGGTAAAGATAGTTCTTCAGAGCATGTAAAATAATTCAATAGTCACTAGTACTCCTTGGTAGAACTATCACTCCTAAATATTACCATACCTGGGTGTGTGCTGGGACCTCAGAAGCATGAATATCTTTATCTTTATCCTTTTAGGATAAAATGGTAGCAGTTTCTGCAACACTCCCCACAGGTGGCTTGGCTCTTGATCAAACTCCTTTTGATGCATATGGAAAGTCTTCTTCAGCAATTACTGGTGACTGCTCCGAGGTGCCCAGCCTATGCACCACGAGGCTGGAATCTTGCCAACAAAAATCAAGTCTAAGTCTGTGTGACTGAGTTTATAACTTTGTGTAGGACTTTCTGTACAAATGTTGTTTCAAAATTTGGGGAAAAAGTGTTTGATAGTATTGGCTTAGAAAATAGTATTTTTGTAGGAGCCAAATGAGAGTTGCTATTTTAAAAGCAATAGAAATCTTACACTGTGGATGAATCCAGTGTTCCTGTATTGCCTGTTCCATCTCCTTAATGACCACAGAATAGATACTTATATGGACATGTGCACACACACACACACACACACACACACATTTCTTCTTTGTATCTTTGAACATCTCTTGTCTCTTCAAAAACTGCTCTTAGTGGATATATAGTTCTCAGACTCTCGATCTTTTGTAGTACCACAGATTCTCACCTGCATACTCTTAACTGGACTCTCAACACTTACATTCCTAGCTTCCAGAAGGTGGTTGTTTCCGGGGCATCGGAGCATCTGTCCTGAGCTAGCCTAACCTTTATCCTACCTGGGCTATCATGTGAGCCCTTGACCTTCAAGTGTAAGTTGCATTCACCATGTCTTCAACAACAACAGGAGAACCTAGAGGACGCTTCCTGCTGATACTGCTTGGTCCACCCAATGAGGTGCATGTCAATGTTTGTTTCAGGTGTCATTATCATGCCAGACTGAAGGGAGGTTCTTCCTCACCATTGAAGTCCCCCACCCCCACGCCCACTTAGCAGTGATTGATATCCACACCTCATTTGGTGAAGACTGCTCGCCAAGGACATATTAGGAGAAGCCTCATCTAGAAGCTGGAATTCTCAGGAAGGAAGCAGCAGGAGGGAGATGCTGTGGGAAGAAGTAGAAAGGTTGGGCCCAGATATTGGAATCCTAAACCACACACACAACTCATGTGGTGGATACAAGCATTTCAGTCAGGATTCTTAGGTGTCAGGTTGATTTTGAAAACCATCATAGTCCCCCTTTAATGGAGAGAATACTTGGGTAACATAAGTAAAGTAATATTATATAATAGTTGAAGAAATATTCATTATGCATTGATCATTTGCCTAGCAGTGTGTGCCACACTTTATTAGATTGGCTTATCTCCTCCCTTCTTCAGGCCAATGTAATGCATACGTAGTCCTATGTTATAGATATGAAAATTAAGGCACAGACAAATGAAATAACTTGCTCAGAGTTCCAAAGTTAGTAAGTGATAAAATCAGGATTTATACTCAAGCAGCCTGGCTCCAGATCCTGTATCCAACCATAATATTATAGTGTTCCTTGGTATAAACCAAGGGAGGGTTACGTGCTTTTATTTGAGTGTGTGTGTGTGTGTGTGTGTGTGTGTGTGTGTGTGTGTGTGTGTGTAAAGGTCCAGGTAGTAAATATTTTAGTCTTTGTGGTCAAATGGTCTCTATGGCAACTACTCAATTCTGCTGTCATAGCACCTGAGCATTTATTGACAATATGGAAATTAATGATGTACAAGGGTCCCAATAAAGCTTTATTTATAAATAAAAGCTATGGGCTGGGTTTGACCCCTGGTCAGTAGTTTGCTGGCATTTGGCATAAACCAAAAGAGGAGATTGAAGGCTCAGATTCAGCAAACATTCATTGGAACACTTATTATGTGTCAAGTACTTCAATTAATTTATTTTATTGAGTCCTTCAAAAGCTCCAAAGTAGAAAAGGAATTCCTGGTTTACAAATGAGAAAAACTGAGGCTCAGGGAAGTTCATGTTCCTAGAGACGCACAGCTAGTAAATGGCAAAAGAGAATTGAATATAACACATCACTCAAGTTCCTTTGTCGTTTTTCTCTGTAGGCTTTCCAAGTAGACAGAAGCCCCATAAATAATCAAGTCTCCAGGAGTTCTACTGCTGCCCTTTTTCTTTTGCAGGGCAGTGTGAATGAATGTGTCATAACTTAACCTGGACTAGCAGCAAGGCATTCTGGTAATTCAGGGGCAGGAGACATTTGGAAGAGGAAGAGGCCCTGGAACTAAAATGGAGAGAACTCCCCCAGCTGAAAGGTTGGACATTGATAGGAGGCCCCCAGTGATCCAAATGGAGAGGCTTGGGGTTAGTCTCCTTTATCACAGTGGGGGTATTGTGAGGACTGGTGCATGGGCAGGGGGTTCAGGAATCTTTAAGCCATGATAATTCAAGGGATGGGTGTGGCTTGGGAAGAGGGAGCTGGAAGGGCTTGGCCACCAATGCAATGGCCTCGTCCTCAGGAATAAGTTGGAGACAGGAATTTGTGAGAAATTAAAATCCTAAATAGGACACAGATTCATATAACCCAGAGACACCCGGCCTTATCCCTTCAGCATTTAGTTTCTCTCCTTATGGAGGTCATTGTCGAACACTCTGCTCTTTGGTACCCAGATATATTATGTATCTATAATGTTTTTCTTTACTCAGACTTCAAGATTTTGCCATTTCCACTTCCAGGATTTCCTCAGATATATTCATACCCTTTCTCTCTCATTTCTTTTCTTTCTTTTTTTTTTTTTTTTTTTTGGCCAGTCCTGGGGCTTGGACTCAGGGGCTGAGCACTGTCCCTGGCTTCTTTTTGCTCAAGGCTAGCACTCTGCCACTTGAGCCACAGCTCCACTTCTGGCCGTTTTCTGTATATGTGGTGCTGGGGAATTGAACCCAGGGCCTCATGTATATGAGGCAGGCACTCTTGCCACTAGGCCATATCCCCAGCCCTCTCTCTCATTTCTTTAAGCTCCTTTTCTAAAGTCTGTTGCTGAGATACATTTCCCTTGACCATCCACCAAAGTTTCAAACTATCTCTCTCCCCTAGTATTTTATTATCCCTCTTTCTTGCTGGCAGTGTGCTATAAGCATGTCCTACTGACTTCCAATACAGATTACTTTCTTACCATGTTTCTTCACTGCTCCTAGAAGATCTAGAAAGCCAGGAAATGCATCTATAGTGCTATTACAGCATTCAGCTGTTTAGAACATTATTGGCACTCAAAACGTATCTGCTGGATTAATGAATTAATATACTGTAAGTTATTATTATTATTATGTATTTAATCATCTACAATTTGCCTCTATCACAAGACTACACATTGTGTTGGGGTGAAAAATCATGTCTGTGTTTTCATCACTGCATCTTTAATACACAGACTATCTTTGGTGCTCAATAAACACTCGAATGGAGTGCTGGTGTGAATTAGGAGCAGATGTGGCTCCAAACTGGCAGAAGAAGCCCCAGGACATGTATATCTCATTATCCCAGTCCTTAGCAAGTTGTATTGTGTCTACTATAATTCTTTGCAAAGGAATTTATCTTTTCCACTAATGCAATAATTCTTTACAGGGCATGGGTTGTGCCTTAGTCATTTCTGAACTCGAGATCCTAAAGCCAGATGTGGTGGCACACATCTGTGATTCCCACAACTGCTCTGAAGGTAAAGGTAGGAGAACAGCACCCATCCCAGGCAAATTCGTATCTGTCAAGCAAATTAAAACCAAAAGGCTTATGGTGTCACTCAAGTGCTCGAGCACTTGTGTAGTAAAAGCAAAGCCAGGAGTATAAACCCCAAGTATTTGGGAGAGGGGGGGAATTCCTTATCACCAACTGGTACCTCATAGTTGATGGGTGATAATCTTCCCAGTGGATAAAGGCATAACCACCATAGCCAAAAGAAATTGTAAAACCCATTCAAGATTGTTTTCTGGTGAGGCTGAGCCTGCCTCGTGTAGGACAGCCATAAGGAAGGTCAGGCTGTAATTACAAGTGGTGAGTCTCGGAGAGAAAACACAGAAGGAACCATCACAAAGGACTTTGGGAGAAGTTTCAGAGGGCCAGAGATGGGATCTTTCCAGACTCAGTTGGAGGTAATGGCACTGAAAAGAAACGAAGCAGGCAGGGGTAGTGAAGTGATTTGGAATTACAGAAAGTCCAGGCAGGATCCCAAGGCCACCCGGGCTGCTGATGCTCATTCACTGAGCAACATGAGACCACATGGGAGACTTAGATCCCCATGGCTACAGAGAAGAGGACCAGAGTCAAGGTTCTGGTCACGTTACAAAAGTAGGTAGCAGAAAGGACACAGCCACCATTCCTGCCTCTTTCATGAAGACTGGGTCCTCATTCAATTTTCCTAACCCTCTAGAACTTATACAACAGGTTTAATTGTACCTGGATGGGTTACAAAGAAAGAGTTGCTAAGTTACAAGTCATCCCTAGGGTGGACACAGGATGGTTTCTGATCAGGAATTTATCCAAGTGACAATTTATCATAACTGGATGCATGTATCAAATGGATGAATGAATAATGAAGAAAACGAAGTCATTGATGCATGAATAAAACAGAGTGTTTTCGGTGTTTTAAGATGGAGCATGAGAGAGTTTATTAAGGAACCAGGAAAGCCTTCTAAAAGAGGAACCGGGCTACCTGGATTTCAAAGAAGTAATAAAGTCTATTTTGCAAGAAAGCATAAGAGCGGAGTACATTGAGCAAGAAAGAAATTGTGTTGGAATCTGGACAATGAGAAGGACTTTTTTTTTTTTTTGCCAGTCCTGGGGCTTGAACTCAGGGCCTGAGCACTGTCCCTGGCTTCTTTTTGCTCAAGGTTAGCACTCTGCCACTTGAGCCATAGGGATACTTCTGGCCTTTTCTATATATGTGGTGCTAAGGAATCAAACCCAGGGCTTCATGTATATGAGGCAAGGACTCCACCACTAGGCCATATTCCCAGCCCCCAAGAAAGACTTTTTTGGATTAGCTCTTTGAGTGTATGTGGAATTTACTGAGATTTTCTGTGTTGGTTAATATTTATATATTGTTTCTAGTTGCCACATAGACATTGTACAACTCCAGTACTTTCTACTTTAAGCCTGCCTATGTCTATGTCTTATGAAGGTGTAGAAAGCTGAATAAAGTGTAATTATGTCTCTTCTTCTGGATGTGTTTCTGATGTCTTTGGGTTATTTCTCTAGCTGTTTCATTTATTTTGAAACTATGTACTTGGTGTTTGAAGTCACTGGAACATTTGCTCTGCATTTTGTCTATGTCCATCATCACTTCGGAATGGATTGAGCAGTTGTACAGCCAGTGGAGGAGAAAATAACCGAATAATAACAAGGTGTGGTAAAGCAAAGAGGTGATGCAAAGCATGAGAAACAATGGAGACACTATGTTACCTATGACAGCCAAAAATTGGGAAAAGACAAGATGGGCATTCATGGAGTATTTTCTATGGATTTATGAGTATTTTGAGCCATTTTGCTTCTTTAGTATTTTCAACATTGCATGATCCATAGCCCATTTCATTTCCATTTTTTCCCATGTATTTTGTATATGGTGACTTTTCTCAAAATGGAAGATGCTCCAGGTGTTGTAAGACTTGATGAAATGGGAAGTTAAACAAGTAATGGCTAGGAAGTTGTCGTGACTGTGAAAATTCTAGTGGTTGGGTGACACTTTTTTGTGGCCATGGGTGAATCTTCTGGTGTGAGTTGGGCTTGGCACAGAGGATGGGCTGGCGGCTCCGAATCCACAAGGTTTCAACTCTCACTTGAGGCTGGAAGTGGTCTAATTGGTTGCTCTAGTTGATCCCTGACACTGGAGCAGGGAGAGGCCTATACTTTTTAGAAAAATAATCCAGTGTCTTACAAAGATGGAGATCAAATGCCGGAAAATGTATTGGAAATGTTGGAAAATAAACATAATGACCTTACTTAAAAGGAAATAAATTCTTTATTTCCACTACTCAGTGGAACTCGGTGTGTGTGTGTATGCGGGGAGTACATTTCAAAGGAAGGGTATGTATGATTGAGTTGTCAATTGGATATCTGAGACAAATCTGAAATAATAATAAAAAATTCAGGGGTAGAGGTGATATTATTATTGTTGTTGTTAGTACTGGAGGTTTAACTTAGGGCGTGTGTGCTGTCCTGTAGCTTTTCTTGCTCAAGGCTGAGCCACAGCTCTGCTTATGGAAGCATTAGATCTGGAGTGTGTGCTTTCTCTCTTTGTCTTTGAAGCACCCTTTGAACCATGTGAGGCCAGGAGAGGCCAGGACTGGCACCAGGAGTTTGAGGTGGAGTTCAAGCCCAGTTTTGTCTAACCAAGTCACACGAAGTAACTTGAAAACTGTAGGCACGCACTCTCTCTGGGAAACTGAACCAAGCATTCTGTGGCTCTGAGAGTGGGTAGACTATGTTAAACAAATATCTAGTCCTTAAAAAAAAAAGGACCAACAACTAAAAAACCCAAACAGGGCAGAATGCTGAGTCACTTACCCCGTGAGGCTCTGGGGAGGTAATTATAAACAGCTGGGGAAGACAGCCATGCTGGGGCTCCACCAGCAGAGCCCAAGGAGAAGCAGGAAGGGGCTGAGAGGGAAAGGAGAAGGAGAACTAAAGCATAGAAGTTGCTGCAGGGGCACAGAGCAGGGCCAGACAGAACCGGATAAAGCCGACACAGCAGTGTAGCCTGTTGTTTCTGAAGGAAGAGAGAGAGAGAGAGAAATCAAATTCTGAAACTCAGGAGTACCTTGAGCTATGTATGGTGTCTCCCAGGAAACAGTAAAGTAATAGACACAGGGCCCTGAAACCCTGAAGCCTTGACTCTCCATCACATGAAAATAAGTTTGAGTCAAGGCAATAAAAGTAGCAGAGAGGCCAATGAAAAATCTACAGGTAGAAGGGCAAAAGCTGAGTGATGAAGTGCCCCGTTTGTACTTGGAGGTTATTTTTCCTTAGTCTTCTCTCCTGTAGGTACTGGTGGCTCGTTTATCTGGAAAGGCAAGTAACTAATGTCTTTCCATTGATGAACGGCCACTTGCCTTTTGATATACAGCCACCCAGTTAATTTCCCCTTCCCGAAGTTGCTGTACATCTCAGTTGTCATACCTGCTAAGCTACCGCCATTCCTGATCCTGGAATCATCTGGAAAGCCCCAGAGCCCAGATCCTGACCAGGGAAAGACTTAGATAGCACTGTTTCTGAACCCATAGCAGATCTAATAGAATATCATCCTGTTGACTGGAAAATAAGAAGTCCAGAGAGGAAATGGATTGACCAGGAGTGATGCTCATTTGTTTCCTCAGGCCCCCATCCTTCAGCAACTACTCTTCTCTATGGACCTAGTTACAGGCCCAAGGTCAGGGTGGACTTGAGACACCTAATTTCAAGTGAGAAAAAGATAGCAGCTATGATTTGAAGTTCTTTAGATGTAGGTAGATGAACAATTGAATGTGATGATATTAGTTTTGATTAAAGGGCTTTGTTATATGGACAAGATATTTTTCTTGCATATACAGAAGACCAGAGAACCAAGGGGCACAGAAAGTGTCATCTTGTGTTTTACATAAAGTCTTGTATTTTTGTATGATGGTGGGGGCCAGAGAGAGTTCCAGCCTTGATGAGGGGGGGACCAACTGAAGTCAACACAGAACTCATCACTTATGCCGTATGAGAGCAGGGAAACATTTGAAACCTTTCTGAAATTCATCTGTAGTTGAGGCTACAATGTCTCTAAGATGAAGTTGAAACTGGATTGCTGCCCATTAAGTATGATAGAGTTCCTGGTATTGCAGGAGAGACAGGTGGGGAAGTGGTCGGTGTCACTGTTTTTCCTTTGTTTCAGAGAAGTAATATGGATAACAAAGGCATCATGGTAGTCAAAGCCTTGGTCTAGAGCTAGTTTGGAAAATATCTCCTAAATGTACCAACTTAGATCAACAAAAATTACTAAGTGCCAGCCATGAAGGTGAGAAAAGAAGGCACAGCACAAAACATGTGGCTTGTTCAAGGTCATGAAAATGTTTTGTGGGACTTCAATTCCGGTTTCCTAAAGCTGTTTTGAAGATTGGATCTGGGTTCTTCTTTCTCCAGCTCATTTTTTGTGAACCTTTGGAAGTCTGTTTTCTATTAAATCCCAAAGCTTTATTTGGTGGGCACACCTCATCTCTGAACAGCTCTTAGGAGTGATAGGTTCTCCCTTGGCCTCACATCAGGAATATCAGGTGTTATCCTTTCCATATGCTTTGGTTCCACACCTTTGGGGTCTCTTTCTGTTTGAAAAGTCTAGGAGTCAGGATCCTGTGGCTACAAGTCCAGGAAGCTACATTTACCTTATCTGTGTATGCATGCAGGGCACCAGGCCCTCGCAAAGTTTCCTAGGACAACGTACTTGACCTCAGGATGAACATTGGGCTTGAGCTTTTGCACTTTTGATTGCGTCCACCCAGCTCTGCTGTTCACTTCTGCCCAGGATGTGATTGGGGATCATAAGGTGAATGAATTTTCACTTACAGTCCTGGCTCTGTGTTTACCCATTGAGGAAGGTAAAGAGCCTCTGTAAAGACAGTGGCAATTGGAAGAAACACTTTCTTCTCACACCCTAACTTTTTTTTTTTTTATCACAGAGACAGAAAACCAAGATCCCTGTATGACTCGAGAGCTAATCGCTCTTTAAACTACTCTTAGTAACTGGCATAGTCAAATGACCACTTGCAGAAGGGCCAAGTTTAATGAGCTTAGCTTTGTCTACTGGAAGTTGACACTTGATTTCTTGCCCCTCCACCCCCCCCAATAGTGTCCATGGACACAGAACACACTCTGGGTCATATGTTCTTGGATTTAATCACCAACTCCCTCAGTTGTTAGACCTTGGGAAAGTTACCTCAGTTTATCTATTTCATTAAAACAGCCTGTAAGATAGATGTAAATACTTAACATTTAGTGCTGGTGTTGACTACATGCTCAACATGAAAATTAAAGAAAATATGCCTCATGTGTCATTTAATATGCAAACATATGAAATAATACATACACACACATATATACACATATGTGAATGTGTGTGTGTGTGTGTGTGTGTGCTATGTACTACATTGCTACCAAGAAAGAACCCCTTGAAAGTCTACCTCAGAGCCATTGTTTGCTGTTTCAGATCAAAGAGAACATGTTGTCAATTCCCCAGCTTCCCTCCCAGGCACCCCTAACTGAAGACAGAGCTGCAGGGAGTCCAGGAACTAGGAAAACAGACAGGGTTTCTGCTCCTGAGGTCTGTTAAGCAATAGGAAAACACCCTTTGGGGGTGATGGCTGACAAAAAGAAAGTTAAAAAATTCTGAAAAAAACAGAAACTTTCTTATTCCAAACTGGAGGCAAATTCTGGAGGAGGGGAAAAGCCAGCCAGCAGTGGTTTTGTTTAGGACCAGCTGGCTCATGTGACGGAGGCCAGGGCCCAGTGCTGAGCTTGGCCTTCCCCACCCCTTGCCTTCTGTGAGGACAGCTCTCAGAATGGGAGGTCGCCATATTGGCTAAAGTCTTGTCCCTTGGGTTCTCAGAAGGACAAAAGTGGCCCAGAGCTCCTTTTCAGGGTGGTCTCTGACGGGAATGGAGAATGCGAGAAAAGTTTTGATGATAGAAGATTAAAACAGAAACATTTTTTCGGGACTGAGATGTCCAATTTGGGGTCCAAATCCTCAGACTATAATATTGAAGGCTTTGTGCAAAGAAATGGCTCTGTCTTTCCCTTTGGGGTTTGGAGGGTGTAAAAGTTCCTCCCTGGTTTTGCTTTTTCTCCTCCACACTGAAGGAAGTTCCAGTCTGTGCTCCAGGATGGAAGGAAGACAGAATGATCCATTTATTTCAAGCAGAGAAGACGGTTTCCAGAGCATGTACAGGGAAATACCCTTTGCCTGAAGGCCCTCGGCGCCCAGGCTGGACTAAGCTGATTAAAGCTCCATTCAGAATTGCAATAAACCCAAAAGATATGCTGGGGCCACTGATGGGCCTCCAGATTAGCCGCTAAACGGATCACTCTCTCTGGAATTGTGGCTGCTATATTTTTGGAAACCGAGCACTTCAATTTTTTTTTCTATTTTCTCATGGCTTTGCGTGCGAACCTCATTAATTTCCCAAAGTCTCAGCAGAAGGACAATTGCTCTAATTCTGCCTGGCAAGGATCTAAAGCCTGAAAATGTCTCCTCGAATTTAAAATACATGGAAAATGAATCGACACACATATATGACCTCTGTAATAGATGGCCCCATATATATATACATATATATATCCCATACACAAATACATGCATATGTGTATATAAATATTTTTTCCCTTGCCTTCCTGCCCTTATCCTGGAATTCTTAGCAATTTGGCCTGTCCCTGCTTATTAATGATGTTTCCAGAAGAGAGCTCATTGGTGCATTTTCAGCAATGGGCTGATTAATAGGTAGGCACGGGGGAGCTCTTTGGAAGCTGGGGCATTGCTGGCTTGTTGACCTTGATGCTCAGGGGATAGTCTTGCTTCAAACTATGGAATCTCAGTTAGCATCATAAATTGTGGAGCCACTGGTTTTATTACCCTTCTGCCTCCTGCTGGGAATGTTGTTTCTCTTTAATAATGGGCTGAGCAGCAGCCATGAGCACTTCCCCCTCCCTCCTCCCTTCATAACTCGCCGGCCCTGTGCATTCTTCTCCCCCACCTCTATGCTTCACCTCCCACTCCTGATCACCAAAGCATGCACACACACGGTGTGCACGCACAAGGCACACATCCACATATCACACACATACCCATACAGACACAATCACACAGATGTGTGTACACAGCTAACAGGATCTTACGTTTATAGACAACATATACACCCCATCATTTCGACTCTTTTTAGTGTCAGGACTTAGTCAAGACAATGCCCCTCCCCCCATTCCTTTCCTTGGCACAGCTAAGGCAGGCAGGAATTTTCAAAAGGCGTTTCCCTCAACATCAAAGGACAACAGAAAGGAGCCCATCTGAGGAAAATATGAAAAGCGTACAAATAGTCTTGTTTTCAAAAAAGAGAGCCATAGCATCTCAGCAGCCATAGAGAAGAACTGACTTGCCTTCTAACCACTGAGAAGGGCAAAGATTATGCCTCCCTCCGTCATTTCCCTACCATTGTGGCCTATAAGAGCTGCTTCCCCCTTCTCTGACCCCAGGGACTAATTCCACACATAAGCTTCTACAGTTGGAACCAAGAGAAGTTCACCTCCCACTTCTACTTGCTATGTAGATCTCCTCCCACATCAAGTGAGCCCCAGCTCCTGCTTCAGGTCTCCGCTTCATTGCCACTTTTTTTTTTTTTTTTCAGGGAAGTCACTCTTTCCCCAAACTCTTTCCTTCACATTCAGACTGGTGTGTTTCCCCTTTCACAGTAACCATCAAAGTTGTAAATTTGTGTTTATTTGTTGAGCATTTGGTTAGTGTCTGTCTCCATGGCTGGAATGTAAACTCCTTCAGTGTGGGGATCCCACATCTGATTAGATTCATTCTTAGATCTCCAGCAGCCGTCTCCATACCAAGAATATCATTCTCATTAAATAAATATTTGCTGATTGGATAAACAACCCTTCTGTATTGGACTATACACATAGGAGAGGTGACTTCCCAACTCTATTCTAGTTCAAATATATACAGCAACACTCTGACTCCATGTTGAAGTAGGAGCTCTTTACTGTTTTCCCAGATCCCCATTACTGAGCTGGTTGGTGTATCTATGTTTCAGCAATACAGGAGGATGGTGATTCAAAGCTCACCCTTCTTTACAGAGTGACTTGGGGATCAGGAGCTGTCTCACACAGAGACAGCCTGAGACGCTACCTTCTCCCAAGGCCTATTCAATAGTCAGTAGCTAACTAATATGAGGGACAAATCCCAAACCCCTTGCCTTAAAGTTGGGAACTCTGTGTTGTCTTTCATACTCCCAATTTGGCCTGTGCTGTCACTCAGACTTCCATGTTTGAACCAAGCTGAAAGTAGATCTCATCCGAACCATGTATTTGTCAGCATTTTGTTGCTGTAACAAAATTCTGGACACTGGCACCTTAGGAAGAAAAAGGGGTTTATTTAGTTCACAGTTTTGCTAATCAAAGCCTAAGCCTGGTTGGTCCCATGGGTTCAACCTCTGATGAGAGCCTAATGGCAGATGTGTTACCTCATGGCAGACCATTGAGACAAGCAGTTTCATCTCAAGCTGGGAAGCAGAGAGGACATAAGAGGGTCCAGGATTGCTTCATGCAGAACAACTCTATTGCAAGAAGTACCCACGAGTCATTTGAGAACACCTTCCAAGGAATGTCTGCAATGATCTAAGGAAGGACCTTCTTTCACTCTTGGTTCTAAAATATTTCACCATTTTCCAGTGGCACCAAGTCATGGACCAAGCCAAAGCAAACACCTACTGTGATTCTGTAGCACTTTTTTAAATGTCTATGGTGGAAATAAATCCCACTATGTTCGTTTCAAGGCAGCAGTGTGATGTCACTGTATTTAAGTTGGAAAGAAATGTACAGTATTGGCTCACTGGAGTTAGTATAAACCATAGCCAAAGCATGATAGCTTATCATACATACAATGAAGAATTGTACACAAAGCAATGTTGGTAGCAGTGCCTTTTGATGGTGACTGTGTGCTAAAGGATAAATATGTTACTGAACACTTTTCTCTCTGTATCTGACTATACAACATCTCCAAGAAGTTTAAACTATTGTTTGCTTGTTTTTTTTTGTTTTTTTTTTTTTTGTTTTGGCCAGTCCTGGGCCTTGGACTCAGGTCCTGAGCACTGTCCCTGGCTTCCTTTTTGCTCAAGGCTAGCACTCTGCCACTTGAGCCACAGCGCCACTTCTGGCCATTTTCTGTATATGTGGTGCTGGGGAATTGAACCCAGGGCCTCATGTATACGAGGCAAGCTCTCTTGCCACTAGGCCATATCCCCAGCCCCTAAACTATTGTTGACCATGCTTTACTGCAGTTCTCAGAATCACATGATTTAGCTAAGGACGCACTGCTAATAAATGCTGGAGCTAAGGTCCAGAGACTTGATGGCAACCCAGATTTAACGTCACCTGTTGAAAGATAATAACTGCTTTCTTTATAGGAGTAGAGTTACATATTCAGTTGGTGACCTTTTCTGCATTGCTGTTTGCATCTCTTAGTCTTTTTGATTATTTCACCAAACTAAACAACACGGTAGAAGCACAGTTGTGTTTTAAAGCTGTGACTATTGAAGCTCACAGTGACTTACTCAATGTTTGTGAGGAACATCTTTCCAATAGGCCTTATTCTTTGATCCCCAGAATTTCAGCCCTCAAGGGCAATTGCACTATGGTCAGTTATGAAATCTATCCAACCCTTATCCAGAAAAGGCAAGTGATCTAACCATTGTGTTGAACATTAAGCATAGATGCTTCAGCAGATTGGGCAATCTAGGGCAGATATAAACTCACAAAAGGATGGTCTATCTGGACAGGGCTCTTAAAGATTTTAAGATTAAACCAACTCAGTTTAGTTCAGTATATGGTTGTCACATGTCTTCAGGAACCTAACAGAGAACTTCAGGACATTTCTGAGACTTTGCTTTGTAGTAACAGGTGCAAAATCCTTAATGATGGAGGTGGCTCATGATAGGCAATTGCCCCAAATCATTAGAAGATCCTGATAAAAAGATGCCAGTGCATTGATGCTACCATGGAATAGTAATGTTCAGAGGACATCTTGGCCTGGTGGTTTTAGGTCCACCCCTCATTGCCATCTTGTAGGTAATGGAAACTTTGCCAGGGTTTGTGGGTGCTTGCCTAACATTGTATACTATGACTTAAAATAAGAACTCATGGTCTCTATAGATAGAGATCATGTTGTTGGGCAGCAATTGAGTTTAGAGATTACGAATAAGGGGTACAGTTGTATGTGTATGTACATTGTATGTGCGTGTGCGTGCGTGTGTGTGTGTGTGTGTGTGTGTGTGTGTGTGTGTGTGTGTGTCTGTATCCTGGGACTTGAACTCAGAGCCTAGTAATCTCCCTTAGCTTTTTTTGCTACAGGCTGGCACTCTACCACTTGAGCCATACTTTCACTTCTGCTTTTTTTTCTGGTTAATTGTAAGTGAGAGTCTTGTCATCTTTCCTGCCTTGGATGGTTTCAAAGTACAATCCACAGATCTCAGGCTCTTGTGTAGCTAGGATTGCAAGCAGGAGCCCCTGGCCCTGCAGGGGGGTGTGCTCCTGGCATTGTCACTGTCACTGACTTAGAGACAAGGCACCTGGCCATGGTGGGCTGGCTTTCCATTCTCAACATTGGTAGATCTGGCCTTGATTTTTGATACTGTGGCCACGTTCTTGACCACACTACCTGTCATCTCTAAACCCACCAGATCCCCCATTTGGAAAGTAAGTGTCAAAGTAATGCTTAGTTTATGACTTTCCGGCAAAAATGGGTTGAGATTCGTCATACTCTGCTCAACACTCAGCACTCTAAATGCATTCATCAGTGGTAGATACTATTGATATTATTAGGGCTAATTACTTTTTAACAAGAGCTAATGCTTCCTGTTCTCTACCTCTTAGAGGTCCCACTGGGTGATTACATGACAGTTTCAACCAAATTCCAGGAATTGTTAACTGATAGACCTTCTAACCCTTCTGAGAGAAAACCTCAAGACCTTCTGTACCATCAGGAATGGTAGGTAAGGAAGATGGCCACGTAGTTGAATAGGCAACAACTTATTGGGCAATCTGTCCATTTAGCACCTGTAAGTCAATAGGTATTGATCAGGAGAGTCCTCTGAAGCACACATCTATTGAGTGTTTGGTGTATGTAGGGATGTAGAAAGATGACAGGGGAGAAGTATTCTTCCATGGATCTCATAATTAATGTTTCTCACTCCTTGGAAGCCAGGTGACAGCTAACTGTCCTGTTAGCTGTGGGGGAAAAGCAAGGAAACTATGTAAGCTTTAATATATTCTTTTTTGGTTGTTGTTGGTTGGGGTTGTGGAGCTTGAACGTCAGGCCTGGGTGCTGTCCCTGAGTTCTTTCACTCAAGGCTAGCATTGTACCACTGTGAGCCACAGCTCCACTTCTGGTTTTCTGGTGGTTAATTGGAAATAAGAGTCTAATGGACTATCTTGCCCAGACTGGCTTTGAAACACAATCCTCAGATCTCAGTTTCCTGAATAGCTAAAATTATAGGCGTGAGCCACCAGCGCCTAGCAGCTGACTATTGTAACCTAAATTTTAGGTAAAACATAGCCATAGGATTATTGCTCTTCAGAACTTTAGATTCAGCTGGCAGTTTTTGAACACCTGCTAGGTGACCATTGTCTTGGTTCCTGTTGTGAATGCGGCTCAAACTCGTATGCACAAAACACTTGCGCTGTTTTAAGATGTTGAGTCATGAATGTGATAGACTTAACCAGAAGCAAGCCGGGGTCCCACATGGGGGTGGGGAGTAGTTCTCAAAGGCGATGAACTGGCTGTAAATGGTGGGATTTATAATCAGTGGAGACACTCGGCTCCTGCTATTACATTGTTCTTCTACTATGGTGCTACCATCCCAGGACCAGCCTTGACTTGATACTGGCTGCCTTTCAGGAAACATCCAGATTATGGGGGAGCTCAACTTTCTTCCCTGGGAAGTGAGGCGGTATCTTCACTTTGCAGAAGTCTTTCACCTGGTAGGCAGAGTGACCCATGGGGAGCACAGAGCACCTGAGCCCACATTTCCAGTCTTTCCCATCCCACATGCTGACGACTGGAAAGGTAGGAAAATCAGTATGGGTGTGGGTTGAAGATCAGTGTCTCTGTCTTCAGATGACTTAACAGTCAAGAAAGGAGGTTCTTAACTTTTAGGGAGAACAACAGGTTGTAGAAATATTGTATAACATGGGAAATCTCTCTAGAAAAATGCTGGAGAGTGAACACAGACATTTGCAGAGAATATTTACACAGGCTTTCAGGGCATATTTGTTTACAGCCCCTTTCTGTCCCATTCAAATCCTCAGTTGAGTTATTGAGCTGAAAAGAGCTGAGAAGCAGACTTCCAGGAATTCTGAGGGACCCACGCTCTGTAAAAAATGATGCTGATTTCTCTTCGGGCACCTGCTTGAGAAGAAATGTATACCCATTGTGGAAACTGCCCTTTCCACTCTGGCTGCTACTCCAGAGCTCAGAGGTTAGGTGCTCAGAATGTCCATCATTCACAAGAAGCCAGGTCATTTGGTCAGCCTCCAGCTGGGCTTCTAAGCAGTCACACAGGGAATCAGCCACTGCTAACAGCTGAAAATCTGGTTTATGATCAGAGTGAGTCTCCATGGACTTTCATGGGCAAGGTGGAGACAAAGTATGATTCTCTTTGCAGAGTAGATCTGAATGGGAAATGAACGTGTGTGTGTGTGTGTGTGTGTGTGTGTGTGTGTGTGTGTGTAAACCAACATATTGCATAGCTTTTCTTTCTTAGCTGCAATCAGAAATGTAAAATATGTAATCACCATCAGCCCAATATCTATAATATGGGTTTGAAGATTTCTGTGAAACAGGAACAAGACAGCTCAGCACATCTTACCACCCACAACTGTTCCAGAAACCTCTCATTTCCTTCCAATGCATTTGATAGCTAGCCCACTGGTTCTCTTTGGGCACCTTGAAGAATCCTAGCTCCTGATGGTCTCTGGGGTCTGGTTCCCAGTCTGTGGCTCTTGTAGGACGAGTCATGAATGCTGCTCACTACCATTTTAGATTCATCGGTTCTGACCCAAGCAGCCATATAGATCTTCTAGCTATAAAGTGCTAGTTCCTTGGTATTATTTGCACCTAGGTGTTGGTGTACAGCCATGCTTTGCATGAGCTCCATTCATTCACATCTGCTTGGCTCTGACTTATGGGAGCAGCACTCCCGTGTCCTCTTGCAGTCTGCCTCTACCTACCCCTTGGTTATCTCTGTGTAGAGAAGGGGCTGGTTCTAGCTGTCCCTAGTTCTTCCTCCCGCCTCATTCCAATTGTCTAGATTCCAAATTGCATCTCCTTCTTATACTCTCTCGACTTTCAACAGAAAGCTATCACCTACCCCACCCCCACTTCTTAATGCAGTGGCTTTTATACAAGGCATACTCAACCTCAGGCCCTTGATTCATGCTCCCCAGGGCTCCCATTCCTCTGCCTTCTTCAACTTGGTCTCCCCAGAGGCCTCTTCTCCATGTAGTTGCTTTTCATTCCCTCCCTGTCAGCTCCTGCTGTTTGGCATCTGAGTTATGACATCCTGTGTCCCTGAGCTTTAGGGAAGCGGTTGACTTCAGAAATAGGAAGGTCTGGCTCCAAGACAGGAGGGTGGGAGCCCGGCTTGGACCCAAGATCCTAAGTCAGCATCCACAATGTGGGAACACATAAGAAAGGGCCCATGGGAGGAGGAAGGGCAGAACTCAAGGGGAAGGGTGTTGGCCTAGCAACTGCAAACAGTCCTGGAAACTCAGCCCAGTCATCTGTCTTTAGAGGGGAGAGTGGGAGATAATGGAATGTAATAATACTTAGGGATGTGTTTATCTTCCTTGTTTCTCCATCACTGTGACAATGCCCCAATATCTGGTTTCATTCCCTGCCCATCCTTTTGTGCTGGAGCTGGGGCTTGAACTCAGGGCCTACCACTTGAGCCACATCTTCACTTCCAGCTTTCTGCTGGTTTATTGGAGATTTATTGGGATTTGTATGCATAGGCTGGCTTCAAATTTTGATCCTCAGATCTTCATCTCTTGAATAGCTAGAATGACAGACATGAGCCATCTATCTCTTGCCCATTCTTTCTTTTTTTTCTTTCCAAAAGAATATTTAAAAGTGAATTCTCAAAATGTCACAGATTGTGGATCCAAGATGCCCCTTGAAGACCTTACAAGAACATAACTTTTGAAGATGTATCACAGAAAATACAATTCCCCAAGGTCATGGTCAGGTAGCAAGTAGCAAGTATGTCCACAGAGTGTCAATAAATCTGCAAGACCCTAGACATATTATTTAGCTTCTCTGAACCCATTTCCTCCTCATCCATAGTGAAGATAATGATTGTGACTGCTTGATTCTCAGTAGTGAGGTCAAGACAAGACATGAACCAGCTTTTGGTAAATGAAAAAGTGAGAGGGGCTATTATAACCAGACTGTGAACAAATGTTAGGGAATAAAAGTTCTGCTGGACGGCAAGAGTCTCCTGAAAAAGGAAGTGTGTCAAAGTTTGGCCTTTTAAAAGTGTGAAATGTGTACTTAACCAATACCTGTGTGCAAAACATCTTCTTTGCTGTGGCATAAATCCTGGACAGGATTCTAGGTTAGGATAGTATTGATTATGTCTTTTCCTGTGTTCTCCATATTCTCTATTGGATCTTCATTCTCCTACTTTCTTGAATATTTCTCAGCATTCATCATAGTAATCTTTTCTCTATTTGTGTTTTAAAAATGTAGAGCTATCAAGGGTTCCATTTTTAACCTATAACTACTTCTCACTCCGTTCAAGTCTAGACTCTTCTTACCCCCCACCCCAAACCTAACCCCTGATGACCCTACTTCTTTCTGCACAGGTCAGTTCCTCTTGTTACCCTCCTAGATCCCTTCCTGACCTCCCCAAACAAATCCCTCTTCTCAGTAACCTGTGTCTACCTATGTGCTCTATATCACCTGCCCAAGCCAAAGAGACTGGCTGAAATAAAATACTGTAAACTGGTTCAGCCACTCTGGAAAGCAGTATGGAGATTCCTCAGAAGGCTAAATATAGAACTCCCCTATGACCCAGCAGCCCCACTTTTGGGTATCTATCCAAAAGACCACAAACAAAATCACAGTAATGCCACCAGCACAACAATGTTCATCGCAGCACAATTTGTCATAGGGAGAATCTAGAACCAACCCAGATGCCCCTCCGTAGATGAATGGATCAGGAAAATGTGGTACATATACACAATGGAAGTTTATGCCTCTATCAGAAAGAATGACATTGCCCCATTTGTAAGGAAATGGAAGGACTTGGAAAAAATTATACTAAGTGAAGTGAGCCAGACACAAAGAAACATGGACTCTATGGTCTCCCTTATTGGGAATAATTAGTACAGGTTTAGGCAAGTCATAGCAGAGGATCACAAGGCCCAATAACTATACCCTTATGAACACATAAGATGATGCTAAGTGAAATGAACTCCATGTTATGGAGACAATTGTTATATCACAGTTGTAACTACTTTCAACATCCCATGTGTATCTGTAGCTTCTATTATTGATGATGTTCTTGTATCACCTTCCTGTGGTGATACCTACACTATCTCTGTAATCTTATCTGAGTATATTGGAAACCGTGTATACTGGTATTGGAACTAGGAAATTAAAAGGGAATACCAAAATTGAGAGACACAGGGTAAAAAAAGTCAAACAACTACAAAAGCAATACTTGCAAACTGTTTGGTGTAAGTGAACTGAACACCTCAGGGGGGGAAAGGGTAAGGGGGAGGGGGGAGGGGGGTATGAGGGACAAGGTAACAAACAGTATAAGAAATGTATCCAATGCCTAACATATGAAACTATAACCTCTCTGTACATCAGTTTGATAATAAAAATTGGAAAAAAATACTTTCCAGGACAGCAATTGCATCTGCCTTTTTTCATTATGGAATATCTAGTGCTTTGTGCATTGTGGAAGGTCAGAAAGTTATTATTACTATTATTATTATTTGCCAGTATTGAAGTTTGAACTCATAGCCTTGTCAAACACATACTCTACCACTTGAACCACACCCCTGGCCCAGCAACGAAGAATTTTGTGATGTATAAATAATTCATTATTATGACTTAGCTGAATGTCTACCCCACCCTTCTCTTGTTTCTCTTTGGGGACAGGATACCTGTAAGCTAGTAGTCCCTCTTCAGTTAAGCTAGCCCCAACTGTTGAATCAAAGCTGACTGCTAGAGTGGCCATCAGACAACCTTTAACTTCATCATCCCATGTGCAGGCTAAATGACATTCACCCTCTCCAGTGCCATGACAGTTCACAGTGGTGTGGTGATGGTGGGAAAGGACAAGCAAGTGCATGAAAAAGTGAGGATGCTCAAAATCCCAGGAAATCTCCTCTTCATTAGCTTCTCTCTCCTCCACTCATTTCTTTCACTATCACCTCCCCAAGCTCAAGGGTTGAGAAGTTGGCATGTGTTTTTCCATTTCTCCTATTCTTGGCCACGAATAAAAGTCTTTACTGATCAAAAAAATAATAAAAGAAAAAATGTTATCTTCTTCTCTTTTATTTCTCATTAAACAATAGCAAAATAATAAAATAAAATAGGTAGGTAGGTAGATGGATAAGTAGAGCTTGGATAATGTTTAATATGGAGACTCTTTTTTATTTTATTTTATTTTTTAATTTTTTATTATAAAACTGATGTACAGAGAGGTTACAGTTTCATACTTTAGGCATTGGATACTTTTCTTGTACTGTTTGTTACCTTGTCCCTCATACCCCCCTCCCCCCTCCCCTTTTCCCCCCCTGCGGTGTTCAGTTCACTTACACCAAACAGTTTTGCAAGTATTGCTTTTGTTGTTGTTTCTCTTATTTTACCCTTTGTCTCTCAATTTTGGTATTCCCTTTCAATTTCCTAATTCAAATACCAGTACACACTGTTTCCCATTCACTCAGATAAGATTACAGAGTTAGTGTAGATACAATCACAAGAAGGTGATACACGAAAATCATCAATAGTAGAAACTACAGATACACATGGGATGTTGAAAGTAGTTACAACTGTGATATAACAATCATTTCCATAAAATGGAGTTCATTTCACTTAGCATCATCTTATGTGATCATAAGGGTATAGCTATTGGGCTCTTGTGATCCTCTGCTGTGACTTGCCTAAACCTGTGCTAATTATTCCCAATAAGGGAGACCATAGAGTCCATGTTTCTTTGTGTCTGGCTCACTTCACTTAGTATAATTTTTTCCAAGTCCTTCCATTTCCTTACAAATGGGGCAATGTCATTCTTTCTGATAGAGGCATAAAATTCCATTGTGTATATGTACCACATTTTCCTGATCCATTCGTCTACGGAGGGGCATCTGGGTTGGTTCCAGATTCAATATGGAGACTCTTGAATGTGTACTTTATAAAGCATATACACATGTATGTATACATGTATATGTATATAATATGTATGTAAACACATCCATATATATGTGTTTATATACACATATATACAGAAACATTTGCATATGTACACAAATATAGATAGGTATATATGATGAGTAAGAATATACCCATCTTTAGTGGACTTAACTTTCTCCACTCTTCCCTTTGAAAAGAGACTTGTTTCATATCTGATCTTTTATGCAGTTCAGCTTTGCTCTGCAAAGATGATTGTCATTACTTCTCCAGCGTCTCTATCCATTATCAGTCTTTCCTTAAACAGCTGATTGAAAAGGATCTGTTTCCTTTGTAGGGTCATTTTTTTGTCTCGTAGCGAGGCCAAATGTTTGATCCCATGGGAATGCATCTTCATTTTTGTAATGGAAGTCAATGGAGGTTAATAAAGGCAATGGAAAAAGCACACGAATGCCAAATGCCTAAGTGTGCCTCCCTTCCATGCAGAAAATCCCACCTGTTCTCACGGTGTGCCTCTCAGGGAATCCTACCAGCAGCTGGGTGCATGCTGTATGTTCCTATGAAACCTTTTGATCAAGAGTATTGTGTTCATTCAGAGCTTGGGGCTCACACCACAGATCAAGAAAACCATTGGAACAAGGGAGTTCCTGGCCATCTTGAGGAAGACCCTCAGTCTTCCAAACATTTGCAAGATGGGATTTACTTTCAATAATTTTTTTCCCCTCCAAATTACTTTACTATCACTGTCACACTTTGGGAGCAGTGTACTGAAAAAGTGTGTATCAACTGCAGCAGACTTTCGCACGTGTGTGTGTGTGTGTGTGTGTGTGTGTGTGTGTACTGGGGCTTGAACTCAGGGACCTCTCACTCTTGCTTGTTATTTTGCTCAAAACTAGCATTCTACCATGCCAGCCACATCTCCACTTCTGGCTATTTGCTGCTTCACTGGAGATAAAGAGTTTTTTGGATTTGTCCTCTGGGGCTGATTTTTGAACTGAGATCCTCAGCTCTCAGCCTCCTGAGTAGGTAGGATTATAGGTGTGAGTGGAAGCTCTGGTGGTTTAATTCTAACACAGATAGATTTGAAGAAAGTTACTTCCTGCATGCATGCATATCTTCATCTGAGAAGAATGAGTCATTAAGACATTTTTTCATGAACTTACTGGAAGAAGGAAATAAGATAAGGCTCATTTAATTAACCAAGCTCAGTCTGTACCTACAAAGAGGAGGTGCTCCCTGGGTATTGCCTTTGAAGGTGATGATGTCCATGGTGATAATGTGGAGTTGTAGAAGATGCTGAACTAACTTAGGCACAATCTCTGTAAGATACTCACAGGCCGCTTGGATGGCAGACATGCTGTCACCCAGCCCTTCCTGAGAAAGATATAAACAACAGGTGCAGCAGTTTGGCTACCAGAAAGCACTCCTCAAGTTCTTGGCAAAGAGTTTTCTGAAACAATAGTACCTAAGCTGGACACCGCCCCCCCCCCCCCCTGCAGCAATCTATAGACTGAAGATGGATGAAAAGGCAGAGGGCTAGTGTTGATGGAGAATAATCAGATGTAGCTTTAACAGCCCTTTCTGAAACGCCGAGGTATTTTCAAGTTGTCTTTGTGGCATGTTCTGCCATGAAAAATTGCAATGCAAATTTTACATTTTTTGCACATTTATTTTTAGAGGCTCCAGTGATATTATTCGAAACCAAAGCCTTCCATATTAATGTCGGTCCTCCCTAAAAACATATACACCTTTTCTTCTAACTCTGTAGCTCATCTCTGAATGAGTGGGATATTTGGACTAACTGTGAAATCCCAAATTATTGGGGTATTAATAACAGATTATTTTAAAGAAATCTTTCAAAAGTAAAGTTTTGTTGAAAAAAAAAGTCCTGGAAACAAAGGGAGACCAATTATTCTCAGAAATGCCAGGGTGTTGGAAATTTAAAAAAAACAACAAACAACTGAGGAAAATAATGTTGAGAGGGTTGGCAGGGTGCTGTCAGAACATCCTAGGAATATAGTTCATATTGGAAGCAGAAAACACCTAAGGTTTTTCTTAAACAAATGCCAGGCAGTGTTAGATAGTATTCATTTAGTAGTTTTCAAGACACAGCCCAAGAAGTTCTAGAGCACAGAGCTGATATAAGCTGGAGATCATAAGATAGAAAGTATTCAGTGGTGAATTCATTTATCCACTATCTACTATTCACTTGGGTCGTTCCCAGTCCAGACGTATTATGATGAATGACACTACCCATAGTCCTGTGCCTGACTTTGTGTCACTCGTGTATATGGGAATAAAACTGCCAGGTCACAGATCTGCAGATGTTCAGCTTAATGAATCCTGACAAAAAGCCTTGCCAAATTGTTGTAACAATTGAAAATTTGGTTTCTCCTCATTCCTGAAAACACTCATTTTCTGTCTTTTTCATTTTATCGTGGTAGCTTCTTAGATGCCCTTTTCATCCACATTCTCATAACCCTGTCAGCTAACCCTTCTCCTCCACGTCATCAGAGATGGAGGGTGAAGTCCATACCTGTCTCCAGACACACAACCAATACCAAGCAGGGTTGCAAGCTGAAATCCATAAAGGATGTGGTGGAAGGGATCCTGTGGGAAGTTGCTTGCCATGCTGCATCCTGTGACTAATTAAGCAGTCAACACAAACTTTAAAAAACATGATTTTCTAAGGAGTGGTCTTAACTCCTCAATCCAGGTTCCAATGGCTCTCTTGTCTTGGGTTTTGGTCCTGACTTGATATAACTGCTCTTCTTTGATTGTCTTGTCTTTGATCTCATTTCCAGAGTGACCCCCACCCCACAACCTAGGGGCAACTCAGGAGGTTCTCAGAGCAACAAAATCTAGCATGGTCACAAGCCAATACATAAACCTGTACTTTTTATGAATGGGGCCTACCTATTGCCTTACCTTTGCTTCATGGATCCAGTTCATAGCGAGGAGTCTATCCGTTTTATTCTTTGCTTTTTTACCTAGTAAATGTGCTCTGTTTCTGTTGCTGATTTATCGTAAATTGTTAACCAAGTAAATGTAAAGCTCTCCTGTCTACCATAGTGCTCTACACATATTTTTCCTTTGTGTAATATTCTGCAGGCTGAAACATGCATATTTGAGATATAGAGAATCTGCTCAATTATCGTTAGTGTGAATTTATTGTCACTTCAAGATAAGAACAAATTAACAACTCTATGTTAATCTAGATTTTGATTCCTTTTTTAATTGTCATTTTAACCAATCTAAAGTATGTTTTGGTCTATGGTAGGAGAGGGGAGAAATGGTTTTAATTGTTAAGTCACCTTAGCACTGTTTATGGACTCTTTACTTGCTTAATATTAGAACATTTGCCCTTCCTTCCTTCCTTCCTTCCTTCCTTCCTTCCTTCCTTCCTTCCTTCCTTCCTTCCTTCCTTCTTCCTTTCTTCCCTCCCTCCCTGCCTCCCTTCCTTCTCCCTCTTTCCTGTCTTCCCTCTTCCTCTCCCTCCCATTGTTCCTTCCTTCTCTTTTCCTCCAGTACCAGGGATTGAACTCAGGGCCTCTTGCTTACTAGGAAGAAACTCTACAACTCAAATAACCCATTCAGTCCATTTTTTAACCTTGATTCTTTTCTTTCTCTCCTCTTCTTTTTCTTCGTGCTGGTCCTGGGGCTTGAACTCAAGGCATAGGCACTGTCCTTGAGCTTTGTTGCTCAAAGCTAGTACTTTACCACTTGAGCCACAGTGCCACTTTTCAGCTTTTTTAGTGCTTAATTGGAGATAAGAATAGCATGGACTTTCTTGACTGGGCTGGTTTTGAGCTGTGAAGTTCAGATTTCAGCCAGGATTACAGGCATGAATGACCAACGCCTGGCTACCTTGGTTATTTTCAAGGTAGGGTCGCACTTGGTACTACAGCTAGCCTGAGTTGTGATCTTCCTACTTTTCTCTATATTGCTGGAAATGACAGACGTGTATAATTGCATCTGGCCATTGAGTTGAGATGGAGTCTTATGAGCTTTTATGAGCTCTTATGAGCTTTTATGCCTGTGCTGACCTCAAACTGAAATCCCACAATCTCTGCCTCCCAAGTAGTTAGGATTACAGTCTTGAGCCACTGCACCCAGCTGTTTTATTTATTATATAAGAACTCTTAATGTACATTGGTGACAATCTTATTTTGGCCAAAATGTAAATCTTTAAATTAGTCCTGCATTTCAAATTTTCATTGTAGCATGATATCCTTATATACAGACATGAGAACTTAAAATAAAAATCCTTCTGTACCCCTTCAGAAATCATAACAAATAGCAATCTTTTATTCTTTGTTAACCACGAGGTACATCTCCTTCTTTTTCTAATTTGTGAGTTTTCCCATTAGCTACAATTTCCAGACAATGCTAGCTCCTAAAAACGGGCATTGTTCTGGTGTTACTGATTTCTTTTTTTTTTTTTTTTATTTTGGCCAGTCCTGGGCCTCGGACTCAGGGCCTGAGCACTGTCCCTGGCTTCTTCCTGCTCAAGGCTAGCACTCTGCCACCTGAGCCACAGTGCCCCTTCTGGCCGTTTTCCATATATGTGGTGCTGGGGAATCGAACCAAGAGCTCCATGTGTAGGAGGCAAGCACTCTTGCCACCAGGCCATATTCCCAGCCCGTTACTTATTTCTTAACAGGCATACTTCATGTGTTCACCATGAAGTATAATTAAAGCTATCACTTTGGAAAGTGTTTTTTGAGGTACAGCTTTCCTTATTAAAGAGAATGTGCATTTATGAAGAAAATTTAGAGAATAAAAATGTAAAATAAACTTTTAATTTTTATCATTGTGCACAACCATCAGTTGTGTGTGTGTGTGAGAGACAAGAATAGCCTTTACCATAGTTAGCCCCATGCAGCCTCTCCACAATTTAATTCTTTGTGTGAATATCTCAGCATCCCAGAAGATGGCTTCTTTTTGTATATGAAAGTAAAACTCCATGGATTCGCATCAATAGCTAAAACAAATAGTCCAAAGAAGAAGTTAAAGATGTAAAAAAGTGGTAACTTCATTGGTGATAAAAGTAAAGATTTACTTTTGTATTTTATATATATATATATTTAAATGTGATACTGTTCTTTGTTAGTGATGATATGGTGAATTTGGCATATATACATATGTATATGTTTGGTGGAAATATTTATTGACATAAAATATAAAGAGTTAATGTATATATATGTACATATATGTGTATATATATGTATATGGAGTCTTCAATATGGGGAAATTTTTAACTAGGAAGAATACTAGTGTTCTTTATCTCAAAAAAATTATCCAAGATATTTATTATGTTATAAACAAAAAAAATAGAACAAAGCAAACCACAAAGGGTATGTAAACATCTCACTGCAGAATATTATGCACCTATTAACATGATGTTGAAAAGATTTTTTAGTGATACAAAACATGACCGAGGATATCAAGTAAGAAACCAACAGTTATATTGTCTATAAAGTATACTTTCATTTATGCAAAAAACATGCAAAGCTATGACCCCTGTCCCAAATAAACATTTGAGAAGAATGCTGATTGAAAACCCAACAGATGATTTTGCTTTTGGCTGTTTGGAGTATTGATAATATTTTTTTATGGTACTGTGCAGGCTAGTATTGATTTATGCCCATCAACTTCCTCTCCATCACTGCCTTGTTAGGACAGGGACACTTGTCCCATGTCAGCTTGTGCAGTGATAAACTCTACCAGTAGAGGGCGCTGAAGACACTGGACTGCAATGGACTCTTCAAGTTCTAACAAGAGGACGGGCGTGGCACCCCATGGCACTGTACCCCCAGGGTCATGAAATTCCCCATGGAGAGGTTTCTCTCCAGCTTCCCCGAGGAGGTGCACACCTCAGGAGCTTCATCATTCAAAGGCCAAAGCTCCACTGCTAGCAGAATTGGCTCTCAGCTCTGGGAAGGGCAGGGCAGGGCAGTTCTCCCCTGCTCCCCCCATCCTTGTATTCTCTGCCCCATCCTAGAGCCTGGCCTGCTAATGAGTCCACTACTCTGTCTGTGGTTTTGGAAGTTTTCTTCACTCCCTCGTAAATAATTCCATGTTATGTCTCACTTGTCCTAATGCATTATGTCAAACTTTTCTTGTTCAGTTGCTGTGTGATTCTTGTCTCCTGTTTGGAGACAATTTCCACCATTTCCATCACAGTCAAAAAGTAATTGAATCTTTATTTGCCTTTTTTTTCCAAAATACTTTATGCCTTTAAAAATAACAAAATAATATTGCCATCATGAAATGTTCTTACATGTATACAATGTAGTTTATCATATTTATTCACTTCCATTCTTCTCTCTTGTCCTTGTCTTCTCTCTTGCTGGTCCTCACCCCCAAATAGTCCCCTGTATGTTTTTATCTTTTTGTTTGGTTTTGGATAGGGACTACT
Source organism: Perognathus longimembris pacificus (assembly GCF_023159225.1). Taxonomy (NCBI): domain Eukaryota; kingdom Metazoa; phylum Chordata; class Mammalia; order Rodentia; family Heteromyidae; genus Perognathus; species Perognathus longimembris. Next base: position 72,767,422 of record NC_063166.1, on the reverse strand, counting down.
TGTGAGGAACAGCATGAGATATTTGTCTTTCTCAGTCTGGCTTGAGTTAACATGATGGTCTCCAGTTCCATCCATTTTCCTGAAAATGAGAGTGCTTTGTTCTTCTTTATGGATGATTAATATTCTAGGGTGTGTGTGTGTGTGTGTGTGTGTGTGTGTGTGTGTGTGTGTGTGTGTGTGTGTACCATAATTTCTTTATCCATTCATCCGGTGATGGGCTTTGGCCTGAATATTGTTGGAAAGGCTGACTGGAGAGAGAATTTTCATTCACTCTCAGGTTTCATTTCTGGCCTACATTAACAAATGCTAGTTTTCTGTTTCCAGTGCCCTGGTTAAAATAAAGAGCAGCTTCCTCTGAGTGCTAAAGCAAACAACGAGTGAAGGAACCTTGTGCCCAGGGTTCAGGGAGTGAGAAGCCATGGAAGGCCTTGGCCTCAGTAGTCCCAAACCTCCATCCCATAGCTTCCTGCAGTCCAGTCATCGATGGACAGATGTGCGAGCTTGGAGCATAGCTCAGGAGACCCATTTGAGCTGCAGCTTGGAATTTCCTGGCTTTAGGGTGGTTCTGTAGTCCAGACTTTCCCTGTGCTGGTGCTGCCGTGGCTGCCAGAAGAGCAGGCATTAGAGTTGACAGAGCTATTTCTTCCCAAGCTCGCAGGGTATAGGAGGAGCCGCCTCCTCCTGGAACTTCCAGTGCTGGTCAGGGGGACCTGGGCTAACTCCAGCAACTTCTAGCTGGGCAAAGCCTGTGTTGCAGACCATCACATCACTCAGCTCAGTCTTAGCCTGGGTGGAGCTCTTCATGTCTGCCTGGGGATAAGAGGCAAGGCTCACACCTTCATTGATAAAAGGTTATTTATCCTACCCCTGGGTCCTGAAATCCAGTTCAAGACATCATTCCTTGTCCCTTGATTGGGAAAAGGCTTTATTGCTCCTGAAGGTGTAGATCCTTAGGTTGTAAGAGATAGAATTCATATGGAGTTAATGGAAACAAACACACACACATTAATTATTTAATTAACTAATTAACTCATATATATGACGTTTGGTACGGGTCCTGGGACTTGAACTCAGGGCCTGGGCTGAGCTCTTTTGCTCAAGGTTAGCACTCTACCACTTGAGCACGGTTCCATTTTTGGCTTTTTGGTAGTTAATCAGAGGTAAGAGTTTCATAGACTTTCCTGCCTGGGCTGGCTTCAAATAGTGATCCTCAAATCTCAACCTCTTGTGTAGCTAAGGATTACAGATGCTAGGTGCTAGGGTCAAAAACATTTTTTGAAGTAAGTAGTGCAGTGTTCAGAAAACCAAAGAGAAGCTGAATAGCCAGGCTTTGAGGCATAGGAACCAGGATGGCTTGAGAGGTCTCAGCAGTATAAACTCATAGGAAAATCTCTGGAATCAAAACAATCTTTTTTTTTTTTAAGCTTTTAGAGTAGCATTTATTCAGCTGATATAAACACAACACTCCTTAATTTAAGGAGATAAGAAAACTTATTCCTACACTATGAATATAACCTTTACCTAAAGTAAAAATGAAGCCATTCAATCGATTGTCAAAAACAATCTTTGATTTATGGTCATGTAATTTTGTATATCCTGGTATATTAATTTGGTTGTTCTTTCCCTGACAATCCATTAATACACAATAGGTGTGTAAACATGCTAACAATGAATCTGTTGACAAAGTTGCCTCTAACTTTGGTTGTGAACTGATTACTTCTGCTGTTTTGTCAAATATCATCTCCCTTCCCTCACTCCTTTTGCAGTGTCAGCATTCAGAGGAAACTGAGTTAAGCATCCCCCAGTTGTTCAGTGAATAGGGATGCATTTTCTCGAGGAGACTAATTCTTGGTCCAGCCTGTCTCAGCTCTGTTCCTCACGATGGCTCTTCCAATGTGTGCATGGGACAAATACCACTGGAGTTCGGGCATCTCAACCCCTGAGGGCTTACCAAGGCTATCACCATGGGTCTGCTCTCTGTGGCTCCCTACAACTAGAAAATGTGAGGGAGCCCACCTATCTTCTCCATGGCTTGTGTTGTGCATAGATAACTGTGCAGTATTGGAAGCTTGTAAGGGAGGTTGTAGAAATGATTTGCAGCCAGTGCTTTGCTGATAGACATGCCCAACAAACCGGAGTGCCCTTGGCTACAATATTTCACTGAATTATAAACCATGTCCTTGGCCCTACCTTATGTCAAAACAAACAAACAAAAAAAAACCCAAAACAAAATGAAAATATTCCATCTTAAACCACAGTTCTGAGCCCATATGTCAAATGGGATGTTCTTTGTAAAGCATGCAAGATCCCATTGTGTGTGTGTGTGTGTGTGTGTGTGTGTGTGTGTGTTGTTGAAATTCTACTTGGTTGTGTGAGCCAGTTGGATTCTTACATCCTGAGATGCTGCCTTTTGCTTACTCAGCCTCAGATTGCTTCAAGAACTGCAAGACTATTAAAGGCACATTGATAATATGTAAAAGCGACATTTGTGCAGGTTGCTGAGTGAAACAGGAAACAGAAGGCTTTGGGCTGTGTCTGGTGCAGCATGATGCCACGAGAGTAGATCTTTCTAAATATAGACAGATTGTGCAACACCTCACATCATTGTTGAATTAAGTAACGACACCCCCCCCACACACACCTTTTGCTGTAAATCAGACTTCAGACTTCCAGCCATTCCAAACACCTGGAATAGTGCAAAGGTAAATAACCTAGTAAGCTGAGAGACAGACAGGAAGGTATATGGACCCAGAAGGACATGGGTTGCCTCGAGTGGGATGGTATGAAAGAGATGGGAAGAGCTAGGATGGTCAGATGTTTAAAGGCCGTAGAAAAGACCTGTGTATGGGTAGGAACCAAATTCACCTCTGCAGGGAGCTGCAGAGGCTGACCCGAGGAGGCCTGTGGTGTTCACTTGAAGTATTGAATATACTGATTACCCTTCACCTCCATTTTAAGGTTTCCCTTTTTGTCATCTAGGCCCGAGACACAAAGCCACAATGCCCACCCTTGAGTGGAGGGTCCTTGTGCTGCTGTATGGAACGATTGAGCATAAACCTAATTTTGCTCTATTTCAGAAGACCTCAGAGCATTTCAGAAGATGTAACACTGAGGAGAGAGCCCCCCCCCCCAACACCCCTGATTAATCATCTGCGGGAGGTGTACAGGCAAATTTGATCTGCAATCCCAGGGGAGAATACACCACCCAAACTCTGTATGATAGGTGAGACAGGCCCTGGCTAACTGCTCTGGAGGAATCCTGCAGATCTGGGGAAGCTGGGATAGCTCAAATGCAAGCACACAGACATAGTGCATGATGACAGTGTCCCCAGGATGAGCCATGCCGAAAGGAGGCAATGACAGACTCTGTGACCTTGAACATGGAGACTCGGTGCCTGGAGAAGGGGACCCACCGTGTCACACTAGGTAAACAAGTGGACTGGGAGAGGCTGACCTCTTCATTCACAGACAGAATAGTCCATCCACCCACTCAGTGAAATTCTCTGTTCTCTTCCTGTTTTCCTAACTTGCTCAGTGCCACGGCTGGAAGGGACAGGGGAGGCCCACAGTGTTATAAGCAGGTAGGCTCTCTACCGGGATACTGGCTGATCCCCAGCATGAGGGAGTGCCCACCCCAGCATTTTATTTCCATTTGATTTCAGAGCTGTTTCTGTGGGTTAATGAAGATGTAAGCCTGCAGCCCCAGCCATACTATGTAAAAGAACTACTTATTGCCTGTTCCATCCCACTGACTTTTATGGTGATACTTAAACCAAAATGGTGAACTATTACACTTCATAGCCTGCAAATAAAAGCAGGATGTTAAAAAGTAGGGGCCGTAACCCCTGATGGTACTGAAATGCCTTGTAATCTGGAGAGGGCTTTGTTCAGCTCCCCAGGGCCAGAGTCCAGGGCACTGTGTCTGGCCTCATGATGAATCCTCAGCGTCTCTCAGCCTGGTCCCAATGCATGTGCAAAGCAGGCATCCCTTAGGAACTGCAGGATGGCTAGCACAGAGTACTCCAGTTAAGGATGGGTGGGACAGGGATAGGAAACTGAGAAACAGGTTTCCTAGGGAGCTGGGTGTGGAATTGGGTTCTCCATGCGTCCTTAGTCCTCTACTAGAGTCCTACTTCTCTCAAGCTCAGTGGTAGCCCTCAGCAAGTCTTGCTCTCAGGGCCCGGGTGCAGGCCTACTATGTGCTCCAGTAGGTGACAGCACTTGCCGTCCCGAGAGCCTGCATTTTCTAGTGTTATGTTAACACCTAGCAAGACTTCATGTGGGATTTCACTTGGTTTGGCATTCTCTTGAATCCAGCCCCAAGGCAAGGATTCAGAGGCAGCAAGTGGGGCTAGGAACCAGGAAGGAGAGGTGTGCATAGTGAAGGATGGGTGGGCAGGGATGAAGTGCTGCCAGGAGCACCCGGCACCCCATTGGCACTGAACGTCAGAGAGCCTGTGAAGGAAGAACATAGCCAAGACTTGTCTGAGATAAAGTCTGTGTTTTGTCCTAGCTGCTCTGCTGGGGGAGGTTTGATTGTGGGACCTCGGAGTGACTTGTCTCAAAGAAAAGTGGTAGGAGAGAAGAAAAGAAGAGGGAGGAGGACAGGAGGGAGAGGAAGGAGAGGGGAAGAGAGAAAGAGAGACAGGAAAGAGAAAGACAGGAAGAAGGAGGAAAGGGAGAGTGGAGAGGAGAGGGAGAGAGGGAAATGGAAAGGAAAAGAGGGGAAGAGGAGGGGGAAAGGAAAAGGAGAAAGGGAAAAGGGAGAGGAGGAGGGGGAAAGATCAAGGTGAAGGGGGAAGAGGAAAAGGGAAGAGGAAGAAAGGAGGAGGACCGATAGAAGAGGGGAGAAGGAGTTGTAGGGAGAGACAGGGGAAGAGAGAGAGAGAAATTAGGTTCTCTGCTCAAGAAATGAAATCCCAATTCCTTTTCCTAATGATAGCTGCAAAGAATAGTTTCTCATGTATGTTTTGGTAGAAATCTACTTTCCCCACATCTATGTCTACGTATTTATGTCTAGATAGCCAGTTTTGTCTAAGATGTACAAGCTCTCACCTCAGTTTTTAAGCTAATGATGTTATTTTCCTTAGAAAGTGTATGCCATAATCTAATTTGTGGTCTATTTTAGTAAACTAGGGCAACATTAATTAAAAATTATATGCCATTGAAATTGTAACTGGTATGAAATATGATCAAACGCCATCTATCAAGTTTGTCTTCACGGAATATTTAGATACACAGCAGTTAGCAGTGGCCAGCTGCTGGTAGCTGAGTGGCTGTGTTCCTAACCCTCTGCAGCCGGAGTGCACTGTGACCCAGCAGAAATTACAACAAGCAGATCACCCACCTGAAAGACCTATGGAGGGGCTAGAGGTAACTAGAATGTTTCTAGAAAGAGCTTAGGATGTCAGACGTGCTCAAGAAACATCACATGTTGATATTTTAGTCCCTCAAACAGAAAAACAAATCTATGGTCAGATCCTCAATGCTCCATGCATCTAGACCCCATCTAGTTCTCTCCCTTTTGTAAATGACTTGCTCCAGCAATCTCAACCCATAGATTGCTGCAGAACAATCAACTAGCACAGGTTTCTAAATCCATATTCCAAGAAACCTGGGAATATCTATCTACCTGGGTCCTTGGGGATTCTCCCTCTGGAGGAAGCTCATTACCAGTGAGAATTCCTGCTGGCCTGAGCCAGCTTTGGTTCAGCTGGCCAAGCCCAGGGGCTTCTGGGAGATAGAGGCAACCTATACCAGCCATTCATCCCAGACCAGGCATTAGACTTCGAAGCCAAGAAGCCTTTAGATGATTGACACCTTAGTGGCAACTGCATCAGAACTATTTGGTGGGGACCCAATAGTAAGTAGTGCTATAAAAGGTTTTGTAAAAAAAGGTTAGGGGTGGTTGATTACCAAGCAAGAGCTTATGGTTGAAAGTGCATAAATCAGATAGTGTGGGAGGGGTGACATGGACCAAGATATAGCAAATTCATAAACTGCTTTGTTGAATGGCAACTCCTTTGTACAACCACTTGAAGACAATGTTTAAAATCCTAAATTTTTTTTCTAAAAATTATTCTAAAAATATAAAAGAAAGACTTCCAGGCTCTGATGACCTTTTGCTGATTAATCTCATTTCATTCACCAGTGATGCAGAACTGATTTCTTTTTGTCATTGAGAAAATGCATGTCTTCAGTAATGTCACTGAGTGGTTTAAAAATATAATCTGGTGATGTTACTCCACAGGTTAATGCAACATTTCAGATGGTTGTACACAGTTTAATAACTCTAGATATTATCAAGGGGACAGATATGGAAACTCTTGTAATGGACACATTTATTCTGTTTTAACCACATAATTTATTTTCATAATAAAGGAGGTCTTTCCAAACATCCGTTTAAGGGCTGGGTATTGAACTCAGGCCCCTTGTACTTAGTTCTTTAGTACTTTACTACTTGTGCCATACCTAGGCCTCGAGTCCTTTTGCTTTTTCAGTTCTTACACTTGTCCCGAAGCTGGCTTTGAACTATGATCCCCCTATCTCTACCTGTCAAGTAGTTGGCATTATAGGTACCTACTGCCACACTGCAATCAGTTTATTGGTTATTAGTTTTTGATCTCCATAATTTTTTCTCAGCCTAGCCTCAAACTGTAATCCTCTCAAGAAGCATTTATTTTGAAAAACTCTTTCTCCACAGTCTGTTTCATTAACCTACCAGAGGCTGTTGGTCATTCTCAAAATGCCATCTTAATCTCAAAGCTAGAGATTATATGTGGTATTAACATCATGGCTATTGTTATGGTTGACTTATCTGCTAGATGCCACGTTTACTAAAAGCCACTCCAATAGAAGAAAAGCATTCAGGAAACTTGGAACACTGTCATTTTATAAAAGAGGAGTAGATCCTTGTAAGTCTAGAAGCTCTTTTAACTTTTTCTTAAATTACAAAAATATTTTTTTATCCTTACTCTCATTGTCAAGGTAACAGTGTTTGCATTTTAAAAATCTTGGTCTCATAAAATGAGACCAATGGACGCTGGTGGCTCACCTTTAATCCTAACTACTCAGGAGGCTGAGATCTGAGGACTGCAGTTCAAAACCAGCCTGGGTAGGAAAGTTCGTGAAACATTTATCTAAAATTAACTACCAGAAAACTGCAAGTGGTGCAGTGGTTCAAGTGATAGAGTGCTAGCCATGAGCTGAAGAGCTCAGATACAGTGCCCAGGCCCAGAGTTCAAGCCTACGACCACCACCACCAACAACAAAAAGTCTTTGGTGGCAACCTGCAGCACTCTGACTTTAGTTACATTTTTTTAATCCACGATGGACATGAAACTATAGTCTTGGAATTTTAGGTTCAGAGCTAACTTTGTAAACTTACTAGGAAGGTGGGGTTTTTTGTTTTGTTTCCTTTAAAAAAAAACTTAATTCCACTCCATCAATTATCCACTGATAGTTATTACCCCAAAGAATGGTTTTTTTTATAACAATATCCTTTACTACTCAAAATATTTCATCTCTATTCTATATATTGTGCTGTGTTAAAAGATAAGTTCTTTCTGTAGTTCATGTGACAAATTCCATAAGGAAAGGGGTTGTTAGAATCATCTATATAGCACAGAAACCCTCACTCACCAGGAACTGCCTTTTAACACTTGACTTCAGATCTTCAGCAAGATTTTCTCTATCTTCCATCGGAATCTGCTGACAAAGGAATACATTTTTATTTGTTGCCATATTGTTTTCTATGCATTTTTTTTCAGACATTTTCCCTCATTGTGGAAAGATTGACTTATTTCCCCAGTGACATCTTTCAGGCTTTGTTAATAATCAGCAAAACCCCAAATCTGCTTTCAGGTATTTAGCAATAAGTTGGGTAAAAATTTTGTCGAGTACTTGAGATACTGCGTAGATTTAGAGCTGGTGTGTATGGGGTGGGGGAAACCCTTTGTTTTCAAATATCCCCAAAACTGTACCTAATAAATCCCAGTGTCCGGTAGCTCGTACTCATAATCCTAGCTATTTGGGAAGTTGAGATTGGAGGATCACAGTTCTAGGCCTGCCTGGGCAGGAATGTGGGCAAGACTGCAATTTTCTGGATGCCATGATAGGTGCCCATCATCCTAGAATGTATGGGAGGCTGATACTGAGAGGAGAACATTTGAAACCAGCTTGGGTAGAAATGCCCATAACACTCCATTTTCATGGAGGGAAATTGGATCCAGTGGCAAAGTCCTGTGATGCCTAAAGTAGGCAGGTCTCAGTTTAGATGGGAAATAAAGATAACTTACCTTACCTTACCCTAAACATAACCAGCAAAAATCGAGGCTACAGGCCTGGCTCAGCAGTATTGCAACAGCCTGGTCAGCATGAAGGCCTGAGTTCAAACCCTGGTACTGTTCTCCTCAAATAATATGCCTACTAGTACAAGTTTTATGGACTAGCTTGTTGGCAACAGAGTAAATGGAGTCATTTGGGAAGGCAGGAGTGGAGACACTTGAAATAGTGATGGACTGGCATAGTAGAGATAAAGAGAAAGCACTAGGTTTGAGAAATGTCATTCTGTCATCCTAAAGAAAGCAGCTTGAAATGATATACATAAGCAGGAAGAGTCATGAAATCTCAACTCCCTTTAAGACGACAAGGTAGGAAACAAGTAGCTGAGGATAGTGACTTTCCTGCTGAGGTCTCTTAAGTCAAATTGCAAAATATGGAAAGCTTTCCTACTTCCACTGAGATTGGGTCTATGTTTTCAGTATTACCCTGATCTTCCTAAGTTGCCACTTTTGAACTCAGTCAATCAACAGTTAATACTGCAAGGTTATCATTGTGCTTTCTCTCTGGCCTTCCTCCTTTTAGGTGTCTCTTCTCAGATCACTGTATACCTGGCTGGCCTTCCGCTGGAAGAGATAGCTTTCTCCCTCTGATCTTTTAAACAGGACCCAGGAAGAACAAGCAAAGGGCTGGGGCGGGGTGGGAGGGGGAGGGAGGGAGTGTACATACGGGGAAGAAGACATGAAGGAAAAGGACAACAATGTAGAGGAGGAGTCTGGGAACCATCTTATGTGTTTCTTTTCCTTTTCCTTTACCTTAAAATCACACACACATACACACACACACACACACACATACACACACACACATCACACCTGGATCCCTTCCAGGCTGTGTGGATGGAGACTTTGGTGAAAGATATCAGCCTTGGAGGTGGGAGCTGCGGCAATGATTGCCTCACAGGATTCCATAAAGAAGGTCTGGGGACTAAAAAAGATTCCTGATGAATGGATGTAATCCAGCACGCCCCTCCCCCTGGTCTTTATCTCTGTCTCTGTCTCTCTCTTTTTCCACCCTTCTTTAACAAACACGGGGGAAGAGGAAATAAACCTTAGGCTCTCGGCTCTCTGTCTCTGACTCTCTGTGTGTCCCAATCTCTTTCTCTACCTTCCCATAAAAGTCATGGAGAAAGGGAATCATACTATCTAGGCTCTCTCTATGTCTCTCTCTCCATCTCTCTCTCTCTTTCTCTCTCTCTCCCTCCCCCCTCCCCTCCCCTCCCCTCCCTCCCTCCCTCCCTCCCTCCCTCCCTCCCTCCCTCCCTCCCTCCTTTCTATAAAATGTCATGGAGGAAGAGGGTCATGATGTCTATCTAGGCTCTCTGCATATTTCCCTGTCTGTCTGTCTGTCGCCTTTCTGTCTGCTTTCCTGTCTGTCTGTCTCTCTCTCTCAGTTTCTCTCTCCCTCCTGTAAAAAGAACAATTGTAGAAGGAAGAGGGCCATAGTGGCCAGGAAAACAAAGTGGGTACCGAGAGGTCCTATAGCCATGTACACTGATATTGTGACGTCTCTGTCTGCCTGCCTGCCTGCCTGCCTGTCTTTCTGTCTCCCTCTCTGGACTATCATTTCTCCATGGATGGAGATTTATTTTGTTCATCTTTAAGTTTCTAGTGCAGTATCAGTATTAAAAACTGTAGATTATTCCTTCATAAACGTCCAAAATCGGTCCTGTTTTATATAAGTATAGACATTTATTTAAAAATTCTTTATTTGCTATTATTATCAGTTACAAATGTATATGAATGAATGAATGATCTCTTCAAAGCAACAGTGACTTGACATGCTATCCATTCAGATTTGACGATTTCCCCATCCTTTCTTCACCTGTCCTGGTTGCTTTAGAAAATGCACACTAGACCTTGGATGCTCTATCCCAATGGCTGAGAGCCAGAAGTCATAGAGCTGCGATTTGGAACAGTCCCGGCCCCCTTCTTGCGTACCTCCTCAAGCACAGACTCACCCAATCCCATCCACACATCCATCCTCGCCTTCTTCCTATCTAGTGCATGCTTCCAACTATTAGAGGGATTTAGAGCATTACCAAGCTGGGGTCTGATTTGGGATCCACCTTCCCCACCCTTCCTTCCTCTGCCTCCATTTCCATTCAGGTTAATTCATCTGATTATATGCGATGTGCTGCAGTCATGTTAAGGCACCAACTGAGTTTCCACTTGGAGGCTTGGAGGGAAGATTACCATTAAAACGTGACTTCCATCCACTCAGCTGAAATTACTATTGATTGCCAAAGAAAAATATTTGTGCTGTGGAGCTGGGAGCTATGATGTTGAACCATATTAACATAATGTTAGCATAGCTACGGGTGTTTAGTAGCACGCAATCAGATTTGAAATGAACGTTGATTATAGATGGAGATTAATGTTCACATATTCATAGGAACACAATGAGGAGAGCAATTTCCTTTCTACTACAGATCAATGGTTTCCCCATTCAATTATACAGCTGTAATAATTGCATTATGCTGAAATATTTCTTAATGGCTAATTTCTTTCCTTTTGTGTGTGTGTGTATGAGATCTTTTGTCAGTGAGAGCTTCGGCAGCCCCAGGACAGCATAAGATGTTTTAATCACTGGTGCCATTTTGCAAGCTTTGACCAAGCCAGTAATTTCCCCCCTTTTTCCCCCTTCTTTGCTATCCTCTTATTATCATCCAGAATCACTTCCTGGATGATTGAAGCACAGGAATTGCCTCAGGTCTTTCCTTCTCTTGTTTAGAGAGTAAAGATGGAACTAAAATCTACAGGGCCATGGGTCGCTCAGTCACCTCTGCACTTTTGCTGGAGAGTCTTTGGGGAAGAACAGATAGATGCATTGGTGACTGACCCCCAAATACACACACGCTCACGCACACACACATATACATATATACATGCATACATATATATGTACACATATATGCCTATGTATATATGTGCATACACACATAAACACACATATGCTCATCCCTTGAATCTGAGGGAGACTAGTTTCTGCCTTCTTTATGGACATCAACATCTACAGATGTTCAAATTTAAGGAACTTAAACTATAGCTATAAATGTAAACTATAAAGCAACTTAGTATTTGAGTATAACCTATGTGCATCATCCTACATACTTCTTGAATCATTTCTCCATCATTATATTGCTAAATACAATGAAATACTAGGCAAATCGTTGTCGTACTGTATGGCTTAGGGACTGGAGACAAAAAGTCTATAAATATTTGTTACGAATGCAATTCTTTCAGGAAAATGTTTCATCTGTGGTTCGCTGAATCCATAGATGAAGAATTCATGGATACAGAGAGCCAATGGCATATATTAATTTTAGGAGAATTCTGATTTAAGTACAACCAAATAAAATGTGGTGTCTTCTCCAATAATTCAAATAGGTCTCTGAGTCTTGATGGACTGTTGATGCTTACATCATAAAGTAGAAACATTCATTTTAAATGTACTTTAAGTGAATTAATAAATGCTGAGGAGGTAATATAGAATATAAATTCTGTGAACTTGCCTTTGTTTTTGAAGATACTTATATGTTCCTGCTTACCTGGGTGCCTCTCAGAGGACGTCGGGCTGGTGTCCACTTGTTCAGAAAAGGCCACCCGACAGTAGAGGCAACACGTCCCTGCCTTGTGTTATGTTCAGCTAACCTGAGGATAACAAGAAGAAGAAATTTGTTTAGAAGAAGGGATCAATTTTGGAGATGGAGGATCCTGAGGGATGAGGCATGAACTGGAGTCATCTCAGCTGAAAGACAGGGAGAGGAATGAGTAGATCAGTCCAGTAGGAAGGAAGGATGTACATCCCTTATTGTGTTCAATCTCTTAATTTGTTTTTCTTTGTAGTACTGTTTACTTGTAACCATATTATTATGATTATCATTTGATTTGTGTCTCTCTATCTCTTCTTCCAGTAGAATGTAAAGTCCTTTTGGGTAGGGACTCTGTAATGATTTCTGTAATTCCAAAGGATATACAAATGTGCAGAGGCCCTAAATACTGAGGGAATAAGACACACTATAGACACAGCTAAGCCCTCTTCATGGGGCTTCTGTTGTTGTGTGGTTGGACATTGAGCTCCTTTTCTCAGTGTCCAATACAGTCAGTGAGTTCTTACATTTAGCTGGAGTGTCATCTTTGGCGAGGGCACAAATATGTCATCGTCAAGTACTGCAGAAGAAGAGCCAATCTCGTAGTTCTGGTCTTTCTCAGGAGGTCAGTATAAGCAATGAGAGGACCTTCGCCTTATGGGACCAGTTCCCAAATGGTCGGTTGGGTCTATGAGAGGTATGTTCACACAAAGTAAACACAGACAGGGGATGTCAGAAAGATTTCCAGACCTGAAGGAGAATCCATCAGGATAGTTTGTCATCGCCTTCTGAAAGTTGGTCTTTCACTTATTCAATCTAACCTTGAAAGAAGCCATCTTGAGGGCAAAGGTCATAGGCAGAAGATGGCAGAGCAGAAAAGTAGAAAGAACTTGGGTCTTTTATGAAGGTGTGTCAGACCTTTGAAATAACTACATATTGGGTCTCTGAAGTTTATCTATCCCTTTGAGCTTTCCATACCTTTATCTAAAGTCATCCTTAAGCTGACATGTGATATAACTTGATGCTTCAACTTTTCCCCCCTCTTTATTTTACCTTTCTTCCACCCCCTCCCTTTCTTCCTGCATTTCTCCATCTCTTCCCCTCTCTGTCTCTCTCTTTCCCTTCCTCCTCTGGATCTAGATGTAGCACAATACTTAGGCCATGCAGTTGCTGCATCCTGGTGTGGACCCCTCTCCTGCAGGCTCTTCTCAACATGTCTCCCAACACACTTAGTCTCTCCATGAGCCCCAGCCTGGGATGATTCCACTTAAACAGAAGTATGTACTTTAGAGAACCCCAAGTCTGGAAGCTGCCAACCTCAGGCCAGCCTTATGGGGTGACAAAGTGAGCTTGGAATCAGACTGCTCTGAACCTCCAAGAATGAGCAGCACATCAGTGCACCAGGCATTGTAGCCTCAGTTTACCCATTTGGAAAATGAGGATGTAATACCGCCCTGGAGGGGCTAGTGGCATGTTAATCAATGTAGAGCACTTAGCACTGAGCCGAACACAGAAGAAGTGAGTCACTTCAGTTCTCCCACAGACTGCAAATCGTTAAGTATAACCATGTTTCAATAAAACTTTATTTACAAAAACAAATGGCAGGTTGATCTTTGGCAGAGGATGGTAATTCATCTGCCCCCTTTAAAGCTTAGCCTTAAAATCGCATTGTATTACAACATATTTTAGTAACATAATATATTATTGTATACATCTTTTTTTTTTTTTTTTTTTTTTTTTTTGCCAGTCCTGGGCCTTGGACTCAGGGCCTGAGCACTGTCCCTGGCTTCCTTTTGCTCAAGGCTAGCACTCTGCCACTTGAGCCACAGCGCTACTTCTGGCCGTTTTCTGTATATGTGGTGCTGGGGAATCGAACCCAGCGCCTCATGTATACGAAGCAAGCTCTCTTGCCACTAGGCCATATCCCCAGTCCCTATTGTATACATCTTAATGTATACAATATATCACATGCTACATTTTTAATAATAGGGTAGAACAAGGTGGAATAACATCCTAATATATAAGTATTAAGAAGTAATGGGGGGGGGCTGGGAATATGGCCTAGTGGCAAGAGCGTTTGCCTCCTACACATGAAGCTCTCTGTTCGATTTCCCAGCACCACATATATGGAAAACGGCCAGAAGGGGCGCTGTGGCTCAGGTGGCAGAGTGCTAGCCTTGAGCGGGAAGAAGCCAGGGATGGTGCTCAGGCCCTGAGTCCAAGGCCCAGGACTGGCAAAAAAAAAAAAAAAAAAAAAGAAGTAATGGAATATTTTCCTGTTTGGTTTATATTTGATTTTGAGTATTACAGCTACCACAAAGTTTAAACATTATTCTCAAGTAACTTAGAAAGATAACTTTTTAAAAATAAATGTGTACAGGGCTATAAAGCTTGATCTAAGTCTTTGATCTGGAATGACATGGTCTATTCTTACAAAGTAATGGAAAGTCTGCTATTAGCTAAATATTACATTCAGGAATAAGTGTGATGTGAGTTCTGCGATTTCCTTTTGCCTTCTCCACATCTGACTATTCCTAGTTTAATCAAGTTCCATGTATCATTCACAAAACAGATATCACAAACAGGTGCGTGGTCACTATCTGTGGAAGGACATAGCCAAACACAGACACAGCAACTTCTCAGTTTCTGAGAGAGATAAAAACATGAGCTTCCCTTCTTTCTGGCCACTGATTCACCTCACAGAGATGTCCCAGTAAGCTCCCTGAGAGATGAGGGTTACCTTTTCTGAGCTGGGTGGAGGAAAAGATGTAGGTTCAGGGTTAAAAAATCAACAACCCATGTCTTTACTCTAAAGAGTAAAACTATTTTGGACTGGAAGCACTTGGCTCTGAGCCTCAATCCTTTCATGAACTGATTATGAGACTCCTTAAATCTGAGGACCGAGTATCCAATATTCTTGTATTAAATGAGATACGAAATGCAAAGCACTCAATCTGGTTCCTGAAATCTTATGGGTTCTGAGTAAATAATAGCTGGAGATAATTGTGCTATAATTTTCATTGTTATTATCTTATTTAGAAGTTTAGCTCCTGATGGTTTCTTGGTCTTTATGCTTCTATTTAAGATAATTCCATTAGATTCATCATACGTAGTACTGCTCGGGAGATAAAATGGTTCCCCTCTCCCTCCCTTCTTTGATTCTCTTGTCTCTTTCCCTCTCTCTCTCTCTCTCTCTCTTTTTTTTTTTTTGCCAGTCCTGGGCCTTGGACTCAAGGCCTGAGCACTGTCCCTGGCTTCTTTTTGCTCAAGGCTAGCACTCTGCCACTTGAGTCACAGCGCCACTTCTGGCCATTTTCTGTATATGTGGTGCTGGGGAATCGAACCCAGGGCTTCATGTATATGAGGCAAGCGCTCTTGCCACTAGGCTATATCCCCAGTCCCTCTCTCCCCTCTCCCTCTCTCTCTCTCTCTCTCTCTCTCTCTCTCTCTCTCTCTCTCTCTCTCTCTCTCTCTCTCTCTCTCTCTCTCTCTCTCTCTCTCTCTCTTAAGACTCTTTTTATTCCATGGGCATCTCAGCCTCACAAACCGATTTTCTTTTCTTCATCCTTCTTTCCTTTGGGAACTGAGAAGCTTTGACCTAGTGATCTTTCCCAGGGTCCTTTTGAAGAACTACAAGAATTCTCTAGACTAGGGTGCCAAAATTACGATTCTATTCATTTTCCTTGAGAGCACCTCGGGTCTGAAAGACTGGGGCATAAGTTTCAGCAGTCCTGATGCTAGAATCAGCAGGTAGCACATAGCCAACTCTAATTGCTATTGGCAGACACATCATCTTGTACCTGACTCCCTTAGACAATCTATCATCCCCACTTCACATATGTTGAAATAGAAAAGAAAATAATAGTTTGTATAACAATGTTCCTAGACCTTTCATTTTGCTGTCCGTACAGCAGAAGATCTCAAGTCTCCCAAGTACAGCATGGCATGTGACACTTCTCCATAGACAGATGGGCTTTTTAAACATGATCACTGGCACAAACACACCATTACACTTACATAAGCCACAGCACCACATATACAAAGTATTCTGTGTGGCAGGAGTGATTTCAATGGGGCGCTGTTGTCTAGGAGATTTAATCTATAGGTTAGAGCCTAGCTTCAATTACAAGGCGAATCTGACTATATGAAATGATGGTTCTGTGCTGGGCCTAACCAAGGATCCCAGTAGCGGGTGCAAACCTATCATTCTCCCAAAGTACCCTCAAGAATTAATCATATGGCAGGAGCAAATGGGCTTCGCATTTCTTGGATTTTTTACATTTCTAGAGTCAGAGTGGGTGCAATTAATTCCAGTAAAGGCAGACTTGATTTCGAAACAGCATCTGTCTACTGATGACCTATTAAGCTGGGTAGGTCTTCGTCAGGTCTACACAGTTCGTGGAAGGAGAGTTAGCAGCAACCCTGGCCTCTACCCAAGTGATGCCAGAGCTCCCTTCCTAGTCTAATTAAGCTACCCCACAATATCTCCAGACATTGCTAAATAACCCCTGCCCCCGGAGCAAGACCACGCCTGACTGAGAATCACTACTCTAAGGCTGGAAATGGAGAGATCTAAAGTAGGCATCTTAGTGTGTATGGCTGGGCTTCAGGGGCCCGAGAGTATTGTGGATGATCACAGTCATGACTCCAGAAGGACAGGCACTGATGGAGAATAGGCCTCCACAACACCTGCCTTGCTGGGGCCTTCGTGGTGACCTTGCCAGTGTCTTATTTCAGGATTTTTCCTGAAATCTGTTTACCCCATGTTGGCCTGATTCTCACTCCTCTCCTCATTGACCTCACTGCTCGGTCTTTGCTATGCTTTTTCTAACCCTTGGGTTTGATGCTCATGTGTTCATACATCTATTTCTCCTCCTTGTTCGCTACCGCTCATCCAATTCAACTTTATAGTAGGCACAATTCCATGGGCCCCGCTATTCCCATTTGCAGTCGCTTGTTCCTTGCTCCTCAGAGCAAGACTTGGTTGACTCTGGGACAGGTGCACAATGCTGGTGATTCCAACACAGCATCCTGGGAATTCTCCATTTAGATGGCGTCAGTACTATGGTTCACTCCATTTTTAATACCTCATGTACTCCCGGGCATTAATAAAGAAACTGGTCAGCACAGAAAAGGAAATGAAGTTAGTGGGTGCTAGCATGCTCTATCTGAGTTGACTGTGTCATCAATGTTAACATTTCTATGAGTGTGCTGTGTTTCACTGTCTAGAAAAGGAATAAAGTGAAGACACCGTGGAGTCAGACCCCTTAACTGGAAGGTGGGTTTAGGATCCACAGTATGTATTAGTTTTGTTTAATGCACTGGGTTTTCAGTGGCTCACCTAACCTAAGCCCCAAGAGGAAATCTGAACACAAATGTAGATTCAGTAACAAGTGACTTAAGGAAAAGAGGAGGGTCATGTGAGGGAAAACTAGAAAGGAATGAATAAAGAGAACAATTATCCAGCTGTAATCAAACTTCATTCTACTATAATCTGGATACCTTTCACACTTCACCTCATCTTCCCAGAATTATTTGTAGAGGCCTCTTTACACCTAAACCATCACTTACATGACACTAGGATAGAATTATGTCACTCAATTATTTTGGGGAGAAATACTCCTTGCCTAACCAGAAAGTAAGAAGGAAAAAAGCACATGTCTGCAACCTCACAGCTAATACACACAAAAAATATTGACAAATAATAGGTCATTAAATTGGTGATCAATAAGTAAGATCTCACTCTCTTCCCCATTCAGTTTTATTCTCTCTTTTCTTTCTCTCTCTTCCTCTCCTCCTCCCTTCTTTTTGTGCAGTGTGCATATCCATTTCTTTATCCCAAGAGATTGGCAGATTAGAACATAAGGATAACTGACATTTAATGAACACATCATATGTCCTGCACTGGCCTAAGGCTCTTATATTTATTAACTTTCTGAGTCCTCATAAAAGACTCATACTAGATGCCAATTGGAGCTCCAGTTTGCAGATGAGGGAATGGAGGGACAGAGAGGTTAAGTACTTGCCCAAGATCATGATGCTGAGAGGCAAAGAGTCTGGACTTGAACAAGGGCCGAATAGCCCTGAAGCCTGATCATCCCTGGCCTGTCCATCACTACTTTCATCCATGGTGGAAAGCTACGTAGAACGGCGGATCGTATGCCCTTGCTTACTCTCTTTTGACAGGTTTGTGCTTCTTAGGTCTAACTCTGCTTCCTCTAGGCTTCAAGTGCACTGCCAGTGTCCCTGTTCACCAGGCCATACCTCATACCCCAGGGTAGTGTAAAGCCCTGCTCTTTAAGGGAATAGCAGCCATCTTCTCTTCTTAACACCAGAGGAAGGAGCCAGAGGGTATGGAAGAAAGTGCTAGAAGGTGGGTGGGGCTGCATTTGGGGGATGTGCACTTTAAATATTATAAAACAAGAGCAACACAGACACAGGAACCCTTCTGATGACCTCTTGGGTCTAGCTGTCCAGCTGATACCTTCTGCATTTATGTCTCCCTTCCTGGCTTACATTAACCCTTGAATGTGGCCAGCCTGCCCCCTCTACCCTCCACCCCACCATTGTCTGTCCACTCCTAACCTGTTTCTATGCTTCTGGCTCGTGGTCCCTCTTCCCACTGAGATAGCCTCTCTCTCCACTATGGACTTGGGAAATATTTCCTTTGACCCGACTCCCTTGTTTCACACCAGTGACCCCTTGAAACCATTGTGGCTCAGTGGAGAAGTTACTTCTTCCCCAAAGCCTCAGTTCCTCTGTACTTGGGTTCATTCAGTGTCATGGCTGTATCTTCAATGGCCATGAAATCCCGGATAATGAGTTACCTACTAGTAGAACTGTAAACCCTGGGAGACGCTAAGCCGGGACCCTAATCAGGACCCTGTCTGCAGGGACTCTGAACATTTTATTTGCCACTGTGGTCTCAGTCTTTGACAGAGAGCTCAGGGACAGTATAATTTTGAGGTGGATGAATGAGGAGGGGTAAGTTTTATTTGACTTCCTGGAACCACAGTCTCAGGACATTCTGGGTAATGCCTTTCCTATATGGACACAATGACTCATGTTCCCTTCCCTGTTTAGGCCTTGCAATGGCTCTTTTCCCTCCAGCTCCTTAGTATGGTTTTCAAGGCCCTGTATTGGATCCCCTGTGAAAGGTCTGTCCTCATTCTCTACTACTGTTCCAGAATATTTTGAGCCACACTAGCCTTCCTTATGTTTCCGTAACATGCAAATTCCTCTGTCTATAGGCCTGTCTTGTTAATTGTTCCTCCTGTTTGAACCTTCTGGCACTTCATCCTGGCAGTTCTGTTTCTTTCTACTTGAGTATTATCTCCCTAGTGGGACTTCCTCTAATCACCCTTCCTCAATGGCCCAACCCTACCCTTTATTAACTTCTTAGTAACTTCCTTCATAGTAGAATTTTACTTCTGTCTAACATTTAATAGTATATGAAATCTTGTTTATGTATTCTCTCTTGCTCTGCTTTATCTGATTGCCATAATTTGCATCGTCCTGGGCCTAGATTGAAGTCCAGCCCAAATGCAAACTACAGCTTCTGTATTTTGTTTTTGTTTTTAAATTTATTTTTTGGTGACACTGGGGTTTGAACCTAGGGCCTTGCTCTTACCATGTAGTTGCTTGACCACTCAAGGCATGCCTCCAGCCCTTCTTGTGGTGCTTTATTTTTATTTTATTTTTCCAGTTCTGGGGCTTGAACTCAGGGCCTGGACACTGTCCTGAGCTTCTTTTACTCAAGGCTAGTACTTGACCACTTGAGCCACAGAACCACTTTTGCCTTTTTCTGTTTCTATGGCTCTGAGAAATTGAACCCAGGGCTTCGTGCATGCTAGGCAAGCGCTCTACCACTCAGCCATATTCCCAGCCCCGTGATGCTTTATTTTTAAAGTAGAGTTTTTGCTAGGGGCTGATCTCAGAGCATGATCCTTCTACCTAGGGCTTCCTACCTAGCTGGGACCACAGGCACATGCCAGCATGCCTGGCTCCATTGAGATGTGGTCTCAGTAACATTTTTCCAGAGCTGGCCGTGAACTACGACTCTCTCAATCAGCAGCTTGTGCATTTAAAGAGTCTTTCCCCCTCCCGCACTAGCAACACACCAGCAAATATTAAATGAGTTCTCACTCTTCCCCATGTAACCCACCCCTAAGGCACTGTGTCTGAAGTTAATCCATGTATGTTTTGACACTTCCCCTGTGGTAGCCATGGTTAGTCCTGGTTTCTTTTGGACAAATGAAATATGATGTCTGTTTCCAAGGATCGTGTGCAATATTCATCCAAGTTGGGATAAAAAAATCAATTAATGCATCCAGAATCTTTGAGGGCTCATCATACACAGAGGATAAAAGGAGGCAGATAAATTCTTTGCTTTTATGAGCAAGGCTCCTCATGAAGCAGGACATAGGCTAAGGTATGATGTTTAAATATGACAGTAACTCCACGAGCGCACTGACATTTTTTAAGAGCATATTATTAATCCAGATTTGGACAAATGTTAGCTTGAACCAGAATCTACCCAAACCTTTGAATCGCCACCCTGTCGCAGCTTGTGACATGCCTTGGGAGCCACTAAGGTGTCTTCAGCATCTTGCACAGTTCTTGGCTCCGAGTCCACATTTCACATATCTCATTTTACGTGAGTCCTGTTTGGGCCTCCAAAATTTATATCCTATGGCTTTGGTTGATCCATGGGAATACAGGTGGGTCTGGGAGAGGAAGAGTGCCAAATTCCAACCAAGGGCCTCTGAAATCAAAAGATCATGTGATCCGACTTTGGTAGCTTTGCCCTGTGCCAAATTTGATCTCTTCCAGGCTGATAGTTTCCAAAAACAGCAAACATGTCCCATTTTCAAGGAAGTGTTTATAATGTCTCTTCTCTCACTAACGACTTTCTCAGATGGGCAAAGCCATATTCTGCGGGCACGAAAGGCCGAGAAAACTAAACAATAAATGGGGTCTATACCTTGTTCCCTGTACTTTTGAATGTTTTGATTTCCACTTTGGCAGCCATTGGGGAAATCCTATCCATGCATTAGGAACCATGCTCAGGGTGAATTTAGAGGTTTCAGGAAAATCTTTACACTGAATTTAAGGTAGGTGAAGTCCTAGCAATGAGTCCTCTCCTCTCCTCTATTCTCTTCTCCTTCTCCCCCCCACTCTCTTCTTTCTTCCCCTTCTCTTCCCACTCCCCTCTGCTTTTCTCATCTTCTCCTTTCCTTCCTTCCTCTCCCCTCTCTTCTCTCCTCTGCTGTCCTTTCTTCTGCTGTCCTCTCTCTCCTTCTTTCCCTTCCCTTCTCTTCTCCTTTTTTATTCTCTCTCTTTCTCTCTCTCTTTCTCACCACTTGCTCTCTTTTCTCCCAGAGGCACAGAGTAAGGGATTTCACCATGAATACTGAATCCTGAATTAGCTCAGTCTCTGATTCTTAATCCTCCTCTAAAGGTGAAATCACAAAAAAAGCCACATCTAGCAGCCTTTGAAAACAATGATAATTGGAATGGGCACTTTATGATTGGAAATATTTCTTAAAATAAAAAAGTGATACCAATAGAAATGTTTACAAAGCATTCTCCAGTGAGTTCTTAAGTGAAATTTGCTTCAATGCAACCTCAGTAATTTAGATTATAGTTAAATTTCCTCAGTAAGCTACCATTGAATATTCAGGTACCATACTCAGGACCCTCCAATAGAAAAGTCTGGTTAGACTAGAGCTTCTCAACCAGAGCACCAGTAACAGTTCCATTGGGTTTTGTTGTGGGCAGCAGGGCAAGTTGCCCTGAGCATTTGTAGTATGTTTGGCAATGTCTCTGGCAGCTGCACACTAAATACTACTAACAACTCTCCTCTCTTTTGATGTCACAACCAAAAAATACCTCTAGATATTGCCAATGTTCTTGATGGATGGGTGGGAAAAATTCCTCCACAGTAAGAATATTTTGTTTTTGTTTATTTATTTGTTTGTTTGTTTATTGCCAGTCCTGGGGCTTGAATTCAGGGCCTGAGCACTGTGTCTGGCTTCTTTTTGTTCAAGGCTAGCACTCTACCTCTTGAGCCAGAGTGCCACTTCCGGCTTTTTGTTTGTTTATGTGGTGCTGAGGAATCAAACTCAGGGCTTCATGCATGCTAGGCAAGCACTATACCACTAAGCCACATTCCCAGCCTGAAGAATATTCTATTGAACATCATTTAGTATGTTCAAGTCAAAGCATTTTTTTATATTCTCCTAGGATACACAAGTGAATAAAACCATTATTTTATTGACTATAAAGCACATGACATAGGAACTCACCACCTACTATTAAAATCCAATATATTCTAGTCCTTAGGAATTATTTTCCTAAATGAATTCATGATTTACTTTTAGGGGTAGCTCCTGTGTGGAACAAGAAGCAGTTGCTCATCCATGCTCGCTCTGTATTCTGTCCTTATGGACTACTGAGAACCATTTATTGAGTTTTGGAAGGAGACCTACTTCATGCTAAAAATGATTCTCTGGGTTTGAATTTGTCCTGGGCCATGCCCTCCTACTGCCATTCACAAGTGACCCAACAACTACAGCTACTACTGGAGGAGGTCTGGTTTTGTGCCAGCTGTGGCGCTGAGAACTTTCATACCATCATCTCATAGCAGCCTACACAAAAGTCATGAAGTAACTGTAGGGAAACCATTTACAGGGATGGAGCTGTGCTTGAAGGGCTGATGTGACTTGCTTAAGTTCCTTTAGATAGTGTGTGAGTTGAGATTCAAATACAAGCCCGACTTTTACCCACTCTCAATTAATTAATATGCTTGGTCACCCTTCACTCTTGCAATAGCTGACTTCCAAGCCTCATGGGTGAATTTAGTTCCACTGTATATGTTTGTTGCATTTGCTGAAAACTCCACATGGGTGTTCCTTAAACAACCATGCAGTGAGCCCTGAGAAAAAGGATCTTTTGAGTGTCCTTACTCGGTTCGGGCACAAAACTGTTAGCTTGCGGTACAATGGAGCCTTTACTGTCAGACAAAACAATGACATCTATTAATCACTAGAAGTGCCTGGGCAAACAAAGTTTCCTTTTCTGTGAATTTAGTCTTAAGGGCCTCATGGTTTGTATCACAGAGGTGCAAAGCTTTATGTCTCCCCTTAACAAGGCTGACTTCCCCAGACTTAGACAGCTTACAGAACTTCTGTTAAGGAGCTGGGGATCTGGTGTCTTTAATCACTGGCACAGAAGTACGAGGGCAGCTCTGAAGACAGAAAGAGGCAGTGGATGGAAGACTGAAACCAACATAGATGGATGAGGCTCTGGGAGGCAGAATCATAGACTGCACACCTCACGTGAGCTCCTGGGAGCATACCAGGCCAGGTTTATCGATTGTGCAAGATCTGGCCACTCATTATCAGCAGGAACCCTGCAGACTTACCTCTTAGCTTCCTAATCAGGATCACCTTATACATCATTTATTATCAGTTTGGGGCTGCCAATAAGCAAAAGGGGTAGAGAAGATAGAATGCTGTGTCTCCTCTAGCCTGCAAAGCATCATTCTGCCATTCTAGTAAGTAGTTATAATAACAATAATAAACCTTCTGGATCATTCTAATATCTACAGTTATAGTGACATTGGATCTGTGTGAGTAGAGAAATACCCCACCCATTTTAATGTGGCAGAGCCATTAAGAAGTTTGACAGAGTTTAGGACCCTTCATTATAGCCTTTGAGACAGGCTTAGAGTCCCAATTTTTCTTCCTCTTATTATTTAACAAGAATCATAATCGTCATGCATCCTTCTTAGCTCCTTTCTCTTTGTCCCTCTTTAACAACCTGAATCTGGCACACTTCCCTTCTCCTTTAACCCCCACAAGCTAAAAATAATATCCTCTTGGAGCTAGCCAAAAAGTGTCACTTGGCAGAGTTTAATTAGTAGGAGTGGGCAGGAGACAGTTCTAGCCTTCCCAATTTGCTACAAACTCTCTGGGGAGCCAGAGCCTGATACAATTGGAAAATTCAGGTTCATGTGCACCAGGGATGGGAGGCTCTGCTTTTCAGGGAAAGCCTGCCTGGAAATCAGCTACAATTTGTGTCCACAGTACCAGATGGGAGCCCTGGGGAAGCAAGCCTGAGGATGGACTTACTGGATTTTCGGGAATTACTTCCTGCGCCCCCTGTCCCACACCACGATTTACTAGCCTTCTGACTTTAAGCAAGCTACCTAACCTCTTGCTCTTGCTTTCCTTATCTGGGGATAATCACAGGACTCCTAAGTGTGTCATGAGAAGGAAGTGTGTGAAATTGAACTCTTAGAACGTAGCCTGGCACAGAATCAAGGAAGCTCATTTGCTCACATTATTATTTGTTTGCCCTTGTTTTCACTCTGTGTGTGAAAAAGCTGTTTTTCACAACTTAGTTTTAAGCAAGTTTAGCTTCGACATCTTTTTAAAAAAATGATCGCTAAGTAGTTGTGCAAAGGAGTTTCCATTTAACAAAGCCGTGTATAAATACGATGCTTTTTTTTTTTTTTTTTTGGCCAGTCCTGGGCTTTGGACTCAGGGCCTGAGCACTGTCCCTGGCTTCTTTTTGCTCAAGGCTAGCACTCTGCCACTTGAGTCACAGAGCCACTTCTGGCCATTTTCTGTATATGTGGTGCTGGGGAATCGAACCCGGGGCTTCAAGTATATGAGGCAAGCGCTCTTGTCACTAGGCCATATCCCCAGCCCAATACGATGCATCTTAATGTGTATAAATACGATGCATCTTGCTCTGTCACTCCAGTCTTCCCACCCTCCCCTCCCAACCCACCCTTTCACTTACTTTTCTTAATTTTGTATTATATATGTTGAATTCTTGACTGCATTCCCCCCTCTTCTCCTCTTCATTCATCTACTCCCCCCTCCCCCACCTCTTTCAAGTACCTGTTTTCTGGTGTTTGTTTTGTTAGGCCTGTCTTTGATGCCCTTCCTCATCTTTTTGTTCGGACGTCTAGATTCAAACAGCCCAATCCGGAAAGAAAGTTTTAAGCAAAACAATACCTGTGTTTCATGTAGAAAACAGGATCTTTACCTGGTTTTCATATATTTTGTTTGCCGAGAATGGAACTTGACTTATCTTTGAATAGTTAGACCTGGAAGTCTCTTAGCCCCAATCTCTTTGAACTCCAGTTGTCTTCTCAAGAAATTTCTATACAGAGCAGCGACTCTGGTAGGAAATAATCATGAAGATACATCAAAAGCGTACTTTATAATATGTAGGTTATTTTTATGAACATTTTCCCTGACTTAACCCATGTGCAAGATGTCATAGGGCAATGTGGCTATGTGAAAGGCTCCAAGGACCATCAGTGGTGGTTGGAGGTGAGATTAAAGGAACTGATGGACACTGGGCTTAACTCTACTGGGAGACAAGGACAACCCACCACACTGCCCACTACAGAGTGAGGGGAGCAACTGGGTCTATCGTGGTGGTTCACAAAGCCTGACCACATCATGAGTGACACTCTCAAGCAGGTCTGGACTCACAGATGGATTTCCTCAAAGCTGGAAGGCCTCAGTACCCAAACTCACAGGAGGCTATCTAGACAGAGTGAGAATAAAGGCAGCAGGTAGTGGGAATGGGTTCAGGACAAGACTGGAGTCTTGGCAGGTTGGGGACACTGAGATCATTCCTATCAATACAATACAACCTGTAGGGTTGTATTGGAGTAATCTGAGATTGCACTTTATGAATAACGACCTAGGCCTAACTAATCCAAGATTCTCAACTGAGTGGAGAATGTACTTCCAAGTCAAAGGCTTCCCTTGGTCACAGAAGTACAGCAATAATAATAGAAGTTATGGTACAAAGGATGTGGATACAGGGAGGAGAAGAATGGCAGCTATTTTTTTCTCAAGTGATCTACCATCTCCTTTCATCTCTCTCTTAATATTTGTTGAGTTATTTCAGCAAAGTAAAGACAATGAATTGGGTACTTGTTTTGCAGCTAGCTTTCTAGTGGACAGGAGAAAGATGAATGGAAATTATCCTGCAAGCAGGTCTTAATGTATAAGTATGGATAGTGGCAGAAAGGCACAGAGAATGTGAGGTTATGCCGAGGAAACTAGTTGGGGCATGGGATCTGGGAATCCAAGGGAAAGAAGGTTCCTTTGAGAGAGGATCACTGAAGTAAGAACTAAAGAGTGAGACAAAGCCAGAGCTGATGTTCTAGGCAAAGGAATGATATATATGCAAGGCCAGGGAGGGCCACATGCTAGACAAGAGGGTAGGCTAGTGTGGCCGAAGCACAGAAACAAGGACAGACCATCCCAGCTGATAGAGCTTGGAGGGTACCATAAAAAAATTCCTTCACCGTGCTTAAAATAAGGAGGAACTGGGACTGGGGATATGGCCTAGTGGCAAGAGTGCTTGCCTCGAATACATGAAGCCCTAGGTTCGATTCCCCAGTACCACATATACAAAAAACGGCCAGAAGTGGTGCTATGGCTCAAGTGGCAGAGTGCTAGCCTTGAGCAAAAAGAAGCCAGGGACAGTGCTCAGGCCCTGAGTCCAAGGCCCAGGACTGGCAAAAAAAATAAAAAATAAAAAATAAGGAGGAACTTATTTAGATGGTGTAGGGGGTTGGTAAGGAAGTGATAGGATCATCCACTCTAATTCCTATAAAGCTAGAAGCAAGGGCTATGTTTGTCCATTTATAAAATGTTACAGGTTTCTGTAGAAATTGACTGGAGAGGGACCTAACAGGAAAGTGAATCATCGACTCAGAAGAAATATGTTGGAGATGTGTTTTCCCCTCACCTCCAATCTGTCTGACTGTAGGTAAGCTAGTCATTATGTCCAAAGTTTCCTCATCTGACATATGGGAACAACCATCTGCTTTTAGATTTCTTTGGGGAAGAATATACACATGTGAGTGAATTACCTTAAGAGTCTCTGTCCTGTCGTAATTTGTGATTATTGTTCAAAATATTATTTTCTGGTTTTTACTTTGTCCAATTTGGTTTTAAAGTTATAAAAAAATAGAGAGCCTTTCTGTATTTTTCCTTTAAAAGTTTATTTTTTAATGAATAAAACAGACATACACTCTATAGATCAGCATGTAGTTAAATGTTTTTGTTTTAATATTATAAGAAAAACTTTCAAGTATAACTAAAATCACACAAGAGCCATAGTTTTTATAATCATATTGTTCAAAAAAGCTGTCATTTTGTGTAACTTTTCAAGATTATTGGGATAAAGCTGTTCATAATGCTGAACATTTTTAGCCATGTATTTTTCTCTCTAGTATTTAATGAGATCATTTGGACCTTGATTTTGTTGTGCTTCAAAAGTCTTCTCAAATCTTTGTAAATTTTATTGATCATTTAGAGCAGCAGCCTTTAGTTCTGTTGATCTTGTTTGTTTTTTCTATTTCATTAACTTCTGTGATCCTTATTTTTTCCAAATCTCTTGTTTCTTTAGATGTAATATGTAGTTTTAACTATATATTCTATAAAATATATTCACAGAAAATGTGCTACAATGCTCTAAGTTTTTTCATGCCATTACTGTGGCCTGAATTCAGGGCCTAGGTGCCCTCCCTTAGCTTTTTCTCTCCAGACACACTGTACCACTTGAGCCACACCTCCACTTCTGGCTTTTGAATGGTTAACTGTAGGTAAGAGTCTCCTGGCCTTTCTTGCCCAGGCTGGCTTTGAACTATGATCTTCAGATCTCAGCCTCCTGAGTAGCTAGGATTACAGGTATGAGCCACTGGCACCCGGCTCAAATTTTCTTTTTGATTTTCACTATTTTGCCTTTTTCTCCCTTTTGCTTCCTCTTAAACCATTTAGCTGTTATATTTGTTTGTACTTGTGTGCATTATACACAAATTCCGACTCTGAATTATAATTCTTTTTTCAGTAATTATTCCCCCTTTCTTCTTTTTTTTTCTGTGAGGTATACACATCTTGGATATCATCCTCCGGATACCTTTATCTCCTTTCGGAATAGCTTGTCTATGCTGGGGACCAGAACTATATGGTATCTCTTAGCATTTGTTATCTATAGGAAGTCAGTTATGTTATATTTTTTGCAAACTAATTTTATTTTAAAAATTAGCTTTGTCTTGAGGAAGTTTGGTTCATGCTAGCTGTTCTAATTTCACAAAGTTCTGTTTGTATTATTGTCATGATATATATCAGCTTTCTTTTGGGATCCATCCCTTGGTCCCGTTCCTCCCTGCCCCTTTTATCTGGAGCTCTCATGTTCTTTATCTTGGTGGTATCTGTTCTGGTCAATGAGGATTCTGTCCCAGCTCATTGCCTTTATTGTTTGAGTTTGTTCGTCAAGGGATCCTGTACAGTTTTGAGGAGTCTTAGAACTCAAAGACTTCATCTCTAACTTCAGATACCTTTTACTTGTCCAGTGTTGAGTTAGAAAATTCCATTCTTCTTCAATTATCTCATAGATCTTACCTCTGCTTCCCACACTGAGGTTGATTCTCCTAAGTACTGCTGCTCCTTGTGGTGTTTTTTTGTTTGTTTGTTTTAACAATTTGTAGGTGCTTTCTGTTTCATGAGGTTACCTGCTTATCTGATAACAATTATAACAATTACAATAATTAGTTAACTAACCAATAATATTTAACAACTTCAGTAAATATTTGAGGAGACATTTAAAGACATTTTTTTGAAAACACTAAATTTCATAGAAAAATTGAAAAGTTATGTTAATATGATTAAAAATTCTTTCCCCAAATAGGAGACATCATCATAATTAATAATGAAACCTCAGCTACATTTTCACATTACTGGCAACATTATAGCTATTTCTGTTGTTGATATAATTAGTAGTAATATTATCAGATCTATTACTCACCTTTCATGGACACAAGGGTACAGATCTAAGGTTACAAGATTAATTACAAGGCTATTCTCAGCACCTACCTAATAGTGGGCAAAGCTTGGAAATCTATTCCTTGTC
The DNA here is from genome assembly GCF_023159225.1 of Perognathus longimembris pacificus. Taxonomy (NCBI): domain Eukaryota; kingdom Metazoa; phylum Chordata; class Mammalia; order Rodentia; family Heteromyidae; genus Perognathus; species Perognathus longimembris. The sequence goes on along the minus strand of NC_063166.1, from coordinate 72,738,537 downwards.
TTCTCTGGTTTGAGTTAGACTAAACAGCCAGAGGAGCCTGGAGAAGGTGGAGATATACCTTTAGGAAAACACTTAGTAGTAGCTACAAAATGCCAGGACTTTAGGTTTGGATTCCAGAAATTCAATTAGAATATTAATTTATAAACTGATTTGGAGCCCATTTTGATTTTTGATTTGTTTCTGTTTCATAGTTGCAGAAAATACAGACATCTGTCTAATGTAGTTATTTTTATGATGAGAACTTTTTTTTATTAAAAAGAAGGAATGGAAAGATCATGAGGCTTTAATGTACATTGGTAGAGTTGCGTTTTAAATACTGAACTAATTCCAAATGCATCTGAAGGAAAGATTCATTAAGATGTTAAACTATAAAACTTGTGGTCATTCTAACAAGTGACAAAAAGCAGTTTTATGAGACTCCGTGAAGGGAAAGCATTTTGTAATTAGTGTGGGCCAAAATATTTTGGCCAGTTTTTCTTATTTCCCCTCACAGGCAGGGGGCTGGAATGTTGCCTGCTGACATGTCACTCCGAGTGTGTGCTCCGATCAGGTGTCAGAATGCTTGGCTTACAGGCCAGAGAGAGATCTGCCATGGGCTAGAGTGTACATGGAGTACTTATTCAACTTATTCGCACAATTTCTTTTCCATTTGGATTTCTTCCTGCCAAACTTCCATATCAGAAATTGTTGAAGGAATGAATGAAAAGTGTTTCACCTGAGGAACCAAAAACAGAAGGAAAGGATACAAGAGCCTGAGCTCTGTATTCAATTAGATGAAAGTTATAAATAGGAAAATAAACTTGTTTGACATAAGCCCACTGGGTCCAAATGTCACAAACAGGCAAAAGTTAGAAAGATGTGGGGCTGGGAATATGGCCTAGTGGCAAGATCGCTTGCCTCGTATACATGAAGCCCTAGGTTCGATTCCCTAGTACCACATATATAGAAAACAGCCAGAGGGGCGCTGTGCTGTGGCTCAAGTGGTAGAGTGCTAGCCTTGAGCAAAGAGAAGCCAGGGACAGTGCTCAGGCCCTGAGCTCAAGGCCCAGGACTGGCAAAAAAAAAAAAAAAAAGAAAGAAAGATGTGACTTGGTACTCCAAGACTGAGGACACTACTGCTTCTATTTCCACTCCTGTTCCTTCTGCTCTCCTCCTGTCCCCTTTTCTCACCTATTCTCTCTCTCTCTCTCTCTCTCTCTCTCTCTCTCTCTGATTGATAGGTTCTTTGCTGAGTAGCTCAGGCTGGTCTTCAGTTCACAATCTTCCTGCCTCTACCTTCCAAATCTTGGGATTGCAAATGCACATGTGCACCACACACTGACTTATGTTTAATTCAGAAAGAATACAAAACCACCTATACAGTGGATGATTTAACAGCAAATATTGTATACAACTCAGGGAAGTCACTGGCATCAGAATTATCACACTGAGATATGACTATACTGCATTTGGCCCTATAAAATAACAAAGACAAACAAATAGAATTGCATCTTTATTTTTTTTAAGTTAAGAACCCAATGAACATACTACAAATTTAAGAAAAGAAAGCGAAGGGGTGGTTTGGGAGGGATAGGTGAGAAGGTTGATAGAGGCGATACTGATTAAGGTGCATTGTATCATAAACTGCATTGTTAAATGCAAGCGCTTTTGTGCAATTACTTAATGATACTCTTTAAAAAATGGAAACACATTGGCCCTTAGACTAAACTAGATTGAAAGATGCAGTTGTTGACCAAGTATGTCGAACCACAAATAACCTGCCTTTTAGGGTACCCTCACAGTCAGATTGGCCGCTGCCCTGAGAGGGGTGATAGGGGCAGATAATGTTTCAGCCAATTCTATTCAGGCATTTGAAGACATGGAATCCTCACTTTGCCATCTGATCTGCTTGCCTCTAACTTGTTTTCAGAATTTAAATAGAATATATATATATATATATATATATATATATATTTTAATGTCTTGGACGGATCTCTCCTTGGGTTAAATTTTCTGATGGTTGACATGCTAAAGGGCAAAATCCTCAGGTTGGCAGGATATCCCCTCAGCTGTCATGTCTGTGTAGTTTGGGTTCCAGCCAAGGGAGATGAAGCACTGGAAGGTTTTGATGGAACAGGGTCTCAAACACTGTGTCACCTCAGCTCATGGTGACATTGTGACTCGAAGGTAAAAAGGGATCAAGAAGTGATGGTCAAACCTCTCCCTTTGATTTGGTGGTGTGTATACTACTCTAGTCAAATCTGAGAACTGCAGCCATATGAGATGAGCTTTGTCTAGTCTTACAGCCTACAAATCTTACCTGTTAGTAAGAACAGCTACCATAGCTGAACAGAATAATATAAAATATTGAAGCATGGTAAAGCTAATATTCCAGAGAGCAAAGAAACTTGGAAAGGTGCTGCCCTTTAAGCTCCCAGAACAGGTAGCTGATATTTGAAAAGAGATCCAAGCTTTTTATAACCCAAGGGAACTATAAGCACACTATGGGGAACTCTCATACTCTATCAACTATACTCTAGTTTAAGATTTAGAAGGACTACCCCCTAAAGGTAAACACAACCCAGGATAAAAATTCAGAGTTGGCACAGACTAAAGTACTAGTTCCCTTGAATTGGAGTATCTGGTTATCTGTGATTGGAAATTCTCCTAGCTGCCTATCAGAAGCTAACATAAATTTTCCCTTGAACAATACCACATTCATCCCAGTTATCTTTTTTGTATAATTTTTCACATACATGTGATTAAAAATTACAAAGAAGTGGGTTAAGATATAGCTAATACTTCAAGTAAGTAAGACAACAAAAACTAAACAGCAGTGGAGAATTTAGGTACTGAACATAGACCTTAGAAGAGTTCTTCCCTTCCTTCCTTCCTTCCTTCCTTCCTTCCTTCCTTCCTTCCTTCCTTCCTTCCTTCCTTCCTTCCTTCCTTCCTTTTTTCTTGTTTTTGATGGTCCTCGGGCTTGAACTCAGGGCCTAAGCACTGTCCCTGACCTTTTTTTTCTTTTTTTTTTGGCCAGTCCTGGGCCTTGGACTCAGGGCCTGAGCACTGTCCCTGGCTTCTTCCCGCTCAAGGCTAGCACTCTGCCACTTGAGCCACAGCGCCACTTCTGGCCGTTTTCTAGATATGTGGTGCTGGAGATTTGAACCCAGGGCTTCATGTATACAAGTCGAGCTCTCTTGCCACTAGGCCATATTCCCAGCCCCTGTCCCTGACCTTTTATGCTTACCACTTGAGCCACCGCTCCAGTTCCAGAATTTTTAGTGGTTAATTGGAGATATGACTTTCATGGACTTACCTGTCTGGACTGGCTTTGAACCATGATCCTCAGAGCTCAGCCTCCGGTATAGCTAGTATTACAGCCATGAACCACTGTGCATGGCTTAGCATTTCCTTTCTCCCTCTCTCCTAATATCTCCTCCTCCTCTTTCTCCTCCTCCATCCTTTCTTTCAGAATAATTTAGGGTAAGTCCATCATGTTTTAGTTGGAAGCTCTCAGCCTTTGTCTTAGCTCAACCATTTTAGGCAATTGAACACATTCCCTATCAACTAATGTCATCTTCTTGACCTCCAAACTAAGTACTAACTGGCTCTTTGTTTTGAAAAAAATTCTTAGCGCCATCTTTTATTAGATATAGATGAAAATCCATTGGCTTTTCCAGTGCTATAATTTTTCTTTATTTGTAGTGTTTTTGTGGACTCTTATTCCTGTTTGCAGTCTAATCAGCTATTTGTCAAACCAATCTCTTTCTCATAGTCCTTGGCCTATAAAGACAATGTTAAGCAGCACTCTACTTTCATTCTATATTTTTAAAATTCTTCTAGGAGAGCTAGGAGTTCTTTAAGCACATTTCTAAGTTCCAGATTGTAGGGATCTTTTTCATCAACTGTTTTACATCTGGATAACATAGACCTCTATCCCTCCAATTAATCTAACAACTTCTTTGTTTCTTGCTCCCTCCATCTGACACCTAAGCCTCTGTCTAATGCCATGTTTTGTTTTTGTCATTCCTACACATATACAATGTTCCTGTATCAATTAGCAAGGGCATGCTTCAGGAACAAACACCCTCCAAACCTCTACAGTGAAAATAAGAGTGATAATTTTTCTTCTCATTACAAGTCCACTTTGCTTGCTTGCTTTATTTATGTGGGTAGTCTAGCCTATCCTTGAGTCAGGTCGCTCGGTCTCTGAGTAAGAGAAATGTGCCTCTCACTTTGCAGACACACAGTCCCGCTGCACACAAAGGGGTCAGAAAGTGAAATTCCACCTTGTACCCAGAAGATGGGGAAATAGGAACATGTGATAGGTAGCACTAATGAGTCCCACATAGGCCTTTGTGTATGCCAGAGTTTGGTATGTGAGGTGACAACACAAACAAGTGGTGGAAGAGAGACGTTCCACCGGAAGTGGTGAGATGTTAGACCATCCTATGGAAAAATGGAAGCATTACATTCCTACTTCTTACCTTACACAAAAATATATTCTATAGGGTTTAAATATATGAAGAACACAGAAAATGTTCACTGTTTTAGAAGACAACCTGGAAAAAAAAACTTTCTGAGTTAGGATAGAGAATAAATACATAAGCCAAAAATTTCCAAAGCAACAAAGAGAAGTTTAATCAATATAATTAGAATATAAGAAAGAATCCAGCCTTGCCACTCACATGGTTCTTCATATTTCACCACACATTTTAAAATATTCTATATTGTGTTGAACACAAACCTGAGGTTATACTTTATTGAACTCCAGCCTTTATTGGATTCCATGTGCAGCTACAGAAATCTTTGAAAAGATGTATAAGTTTTTTTTTAAATCCAGAAAATGTGGGAGTACATTTTTGCCCCCATTATGAACACAACAGATTAATGAATGAACTAGATCAAGTAGAGGAAGGGGAGACTGATTTAAAAATATTAGCATTTTCATAAAACAAACTACTGGGCCTGAATTTATACAAATACCTGGTAACTGAAAGAAAAATTTCCCTGAAAACCTTGGGGGTAAAGTTTTGTTAACTCTGGCTTGGAGATTACAAAAGATGAGCTTGTGGGCTTAAATCCTGGTACAATTGGACAGGGGAGCATTTTTAGGTCAAGCCACTTCTTCTCTGAGAGTACTCATTTAATCATCTTTTCAGTTTCTGTTACCCACGACTGCAGACCTTACTGGGCTGAAGCTATACTTAGACAGAACAAAATTGAAAACAAATAGCTCTTCCTTCTTGGCCCATGGTCCTTTGCCCATGATCTATTTAACTATGGCTATTCTTCATTAACAGGTGTTTACACTTCAGAGAGACACTTGTTGAGCTGGGCAAAAGCCATCAGTTCTGCCCATTTTCAGTCTCTGACCTAAGAACAATGGTCACATTCAACAACCAGCCTGCTAAGTGCTACGCTCCATCTTCTAGTTGCTCAGGTTTGTAGGCAGATTATAGCCATCTCTGCCAACCGAGTGCCTCTGGGGAAGCAGTCTCATCCAGACTTGGATTCATTCTGTCTTCATCTACTTAGCTACTAGTCCTAAAGGAATAGCCAGTCCCTGGGAGAGCAGCACAGTGAAGCTGACTCCCAGTTCAAGGGCCAGTGTAACACATTTGTAAGCCTTGAAAGTACCACTTAATAGGACCTTCGTGCCCCTTTGAGCCAGTTGAAGAGAAAGTACTGCTACACTGCTGGATTGGCAGAGCTAAGTTTATACAGATGGAAGAGTTAGCAGAGACCACAGAACAAATACCAGCCACCAACCCATTTCACACTTCTGAAAAAAAGAGAGAAAGGAATGACAGAGGCAGGCCAAGGCAAACAGGCTTCGGAAAACTTGAAACTGTGGGCTGGAATTTTCAGTTGATCCTATATTTTCACACTCATTTTTTGAGGAGTTTGTTCCACTCAGAAAAGCAGAAACTGTGCATTTACACTTCCTTTGGTCTCCTGAAGGAAAAGCACACTTAGTTACCACTCACAAGACAAGAGTTATTCTCTGCATCCTAAAACAGTGTTTCTGCAAAATCTTGGATTTTCATGGGGGCTATCAAAAAGGTACCATCATTTCTAGAAGAGATATCACTGGAACCTCTTAGTTTGTCTTTTTCTGGCCTTTACTCTTTCTTGTCTTTTTTATTTTCTCTTTTATCAAGAAAGGAAATAGTTTTCTTCTCTTTTCTCTAGAGTATGTTGAAGCATAAACCTTCCCCACAGTCTACTACCTTGCCCAAATACTTTTCAGTTGCAGATGAAGCTCTTGGGTGCTCAACCAAATGTACTATAAGATAAACGAGGATGCTTTCCCAACTTTGAGGATATATGGGTTTTTCTAGCTCCAATATCCATTCAGGAGTGACGACAATATTTAGAGATTAAGAAATAATTTAGGCTGAGTAGCAATGAAGTAGTCAACTCCATCTCCACAGGGCTTGCTTAGGATTTATGCACAGTGGTTGGAAGAAACAGTTGTGTGAACTGGCACCAGAGAGGTCAGTGGCATGGCCTCAGCCAGGAGGCCTCTTTAGAGGAAAGAGAGAGAGAGGGAGGGGGAGAGACAGAGACAGAGACAGAGAGACATAGACAGAGAGAGACAGAGACACAGAGAAAACAATGTGCATGGGAGACAGACCCTACTGTACCTATGTGAGTTCTGGGAAAATGGCTGTCAGAGATCCTAAATTATCCAGGTTACTCCACTGATTTACCAGAATGTGTGGACACTTTGTGTCTATGAGGGAAAATTCTGCATCTGTGTTTTTAAAACACTTCCATCTGTTCATACGCAACTTTGAATGCTTAGATGGAAAAGAAAGTTATTGGGGAAAAAAAGGCAAATCAGGCCCATTATGAAACAGATTGTCTCATTTCAAGTTGGGAGCAGTGAATGACATACTGGTCAATAGACCACAGAGCTAACAGAATGGCTACTATTATAGGAGGGCCGGAAAGGCAGCTAGAAGTCAATGGGATGTTCCAAGGTAACTTCTCTGACTGGATGAGATTTTCAAAGGCTCACATACTGACAAGTGTGTATATCATTTATTTATAAAAAAAAAAAATCTGGTTGAGCCGAAGAAAACCCCATTAGAGAAAATACTGGAGTACAAGTGACTTTGAATACAAAGAAAGAAAAATCCTCCCTGCAGTCATAAGAGTAATCAACACATAGCTTTCAGCTTTCAAGGTTCAGAAACCATTTGAGAGAGCAAGCAAGCAAAATAGTCACATCTACCCTGATTTTTTTTTTTTTTTGTGGGGACTGGCTTGTTTTTTTTGGTGTGGAGAATGGGGAGTGTGAAGGATATCAGATGATCCTTGTTGTTGTTGTTTTTTTTTAAAAAACTTTTTTCTTTATTGTCAAAGTGTGGTACAGAGGGGTTACAGATTCATATGTACCCACTGACTTACATATGAATCTACCCTGATCTTAATAGACTAAGATTTCAAGTGATGAGTGTCAAGATAGAATATATGTGAATGACAACATGAAGTCTACATTGATTATTCCTTATAAGAAGGAATCTTAAGAGGTATGTACAGGCTCTGCTACCAGATAAAAAATTGTAATATCAGTTTCAAAGAGTGGAGTGGTCTTGGGCATAGGTCTTTCTCTTCTTTCTATGAAGGTAAACATAGTATGGAAAACAGCTACCTACAGGAACATGTTCCATAGTGTTATTGTTTTGTAATTGACCAAGATTGGGAAAACCAGGCATGGTTCATAATTCCATGTTTACCTTATTTTCATTATGAGGTCTTGATCAAGTCAGCTGCGGTAACTCTCCATCTCTTCCTCTGAAAGCTAAAGGCAGTGGGGAATTTCACCAGAGTGATTCAGAGGAAAACTGTGCCAAACCCAGCTTTCCATGATGCCATCATAAATGCAGCAGATGTCAAGTGGCAGTATAGTAGGGGAAAGCACCACAGTGCCAACAGCAGAAGGAGGCAGCTAGGGTCTTGCTGACTTCTTCTTTCTTTCTTTCTTTTTTTTACTACTTATTTACTGTCAAAGTGATGTGCCGAGGGGTTACAGTTTCATATGTAAGGCAGTGGGTACATTTCTTGTGCAATTTGTTACCTCCTCCCTCATTGTCCCCCTTCCCCCATCTCCAATTCCCTCTTCCCCCATGAGTTGTTCAGTTGGTTTACACCAAATGGTTTTGTAAGTGTTGCTTTTGGAGTCTTTGTCTTTTTATCCTTTGTCTCTCGATTTTGATATTCTCTTTCCCTTCCAGATTCAGGTAGTAGAGGCTACCCAGAAAGAAGTTTTAATACCAATGAGCTTGTCCATTCTAGGTCTTTACAGACTACCTTTCTTTGATTTCAGACTATCAGATATAAACCACAAAGTAAAACTTTAGAAATGTATTATATGATATAAAAATGTGACTCAATCAACTAATCTCATCTTTATTTTTCTACTTTCAGGATTACCACCTGTAATATTATTTATAAACTAAACAAAAGGCAGAATTTGGGATAATACAGTAGTAACACAGCATAACAAATACAAATATGAATGATGTTTTTTGTTTATTTCTTCCTCTCTTTATAGAATGTCAGCTTGTGGAAAAAAGTGTCATTTTGTCTGTTTCATTCACTTTGTGTCTCCATTATCCTGAATGGTGTCTACACATAGTAAGGGCTATGTTGATGACTGTGGAAAGAATGAATGAATATCCAATTCTGAGCTCCAAAAATTCCTCTATCAACTTCTGTTTTGCTTTCTTATAATGTAAGATTCTGCCTGGAATTCAACCCTAGATTCTCTTCACCCCACCCCCAATTTCTTCATTTCGCTGTTGCAATTTAAAATGTATGCATCCGAGGGGCTGGGAATTTGGCCTAGTGGCAAGAGTGCTTGCCTCGTATATAGGAAGCCCTAGGTTTGATTCCTCAGCACCACATATATAGAAAAGGCCAGAAGTGGCACTGTGGCTCAAGTTAGCAGAGTGCTAGCCTTGAGCAAAAAAAAGCCAGGGACAATGCTCAGGCTCTGAGTTCAAGCCCCAGGACTGCCTCCCACCCCCCAAAAAATAAAAAAAATAAAATGTATATATCTGCTCAAGGTGATTTAGGCCAGTTATCATTCTCTGCCAAATCTTATTTGACATTCCTAGAAATATTTACATAGGCAGATAAGGTTTTGAGATCATCTTATACATCTATGCTTATTCTTATCTTCCATTCTGTTCATAGGGCACATCCCACGGACTGATTTGACTATGCAAAACCAACCTTGCATTCCAGGGCGAAGTTCTTCTTGGTCACGGTAAATAATTATTTCATCTATTTTCAAATTGTCAGAATTGAAAAAAATGTACATCTATGTTCATCAGAGATATTCTTTGATTCTCTAAGCCTTAGAGATAGAGCCCCTGGAATTTTCTCCCCAGGATAAATCATTGTCCTAAAATTTTATCTTCCTAAATAGCTAGGATTATAAGAGTGAGCCACTGACACTTGGCTACATTCTCTCATTCTTAGGACACATACAAACACACACACACACACACACGCACACACACAATGAGAACAATGTGGAGGGACGAACCTGGTGATATACTTGACAATAATGATTATTTCACTATGGATATGTATACCAAAACATCATGGTTTATACGTTAAATGCATACAAATTTTATGTTTTAAAAAAAGGGTCATAGGGCTGGGGATATAGCCTAGTGGCAAGAGTGCCTGCCTCGGATACACGAGGCCCTAGGTTCGATTCCCCAGCACCAAATATACAGAAAACGGCCAGAAGCGGTGCTGTGGCTCAAGTGGCAGAGTGCTAGCCTTGAGCGGGAAGAAGCCAGGGACAGTGCTCAGGCCCTGAGTCCAAGGCCCAGGACTGGCCAAAAAAAAAAAAAAAGGGTCATAAAGAGCTGTAGTTAAGTGGTAGAGCACTTGCCTAGCATGTATGAGATACTGGGCTTGACCCAAACCCTACGAAAAAGTCAAAAGGAAAACAAAAGAAGGAAAGAAAAATCATGTGATTAGTTAGAAAACGGGGAAACTATTTACATATATGAATATACATGTAGATATATAGATATATATTACTTCAACATTTTATGAAAAAGAACTTTCAATGGGTGACATTTTCTATTCCAGTCTAATGGTTTATTTTATTCATTTTCATTACAAATTTTTGGTTATGACCCACCACATTGACCTTACTGTGTCTGATTATGAGCTGCAATTAGTGCAATTAATTACATGCAGGCAACTGGAATTTAGAATGAGAATTTCTTAAAGCCATTATAATACAATAAGACATGTAAGCTGTGGAAGCCAGAGGAGAGTGGTGACTCCCACTTGATAGATACCCTCCTTGACTGCACACTTCTTGATTTCTATGAAATGAGAAGTGCTGGAGCAGTGGGCCTGAGGTTCTCTGTCTCACATACTTCCAGAGGCTGTTGATACCATGGGCCATACTTGTGAAAGCAGAATATAGAAAATGATGTCTAAAATATGGCTAGGGATTGTCCAGGGGGAAAGAGGGATGGGAAATGCATCCTGGTTGTGGAACGATACCAGCAACATTTTCCTGTGTAAGAAACATACAAGGAATAGGAAGGACCTACAGCTTCTTAAAAGTATGCTTCAGCAAAAGACAAGACCTGTCCCCAGCAATGATGGGTAAGTCAGGGTAGCTATGAACCACATTTCTTTTTTGCACAAGGAACATTTCAAGAAAAAGGAAAAATTAATAGACTTGACTTTATAATAAGCTATATATGTGGATATATATATTATGATATAGACACAGATTAACAGGCAGTAGCACTTTAGAATTCTTGTTGTATTTCTCTTTCATTAGAATGGGGTCACCAACAGGTACCATGCTGTCTCATGTTAATAGAGGGACTCTCTATATACTTTATGGGAAATAGAATCCAGGTGTGCTTGGAGGGATCTGTGGGTTTGTACAACCTGAAATTGAGACTGAAAAATTTAGTGTCCAGACTGAGAAACAACTTCCCATCAGGGGAGATTCTTGGGTACTGGCAGACAGATTTAAAAGAGGGGAGCTTCTGATGGAATCATGGCCCATGAGATGGAGGTAGGGAAGTTAAAGCCAAGTATGAGGAGAATGTCATAAAATGAGAAGTGGGCTTCTTGGGCCTTTCCCCTCCACCTTGATGTTTTCTCTACTCTTCCTTCTACACCTTTATCCCTCTTTAAAAAAATCAGTAGTAAATTTTAGTAAGTGCTGTTAAATGCTATACCTCCCATAGCAGCCTCGGTGTGTGAGTCAGCCCTTTGGTAAGGACAAACTCTGAACTTACCATCTGGCAGAGAGATAGGAGAACTGACTGGAGTGATTGTGGCTCCAGGAAGATCATTCAGTGCAACAACTTGAGCGTGTGGCACCATTAACTTAGCACGTTGACCTCCTTTCTGCAGCCAGGGCTCCTTGATGGACTTCTACATAGGAAAGGCTCATACCTCTCTGGTTTCTGCCATCAGAGGGCTTGTGGTTACAACTCCGTATCTATTATATCTTGAATCATGAGTCCCCCTGGGATGTGTGTTTTGTTTCTTGGTCTTGATTTGGTCGGGAAGTTCATTGGCCATAGTTGCCTCTTGTCACCTTGGTCATAAAGACTATTTACAAAAGAAAAATTGTCTTCATTAAGATGAAGGAAAAGAAAATATGTTCAGTTGTAACCCAGATCCCTAGGCCTGTCCAGCAGGTGCCCACACTGACTGCCCGTGCCCATCCCTTTCCACTTGGCCTCCCAGCCAAGCTACCTTCTCCTAGGAAACCACCAATGGATGTGTTTATCCACTGTTTGTGTTAGCTGGGGTGCAGTGACGAGGGCACAACACCTGGAGTCTGAAGCATGTTTTTTTCTCTCAAAACATGGTCTGTGATAGATGGCAAGAGCATTACCTCCCATAGGGACCTCACTCTGTCATCTAAATGAGCCAAAGGTGGCCGCTGTGTCCTGGCCCTGGGTTGTTTATTTCTTCACTGCAGGATGGCACCCATTAGCTGCCAGTGCCCAAACCAAAGTTTTACACATACAATTACTTAAAAAAATAGTTCAAAACAAGCAGATTTTTAGCCAATTAGAGCCTACCTGCTTCACAGAATCCACTAAACCTCACCCCGTGGCTGTCAAACTCATTGATAAAACAGGGCCTTAGAGCTGTAAGGCCTTTAGGAATTATCTGACATCCCACCCAAGGCTCTCTGCTGTGCTACATCTCTCTCTCTCTCTCTCTCTCTCTCTCTCTCTCTCTCTCTCTCTCTCTCTCTCACACACACACACACACACACATTCACATGCCTCTGATCCCTTCCCTGAGCAGTTACTTCGTCCTCTTCATCATCTGCCTGTGGATTTCTCACTATGATGGTCACATATTATAAGGGCCAATAAAACGTATCCAGTAAGGCTTGTCATGTGCTAGTGACACTTGATATGATCACCATCTTTCTTCTTGATCAGTCCCAGAACCTTTGAATCCCTTACACAAATACCCACACCTTGATTTCTCTAATGTGGAATGCCTTTGTACACAGAAGATACCCAGATCTAACAACTCAACATGTATGGCGTAACTACCAGGAAGTGTGTGGT